>NW_027203270.1:8115000-8755000 GCF_024711535.1 Dipodomys merriami
CTGAGCAGTTTCTTACATAGGTTCTTCAAAGAAGCTGCCCAAAGTTACCGTCTCCCCATGAACAAGCTGATGTCAAAGTCTCTGATGCCATCACGGGCCTCAGACTCTATCAAGGACCCCCTGAAATGGAAAAGGTTAAAGGTCAGGACTGATGGGGAGGAAGGCAGGAAGACACCTACCTTGTGGGTAACCTTAACATCATGTAGCCTTCCATCCTTGCCTGTAAAACAGAGGGAACTGGGAAAAGAAGCCAGATTGGTTGACCTCCTTTCCATCTACAGTGTTATATTTTTCTTCCTTCCCTCCCATTGGCTGCCTTGAATGGCAGGAACTAACACAAAGCCTGACATCTCCAAGAGAGGAAGAGCAGTTATATGCAACGTGGGTAAGAAGTAGCAAGGATGGAAGGGAGTGGTTATTGCTAGGAAGTGGCTGAGCTGGAAAGTAAAGCCGCTACAGGTGGGTGGTGGGGAAAGATATGGTATTCCAAGTATAAACTCCAATTGGGTCCAGAGGATGGTGATTCTGGGGGTGCTATCCAAATTCCCTTTCTCCTTTCCCCTTCCTGCAGGCTCTGAGGTGCCTGGGCATCAATGACAAGGTTGTCATGGAGGCACTCTGGCAGGTGGTGAGTCTGGCGGCTGCGAAGAGTTCAGAAAAGGAGGAAACAGAGGCTTAGGTGTATAGTAAATGGGTACCTAGGAAAAGACAAGGCTCCCCAGAGTCCCAGAATGATAGGTCAAATCCCATGAAGAAAGAGGCTCTAGTGTCTGACATTGAGGAAAGAGCCTCCAGTGTGTGGCATGTCCTGGCTTCTCTAAAGAGCAGCTCGAGGAAAGGGGAAATCTGAAGATACTCTTGATCTAACAGAAAAGATGCTGGACAGCAAGGTCATGGAAGAATGGAAACTTGAACAAAGCTCCAGGCTCATATGTTCATTTCAAATTTGAAGCATCATTCTGATTCATAATTTTACTTAAATCCTGTAACAATAGCACTAAAATTATAGTATCTGTAAGAACAACAACAATAACAAAAAAGGTCCGAGAACCCACATGACTGATAGACACCAGTTAGATTTGAACCAGCTTATCTTCCAGTTTCAGTGTTCCTTCCATACCAACCTGTATTCTATTCATATTTGAGCATCAGCACAATGCTCTCATGGCCTCAGTTTCTCTTTGATAAATGAAAAATTAACAGGAGAATTGCTAAAGGGCTAGCATTTCTATCACTTTATGGTATGTTTCCACCATCTGTCTCTTCTGTCAGGCCCAAACTGGTCCAGAGAAAGTGAAGTCGGAAGCCTATCGAACCCTGGCCATACTGGGTGAGTAGATCTTGACCTTAGATGAGGAACTAGTTACAGAAGTCCAGCTCCTTCCTCCTCTGGGTAAAGACGTGTGGGGGCAGGGTGAAAACCCACTCCAACCAAGCAGTTGCCAGGATCTGGGAATTCTGCTAGGTACTGTTGGGCAAGAGGGAAAGGTGGGGTGAATGGGAGAAGAGCTCTGGAAACTACTCATACTTGGCCAGCTCCTCAAGTGTTTTGGGAGAATGGGAAACACCCTAGAACTTAGTACTCAGAGAAGGGCTGTCTTTGAGAAGACAATGGAGTTTAATATGAGTCCTTGTAAGGAAGAGTTTTTGAGTCTTTGCCCTGATCTGAGGACCCTCTCTGTCTAGGTTGCCTGAATAAGCATGTGATACAGGCTGTCATTGATCAGTTAAAGAATCCAAATACGCATCAAAAGATGGAGACTCTGAGAGGGCTGCGAGTGGCTTTGAACTCCTGGGCTGCTGTCCCTAAAGACAAGGTGACAGGGAAAAGGAAATTGGTGGGTTTGGCTGGGGGCAGGGGGCAGGAAGAAGATAACCTAGCTCTCAACTTTTAATAGAGTAGGACTTTCAGAGTTCTCTGTAGAGTTGAATTGTAGCATGGATCACTCACTCCTCAGATAACCTCTGAAAAGGCAGCTTTCAGAAATAAAGTTTGTTCGTATTTTAAAAAGTAATTTTTTGCTGAATGGTTGGAGAGACTAAATAAGACAATGTATGTAAAGCACCCAATATAATACCTGTGCTCTTTAAATGGTAGCCTTAATTATTGTTTCTTTTTTTTTTTTTGTCGGTCGTGGGGCTTGAACTCTGGGCCTGGGCGCTGTCCCTCAGCTCTTCAGCTCAAGGCGAGCGCTCTACCACTTGAGCTACAGCGCCACTTCCGGTTTTCTGGTGGTTTATTGGAGATAGGAGTCTCACGGTCTCTCCTGCCCGGGCTGGCTTTGAACCGTGATCCTCAGATCTCAGCCTCCTGAGTAGCTAGGATTACAGGCGTGAGCCACCAGCGCCCAGCTTAATTATTGTTTCTAAAACAACCTACTAGAGCAAAATCTCTGTCATTTGGGGAGAGGAGCCAAACAAATCATCTGACACTACTCAGTCTGCTCCATGTTAGGATTCTTTTGATTCCATCACTGTTCTGTGTAAGAACCCATCACTCATCCATTTATCGAGTGAATACATCTAAGACAGCTATCACGTGTCAGACATCATCATAGGCCTTGGGATATATCCCTGAATGAAATAGGCCTATTGGAGCTATTGGAGCCCTATTGGAGCTCATAATCTAGTAGGACACACAATGAACATATTTCTATTTCACAAAGGACAGGTGCAATGGGAAAAATTAAGTAACAGTTATCATGAATGCTGAGTGGGGATGGCAGTGGTTTATACTTTAAATATATTAGATATGGAAGGTATTATTTAGAGGGTATATTTGAACAAAGACATGAAAATGAGGAGGTTAGCCTTATAGAAACCTGAGAAGGTATTACAGACAGAAGGATCTGTTAATGAAAAGATAGGAGCATGCTTGGCATGGCCAAAGATCAGCAGGAAGGCTATATGGCTGAAGTGGAGTAGAAATGAAGAGATCAATAGGAGATAAAGTTCAGGACAAAGACATTAATAGGATACTAGCTCACATATAGTCTTTGGCCTATTTAAGTACCTGCGTATCACTGTGAGCAGGACAGGGAGTTGTGAGATGTTTTAAGTAGAATAGTACCGTGATTTTAAATTTCAAGTGTAGAAGATGGGCTGGGAAGGTGGCTCAGTGGTAGAGTGCTTGTCTCACATGCATGAGGCCCTGGGTTCGATTCCTTAGCACCACATAAGCAGAAAAAGCCAGAAGTGGTGTTGTGGCTCAAGTGGTAGAGTGTTAGCCTTGAGCTGAGGAGCTAAGGGACAGGCCCAGGCCCAGAGTTCAGGCCCCACGACTGACAAAAAAAAAAAAAAAGAAATAAGAAAAGTGTAGAGGAGAACATGGTATGGTGACACACACTTACAATCCCAGTACTTGGGAGGCTGAGGCAGGATTACCAGTTTGAAGCTAGCCTAGCTTACACACTGAGTTCTAGGCTAACCTGAACTATGTAACAAGACCCTATCTCCAAAAAAAAAAAAAGTAGATGAGTATACAAGTAAAGAACAAAGCACCACCTACACTTGCTGTCTCCTTAGAGGATTCACGTTGAGAATGAAAAAGATCTGGTGTGCATGCTAAAGGTAATGATAAAAAAGCCATTGAGTGAAACAACCCTGGAGGCAGCCCTGTGCTTGGGTTTCCTGAGGCCCCACAGCACCACAGCCCAAGAATTCTTGCTGCAGAGCCTGTGCCAAGGGCCCAAGACTCATCAGATGAAGGTATGGGGTGAGGGAGGGGAGGGTGCAGGAAGCTAGGCTCTCTAGGAGCAGCCAAAAAACAAAGAATAGTTTTGGCTGAGGTGAAGTTTGAATCCTGACAGCCTCATCCCAAAGAAAATAAACTTCAACTGAGGGAGACAACACCTGTATGAGTATGGGATGATGAACACAACAGAAGCATGCACATTTATGCATGTTTGATGTGTCTGCACATGTGCACACACAACTTGTGTTTTCACTCAAGAAGCAATGAGGGAGAAGAAAGAACCCCACCTGCTCCCAATGAGTTCTTGGCCTAGCTCTCAAGTACACCCTTGTATACCCTGACCCATTTCATCCTTCACAGGCCCTTAGGATGTTGATCAAGATTATGCAGGTGAACTCTGCTGCAGTCACAAGGGCCATTCTGGATCAGATCTATGCTTCCCCAGTCATCGAGGTAAGCTTTGGACTGCCTTCTTCAGCACTAGGACAGGGCTGGAAGATGAGAAGCCTCTCCTTCACATCCCTGCCTAACTTCCTGTTCCCTCCAGGACCGATATGAAGCCATTAAGATGCTTAAGGCCATTGGGCTGGAACAAATCCAGAAACAGGGACTAGAAGAATCCACATTTGACCTGCTCAAGATGAAGACACACAAAGAACCCTTCCTTGTAAGAACATAGCTCCCAAACCCAGGCAACTCTTTTTCTCTTCTCCCTTCTTGTGAAGGGAGAAGGCTGGCTCCCATCATACCCCACCCCCAGTATTACATTCTCTGTAATCTACACTCTGTTCCCCTAATGGAGACCATGATTTCAAGCCACCTTGCTTTCACTTGGACAGTTTTCTCAACACAAATGCCTCCACTAATACTGTTCATTCTCTCCCTTTTACTTCAAATGCTGTTGGTCCTTCAAGACCAGTCCAAATGGCACCTCATATGGGAAACTTTCCCAAATCACCAATCACACTTAGGTTTGCTTTCCTCTGTGTTCCCTTACTTTTATATTTACTATAACTTGTTACAGAATCAACAACAGCACTTCTACTTTTCTAAAATGCTGACTGTTTTATCTTTTCAGTCGCTCCAAGTGACAGTGTCCCTTAGGGAAGCTTACTTTACTCCAAAATTTTGAGTCTTGCTTACCTCTGTAGTTGTTTTGGTGTATGTATATGTGTGTGCCTGCATGCAGGTATGTACCAAGTACTAGACTTGAGCTCAGTAGGGGGCCAGGACACTGTCCCTTAGCTTTTCCCTCCAGGCTGGCACTCTACCACTTGAGCCACAGCTTCTTCTGGCTTTTTGCTGGTTAATTGGAGATAAGAATCTCATGGACTTTACTGCCTCGATTGACTTCAATCTGTGATCCTCAGATCTCAGCCTCCTGAAGTAGCTAGGATTACTGGTATGCATCACTGATGCCTGGCTAAAGCTCTCTAGCTTTATCTATGTCCATTCTCCCCCTCAGAGCAACATACCAGCTATGCTTAGGATGTCTATGTCCCAGTGTGCTCAGAATGCTCTCAAGAACCTATTTGAGGGGCTGGGAAGGTAGCTCAGTGGTAGAGTGCTTGCCTTGCATGCCTGAGGCCCTGGGTTCGATTCCTCAGCACCACATAAGCAAAGAGAAAAAAGCTGGAAGTGGTGCTGTGGCTCAAGTGGTAGAGTGCAAGCCTTGAGCTGAAGAGCTGAGGGACAGCACCCAGGCCCAGAGTTCAGGCCCCACGACCGGACCCCCTCCCCCCAAAAAAGGACCTATTTGATGGCCTTAATGAATGAAACTGTTTTCAGCTCCTCACCCTCTTTCACCTGACTCCAGGATTTTATACATGCCCTTTCTTCTGCCAAGATTATCTCCTCTCTGCAACTCAATCTGCATCAACTTCTACTCGTCCTTCAAGTTCCAACTGAGGCACTACTTCCTCTAAGAATCTTCCCATGCCCAAGACTGAGTCAGGAAACCTTCCTGTATGCGTTCTATGCAGTTCTGTAATTACTTGTCTGCTGCCTCCAGCTGAGCATGAGCTCTCTCAAGGCAGAGACCCTATAGAGCAAAACAGCAAGTGCTCAATAAAGGTTCATAAAGTTCGTAATATATACCCTTGTATTTCCTCTGTGCCACACTTGGTCCCTCTGCAGGCTATGAGGAAGGCTGTGGCTGAACTGGTGGAAGAGTTCAAGATGAAACCTATGATGATAAATATAGTGGAGGCGTGAGTAGCCTGGTCTGGGAGCTTCCAGGGCCAAATCCTGGGTGGTGGGACAGGAACAGAGGGGTTGACTAAGAACTCAGGTTGTTAGCCAATTCACTTTTAGACTCCTAAGTTTTATTTCTTCTTTGAAAAAAAAAAAAAAAAAAAAAAAAGCTCATAATACCACTCAGGGTTGTTAAAAAAAAAAAAGTTCAAATTAATATAACCTGAAAGGAATTCTTAAAACATAAAGTTCTAGACAGCTGAGTCCTGATAAATATTTAATGGCCCACAGCAAACTCTAGCACCTGCTTTCCCCATCCCAAGCCCTTTCCTGACTTGAGAAACAAGAAAAGTAAATTTTATATCACTTAGTATTACACCCAACTCACTCTGGATCTGAGAAGCAACCAGCCTCCCTCTTCCTCTTCACCTCTTAATTGGATAACCTATTTCTTTCTGTACAGAGACCTGATGAACCCAAATGATATTAAACGCGAGGAAGCAGTCACCTCTTTGGTAAGGCAGCCTCTGTTTTTCTGAGCCAATTTTGATATATGTTGATGGCAGGCATAGCAGGCAATTGAGCAGTCACCAAGGGAAGAAAGCTGCATTGAAACCAAGTCTGGGAGGTTGTTTACTATAGAATTCTAGCCCTATCAAGAACTCAGTATTACCTTTTCTTCAGGGCAGGTGGGCTAGAGGATAGAAGATGGGTATCAAAGATACTATTAGGTGTTTTAGAATGTCTTGACTTTTCCTGATAAATAATGGAAACTAAAACTCCAAGTGACAAGGAAAAAGTGACAAGGGCTTGAACTGGGAAGGATGGGTGAGTGTCTTTCAAGCTGGTTACTTAGACAGGCTCAACTTTGCCTCTGCCAGGGCGTCCTGGGGGTCCGCAGCCCACAAGTGTTTCACTTGCTCCTGGATATGCTAGATGCTGATAAGAGCCAGACTGTGAAGAAGAGTGTAAGGCCTTCCTCTATCCTACTCTTCCAAATTCTTCCCACTAATCTCATTTGTTCCTGATCAGGAAAGGGGAGATACTGTGCCTGGACATCTGTCTGGTTCCTTGGGCTATAGTGGCATGTTGCTAGCCCGTCCCTTCTCTAGGGTCACCACTCCCCAGCCTCATCTCCTCCTAGCCTAAGCCCAAATTGAACCAGCCCTGGACCTCTGTTTCACTGCAGCTACAAGAAACATTATTTCTTTTGGCCTCCGTCAACCCCTGGGCCCAAAAGAAGCTGAGGAACAAGATTTTCTTTGTCTCTGCGGTACCTACCACCAGCCAGGTGAAAGAGCCTACGAGGTTCCGTAAAGAGCCTGACATCCTAGAAAAATTAAACATCTGTGACTTTCGACTTGCAAAACTGAACCCATTATTTATTTCCCAATTCTGCGACAAGGAAGGAAAAAGGAAAAAAATACCTGCTTTCCCACCTTGTTTCTCTAAACCACAAAAACAAAGGTCACAGACCAAGGAAGCTTGGCAGGCCATAACCAGAAAACAAGCCTACAAGTTGTGAGTTCTTCTACTCTCTCCTTCCCATGAGAAAACAATCTAGGTTCCTTTTTCACAAATAAATGAGTATCATTATACTACCACTAGTCTGCTGTGCTCTCCTTGCTCCTGGTAGGTATTATATGTCATCACTTGTCCTTTCTACTAGAGGAAAGGGGACAGAGCCAACACTTCCCTATACAGCCACCTTGCCTCTGAATCAAATCCTTGGCTGGGCTCAGAATTTGATGCCAAAGCTAATCCTAAGGCAAAACCTAGAGAGGGAAAAAAAAAAAAAAAGAAAAAACTAGGAGGGAGAGGTTAAAGCTTTTTTTCCCCCCCCCTCATTATCTTGATAGGATCTCAACTACTAAGTCCATGCTGACCTCAAACTTATGAGCCTCTTTCACTAGCTTTCTGAGGGCTAAGATACTAGGATACATTTTCAAATATAAATTTCAAAAAACTAAAGTCACTGCCCAGATGCCCACATTCCTGTATAGCTGCTACTTTCTCTCCTATCACCCCACCTCTATTGGTGGCACATGCTTCTCCAGAGACTTAAAACAGGAAAACATCAAGTTAGAGGTCAGTGGACAAATTAGTAAGGCTTGTGTGTGTGTGTATTGGAGGGGGGGGGGGGGTTGGTCTGGAGTCTGAATACAGGGCTTCCACCTAAAATGTTCCCAGCAAGACTCCATGTCAAAATTGGCTGGGGGGAGGGGGGGGGAGCTTGAAGGTACAGTATTTGCCTGGCATATGCAACAAACTGGTTCAATCCCTAAAAACACCCTGAAAAAAAAAATCTTAGTTTTCCACATTAACTTCTCTCCATGTATCCAATTTCTATTACTGATTATCCCATTTTAGTTTGGGTACAGAATTCAATTCTACCAAAACTTTTACTAAAACAATGATATTCAACAAGGAACAAGTCTGCCCCCTAGAGCCTAGAGACAGTTTTAGCTATTACAACTTGCATGCAGTATCCATGGCCTACTAAATACTAGTTGGTATCCAGTAAGTAGATAGAGGTCAGGGATGCATCAAGCAGTCTCCAAAATTAAAGAATTGTCCAACAAAAAATGTCAATAGTTCCAAGGATGAAAAATCCTTGCTGAAATAATTCAAAATTTCCATATTGCTAAAATGTAATTAATACTTTCTGTCCTATGTGACATGGCCTGGCTTGAACATTTGGCATCTTAGAGCTACTTACAAAAAGGGTGGGGGAAGAGGGGAAAGGGGGATGCTAGTGACTCACACCTGTAATCCTAACTACTCAGGAAGCTGAGATCTGAAGATTGAGGGTCAAACCCATGCTTACAATGTTGAGGATGAATGAAAGAGAAATCAAGGTCTTCAATTTTAATCATATCCAACCTGTGTGGTTATTGAAAATATTTACTGAGATTAGGAAGACAAGGAAGAAACTGATCTGCAAGGAAATATCAGAAGTTCTATTCAATACATATTTAAGTTTTAAGCACCTATTTTTATAACCAAGTAGAAAGCTTTAAGTAACTAAGAGAGGAAAAATTTAAAGAGGGGAATCAGAACTGCAAACACATTTGGTATTCACCAGTGTTTTTTTTGTTTGTTTGTTTGTTTGTTTTTACCTCAATAGACAGTTTATCTTCCCAGGTCAGAAACCTGGCTTTTCCTCACCATTAAAGACATTCAACTGAATCTTGTGAAATCACCCACAATCTTCAAATCTCTCAGCTCAGGACAAGAGTAATCTCTCACAAACCTTACCATCTGTCTATACTTCTGCCTTTTCCTAAAGCAGCATCATCATTTCAGTTGTTGCCACTCAAATCAGATCATGTCACACTTGCTTAAAACCTAATGTAATGGCCTGGGAATGTGACTAGTGGTAGTATGCATGAAGTCCTGGGTTTGTTTCCTCAGCACCACATAAACAGAAATAAGCCAGAAGTGGCACTGTGACTCAAGTGGCAGAGTGCTAGCCTTGAGCAAAAGAAGCTCAGGGACAGTACCCAGGCCCTGAGTTCAAACCTCAGGACTGAAAAAATTAATTAATTAAAAATTAAAAAAAAAAAATCTGTCATTGCCCCACTGTTCCCAATAGTCAAGATATGGAAAACCCAGATGCCCCACTACAGTTGAATGGATCCAAAAACATGTGGTACCTATACACAATGGAATTTTACACAGCCATTAGAAAGGATAAAATAATGTTTTTGACAGGGAAATGGGTGGAACTAGAACACATGTTGAGATCAGAGAGATAAATGGTGCATCTTCTCTATAACAGATATTAAAATTAAAATGCAATGAGATATGACAACATAAAACAGGACTCAAGCTATCCAATACACAGTGAGACCAAAAGAGGATAGTCTTGGGGGAGAAACACCAAATCACAATTCCCAAGCACCCCTTTGTTTGTATATAAAATAAGCACAGTAAAAAGAACCCCAAAGATAAGGAAACAAAGGACATCTTCTTAATTTGTCCTATCGTTTTTAGATAATTCTGTATTCTTTACCTCATATATGGTGTATACACATGCACATCTGAGAGGTGCAAGCAGAACACAGAATCAGTGGAAAGTGGGTGAAATAAATACAGAGAGGCCCATCAAGTGTACTGGACATTGATCGAAGTGAGCTAAGCAACTGAAGGGCAGTGATGTGAAGGTGGGAATGAGAAAGAGGGAACAGCTGATACTACGCAAAAGGAAAGAAATATACATAACACGCAACTTATAAAAAATAGTTTGTTAAAGGTCATAGAGTTCAGGGCTGGGAAGGTGGCTCAGTGGTAGAGTTCTTGTCTTGCATGTGTGAGGCCCTGGGTTCAATTCTTCAGTACCACATAAGCAGAAAAAGCCAGAAGTGGTGCTGTGGTTCAAGTGGTAGAGCACTAGCCTTGAGCTGAAGAGCTGAGGGACAGCATCCAGGCCCAGAGTTCAGGCCCCACAACCAACAAAAAAAAAAAAAAAGGTCATAGAGTTCAAAAGCAATGTAGATAATGATGACTATCATTGTGAAGATTAGAAGGTATTTGTGACCTTAAAATAAACTTAAAATTTTTTTTAAAAATCTGATGTCATTTCAAGGTAGGTGAAAATGTAATCCAAGAACTTTTTTTACCTTCTTCTATACCATGTTTGAATTCTTCCCTTTAGTCACATTGAAATATATACAACTCTCAAAGTACAGAACCTGCTCCCTATTCTATTAATTCAACCTTTCCTCTTCTTATTGCTAGATTAAGTGTCCTATAATCAACCTTCAATGCATCTTGGACTATTTCATTTCCCTCCTAAATGTTGAAAAATGAACCCAGAACCTCCAAGCACTTGAGCCAAATCTCTAAGACCTTGTACTTATGCTTATCAAACTGCTGTTTATTTGAGCAGCAATGTATCCAGGAACTATCTAGCATCTGATCCAGTGTCATGCCAACAGGAAAGGTAAGCTATTTCTCCAATGAAAAGCAAATAACAAGTATATTATATTTTAACCCTGGCTTATAGAATTTTACTTCCTATTTACCCCTTAGAATTTCATATGCCCAACATCTAGAGCATTGCCCTAAATGGTCCTCAACTGTAAATCAGTACTAAACTAACTATTAAAAAGTCACCTGGTGACAGGCTGGGAAAGTGGCTGGCTTAGTGGTAGAATGCTTGCCTAGAATGTACTAAGCCCTGGGTTCAATTCCTCAGTACCACATAAACAGAAAAGAAAGGAAAGAAAGAAAGAAAGAAAGAAAGAAAGAAAGAAAGAAAGAAAGAAAGAAAGAAAGAAAGAAAGAAAGAAAGAAAGAAAGAAAGAAAGAAAGAAAGAAAGAAAGAAAGAAAGAAAGAAAGAAAGAAAGGAAAGAAGGAAAGAAGGAAAAAGAAGGAAAGAAAGGAAGGAAAGAAAGGAAGAGAGAAAGAAAACTGAAAAATAGCACAGTGGCTCAAGCGGTAGAATGCTACCCTGGAGCAAAAGAAGCTCAAGGACAGTGCCTAGGTCCTGTGTTCAAGCCCTAGGACTGGTATAAAAAAAAAAAAAATCACCTGGTGAGCAGGATCTAAATGAATATTCTCAGTGTAGTGCTGCTCCCCACAGCTCAAGTACTATCCAGCAGACCTAGGGTGAAGCCTGATTACCAACAAATTCCCATTAAATCATTTTGGGGAACTACTAAAGACAATAGGAATTCTATAAATATTGTTGAAAGTAACATTTTAACTTAAATAGAATTCATTTTCTAATTCTTCAGGTTTAAGCAGACTATACCCGAAAACTGTGATAGAATGATACACTGAAGTCCACAAAAAACAAGCAGCCTTTATTGCAGTATTACAAAACACTTTCCATTTTGGCAATATTTTACAACGCACTTAGCTTCAAAGGTTGGGAAGGAAAAGGTTGGAAACTAAAAAGGGAAATTTCAACAGACATTCCTAAAAGAAAAACTGTCCCAGACGCCACCCCCTACCCCCCAATAAGAATCCAAATGTCATTTAATTTCACTACTCAAGAAGAGGCCATGAGGAAAGCAGCAGGCCAAACTCAGGAAATTTCACTATGAATCATGTCAGAGACAAATTCAAAATAGTCATCAGTATGGTCGGTTGCGCTGATCATTTCTGTAGTCATTCCTAGAAATTAAAAATGAAAGAAACTAAATTGTAATTTTCTGCTACAAGAACATCAGACATTTCTCTTCAGGATGCTAGTAATTACCATCAGCTAGACAATTTCAGTAAGGCTGGCAGCATCTATAGTTTATTCCTATATTCCTAGAAGGAATTTAATAAATGTCTAAGCTGGACACCAGTGACTCAAGCCTATAGTCCTAGCTACCCAGGAGGCTGAGATCTGAAGATTTAAAGGCAGCCTGGGCAGAAAAGTCCATGAGATTCCAATTAACCAGAAAAATGCCAGGGGTGAAACTGGTTCAAGTGGTAGAGCATCAGCCTTGAGCAAAAAAGCTCCTTAATAAAGCTCGGGGACAGCATGCACCCTGGTCCTAAGTTTAAGCCCAGAACTGGCATACATAAATACATACATAAATTAATTAATTCTAACTCATCAACTTTAAGACAAGTTCCTTGAAGCTTTACTATCAATAACTTTCTTTAGTAATTTTTCACCTACACTAAGAACTACCAAATACCTGTAATATTTCAGATCAAGCTGTGCCAATTTCAGTCTCCAAACAGAATAACATAGAAAGCATAGTAATACTAAGTATAGCAATATTAAGAAAATCCTAATTATTCATTTCATGTATGAATTCTGACTCACCACAATATATTACTAAACTTAAAAGTCTTTAATTCTAAAGTGGGAGCTGCATCTAACCTCAGGGAGTCAATAGGTATAGTATTAAATATATATAAAGTATCTGGCATATAGTAACAAGTGTTTAAGACATTAATTAGGCTCTAAATAACTGCTAATAGCCAACAATTATACAATGTTTTCTCTGGGCCAGCTACTGTTATAGTTTTATACAACTCTACAAAGGAGTCATACATTATTAGCTGCATTATACAGATGGAACTATTGATGCTCCAAAGAGCTAAATTACTTGCCTAAGTTCAATAGCTAAAAAATGATGGGAGTAGAACCCAGTCTGTCTCTCACCTCTACACTCTTAATCAAATACAACACTTCTCACTGCCATATGCAGCCTCTGTCTCTCACCTCTACACTCTTAATCAAATACAACACTTCTCACTGCCATATGCAGCCTCTGACATATGGATCCTTGGGTTATATTCTACCATGCGTTCTTTGATTTGGGGGCATGGGATGCCAGTACTGGAACTTGCACTCAGGACTGGGTGCTGCCCATACACTTTTTGTACAATTTTTTAACTTATATGATTCATATGCATAATCTCCCCCTACCATCAGTGGTTTTCACCTAGAACAGGTACAATCAGACTACTGAGAAACAACTGCAGGATAGGATAGCTCACAGATTTCAAAGTTTTCTTTTCTCAGATTAATAATAAATACTCAAATATCACAGGCAGAAACTCTCTAAATCCCAATTATCATTAACTATGAAAAGAAATGCTCCTATAAAGATTTCTGAGTTGCCAGTGGCTGGGAAGGTGGCTCAGTGGTAGAGTGATTGCCTCGCATGCACTGGGTTTGAATCCTCAGCACCACATAAACAGAAAAAGTCGGAAGTGGTACTGTAACTCAACTGGTAGAGCGCTAGCCTTGAGGAACAGTGTCCAGACCCAGAGTTCAAGCCCCATGACCAACAAAAAAAAAAAAAAAAAAAAAAAAAAAAAAAAGATTTACGAGTTTCCAAACCAAACTTTAGAAACTGGTAAGAAATGAATCAAATGGATTTTCTTCATCCTGAAATCTACCAATAGGGAATTCAAAGTTACAAAAGGTTGTATGTAAAAAATAAAACATGACAAAAGCAGCTTAAATCATAAAATCCAAGAGCAGTAAGGTAAAAACATTCACAGGCACATTCATATACTTACCTTCCTCCCATTTTGCCTCCATAGCCACCTCGGTCTCCTCCATAGCCACCTCGGTCTCCTCCGTAGCCACCACCTCGGTCTCCTCCATAGCCTCCTCCTCCTCCACCACCACCACCACGGTCTCCTCCATAGCCCCCCCGACTTCGGTCTCCTCCGTAGCCTCCTCTGTCTCCTCCGTAGCCTCCTCTGTCTCCACCATAGCTACCCCCTCGATCTCCACCATAGCCTCCTCGATCTCCACCATAGCCTCCTCCTCGGTCTCCACCATAGCCTCCTCCTCGGTCACCACCGTAGCCACCTCCTCGGTCTCCACCATAGCCACCTCCTCTGTCCCCACCATAGCCACCCCCACTTCTGTCTCCACCATAACCACCTCCACTTCTATCTGCACCATAGCCACCACCGCCACTTCTGTCTCCACCGTAGCCACCTCGTTCTCCACCTCTTCCCCCACGACCTCTGTAACCCCTTTCTCCACCGTAGCCTCTCCCCCGGAAATCTGCAAGGTAGAAATGCAAATCAATGAAGCAAGCAGAATAATGTAAAACCTGTTCATTGCTAGCTAGAAAACAAGTATCATGTTGTTGCTATTAAAGTGGCTGACCTACCTCCTCCTGAGGGACGAGAATCTTCTGGTCTGGGCTCGTTGCACTGATTGCAGGAATTTCTTCGAGCAAAGTTCATATTTCCACATGATCTAAGAAGAAAATAAAATGTTCCTAGTTTTTACTAGATCCAGAATCTCTTCTTGAACCTCCTAACTCCAATCCCAAACTCTACTTCCACAAAGTAAAGGAGATACTTACGGATTAGGACAAACCCAGTCTCCATTTTTGGGGTCTCCGCCTCTCCCCTGAAAGCCTCCACGACCTCTATATCCCCCACGGCCTGATGAGAGGAAGCAGTAGACATTACAACATTATAGAGGAACAGCTGAAATAAAAGTACTCTGCTTCCATTTCTACCTACACCACAGCCACCACTACCACTTATCTCTACAATGATCACCCCCTATGCCCCAGACCCTCTCAAAATTAACCCCATTATAGGATGACTTTGAATTCTTCTTTCTACAATATCCTACTAAATTTTGAGAATCTCAGTGATAAAGGGTATAAGAAGACAGATTACAAATGTGAGGAAATTAACCTAATAGAAATAAAGATGCTCTATCAGTGGGCTTAAACTTAGATAAAAGCTGAGCATGGTGGTTTATGTTTATAATCCCAGCACTCAGGCAGCTGAGGCAGGAGGATGGTGAGCTCATGAGACCAGCCTGGCCTATGTAATGAAATATTATATCAAAAAAAATTTTAAGCTGGGTGCCAGTGGCTCAGGCCATAATCCTAGCTACTCAGGAGGATGAGAGCTGAGGATCGTGGTTCAAAGCCAGCCCAGGCAGCAAAGTCCATGAGACTCTTATCTCCAATAAACCACCAGAAAACTGGAGGTGGCGCTGTGGCTCAAGTGGTAGAGCTCTAGCCTTGAGCTGAAGAGCTGAGGGACAGTGCTCAGGCCCAGAGTTCAAGCCCCAGGACCAAAAAAATTAAAAATTAAAAAATTAAAGGGCTGGGAATGTGGCTTAGTGAGAGAGTGCTTGATGAAGCCTTGGGTTTGATTCCTCAGTACCACATAAAGATAAAAAGCCAGAAGTAGTGCTGTGGCTCAAGTGGTAAACTGCTAGCCTTGAGCAAGAGAAGTTTGGAGACAGTGCGCAGGCTCTGAGTTCAAGCCTCAGAACTGCCAAAAAAAAAAAAAATTAAAAAGTCAGAAAAACCATCAGCTATCAATTAAATAATTATTTCTGATTGCCAGGTAAACAAGATGCTACACTGATTTCCTTCCTACTACTTTCTTAGGTATTATGACAATCTACCCAAGGCCATTTTCATTTTAAGATTTAAAAAAGCAAAACAAAACAAAAAACCACCACAAAACCTAAGAATAGAAGCAAGAAGGAATAGAATATGAACTCAAGTTCAAACCCTGTGTACAGCCTGTGAACAGCACATTTTTGTTTTTGCTTTTTTTTGGCATTAAGAATTGATGCAAGTATAACTAGTATATGTCTAGAGCAAGCAGAAGAGGTCAAAAGCTATGTACATATGACCATATAACCTGGTGCTAAACGAAATGAATCCCAAGATAGGGACACAAAAGGTTTATCTTTGTTGCTGTTCTTTTTAATATACATGTACTATGTGATCTTTGTTTGTTTGTTTATATGTTCTTCCCCCATGGTACAATCTCTTTGTCACTCACTGTATTTGATTCCAGTGTCCTGCATCTTGTATATACATTTTTCTAATTTTGGGAGGGGAAGGGAAATAACAAAATGCTGAAATAAGGATTCAGGATGATCCATTGTAATAATAAGATGTTCAAGACAGTATGTTGAAAATGAACTTTACAATTTTGGGGGGGGGGGGTTTTGAGGGGAAGGGATGAGATGCTAGGGGAAAAACAAAGGAGGTGTAACAATGCTGATAGGAAATGGGCTTATTACCTTGCTCATGTAACTGTAACCCCTCTATACAGTATCTTTACAATAAAAAATATATATTAAGAAAAATAAAAATTAAAAAAAATTGATGCAAGTAATTGATAGAAGTATCTTACCTCGCCGTCCACCTCCACTTCCACCACCTCTCATAAATTCAGGTCTTCTGGTGGCAAATGACACTTTAATGATGTTGCCATGGAATTCTTTCCCTAAGAAAAGATAATGGCTTTGAATAAATTTCTATACTACTCTCTACCTCCCAACAAAAATATAGACTCTTGAAAATCTTTACTTTTAGAGAAGTAACTAATATGCCCTTAAATTCAAACACACTAGTGTTCCAAGCAGTCAAAAGTAACAGTGCTAACGCATACCAAACTACCAGAGCAGATCTGTTACTGGGACAGTCATTTCTTACTAAGCTTAAAAAAAAAATGTCCTGGGCTGGGAAGGTGGCTCAGTGGTAGAGTGCTTGCCTTGCATGCATGAGGCCCTGGGTTCGATTCCTCAGCACCACATAAGCAGGAAAAAATAGCCAGAAGTGGCGCTGTGGCTCAAGTGGTAGAGCGCTAGCCTTGAGCTGAAGAGCTGAGGGACAGCACCCAGGCCCAGAGTTCAGGCCCATGACCGAACCCAAAAAAAAGAAAAAAAAAGAAAAAAAGAAAAAATGCCCTAATCATTTTACAGTTAGGGCCAAGTGTAGCACAGCATGCAAAGTATGCTTTTTGTACCATTGCTTTCAGAAGGGGATGAGTATGTGTCCGTGTGCAGGCACATATACCTACATACCTATATACCACATATCCTACGTTTATATAAGCACTGCCCACAGTGCTTACCTTTTACAACAGAAAAAAGATCACAGGACAAGAAGGGGTGTTTCAAAGTGGAAAAGAAACCAATCTTTTATCAAATACCTTTAGTATAATTTAAACTTCTTTGCCATTTACATTATCTTTAAAAATGTATATACATGTGTGTTATTGCTTAAAGATAAACACTTATACATATAGTCTACTGTCCTAGAATCTTACGGAATTAATCTTTTTATCTTCTACTTAAAAAATAATAGAATATAAGGCAAGGTACCCAAGAACCTATATAATGATGGTAAATCCAGGAACCTTAGTTTCCTGACCAATGCTCTAATCATTGAAGCTGGCAAGCTCCCACAATGCCAGGTCAGGTCATATATAACAAATACTTTGATAAAGAAAGCAATTTACAGATCAGGACTCTATAACCTATAATAAAGGATAATTAAAAATAAAAAGCAATGCAGAGGAGAGGACAGAAAAGAGACTCATAATCTTATCTCTGAAGTAAAGAAATGCAAAGCTAGGAGCTGGTGGCCCACACCTGTAATCCTAGCTACTCAGGAGGCTGAGACCTGAGGATCACAGTTCAAAGCCAGCCCAGGCCAAAATGTCTGTGAGACCCTTATCTCTAATAAATCACCAAAAGAGCCAGAAGTGGAGCTGTGGCTCAAGTAGCAGAGGGCTAGCTTTGAGCAAAAAAGTTCAAAGACAGCAACCCATGCCCGAGTTCAAGCCCTGGAACAGCACCAAAAAAAAAAAAGAGAAAAGAAAAAAAAAAAGAAAGCAATTATGTTAAAAAAAAAAAAAAGCAATTATTTTGTTTTGAAAGACACTGGCATACTTATCTTGTTAATTAAGTGGAAGGGGTATTATGTATCTGTCAATCCAGCATGGTTAAGGATTTTGGAGACAGTGAAGCCTACATGCCTAAGTTTAAGTCTTAACTTTGTCATTAACTCTGTGATCTAAGAAACTACTCAGTTTCTCAGTGGCAGAGCACTTACCTAACAATCACAAAGCACTGAGGTTCAATCAAAACCCAACACTGCCAAAGAAACTGTCTTGGCTTCCCTATGCCTCTGCTCATTTATAAAATGCGAACAGGATATATGTCTCATAGGATTACTATGAGGATTGAGTTAATACATCTATACCTCTTAGAATTGTGTCTAACTCATAAATCCTGGCTAACACATACTACGTGTTAGTTATTATTAGTGAACAAAAAATAAATGTGTAATAACATGGAGAAAGAGATGTTGAATAAAAAAAAGCAGGAATATAGCTGGGTGTGGCACATGCTTGTAATCCCAACACTCAGGAAGCTGAGGCAGAAGATCTGAGAATTCTAGATAGCCTTGAGCTACATAGTTTTTGGGGTTTTTTGGTTTTTGTTTTTTTGCCAGTCCTGGGGCTTGAACTCAGGACCTGAGCACCATCCCTGAGTTCCTTTTTGCTCAAGGGTAGCACTGTTAACACACTTGAGCCACAGTGCCGCTTCCAGCTTTTTCTGTTTATGTGGTGCTGAGGAATTGAACCTAGGGCTTTGGGCATGCTAGGCAAGCACTGTACCATTAAGCCACATTCTCAGCCCCTTGAGCTATGTAGTAACACCTGTCTCAAAATAAAATTGAAAATTCTTAGAAGTATTCTTGTAGTCAACCAAACCAACTCCATTTATCTCTATCAGTGTTAGGCCTCATGTGCAAGGTAGGATATAAGAAATATTCTGGGCGGTTAGGAGGCGCAGATGGGAGGGCAGGGATGGTAAGGGGAAACAGAGGAGGAGGCAACAATGCTTGCTAAGAAATGTACTCACTGGGCTGGGAAGGTGGCTCAGTGATAGAGTGCTTGCCTCGCATGCATGAGGCTCTGGGTTCGATTCCTCAGCACCACATAACCAGAAAAAGCCAAAAGTGGCATTGTGGCTCAAGTGGTAGAGTGCTAGTCTTGAGCTGAAGAGCTGAGGAACAGTACCCAGGCTCAGAGTTCAGGCCCCACAACCAACAACAACAACAAAAAGAAATGTACTCATTATCTTGCTCATGTAATTGTAACCCCTCTGTATGGTATTTTCACAATTTAAAAAACTTATTAATAAAAATAAATAAAAATTTAAAAAAACAAATATTCTAGACAAAAAAGTTTAGCATCTATCTCATCCCTAAAGGAATATAAAAACTCTGGCCTATATTTTTAGTATCTACTAAAGTAAGCATAAACTGAACCACTATCTCCCAGAATATTTCTCCAATACTATATGAATGAGACATACCATCAAACCAGTCAATAGCTGCCTTAGCTGATGGGGGGTCATCAAACGATACTGTTGCCTCTCCTTTTGGCTTCCCTGTGTCTTTGTCTGTGTAAAGATTTATCATTGGTTTTCCAGTCTTCTTATTTGTCTAAATAAAAAACAAACTGGTATTAACATTTCAAGAAAAGCCATGGTGCCATTATTATGTTAAAATTTTTAAAGGCATTTACATATCCATACTACAAAATTATGGTACACTTAGCATAAAAAAGAAGTTATCTAAAATGAATACCAGGAAGCTGAAACATGTTTTGTCAAGGGTTGGGAACAGTCAAATGTAGAGAAAGGATGGACAAATAGCATATTACTCAATGTATATATGTGAAAATGGAACCACGTTAACGAGAGTATGAGTGGATTGGAAAAGATGGAGAACAATAGGAGTAACAGTGACCAAGAAACACTGCACTTATAAACTGAGGAGTTAAAACCCCTTTGTACAACTATTTAAAGTTTTTAAAAAATTAAGTTTTGCTGGGCGCTGGTGGCTCACGCCTGTAATCCTAGCTACTCAGGAGGCTGAGATCTGAGGATCTCGGTTCAAAGCCAGCCCAGGCAGGAGAGACCGTGAGACTCCTATCTCTAATAAACCACCAAAAAACCATAAGTGGCGCTATAGCTCAAGTGGTAGAGCGTTCGCCTTGAGCTGAAGAGCTGAGGGACAGCACTCAGGCCCAGAGTTCAAGCCCCACGACCGACCAAAAAAAAAAAAAATTAAGTTTCAGCTGGGCACCTGTGGCTCACACCTGTAATCCTAGCTACTCAGGAGGCTGAGATCTGAGGGTCATGGTTTATCCCAGGCAGCAAAGTCCGTAAGACTTATCTCCAATAAACCACCAGGAAAGTGGAAGTGGCGCTGTGGCTCAAATGGTAGAGCACTAGCCTTGAAATGAAGAACTGAGGGACAGCCCCCAGGCCCTGAGTTCAAGCCCCATCACTGACCTCCCCTCCAAAAAAATTAAGTTTCTGGAAAAAAAAAGTTACCTATAGGTTTGGACAAGCTACATTAACTTATCAAACTGTAAAAATGTTATTAGACTGACTGGAGATGTAGCTAAGCACTTGCCTAGCATATAAGAGGCCATGGGTTTAGTCTCCAATCTACATGGCCAATTTGGGTGTCACTAGATCATGCCTATAATCCTAAGCATACAAAATTCCAATTAGCCATTGACAAATCGGAAGTATAACTATGGCATACGTGGTAAGAGCACTAGCTGTGAGGAGAAAAAGCAAAGTAAAAACAAGAGAGGAAAAAAAGAGTTGATTTATTTTTAACTTTTTTTTTTTTGTCTTTTCTTTTTTGGTACTAGGGATCAAACCCAGGATGATGCACTTGCTAGGCAAGTGCTTTGCCACTGAGATACATCCCAGCTCAAAAAATCTGATATACTTATATACTTCATGTACAAATAGAAATAGACCAATTCCTCTGACACTACAAAAAGGATTAACATAAATTGATTCCAAGCAAGTACTATTCATACTTTAAAACCCTCTTCAGGCTTTCTAGTTAAAGAATTAAAAATTCCTAGAAATGAAGAGTGCAAGCTAAAGTGAACAATAAACAATCATAAAATAACACTGCACTTATATGTGAGACATTAAATGCCAGAAAATGTTAATAACTTGGGTTTGGATATATTCATTTTAGAATCTATAAAATGTTTATTCTCATGATCACCTCTTGTTCTCACAATTTTTGGAGTGTATCAGAGACTATTTGTAGAGCCCTGGGATTAAAGCTAAAGCACAGTAGAAACTGTAGAAGATTTAAACACAAGCAAGGGATAAAAATCTGCATCTGTTTAGCAAAGATATACGCACATGGTGAACATATATATCCAAGGACTTTAAGACAACTCTTAGTGAATAGACTACATAGGCGAGTTAAGTAATTCGTATAATTTAAGAGTATCTTAAGAATTAGGACATTTTCAACATATACCCTACTTTCTACTCACCTTGATAATTCCTATTTGTTTAAAGAATTCTCCTACTTGATCTGTAGACACGCCCTCACCAAGTCCTTGCACAAAGATTGTGTTATTATCTGAATTGTCAGACTCTGAATCTAAAGGAGAAAATATTACGGTTAATTTGACATATTCCTTGGTTCTACTACAGTAATCTAGAACAATAACTTGCTGTCTAGTAGTCAACCATCTCTAAGAACAAAATTTAAAAAAAATTGACCATACGAAGAATCTTAAATAAACATGCAATGTGTTCACAATAGTTGAAGGTAAATCACTTCTTGGTAAAGTGCATCAAGTCCACACTCTGTGACATACATACAGAACGATTAAGGGAGATCTTAAAAATCTCACTTCAAATTCAGGAACAGACTAAAGTAAAGCTCATAAAGAGACAAAGAGGGTTAATTTAAATTAGCATTCCTTTCTCTGGAGAATTTTTTAATGACGTCAGTTTTTTTAAGAGGCTCTCAAGTACAAAATTCCCCCAAATCCAACACTGTGGACTTCCAAGCAAGCCAAGCAGAATGCTGGTTTCCCATTCATTGCGATAAGCCTTGTACATATGAGAGGGTAGGAGCACCTGGTACACACACCTTACCTTACACGCACACTTTTGGATTAGTACAACAAAGTAAGAAAGATGTATAAAAATTCAGTCCATCAAGGGATAATTCAGAAATTGCCATCCATATAGAATACTTTGGCATCTTAATAAAAACAAAAGTTCTGATTTCAATATATATTAAATTTTTTGGCTCAAATGAAATTTTTAACCACTGAATCATTAACTTATTTTCAAAAGGCTCCATGAGTAAATCTACAGCCTTCAATTTCATTTAAAAATAAAAAGCCACATAAAATTAGTGACTTATTCCCGGACTAAAACAATTCTTCCATGTTTCAACTCAAATTTCTTAGGTACTCCGAACAGATAAAAATCCATTAACAGAAGTTTTTGTTTCGTCTGAAGTTATGGGGTTTCAACTCAGGGTTTCATGCTTAATAGGTAGGTACTCAACAACTTGAGCCATACATACTGGTTTATTTTTTGCTTAAGGTCTTATATTTTTCTGCTCTGGACTCAGACAAAGAAACTCCTACATATTTGCCTCACATGGCTTGGATAACAGATATGAATAATAATGCCTGGCTTATTGGTAGAAATAGGAGCCTTGTTAATTTTTTGTAAAGGCTGACCGCAAATCTCATCCTCCTGAGCCGTCTCCTGTCTGCACAGCCAGGATTATAGTTGTGGACCACCTTATAATATAGGTATTGCTTAAACATGGTTTTCTACCTCTAATTTACCAGGGATATCAATTCTTTCATCAAATCTGATTATAATAATTAGATAATGCTTATTAGTAGCAAAAATTAAGAAAAGTAGAACATGGGAAAGCATAAACCTACTTCCCTAGCAAATTTTCCCTGAATTTTTTTCTCCTGGCATTTCTTTAGAAATGAAACTCTTTAGTTCTGGTAGTACTATTAAATTAAATCTCCCTCCACTACTAATCCCTCCCACTCTCTCCTTCAATAAACAGAAAATTAACATCTTCTTAACTGCAAAATCACAAACTATCATGAACCTTACCAGCATCTGGTCTGGGTCCATAATCCCTGTGACCTAAGAGAAAGAAAAAGCTATTTTAAGATATATCATTTGAAGTATTTAAAAACAAAACTGTAATAATAACCAAGGCATAAAACTTTTGTCCATAATTTCAAAATCCTTGTAAGTCAATCATCACAAATTTACAGACTACATAAACTTTTACTAAAGGCTTAAGAAACTAAGATGAACGTCAACATTTCCTTAAACTTGTTTAAGATGGTACCACCACTTTATCATTATTGCTATTATCATTTTTCTTAAGTTCTGATTGTAAAAGCTGATTGGAAAACCCTAATAATTTTAAAACACCACGTCAGCTACCTTATAAAAGAAAAAACATAGTCAAAATTCAGTGAAGTTCTCATTCATTGGTCACCAGATTCTTTCATGCATATACACTGTGTAGAAACCCATGGACTATTTGAGATCAACTTCGGTTTTTTAACATTTACTTTGATATGTGTGTAGACTGTATTTATTTTTATTTTTATTTTTTAAAAAAAAGCACACAACACACCAGCCTCAATAGAGTAAGAAAGGGCATAGACTGCATCTGAGGGATATTGGTGGCTTTTAGATTTATATAGCATTTCCACTGAAACATTTTGGGATACTCAGCACTTACCACCAAAATTTTTGAAGCCACCGCGGTCACCACCACTGCAGAGGAAAAATTGAAGAAATGATTTCTTCCTTAAGTCTCTAATGTGCTGAGCCCTGGGCTCAATCTACATGTAACTGTCACAAGTAGAGTGGCTAGGAAAACAGTAGCACCACTAACTTTCTAGTAAATTCCATTTCACAGGTTCCAAAATGTTCCCCATCTAAAGTGTTTCCCAAGGGTCTATTTCCACAAGATGCCTTTTTCAAGCTGCTTATGTCCAACATATCTAACATATTCTTATTTTTAAATCCTTCTAACCCAAGCCAAAAGGATACTAATCAAACTGCTAAAGCTGGAGGCACATCATGAAGAATGCCAAATTAGAACAAGTATTTTTTCCAAAGGAGTATTTTTTTAATAGAAGAAAAGCAAAAAGACCAGAGGAATATAAAATAAAGTTAAGATTTTGATAATAGAACAGGAAAGGTAAAAAACTTGAGTACTAGGTTCTGTTGTGAAAAACTGTGGTTTGGTTTTATGAGATGAATTTTTTTAATATACAAATACATATAAAAAAGAGAGTTTGGACAAAAGTAGTCTTAAAATTTCAAACCATTCAGAAACCTGGTAAAATGAGGACTAAGCATAACTTAAAATGGGCCTCCTCCACAGCCACTATACCGAGGTTCATGTTGTCAATGGTCTGAACATAATTGTAGCACACATTAGAAACAGAATACAACATATTGCAGCTGTCCACAGAACAACTTCATTAAGCAAATTTCTCCTGTCAGATAAGTCAATAGCACTTGTTTTTACCTAAGATATCAAAAAGGCTCTCCCTAAAATATCCATCAAATAAATGTTTCTGTTGAAATACACAATCCCTAAGACACTGATCTGCTAACATGGAAATAACAAACTTTTCAGATGATGATGTCTAATCTCCCAGTCTTATGTTACTCTAAAACTCAAGAAGTTAATCCGATAAACTAAAATCTCTTGATGCTTAAATACATTTGCTTTAATAATTAATCACCCAACTTTAAGTGTTTTTTTTTTCTGAACTCTCCAGAGGGGGAAAAACACACTAAATAAATAAACAAGTGTTTTCCCCTTATAATAAATATAATCCTATATCCTTGATGTAAAAGTATTTATCCTTGCAGCTGTATTTCTTTTTTTTTTTGAGAATAGTCATGTGCATTTTAATTTGCTTTTAATTTTTTTAATGGTTTGCAGTAAGCTTTTGTGGCATTAAGAATAGACTACTTAAAGGCTATGTAATTTTTACTACATTAGTAAGTCTTTAAAGATCATTTTAACAGTACACTACAATTCAAACTTTCCCGCTATTTCTAAGTGACAGCACTTTAAAAAGCAAGGGAAAAATCAACAGAATTCTTCAGAACAAATTGCTGAAAATTTTACTAGAAACCAAGGTAACTCAGGCTTCTTTTAAAGATGATTCTTAGAACTCCCAAAAGGAAATATAATACAATATTTGAAATATAATATGTAAATGCATCATCTTTACCAAGTAAAAAATTTAGCTTTGAAAGTAAAGCAAACAATAACTATAAATATGGAAATACCAACACATTAGAAAAAGAACAAGTTTCAAACCAAGACACTCAATGATACAGTCTTGATCATCACTAATCAATCTTGAAAATTTGGGCAAGTCAGTAAAATTCTCTCAAGTTCAATTTCCTCCTTTTACAAAGTAAGCTTTTGTATCCTTACTAGTAAAAGGATAAACATAAGTAAAGCTCAGAAAAGCAGGATTAGTTCTGAAAGCTCAGAAAAGCAGGACTGGTTCCACTGAAAACTACTGAAACAGAACTGCATTTTAATAAGATTCCTCCTGGGTATTCATCAGTCATGCCAGTAATCCTAGCTGCTCAGGAGGCTGAGATCTGAGGATCAAGATTTGAAGTAAGCCCAGGAAAAAGTCCATGAGACTCCTATGTTCAATAAACCACTCAGAAAAGACCAGACTTGGTACTGTAGGCTCAAGTGGTGGAGTGTTAGCCTTGAGAAAAAGAAGCTAAGGGACAGAGGCTAGACCCTACTTCAAGCCCCTAGACTGGCAAAAATAAAAGATCCCTGGGTAATTTAAGCAATTCAAGTCTAAGTAGTGATCCAAAAGATCCACAAATTGTACACCCAAATGTTTCAACCATTCACTCTCTCAGTAGAAAATTCTGTATTGATCAGTTATATTCCCTTATTAGAAAATTACATTAAATACAGTAAATAAACTTCAAATTAGTAGTAACAGAAGATATGTTATGGTTATGAATCTTTTAAACAGTCAAGTTACAAGTCCTTTTCCACACCTACTAAAGCCTCATTAGAAAAATAAGACACAGAAAGACATAAACATCAATGGGTCAAGAGAAGGCACAGAAATTGGTTTTTACAATTCTAGAAAAAGTAGCAAATATACACAAATAATTTTGAAGTAAGGACATTTTATGGTAAAGTAGTGGCTGTATTTAAGAGATGTAATATAAGCAATACGCAATTTTATTGGCTCAGTACTTCCTGCCTAAGAAAGTTACTTGCATATTTTAAACTAATGGAGGTACTTTCTCCAAATTCAATGTGCAGTATACATTATAGTATTCTGGGTATTCTTTTAAAAAGCAGAAGCAGAATTTAAACTCAGGGCTTTGCACTTGCTAGGCTGGCACTCTACCTCTAAGTCATACCTCTAGCCATTTCCTCAATTAGCTGTCATTACATAGGCATGCATCACCATACCCAGGTGCAGAAATCTTTATTCCTATAAAATTCAATACTTAGAAAAATGAGCTTAACTAAAAATTGAACAAGAGCAATTCAAATACTTGTGCTGTGATTGGGGTTTTCATACTAGAAAATCGTGAATACAAATTTTGGGGATATAACGGAAATTTAACATTAATTCCAAATGTCAGTGGGTCGGTGTATTTTAATAGTATCTATATTTATATTTTCTTCTATGTCATCTTATGTGAGGTAAAAAGACTTTCTCTAGTCAGCATTTATAAACACATCAGCTCAAAATTATCAATCTACAGCTGCACTGTCAAAAATAGTATCCACGACCTACCTGCAACTGTTGAACACTTAAGATGCAGCTACTCTAAAACCACATAAACTCTATAGGTAAAATATGATTTTCTAAGATGTATACTATCACTAAGGATTTGTATATTCCATTACATTATTTAAATGTAATGGGTTAAAAGAAAACTATTACTAAAATTAATCCACCTATATACTTCTGTCTGAGGCACCGGTCAACGTGACCCCATCTGAGGATTTGTGTAATATGTGACCTTGTATGTGCTACTGTACGAGGAGAAAACTCCTCCACAGTCCAGAAAACAGTAGGGACACCCAGCTGCAGCTTTGGGAGGAAGGAGATAACTTCAAAGTCTAGGCAAACAGTTCAGATGCCTGGCCGCAGTCTCAGGAAAAGACACGTGGAACATGCTCTACATGCTCCTCTGAATGACCTCAAAACACTTCCTCACACGCCCTTTATGTGTGAGGAAAAATCACCTGGGCCTTGCTTGTCTCTTGTAACCTTTTGATCACATAAAGCTGTTTCATGTTCGTTGACTACGATTAACTTTCTTAGTGTGTCTGTTATATATAAGCATATAGTGCTTTTAATAAGCTATACCACAAGGTGTAGTTCACTCTCTGCCTACTAGGCACTGCATTCCCAGATCTTGCTGTGTGAGCAACCCAAACAAGTGGCACCCAAACAAGGACGTGGAGGAGTTTTATTAGAAGGACACAGTGTCCCCACAGAAAGAGTTATGGGGAAAAAAATTTCATTATGGGACATCACTTTCTTAAGAAAAGTGGAGCAGATTTGTCCAAAGAACTACTTCTAGAGTACCTCGATACTGTTTGTAAGCATAACCCATGGTTCCCCAATAAGGAATTTTTCAGTAGAGAAAACATGGCAGAGAGTTAAAAACAATGTAAGAAGAGTTCACTGATGAGAATATACAGAAAAATTAAAAGATAAACAAGGAAGGGGCTAGGAAGGTGGCTTGGCTCAGTGGTAGAGCGCTTGCCTTGCATGCCTGAGGCCCTGGGTTCCATTCCTCAGCACCACATAAGCAAAAAGAAAAAAAAGCCGGAAGTGGCGCTGTGGCTCAAGTGGTAGAGCGCTAGCCTTGAGCTGAAGAGCTGAGGGAAGCACCCAGGCCCAGAGTTCAGGCCCCACAACAGGACCCCCCCCCCCAAAAAAAAGATGAACAGAAAAAAAAAGGAACAAAGTGTAAAAAGATTACTGCATCATTTTAAAGAAACTTAGCTAAAAGGTTTTCTGTTCTTGTTGTGGCATGCCACGTGTCTGTTTATGCCCTGTCTACTGAAAAGTTTTTTGTTGTTGGCAAAGTTTTGTTTTTTTAACTGACCAAGTGGTTCAATCATAATTAGGCAAAATATCGTCACGAAAATTCCACAAAACTCTTAAAACAGCCAGTATTAAAATCTTAAGTGTGCTCTATGATTTGTGCACAAACTTGTCCGCCTATTTGTCTATATGTGAAATGTGTAAAAGGGTCATGGTTTCAAAGCTATCAAGTATTCTGCTTGCTAAAAGATCTTTGTTAATGGACTTGTGATTTAATCTGAATTGCCTTGAAAATTCTGAGATTGCCTGACTACAAGGCTCAGGCTGCATTTTCTCCTTGTGGAAGCTGCCAGAGGGGAGGGTGTAGATGGCTGTGAGCCTAGTCCTGTGAGCTGGTCCTGCCAGTGCAAATGGTTATAAAGCGCTCTTGTCTAAGATTGGATAAAAGACAAGAGTCAGGCCAGTTTAGTTTTAGGCGACCCTCACCCGGCCTTCCTCCAACTGAAGGTATTCAAAAGGCCAAATGGTAAGATGCCTGGCTAAACAAGCAAGCCCTGGAAAAATTGTGGTCCAGATAAAGTACTTTGTTAAAAGGTTTTATCTACCACTGAAAATTTCAGAAAATGTATGTACGACTGCTTTTTATTTTTGTGCACTTTAAGATCTGTGTGAGTGTGTCTGAACCCATGTGAATATGTTTAAGATAAAAACTGACTATGTGCTGTAAAAGATTTCGGTGAGTTCAAGTTTAAAAATCAAAAAGGTTCTGAGGTTTGGATGTTACCAAAAGTCTTGAAGAATTATTGCATTGTTTTAAAGGCTAAGGATTTGTTCATTTGAAAATTAGAAAATTTAGTACTTTGAAATCTGTTTTTTTGGGTTTTTTGTTTTTTGTTTTTTTTTTTTTTACTGTTGCTTATGCAGCTCCAACACCGAAGCTATCACAATTTAAGGGCAGGAAAAGGCTGCAGAGCATTTATGTGCGCCTTTTTTGACACCACATTCACTAGTTTCCAAAAGTAATGCATGAGGCTGTTGACATAGTAATCAAGTTATCTGTCTTAGCCCTTGGCTAAAATTTTGGGGAAAGTACTAGAAATTTAAATGTAAAGGTTTGCTTACCACTGCTAAAGACTTTACTTGTTCCATCTGAAATTGCTTGGGTATTTCAGTTAAGAACCAAAAGAAAAAACATCAGATGAGCATAAAAGACCTACCTTTAGGGGTGAGGGGTAAACAGGCAGAAGTGCAACTCAGTAAGTCCACGCATGGTAGAAGAGGACAGGCTGGCACAAAGGCAGTTTATCCAACCCTAAAGAATTGGAAGGATGAGCTGGGAAGGTGGCTCAGTGGTAGAGCGCTTGCCTTGCATGCATGAGGCCCTGGGTTCGATTCCTCAGCACCACATAAACAAAAAGAAAAAAGCTGGAAGTGGTATTGTGGCTCAGGTGGTAGAGCACTAACCTTGAGCTGAAGAGCTGAGGTACAGCACCCAGGCCCAGAGTTCAGGCCCCACGACCGGACCCAAAAAAAAGGAATTGGAAGGATATCAGCCAATTCCATAGAGTGGCCTATCTTCGTTCTGTTTCTTTTCCTTGGATATGGACACTGGAAACTTGATGATAAAAGTGAGTGATATGATGATGTGATTGGTATATAACTGCCCCTCGGATATATTAAAAATTGAAAAGGCTTTAAAAAGAGGGTCAATAAATTTATCTGCATAATGCGCTCTGGTTTTAATGATATTCTGCAATTAGATTGGATGTGTCTAAAATGACAAAAATATGTTGACTCTAGATTCCTGGTACAGTGCTAGTTGATTATAATGTTTGTATTAAGAAAAAACTGCCATTTGAGTTCCAAAGTTTTTTAAGTTAAATCAAACTAAAAAATAAATATGTTTTAAAACAAGCAGCCAAAAGGCAATGGATGTTACTTAGCCCCTCAAGATTCCAAGAGGTTCTTTAAATGAAGTATGAAGTTTTAAAGCAGAGGTTAGTTTTAAATCAGGAATGGATTCCTGGATATGAAATTTGGAAGTAAAATTGTTCTAAGTGTTTGTTTCAAAGTACAAAAAGGAAAAATTATGGCTACCAAAACGATTGCAGATTGCCCTTACACATTTTTTCAGCAGACCCACAGCAAAAGACAGGATATTTACAAGTTTGTCAGGTGTACCTTTACCCCTTAATAAATTCCAGGTAAGAGCATGGTTAAAAAGCTACTTCCATGTTGACCACCTTGTTGCTTTTAATTGGGGTAAAGTGGCCTTTTGTAAGACTCATTGATCTGAAAAGTGTGGTTCAAGCCAACCCGGGCAGAGAAAGGACTATGAGACTGTCATCTCTAATCTGCCAGCAGAGTGCTGGAAAGTGGAGTTGCTTTGGAGCTCAAAGTGGTAGAATGCTACCATGAGCTGGAGAGCTGAGGGACAGTACTCAGCCCTGGGACCCTGGCAATGATGGAGCAACCAGAAGCAGTTACATGCCACTGCTTAGATGGCAGAGACTATGTCATATCCTGGAGTCACTTACGCTTGGCCCTTCAAAAATTGATCAGAGTCAGAAGTCATGGGAAGATAGTTTATAAGCATGCATAACTGGCCTGGAACTTGTCAATCATCTGTGATAGTGGGCAGTAAAAGGCTAAGGTTGTAAAATGTGGGGGATAGTTAAAATCCCAAACCCCCTGTATCTGCTCAAAATCCTAATTGGCAGTGAGCTTTGAGTTGGCACCAGTCGCATAAATTTACTCTGCTAAGGAAAGACAGTTTACAGACCTGAGATTATATGTCCCTATTAAGAACTGCTTAAAGGCCTACCCAGGTAACTTAGGCATTATTAGGGTCACTAAAGATCAGCTTTCCATGCCTGTAACCCTATAAAACACTTAAGCTCCAATTATTAAAAAACAAAAAAGGGGGAGCCCCAAGGGAAACTCTTGCCTTAACCTTATTTACTTTAAATTTTAAAAATTTACCTCAAGGTGATCCTTATCCTAGAGCTGAAAAGCAGTTTACCTCTCCAGCTCCATTTCAAGACCATACTCCCATATGGTTTAAAGAATTTGATCAGTGGAAACCAGGACTAATGACTCGTTGTGGGAAAGGGTATGCTTCTATCGTTCCAGATGGATCTACCGGCAGCATATGGGATCCTCTGTGGCCCATCCGACCCTGGAAGGATGAGAACAGTACAACCTAAACCTGAGGAAGAAGAATTAAAACGGCACCTTGCAGGCCTAAATGTGAAAACCCAATGACGCTATCATCCCTATCACAAGAAAACTAGTCAGAAGCTGCCAACATGGGGTCAGATTAAGACATTGTCAGACAAGGGAGAAGCTGTTCTGATCAGTACTGAAAGCCCTAGAACACCCGCACATCTGTTTTTGGCCATGGTTGTGCTGCTCACCTGTACTTCCATGGTGAGTAGTGAACATGTGTATTGAGCCTATGTCTCTCACCTGCCATTGTTAAGATTCGTAGATTGCTAGATCCTGGCTGGTGGTATATACTAATGACAGCGTGTATCTTCCTCCACCGTGGGACCATACAGGTCCCACTCATCCAGTTGAGGAAGGAACACACTATAACATATCCTTAGGAGTGGGGTCTTTACCACTGTGTTTGGGGGTACGCCCTTTTTTACCAATCAGAAGACAGGTATGGGTGTACATTTGCCTGATGATAAATCTATTGCTTATATTGTGCCTTATATTTGTGTTATTTGAAAGATACTACTGTCTCCACTACAAAATAGCCAAGATGTCCCTTCCACAAAGGAATTTTGTGCTTGCTGTACTATGGTTAAAAAACAAGGGGGGCTGGGAAGGTGGCTCAGTGGTAGAGCCTTGCCTCGCATGCATGAGGCCCTGGGTTCGATTCCTCAGCACCACATAAACAGAAAAAAGTAGAGCTGTGGCTTAAGTGCTAGGGCGCCAGCCTCAGGTCCCACAATCAAGTGAAAAATAATAAAAATGGGGGAGCTGTCGAAGGCACTGGCCCGCCTGACCACATCTGAGAATTTGTGTGCTGTGAGGTTATGCATATTGCTATACAAGGAGAAAACTCTTCCATAGTCCGGGAAACAGTAGGGATACCTAGCCTCTGCCTTGTGGGGAAAGAGAAAATTCCTTCAAAGTCTAGGCAACAGTCCAGATGCCTGGCCAAGACCTCAGGGGAAGACATGCAGAATGGGCTCTACAAACTCATCTGAATGACCCCATAACAACTCCCTCATATTCCCTTCACGTAAGAAAAATTACCCTCGCCCTTATCTCTTGTAACCTTCTGATCATGTAAAACTGTTTCATGTTCGCTAAGATTAACTCTTGCTCACTAACTTTGTGTGTATGCTAGTAGTGCTTTTAGTAAACTTTTGTCTATACCTGCACGGTGCAGTCCACTCTCTGCCTACCAGGCACTGAGTTCCCAGGTCTCACTGTGTGACCAGCAACATATTTCCATTGTTTTCTTTCTTTTGTGGTTCTAGGGACTAAATCCAGAGACTCATGCATGCTAAACAAGTGCTCTGCCACTCAGCTATACAACCACCCACCCTCTCTTTACCCCTCTGCTGATTTTTCTTTTTGTGGTTCTGGCATTTTAACTCAGGGCTTCAAGCTTTATAGTCAGGTGCTCTACTACATAAGCCACATTCCCTGCCCTTTTTGCTGATTTTTGAAATAGGATCTCATTTCTATGCTTTGGCTAGCCTGAACTGTGATACTATTTCCACACCAAACTTTTATTGGGATTTTTGCAAACTTTTTGCACAGGGTAGCCTTGAACCACAATCTTTCCATATAGTTAAGGATTTCAAGTGTCATTGCACTGAGATACTGTTTGGATTTATATACATATGTATACATAATACATTATATATATATATAATGTATTATGTATACATATGTATATAAATAAAGCTCACATTTATGACCCCTGTATTGTTATTGAGCAGTGCTATTCTAGACTGTCACCAAAACATATACTAAAAGCCCAGGACCTTGAGCATGAGAGGCACACAACTACCACTGAGGTACATGTCAGCCTAGGACATACATACATTCTTAAAGGAGCTAAATAAACACTCTTGTAAAAGGGAGAAAATATCCCTTATTTTACCTGTAAGTCTGAAACATTCAATTAACTTGATAGCATACTAACAATGAAAAAAAATTATCTTAAGAAATTCTGGCAATTTTATATAAGGCAATAAAATTAAAAAACAAATGGACAATGTAAAGTCTCAACTTCTAGTACATTAAGGTGTCAATATGAATTATAGAACAAGAAAAATAATCTTCTTTCCCATAATTGCTATTTCAAAAGAAAAAAGAATACGGTTTCCTATTGTCCTTATAATTTCCTATCTCTTCCATATTTGAAAAGCAGGTGGGTTCTGAATTCTTCCAACCAAGCAATCATGAAATTTTCGTCTAAAACAATCCTAATCTTTACCATACATTCAGCCCTCACCTCAAACTAAACTCCTATTTCTTCAATTATAAATGTAAATCCACTAAATAGCCCAAGAGAATACTTTCATGCAGCTAGTCTTCAAAGATCCCAAGACAATATTTCCAACATATTAAGTAAGATGATTAGAAACACAAATGGGATGACAAAAATGAATGAAAAAATGTTAAGTATTTCTGGTATTCAAGTATAAAACCAAGTATGAAAAAAATCTGAAATTAGGCATTTATATTCAAATTCAAAATACTTGACCTGAATATGCTAAATAACATATTTTAAACATGTTGTAACACATGAAAATTACACATTTTTAATTTTAGTATCCATAATGAAGTTTCATGCTTACTCATTTACATATTGTGGATGCTTTGGTACTCCAAGGACAAGCTTTAAAACTTGAAACCAGGTGGCCTTCCAAGTCTTAAGATTTACTAGCTGGCCTTCTACCTAAAAGGTTTCTCAGCCCAATTTAAAAAAAAAAATTATCCAGAGTTTTGAAACAGGCCTTTTGTGAATATCCTTTTTACTGGGGGAGGAGAGAGAAAAGAGGCAAGATTCTAAACATTTGGTTCCCTCAGTATTATCCTCACTTAAACCAGATCAACATATTTCGACCAAATATACACCGGGCTTAAACACATAATTTTGTATGAGGAAGTTTCTAAAGGTAAATAAAAAGGTTTGATGGGGGCTGGGAAGGTGGCTCAGTGGTAGAGTGCTTGTTGCCATGCATGCATGAGGCCCTGGATTCAATTCCTCTGCACCACATAAGCAGAAAAGGCTGAAAGTGGCACTATGGCTCAAGTGGTAGAGTGCTTGCCTTGAACTGAAGAGCTAAGAGACAGCATCCAGGCCCTGAGTTCAAGCCCCATGACTAACAACAAAAAAAAAGATTTGTTGGCAAAACTAGCAATTGAATACAAGGCATCACACTTACTAGACAGGTGCTCTGCTATTTGAGCCACATTCATAGACTCACAAAAATGATTTAAAAATTGTAAAATGTCAACTACAAGACTAAGGCATTCAAACATCTTTTTACACCAAAAAACTGTTTAAATTCTTATTAATGAAAATCCAGTCAAAAAAAGATTTGGGTTTTTTTTTAAGGGGGGGAAATGTCTGAAATTAAAACTTAATTCAGCCTGAGCTACAAATTATATTGAACTATATTGCCAACGAGGTTGTTTCTTACTTCATCAGGAAAATCATTTAAGATACTCTGAATTCTCTGGTTGTAAAATGAGTTCTTGCTCACAGATAAAAACATATTTGTACAAACTTTCATACTTGTTCCTTACTTAGCCAGACACTATATAGTTGACTACATAATCTAGTAGGTTATAATTATAAACCCCTTATGAAAACAAAATTAAACCTAATATATACAACCTAAAATGTACACCCTTTCAAGGTAGCCAATAACCTACAGCACCTCCTCTGGAAAATTAGGTAAACTTGATTTCGGAATTCTATTTTAGATAGAAAGGAAACCTTTAATAATGAAAAGGGATTGTTGCTGTTCACACAGCGAGACTGGGAACGCAGTGCCGGGTAGGCAGAGAGTGGACTACACCTTGCAGGTATAGACAAAGTTTATTAATAGCACTTATGCTTATATATAGCACATACACACCGAGGGTTAATCTTAGTCAGCAAACATGAAACAGTTTTACGAGATCAAAGGTTACAGGAGATAAGCAAAGTGCAGGTGATTTTCTTACATACATAAAAGGAGTATGAGGGAGTGTTATAAGATCATTCAGAGGAGTATGTAGAGCCCATTCTGCATGTCTTCCCCTGAGGTGTGGCCAGGCATCTGGACTGTTGCCCAGACTTTCAAGGAGTTTTCTCTTTCCCCCTAAGGCTGTGTACACCAGCATACACAACCTCACACAGCACACAAATCCTCAGAAGGAATCACGTGGCCAGTGCCTTCGACAGCTCCCCCTTTTTTGTTTTTTAAGTGTAGTAGAGCAAGCACAAAATTCCTTTGTGGAAGGGACATCTTGGCTATTTTGTAGTGGAGACAGTGGTATCCTGCAAAGAACGCAAATATAAGACACAATACAATCAATCCTGTAAAAGCACTATGGGTAAAACTCTGCCTCCAGGTACAGGGATTTAATTGATGTAATACAGATGCTATTCCTTCAGCTAAGCCTTCATTTCCCATCCCAGGGAGTTATGCCCAGAAGTCTCAGTGACTTCTTGTTGTAGCCGATGTATATTCCAAGATAAATTTCCTCACAAGTTCTGCAGGTGGTACTAAAGTTCCTGCCAAGTGATGCATTGAAAGGGGCGTTGGTAACACACAGCCTTGTTGGCCTCTAATCACATTTAAAGCTAAGTTGTTTTTGCAGATCAATTATCTGGTCTCTCATCCACTGGACCGCATTTGTAGGGTGTTTATGTGGGATTCAATGTCCTGTTCAATATTTATCTGATGAACCCACAGCTGATGAGAATCTTGCTGCCACATCCCTACAAAGTTCTTGGGTTGGACAGTGGTATGCAGAGCTACTCCAGTGGTTGCAGCAGCTGTGGCAACAGCAATCAGTTCAATAACTGCGGCTATAATTATGCCCAGAAACCTCTTAGTTCTTTTGAATACTCATTGGAAAATTCCTGTCAGCAAACCGACAATGAGGCTCTCTTGCCAAGGTCGGGTGAAGTTAACAGGCACTCAGACCCCCTAAGCAAGATGGTCATATCTGAAGGGATTAAGAAGACATTAAAAGGAATAGATTGATTTAAACATGTAAAAGTCGACAATCAAGACTATCTAAGTTACGTAAAGTTTCACTAATTGACACAGTTCCTATGGCAAATACATAAGGAAGTCTAACACAAGCCTGTACAAAAGAAGAGTGATTCCTATAAAATGTATTGTTTGCCTTGTATAGGCTCTAATAAAATGACAAGGACAATTTTGAGTTGTATGAAACGGGCAGAAGTTTCCATAAATGCCATTGTTCAGGGCTCAAACGTCCCTTAAAATTTATTGGTGGTCTACGAGGTGCAAGGCCTCATCATGCCAGGTAAGCAAACCAGTGGGTTCTACATGATTTATAATTCCATTGTATAAACGCCATCAAACAGAAAAATTACTACTACACCAATCATCAACATGTTTTTCAGTACTGGCGATGAAATGCCCCTGGGGGCCCAATCTATAAATGAAACATTATTATGCTGTATAATTTTTCCTCTAGGGCTGCGACACTGAGACCACTGAATAGGAGTGTAAACACAATTGCAACATTTAATGCCCTGGCATACAGGGTTAGCTGGTCACCCAGTCATATTTAGTCAGAATGATTCTGATGAATGAAACCTAAGGAAAACACTTTCCTTAAATGGTCAAGTGCCACCAATAGACTTATCATCAGGCAAAATGTACACCCATACCTGTCTTCTGATTGGTAAAACAAGGGCGTACCCCCAAACACAGTGGTAAAGACCCCACTCCTAAGGATATGTTATAGTGTGTTCCTTCCTCAACTGGATGAGTGGGACCTGTATGGTCCCACGGTGGAGGAAGATACACGCTGTCATTAGTATATACCACCAGCCAGGATCTAGCAATCTACGAATCTTAACAATGGCAGGTGAGAGACATAGGCTCAATACACATGTTCACTACTCACCATGGAAGTACAGGTGAGCAGCACAACCATGGCCAAAAACAGATGTGCGGGTGTTCTAGGGCTTTCAGTACTGATCAGAACAGCTTCTCCCTTGTCTGACAATGTCTTAATCTGACCCCATGTTGGCAGCTTCTGACTAGTTTTCTTGTGATAGGGATGATAGCGTCATTGGGTTTTCACATTTAGGCCTGCAAGGTGCCGTTTTAATTCTTCTTCCTCAGGTTTAGGTTGTACTGTTCTCATCCTTCCAGGGTCGGATGGGCCACAGAGGATCCCATATGCTGCCGGTAGATCCATCTGGAACGATAGAAGCATACCCTTTCCCACAACGAGTCATTAGTCCTGGTTTCCACTGATCAAATTCTTTAAACCATATGGGAGTATGGTCTTGAAATGGAGCTGGAGAGGTAAACTGCTTTTCAGCTCTAGGATAAGGATCACCTTGAGGTAAATTTTTAAAATTTAAAGTAAATAAGGTTAAGGCAAGAGTTTCCCTTGGGGCTCCCCCTTTTTTGTTTTTTAATAATTGGAGCTTAAGTGTTTTATAGGGTTACAGGCATGGAAAGCTGATCTTTAGTGACCCTAATAATGCCTAAGTTACCTGGGTAGGCCTTTAAGCAGTTCTTAATAGGGACATATAATCTCAGGTCTGTAAACTGTCTTTCCTTAGCAGAGTAAATTTATGCGACTGGTGCCAACTCAAAGCTCACTGCCAATTAGGATTTTGAGCAGATACAGGGGGTTTGGGATTTTAACTATCCCCCACATTTTACAACCTTAGCCTTTTACTGCCCACTATCACAGATGATTGACAAGTTCCAGGCCAGTTATGCATGCTTATAAACTATCTTCCCATGACTTCTGACTCTGATCAATTTTTGAAGGGCCAAGCGTAAGTGACTCCAGGATATGACATAGTCTCTGCCATCTAAGCAGTGGCATGTAACTGCTTCTGGTTGCTCCATCATTGCCAGGGTCCCAGGGCTGAGTACTGTCCCTCAGCTCTCCAGCTCATGGTAGCATTCTACCACTTTGAGCTCCAAAGCAACTCCACTTTCCAGCACTCTGCTGGCAGATTAGAGATGACAGTCTCATAGTCCTTTCTCTGCCCGGGTTGGCTTGAACCACACTTTTCAGATCAATGAGTCTTACAAAAGGCCACTTTACCCCAATTAAAAGCAACAAGGTGGTCAACATGGAAGTAGCTTTTTAACCATGCTCTTACCTGGAATTTATTAAGGGGTAAAGGTACACCTGACAAACTTGTAAATATCCTGTCTTTTGCTGTGGGTCTGCTGAAAAAATGTGTAAGGGCAATCTGCAATCGTTTTGGTAGCCATAATTTTTCCTTTTTGTACTTTGAAACAAACACTTAGAACAATTTTACTTCCAAATTTCATATCCAGGAATCCATTCCTGATTTAAAAAGCCTTTTACTAACCTCTGCTTTAACACTTTATTCTTCATTTAAAGAAACTCATGCATTGCCTTTTGGCTGCTTATTTATGTATATATGTATGTGTGAATATATGTATGTGAGTATGTCTTGGGGCCTGAACTCTGGGCCTGGGCATTGTCCAGTTCTTCAGCTTAAGGCTAGAGCTCTACTACTTGAGCCACAGCACCACTTCTGGCTTTTTCTGTTTATGTGGTGCTGAAGAATTGAATCCAGGGCCTCATGCATGCAAGGCAAGCACTCTACCAATGAGCCACATTCCGAGCCCTGGTTGCTTATTTTAAAAGATATATTTTATGTACTTAATTTTTCTGTCTGATTTACCTCTTAAAAAACTTTTGAACTCAAATGATAGTTTTTCCTTAATGCAAAAGTTATAATAAACTAGCATTGAATCTAGAGTCAACATATTTTGTCTTTTTAACACATATCCAATAGCAGAATAGCATTAAAACCAGATCACATTACATAGATAAACTTTTCAAACCTACTTTTTAAAGCCTTTTCAATTTTTAATACATCCAAAAACAGTTCTAGCAATACCAATCACATCATCACATCACTCACTTTACCATCAGGTTTGCAGTGTCCATTCTTTTCTACCATGGGTCTTCTCTTGGCTCATCCTTAGTTTTACCTTTCCTTTTCTCTTCAATTGAAGTACCCAAGCAATTTTTAAGATCCTCCCAGGCCATGCAGGCCCTATGTAGTCATCTCCCTCCCCCTTGGCCAATTTTCCCGCCCAGTATCTGCATTACCTAGATAACTGGCACACCTGGAAGCAGTCACCTCCCCCTCCTGCTAGGTCACACCCTGGGCCGCCCCTGGTCTCACTAGCCTCTCTTAGGACCACAAGTGAGTCCCAGGCCCTGAGGTCACGTCCAGATCCAGTGTGACCTTTCCCCCACCACTTCCTGTGCCTGGCCTAGATAAGTAATGGGCGTGGGGGGGGAGGTCCTCCATCCCTTTTAGGACATGCTCTCTACCATGCACAGCAGGAGGGGAGGGCAGCAGTTTGGTACATATGCTTTGGTAAATAAAGTCCATTGTGGCCACACATCCCCATCAGGCCATTCCTCCTCCTGTGCCTTGCCTACATAAGTACTAGCCTGGGGTGGGTGGCCCCTTTTGGGACTTGCCTCTCCACCATGCATGGTGGGGGCAGCAGCTTGGTAAATAAACTTCTTTTCCTGCCTGAATAACCCATGGTTTTCTCTTCATTGGCTACCTAATGAAACTTTCCTACTTCCTACCTTACAAGTTTTAGACAGACAAAACAGGTAAAGTCTTTAGCAGTGGTAAGCAAACCTTTACATTTAAGTTTATAATACTTTCCCCCAAATTTTAGCCGAGGGAAATAAACCCCAGATCCCCAATGCCTTTTGGCTAAGACAGATAACTTGATTACAGTGTAAACAGCCTCATGCATTTAAAAATACCAGATTTCAAAATACTAAATTTTCTAATTTTCAAATGAACAAATCCTTAGCCTTTAAAACAATGCAGTAATTCTTCAAGACTTTTGGTAACATCCAAACCTCAGAACCTTTTCGATTTTTAAACTTAAACTCGGCGAAATCTTTTACAGCACAGTCAGTTTTTATCTTAAATATATTCACACCGGTTCAGACACACTCACACAGATCTTAAAGTGCACAAAAATAAAAAGCAGTCGTACATACATTTTCTGAAATTTTCAGTGGTAGATAAAACCTTTTAACAAAGTACTTTATCTGGACCACAATTTTTCCAGGGCTTGCTTGTTTAGCCAGGCATCTTACCATTTGGCCTTTTGAATACCTTCAGTTGGAGGAAGGCCGGGTGAGGGTCGCCTAAAACTAAACTGGCCTGACTCTTGTCTTTTATCCAATCTTAGACAAGAGCGCTTTATAACCATTTGCACTGGCAGGACCAGCTCACAGGACTAGGCTCACAGCCATCTACACCCTCCCCTCTGGCAGCTTCCACAAGGAGAAAATGCAGCCTGAGCCTTGTAGTCAGGCAATCTCAGAATTTTCAAGGCAATTCAGATTAAATCACAAGTCCATTATCAAAGATCTTTTAGCAAGCAGAATACTTGATAACTTTGAAACCATGACCCTTTTACACATTTCACATATAGACAAATAGGCAGACAAGTTTGTGTACAAATCATAGAGCACACTTAAGATTTTAATACTGGCTGTTTTAAGAGTTTTTGGAATTTTCGTGGCGATATTTTGCCTAATTATGATTGAACCACTTGGTCAGTTAAAAAAACAAAACTTTGCCAACAAAAAAAACTTTTCAGTAGACAGGAAAAAGGACATGAACACAGACACGTGGCATGCCACAACAAGAACAGAAAACCTTTTAGCTAAGTTTCTTCTTTAAAATGATGCAGTAATCCTTTTACACTTTGTTTCTGATCAACAATCTTTTCATCGTTCAATATTTCTTTTTGTTTTGCCGGTGATAAGGCCTGAACTCTGGGCCTGGGTGCTGTCCCTCAGCTCTTCAGCTCAAGGCTCTACCCACCTGAGCCACAGCACCACTTCCAGTTTTTCTGCTTATGTGGTACTGAGGAATCAAGCCCAGGGCTTCATGCATGCAAGGCAAGCACTTTACCACTGAGCCACCTTCCTAGCCCTCATCTTTCAATATTTCTATGTAAGCTCTCCTTACATTGTTTTTAACTCTCTGCCATGTTTTTTCATTGAAAGTTGCCTTGTTGGGGAACCATGGGTTATGCTCACAAATAGTATCGAGACACTCCAGAAGTGGTTCTTTGAACAACTCTGCTCCACTTTTCTTAAGAAAGTGATGTCCCATAATGAAATGCTTCCCACTTACCTCCTTCTGAGGACACCACCATCCTTCTAATTAAAACTCCAGGTGCCACTTGTTGCTGCTCACACAGCAAGATCTGGGAATGCAGTGCCTGGTAGGCAGAGTAGACTACACCTTGCGGGTATAGACAAAGTTTATTAAAAGCACTACATGCTTATATATAGAATACAGAGTTAATCTTAGCAAACAAAAAAAAAATTCATCTTAGCAAACATGAAACAGTTTTACAGTGATCAAAGATTACAAGAGATAAGCAAGGCCCAGGTGATTTTTTTTTTTACACACAAGCAGGGAGTGTGAGGGAGTATCATGAGGTCATTCAGAGGATCAGGAATAGCACATTCTGCCTGTCTTCCCCTGAGGTTGTGGTCGGGCATCTAGACTGTTGCCCAGAGTTTCAAGGAGTTTTCTCCTTCCCTCCAAGTCTGTGCACACCAGCATATACAATCTCACACAGCACACAAAATCCTCAGACGGGGTCACACAAGCCGGTGCCACTGACAAGAGACTTTTTTTGTTTAAAGCTGGTCCTGGGGCTAGAACTCAGGGCCTGGTATGCAAGGCCTGCACTCTATCACTTGAGCCACAGCTCCAACTTTTGGCTTTTTCTGATTGTTATTGGAGTCTCACAGACTTTTCCTGTGCTGGCTGGCTTCAAACTGAGTAGCTTAGGATTATAAGCATGAGCTGTCAGTGCTTAGCCCTTATCTTTTTTTTATATATATTTGTAAACTGCCATTTAAGACTTGATGTCTACAGCTTTAAAAATAATTTAAATGTTTACACTAGTATTTTAATAATACTAAAGCATATATATTAAAAATAGAGATATACAAGAAAGTGAATCAAATTTCTGAGTAACTTGTAAGTCTGTTCATACTGGTTTTATTTTTCAGGACACCTCAGGAACAGATATCTAATCTAGTATCTAAGGAGCAAAAAATGAACTGCCATTTATATATTATTAAATATCAGTAACAGGTCACTGATATTTTCAATTTTCTAACAAACATAAATTATCCTTAAGCCTGTGTATTTCACGAACAAATATGCAACTTACCAGTCTAATCTAAGGATAGATGCAAACTGCTATTTCATTCTTGATTTTAGAATTAAAATATTTTTTGGAGTTTTTAGAGTTAAAATGTATCTTACAGATATATTTAAAAATAATTTTAGGGCTGAGAATATGGCTTGGTGATAGAGTGCTTGCCTAGCATGCATGAAACCTTGGGTTCGATTCCTCAGCACCACATAAACAGAAAAGGTCAGAGGTGGCGCTATGGCTCCTTAAGCACAGAAAGGCTCAAGGACAGAGCCTAGGCCCTGAGTTCAAGTCCCAAGACTGGCAAATAATAATAATAATTTTAAAACTATATGACATAACTTATATTGTAAATCAGTGTATCATCTAATAATAGGAGTGATGGGAAAAAGCTAAATTAAAGTCAATCCTTTACCACAACTCTTATCTACATGAAATATAAAATGTTTTATGTGATGCTGTACTAATTATTTCAATAGTTATTTACTTTAAGAAGGGGGACAAAATAGCTTAATTATATTAAATCTTCCTCTTATATACCAATCCCATTTTTCTACTCTGCTATTAGGTTCCTTGCCCAAGGAACTCAAAATTAAGGATTAGCCTCTCTGCCATTCAACGTAGAACTTACTTCTTTTAATTTTTTACATACAAAAATATTGATATCCCAGAGTCATTTTTAAAGGTCTAGATTCTTACTCTGGCAAAAAAAAGTCCAGTGTTTAACCATAGCATAGTAAGGGCATTTAACACATACACCATATTTACTGGTGGTTATTGGTGTTTAACATACACCGTAAAAAATATTAACATACCAAATTCTAAGACAATTTATGAACATAAAGTTCTAATTTCTGCCCTTTTTTCTACAACATCTCTTAAAATCTTCTAAATTTGATACTAAAATTAAATCAGCAAAGTAACAATAACAAAGAAAAGTAGCAACAGAAAATATAGGCATCTATACCTAAATACTTACCTTGATCCTGTCATAGGACCTCTTCCATCCTTGTCATATCCCCCACGCCCTCTACCTCCTCCCTGTGACCCGCCATATCCTCTATTATCTTCTCCATACCTACTCACATCACGACGGTCATCTATAAAAGAAAATATTACATACATAAGTAACTATTGTCATTTTTGAGACAATTTGCCCCAGCCACCCAATTGTTAGTTGGTATGTCATCATGCCCAACAAGTATTATCATTTCTGACAGATGTTTCACATAAACAAAACCATTTGTGGGCAGGAGAGGGCAAGACATTTCTATGCAGTCCAGGCTGGCATAGAACTTGCTACACAGCTCAGCTAGCCTTAACTCTCAATCTTCCTGTCTCAGCCTCTCATGTCCTGGAATTACAAGCATGTGTTGCAAGGCACCAGTGGCTTACGCCTGTAATCCTAGCTACTCAGGAGGCTGAGATCTGATGATGGCAGTGCAAAGCCAGCCTGGGCAGAAAAGTCTGTGAGACTCTAATCTCCAATAAACTACCAGAAAACCAGAAATGGCACTGTGGCTCAAGTGGTAAAGCACTAGCCTTGAAATGAAAAGCTGAGGGACAATGCCCAGGCCCAAAGCTGAAGCCCCATGACCAAGCAAAAAAAAAAAAAAAATGTGTTGCCACATCTGGCTAGGTAACATAATCTTAAATGCACTTACAGCCAGATATTATGACATTTGGATAAAAGCACATGTACCAGAGCTCAAATCCAAGTCATCAAAACACACAGAATTAAATATTTGAGAATTCTATCTGTATTAAATCCTATTCTACTAGAAAACAAGAAAAGTGGTGATGTGGTTTGAGTTAAAATACAAGCTTTTTGTTGACAGTTGTTGGGGTTCATGCTTGTAATCCCAACTACTTGAAAAGCTGAGGCAGGAAGACTACAAATTTGAGGCCAGCCTGAGCAATTTAATGCTATCCTGCCTCAAAATAAGCATAACACTAAAAAGGGCTGGGTGTATAGTGCAGTGGTACAGTGCTTGACTAGCATTCACAAGGCTCTGGAGGACTGAAGGCATAGCCCAAATGAAAGGATAAGGCTCTAATTCATCAATACTGAAAACAAAACAAAAAACCTTATGAAAGTAACTCTGATAAAAGCACAATCCAAATCATGAAACTTACTACTTTCTTCACTTCTAAAACTGTAAAACAAAAATAGTTAAGGTATATACTGATTTTATTTGTTCACTCAATTATTCAACAGAACCAGGAATATAGCTCATGGCAGAAAACTTCACAACATGTGCAAGGCCATGGGTTCAATCCCAGAACTAAAAAAATTTCAGCAAATGTCCATTAAGAACTCACTGTGAAGCCAGGCACTGGTGGCTCACGCCTGTAATCCTAGCTACTCAGGAGGCTGAGATCTGAGGATCGCGGTTCAAAGCCAGCCCGGGCAGGAGAGACTGTGAGACTCCTATCTCCAATAAACCACCAGAAAACCGGAAGTGGCGCTGTAGCTCAAGTGGTAGAGCGCTCGCCTTGAGCTGAAGAGCTGAAGGACAGCGCCCAGGCCCAGAGTTCAAGCCCCAGGACCGACAAAAAAAAAAAAAACTCACTGTGAGGGGCTGGGAACGTGGCTCAGGGGTAGAGTGCTTGCCTTGCACGCATGAGGCCCTGGGTTTGATTCCTCAGCACCACATACACAGAAAAAGCTGGAAGTAGGTGCTATGGCTCAAGTGGTAGAGTGCTAGCCTTGAGCTGAAGAGCTCAGGACAGTGTCCAGGCCCAGAGTTCAAGCTCCATGACCAGCAAAAAAAAAAAAAAGAAAGAAAAGAAAAAGAGAACTCACTGTAAACTAAGTCCTAAGATACAAACACTAAGATATAAAAATGAATCAAAAACAGTTCCTTTTTCCTTTGAATCATTTTCATCATGTGGATATAATCCTAAATATCAGTGGTATATACAAAACGCTATAGGACAAGAGGAAGTAATGACCAATCTTTGTTAATGAGGTTAGTAAAGGCTAATACAGAATGATTTCCCTAAATCAAGTACACTTCTAGCACCAAAAAGTGGCAAAAATAACATTGCCAAATGATCACTTGAAATAGTACAGGAAATGTAATGTAAATGAAATAGCACAGAAAATCAGCCACCAAAAAGTTATGTAACTATTTGGAAGTCTCCATGAAATCAACAAAGAGAAATCTAATCACAGTTTTAATAGCCTCGGGAGAAAAATCTATCTTGGAAGACACCTCAAATTTTTACAAACAGGTGAAATCTAGTGTGAGTCTTTTGATCCAAATTCAACATACAAATAATTCTGAGAAGGGAAGAAGGAAACTAGAAGCCAATATACCTTACCTTGTGTGTGGTGACTATAGTTTTCCCTTTGTGAATGATAGGACTGCTGGTTTTGATTATAGGAATCATGTTGCTGATAATTTGACTGCTCATCATATGAGCCTTGATGCTGATTATAGCCTGACTGCTGGTTATAAGAATCATGTTGGCTATAGTCAGATTGACCATATGAAGGCGCTCTTCCACCTTGGCTAAAGAGAAATCAAAGAACATGAGAGACTTTCTTGGAAGATTATGTTTACTGTAGCAAGTTGGCTAAAACTAATATAAAAATCTTGATCACTTATATCTGAACCATATTTGATAAAATTTTCTCATAGTAATTATTTGGTTCTTTTATCTCTATCTCTTTATCATCACTGAAATACCCTTTAAGAGACCAATCTCACTATCTCACTGAAGAGATGTCACTCAAACAAAAGCCATACTATGGAAAAGAACCCCAAGTACCTTTGAGAACTCTAGCAAGCATGAAAATAACTGATTTTACTTTCTTTTTTTGGTGCTGGTCCTGAAGCTTTAATTCAGAGCTGTACATTATCCCTGAGCAACAATACTGAACTAAGAATACTTTTTCTGAGACCCTTTCCTCCCCAGTTAAATGATTTAAAATTAAAAAAAAAAAAAAAAAAAAAGCAAGATCCCAAGAGCTCATGCCTGTAATTCTAGCTAATCAGAAAACAGAGATCAGCCAGGCACTAGGCACTGGTGGCTCACACCTGTAATCCTAGCTACTCAGAAGGCTGAGATCTGAGGATCCCAGTTCAAAGCCAGCCTGGGCAGGAAAATCCATGAGACTCATCTCCAATTAGCCACTCAGAAAACCAGAAGTGGCTCTGTGGCTAAGTGGTAGAGCACTAGCCTTGAGCTAAAGAACTGAGGGACAGCACCCAGGCCCAGAGTTCAAGCCCAACAACCAACCCCCACCCCCCACCCCCAAAAAAGGAAGAAAGAAAACAGAGATCTGAGGATTGAGGTTTGAAGCCAGTTGGGGCAGAAGTCAGTAACTAGGCTTGGGATGAATCTCAGTGGCAAAACACTTGCCTAGCAAGTGCAACATCCTAGGTTCAATCCCCAATAACAAAAAAGAAAAGACAGAAAAAAAAAAGGTGCTTCCAAACTGATCAAACTGATTCTCAGATCTAAACCTTCTGAAGTAACTATAATTATAGGTGTGAGCCCAGCACCTAGTCCATACATTCTTTATAAAAGGATTATGCTTAAACTTAAAACTAAACAAGAAGGTGTTAAAGGGTTATTTTTTTCTTTTTTTATTATTTTTTTATTTTTTTATTGTGAAAATACTGTACGGGGGAGGGGGGTTATTTTTTTCTTAAATGACTTCAAAATATTCCCTACATTTGTACTCTATAGTTTTCAAACATTCTCAAAATTTGGTATTTTTGGTTTTATTTTGCTAGTACTGGAGTTTGAACTCAGGGCCTATGCTTACTCTAGGAAAGTACTCACAACTGAACTAGGTCCCCAACCCTAAAACTAATAATCTGACTTCAGAAATCTTTCCTAATGTTTTTATTTAACTGAATTTTATTAGGACTAACTTCAACACTGCAGTCAGAAACCACTAGAGATTTCAGTTTTCTAAAATCTCCAGCTAAAAAACTTGAGGAACTGTATAACTGTAACAACATTTCTTTACATCTGCAAAATGGGGATAACTACTATCTGTGGCATCTGAGGGTTAAACACCTGAAATGAAAAATGTAAAGCACAGTGGGGAGAGGGGGAAGGAGTTGCATTATTAACTTAATTAAATATAGGCTCTTTAAAACTAAATTTTAAAAAGTTTCATGCAGGCCAGGCACTAGTGGCTCACACCTGTAATCCTAGCTACTTAGGAGTTTGAGATCTGACGATTGAGGTTCAAAGCCAGCCCGGGCAGGAAGTCCATGAGATTCTTATCTCCAATAAACCACCAGAAAACCGGAAGTGGCCCTGTGGCTCAAATGGTAGAGCACTAGCCTTGAGCTGAGGGACAGTGACCAGGCCCAGAGTTCAAGTCCCATGACCAACCAAAAAAAAAAAGTCTCATGCAAATCAACTGAAAATGTTCACCTATCTGTATTAACAAATAAAACATACTCCAGGTATCTGGTACATGTATCATGTATATGTTTCTGTAGTTTAAGAAAAAAAAATGGGCTGGGAAGGTAGCTCAGTGGTGGAGTGCTTGTCTCGCATGCCTGAGGCCCTGGGTTCAATTCCTCAGCACCACATAAACACGAAAAGTCAGAAGTGGGCACTGTGGCGCAAGTGGTAGAACGCTAGCCTTGAGCTGAAGAGCTCAGGGACAGCGCCCAAGCACAGAGTTCAAGCTCCACAACAACAACAACAAAAATTCTGGAAAAGTAATACATTCAAAAGGCTCAAAAATAAAATGGAGCTGGGTGCTGGTGGCCCACATCTGTAACCATTGTTACTCAAGAAACTGAGATCTGGAGAGCACAGTTCAAAGCCAGCCTGGGCAAAAAAGCCCATGCGACTCTTATTTCCAATTAAACACTAGAAAAGCTAGAAGTGGAGCTATATAGCTCAAATGGTAGAGCATTAGCCTTGAGCAAAAAAGCTCAGGGACCGTGTCTATTATCTGAGTTCAAGCCCCAGGACCAATAAAATTAAATTAAATTATAATGCTCAGGACAGGGTTCTTGCCTAGCATGTGTGAGGCTCTATGGTTCAATTGTCAGCACCACAAAAAAACTGAGTTGGAAATAAAATAGACAGGCAGTGAAGTTTAAAACTAAAACTTCAGCCATATCTATTTACACTACCCAACACAATCTCAATACTCTTACTATTTCCTTACCCTGATGATGATTCCGTGCTTTGCTGTCCTTGGTTATTGTACGATTGCTGGCCATATGAGCTCTGCTTTTGATTCTCATAACCACTGTAGGACTGTGAATAACCTAAAGATTGTACAGGAATACTATTTAGAGAACGTTCTGATTTCTAAGTCTTTAAACAGCAAAGTTAACAAACCAGTCCAACCTGATTGGTTCTGTCCATAACTGGAGTAACCGCCATAGTTCTGTCCGTATGAAGAATCAGTTGTTTGCCCATAGCCAGAATAGCTCTGAAATTCAGGTAAATGGTTTCATCACTTAATATGAAAGTAACTAGTAATAAAAAAGAAATTTTATCTTTCAACCTACTTGTGGTGCTTGCCCATAGCTTTGGTTGCCTTGATTTCCATAGGAAGAATAACTGTAAAATAAAAATGTAGTACTTAAAAGAAATGTGCTTGAAGAAACTTTAAAAGCTTAAATGAAGCACCCTGCCTTCATTTCAACTTTTACTTCAAATCCAGGTTTCTTTTCTGAGCAACTATCAGTTAAGAGTCTAAAATGAAATGTGATGACCAAAGTCCATAAGACATAAATGGTATCACTCCCAGACCTCTTTACACATCAAATACCAGAAATTTTATTTTAACAAGTCCTTACAAGTACAACTTCACCAGAGTTACAACATCAAGAGATTTATGCTTTACGGTAAATAAAATGGCCAGAAACATTGACAAATTTCATTCTATAGGCAAATTTTTAATCTCGGGTTCAAATTTTTCTAATATTTAAATCCAATACAGTAATTGATAGCTAAGCTTTTGGGTTTTTTTGTTTAGAAATAATACATAATAAGCTATATATCAAGACCCACAATATCTTTAACACAGTAACTTTTAATACTTTTGTTAAAGTACCAGTTTAGTTGGTACTTTCAATTTAGCTACATATGAATAAACTAACTTCTTCCTACCACTTGCCTTCATTAAATGTTTTACAAACTTTCTAGAAAAGGCATGTGTGGCACTAAAAGTCCAATTTAAATACCTCAGTAATTAGAAGCATAGATATGTCCAGAGTACTATCGTGTATTCAGTGTCACAACACTTGCATGTACTTCAATATTTGTTTGAAAAAATAAATAAAAATAAATATTTGTTTGCTCCCTGAGTATATGTATCTTCCTAAGATTTTTAATTAATTTTACAACATGTAAGCTCAAAAATTAACTTTTTTTCTCTGAGAGTCAAATATCCAAAGGGGAAGAAAAAAAATCTAAAAACTAAGCAAACGAAAAAAAAACCCAAAACACCTTTTTACAAACATGGGAGGGGGGTTAGGGGCGGAAAGGACTCAAGCCTGAAGAGAATAGTCATTTTATATAGAGAGAAAGAGACATACACACATACACACACACACACACACATACACATACACACACACACACCATGTAGTCATTATATCCAATGTACATTATGTAAAAAAATGAACTATGCCAAAAACAAACAAACAAAAAATGAACTATGCAACTTAAGAGTGGAGACAGAAGGGGAAAAATGGGAGAGAATGAAGGAAAGGGTGACATTAAGAAGGATTGTGCTCATAATCTGACTTACAGAATTGTAACCTTTACACAACTACTTATAATAATAACTAAATTAAAAAATAAAAAATTTTAAAACTCTATCATTTTAGAGCTATCAAATGCTAAGAGAATTTGTGAACATTTTTTTTAGATAGGTTCTCCCTATATAGCATAGGCTGGCCTCAAAATTGTAATCCTCCTGTCTTACTTTCTATGTGCTTTGATTACTAGCATTTGCCACCCACCTAGTTTCCCTAATAAAATTGTAATCCTCCTGTCTTACTTTCTATGTGCTTTGATTACTAGCATTTGCCACCCACCTAGTTTCCCTAATTTTAAAAGCACATTTCATTTGCCAGATGCCTATTAAGAAGGTGGCACTACCTTATGAGAATCAAATTAAATCCATTTTTTCAGAAAGCTCAGAACTTAATGACCATAGATACCTAATATGCTATTCTGAATATTACTAGGCTCCAAACCATTTATAGCCTAAGTTGAAGACTGTTTTTCTAGCAAGCAAGTCTTCTAAAGGTATATTCACTTCAAATATTTTTGTGAACATAAGGACTCAAAAATTGCTAAACATTTTTTCTAGTGCTTTAAAGAAATTGTTACAAAAGATTATATACCATCAAAAAATGAAATGCTGCCGGGCGCTGGTTGCTCACGCCTATAATCCTAGCTACTCAGGAGGCTGAGATCTGAGGATCGCGGTTCAAAGCCAGCCCGGGCAGGAGAGACCGTGAGACTCCTATCTCCAATAAAACCACCAGAAAGCCGGAAGTGGCGCTGTAGCTCAAGTGGTAAAGCGCTCGCCTTGAGCTGAAGAGCTGAGGGACAGCGCCCAGGCCAAGTTCAAGCCCCACAGCCGACCAAAAAAAATAAATAAATAAAATAAAATAAAATGAAATGCTTTTTCTGAGAACCTAATAACCTCTTAACAATTTCTTCAAAGTAATTAAAACAATCATTACACTAAGTAGGATTATCTTAATTTCCAGGATTCATCTATATTATAAACACTTTTAAAATAGGTAATATTTCTTAGCACCTATTTATACTCTCTTCCCAATGGGAAGCTAATATTTAATTATTTTAAGATATTCCCATAGCAAGTCCCAAAACAGAAACCTACCAGAATTTATAACTAAATTCCTTTTTTCTCAATACTAGTTTTTCATGGTATTATTAAAATATATGTATACTTTACCTTTGTTGCTCACCCCCAGACTGACCGTAACTTCCAGAATCTAAAACACATAAAAACAATTTTAAATCTTATTTAAAAATCTTTCACCTATGACTTTAGCTCATATAGATGAAATATGGCAAAGAAATGTCAAAAATGAAGTGCAAGCCAGGTGCCTGTGGCTCACTCTTATAATCCTAACTACTCAGGAGGCTGAGACTAGCAGATCCTGGTTCAAAGCCAGCCCAGGGAAGGAAAGTTCATGAGACTCTTATCCTAATTAACCACCAGAAAACCGGAAGTGGTGCTGTGGTTCAAGTAGTAGAGCAGCCGCCTGGAACTGAAAAGCTGAAAGACAGCACCCAGGCCCAGAGTTTAAGCCCCACGTTTGACCAAAAAAGAAAATTGTAGAAAGTAAAACCTCAAGTTAAATACTGTACAGGGAGAAAACTATACAAGTGGTATTTTCGTTCTTTTCTTTTCTTTTTTTTTTTAACAATAACTACATTTTTAAAATCACAGCTTTAGCAGGGGATGGGTGCTATGCACTTCTAAGCCCAGCTACTGGAAGGAGGATCACGATTGCCAGCTCTGGGCAAACACGAAATAACTAGAGCAAAAAGGACTAGGAGATGACTCAAGTGGTAGAGTACCTGAATGAGGCTGGAGCCCGAGTTCAAACCCCAGTACCATCCCCCCACGGAAAAAAAAACAAAAAAATCACTCAGGCTGAGTGAGGTAGCTCACATCTGTAGTGCTAGCTAGTCAGGAGATCATGACTCAAAACCAGCCTGGACAAAAAAATGTTAACAAGGGCTGGGAAGGTGGCTCAGTGGTAGAGTGCTTGCCTTGCATGCTTGAGGCCCTGGGTTCAATTCCTCAGCACCACATAAACAAAAAGAAAAAAGCCAGAAGTGGTGCTGTGGCTCAAAGCGCTAGCCTTGAGGTGAAGAGCTGAGGGACAGCGCCCAGTCCCAGAGTTCAGGCCCCACGACCGACAAAAAAAAAAAAATGTTAACAAGACCCTATCTGAACAAGCATGGCAATATATAAACCACTCCTCTGTATCAGACTGCTTTGGCCATCAACACCAAAAAAGGGTTGCTTAAGACTTTTTACAGCTGCTCAGTTAGCTGTTGACTCCAATTTTTGCCAAGTTTTCAGGAACTCAGTCAAGTTAGCAATACCTGCTTCTATCCTCCATTTTAAACTCTGAGGAAAAATGCTGCTTTTGGGCTAACCAATCGGACATTGTTAGAGAAAATAACAAATTTTGGAGAATATATAAACTCAATACAGAATCCCCCCTTCCATTCCTCTTCCTCCCCCTCAAAGGACTTCTGGCTGGCTCCTTTCCTGAGCCCAGTTATCATGATTTTACTAGTGGTATCTGTGGGGCCCTGTCTTGTCAAATGTCTTACTCATTTTCTCCAGGAACATGTCCGAACTTTCACATCCCTGAGGATGACCAAGTTTTTCATGTCCTCAGGACTCCTTAACAGAGAAGAGATCTGGGCCACAAAACTCCTCCCCTTAACCAAGAAGCCTAACCAACATAACACCTAATGGGAGACCAATGCCCAAGTCAGCAGGAAGTAGCCAGAAAAGATAACTGCAGACCTCTTTCCCCAGTCTCCTCTCCCAGCCCAATCCTTTTATCCATCCAAAGAGAAGAAGGACTTACCTCTCCCTTCTGGGCCCAATCTTTTGATCTAAAGATGGACTATAAAGAATTGACCCCTGCCTTATTCCCCCAGGTCAAGCAAAACACCAGGTGCGTGCTCAAGTGCTTGATCGCAGGCAGGTCATTCCCACTTTGGCTTAGCTGAAAGTTCCCTCAGCCCAGGTAGAACATTCCATTCTGGGTCTGGCCAAGGACATCCCCCACCTTGGCTTCCAAGAAACCATATAGCCTGTTTTGTTTTGTTTTGTTCTGCTTCCTTGTTAAGACCCATAAGCCTGACCCCAAATCCACCCATTCCTACAACCTCCATTCCCGCAGGAAGGTTTAATGCCCCTCACTGTACCTCTATAAAGAGTCCTCGCCTGTTGGAGGTGAAAAAAATACTGAAACGTGTTTTTTTTCTTTCAGTAATTCAAAGTATCACCCGCATAAAAAATTGTTGAGGAGGTTCTCTATCCATTAGACTTCTAGACAAAGTCAAATGAATGCCTTGTCCATTTGTAATGAACAAAATCAATTTTATATGATTTTTTTTTTTTGCCAGTCCTAGGGCTTGAACTCAGTGCCGGGGCACTGTCCCTGGCTTCTTTTTGCTCAAGGCTAGCACTCTACCACTTGAGCCACAGCACCACTTCTGACCTTTTCTATTTATGTGGTACTGAGGAATCAAACCAGGACTTCATGCACGGTAGGCAAACACTCTACCACTAAGCCATATTCACAGCCCATGAAATATTTTAAAGTTATAAAATATGCAGGTGCCAGAGGCTCACACCTGTAATCCTAGCTACTCAGGAGGCTGAGGTCTGAGTATCATGGCCCAAAGCCAGCCAATCAACCACCAAAAAGCCAGATAGAGGTATGGCTCAAGTAGTAGAGCACCAGCCTTGAACAAACAAGCCAAGTGAGAATATGAAATCCTGAGTTCAAGCCCCAGTACAAACTATAAAATGTGTCTTAAATTGCTATAGGATCAGCCTCAATATTAAAAGTATTCCTGTCCAACAATTCTAAAACCCTCCTCAAAATCAAATAAAATCAGTAACATTCTTTTTTGTCCAATTAATATAAAGCTACTATAAGTAGAGTTAATTGCTATTGGTCACATAAGTAGGGTTAGCCACAATTCCTCAGTAAAGATTCCCCAACCTGAAAGGAAAGTAGGGTGCAAGTGGTAATGCTAGCCTTCAGTGAAAAAGCCAAGTGAAAGCATAAGGCCTAGTTCAGACCCCAATGCTGGCACACATACACACACAAAAAAAAGATCTTTAAACTGATAGAGCAAGACAATTTTTTTTTTGGGTCCGGTCGTGGGGCCTGAACTCTGGGCCTGGGCACTGTCCCTCAGCTCTTCAGCTCAAGGCTAGCGCTCTACCACCTGAGCCACAGCGCCACTTCCGGCTTTTTTTCCTTTTGCTTATGTGGTGCTGAGGAATCAAACCCAGGGCCTCAGGCATGCAAGGCAAGCGCTCTACCACTGAACCACCTTCCCAGCCCATGCAAGACATTTTTTAAACTTTTAATTTTAAGACTTCGACTGGACAAACTATTTCTATGAACATAAGGAGCATTACCTGAAAATTTTTATTATACAAAATATACATTTACTGCTATGCCCATAATAAAATGACTAGTTGTAGCTTAACTACCACAAAAAAAAAAACCAGGGAAATGATACTACTGAATCTAAATGGACCATAAGAATAATTGCAGCCATCAAATTGCAAAAAAAAAATTACATAAACCAGAGTGAAAACAATTATGGTAGGGTAAAGAAATATGAATAAGATAGCCAAAAGACACTTAGGAAGTACATGAGGCGAACCTGTGATATGGGTTCCCTAAGAATCAAGTCTAATACTACAGTGTTTTCTTTTGATTCAGGCAAAACTATAGAACATACAGCAACTAAACCATGTAAGCTTATCTCAAATAAGTACGTAGGTCCTTAACTTAGGTCCTTGGTTCTCTCAATCCTCTGAAATTGTAAATCTTTAAGGAAGCAGGGGGCTAGTAGCTCACACCTATAATCCTAACTACTGGGAAGGCTAAGAGCTGAGGATAATAATTCAAATCTAGTCCAGGCAGGGAAGTCCATGAGATTCTTTTTTTTATTTTTTTGTCAGTCATGGGACTTAAACTCTGGGCCTAAACGCTATTGCACTGTCCCTCAGCTCTTCTGCTAAAGGCTAGCTTTCTACCACTTGAGCCACAGCACCACTTCTCATTTTCTGGTGATTAATTGGAGACAAGAGTCTCTCGGGGAGTTTGCTGCCCGGACTGGCTATGAACCTGGATCCTCAGATCTTAGCCTCCTGAGTAGCTAGGATTACAGGTGTGAGCCACCAGTGCCTGTCAATACCATCTTTTGAGAGGAGCCCAGAAGGAAGGAGTTGGAGTGGAGAGACAGGGGCCATGAATGTACAATGGAAAAGCAGATCCTCCAAAGTCCTGCCTCCCTGGAGACCACAGCTGGCTGACTCAGGCTGTAGGAACCTCCTCTCAGCTTAGGCTCCCATCTCTCTTTCCTCTCTTCCACCTTTTTTTTTTTTTTTTTTTTGGGGGGGGGTCAGTTGTAGGGCTTGAACTTAGGGCCTGTACACTGTCCCTGAGCTCTTTTGCTCAAGGCTAGCACTCACCAACTTGAGCCACAGAGCCACTTCTGGTTTTTCTAGTGGTTAATTGGAGATAAGAGTCTCATGGACATTTCTGCCCAGACTGGCTTTTTTAAAGGCTGGGAATGTGGTTTAGTGGTAGAATGCTTGCCTAGAATGCATGAAGCCCTGGGTTTGATTCCTCAGAACCACATAAACAGAAAAGGCCAGAAGTGGCACTGTGGCTCAAGTGGTAGAGTGCTACCTCTGAGCAAAAGAAGCTCAGGGAAAGTGCCCAGGCCCTGAGTTCAAGCCCCAGGACCAGCAACAAAACAACACAAAAACAGCTTAAAAATGGTAAGGCATCTGAAACAAATGATCATCAAGATTACCTAACATTGAACTTGTTCCTGAGCTCAAAATCATTCCAAAGCGCTTTTAAATTTACAAAATGTGTGGGGTTAACTCTGATTTTTTCTAACTAATCCACTAAAGTCAGAAAAGTTATTTTCTACATTATTCTTTGCAGGCTAGGGCTTTTTCCTCTTGGTGTATGTCCCCTATGTGCTCCAAAAGAATTAGTTTCTAAATTTTAAGCAAATTCTGTAAATTTGCACTAATATAGTATCCAGGTATTACTGTTTGATCATATATTTGCCTTATTAGTAGCTAAAGTATTCCTATTTTTTTTTGGGGGGGGTCTGGTCATGGGGCCTGAACTCTGGGCCTGGGCGCTGTCCCTCAGCTCTTCACCTCAAGGCTAGCACCCTACCACTTGAGCCACAGCGCCACTTCCGGCTTTTTTTTTCTGCTTATGTGGTGCTGAGGAATCGAACCCAGGGCCTCATGCATGCAAGGCAAGTGCTCTACCACTGAGCCACCTTCCCAGCCCTCCTATTTTGTTTTTGAAATAGAATCTTAGTAGTTGGCCTCAAACTTGTAATCCTGCTACACACAGCCTGAATCCCCAGGAATACATCAAGCACAGGAAGCCTTTGTAACTTCCATTTGATTGCAGACTTGTCTATTTCTTATGGTCATTTTTTTGTTGTTTCTATCTTTTGAGGCTACGTTATTAGACTCATAAAACTGCAATATATCTGGTAAACTTCTTTTTAACATTACATGAAGTTAACCATCAATTATACATCATCATTAAGATGGTGTTTCCCTGATCCATCTTTCTCTACCTTTTGACATTTCTTATGTTTTTGGTATAGTGTTTGAACATATGTATGTTACATATTCCCATTGTGAACACCTGTTTTTTGTTTTGCCCCTGTAGGATCTCACATTTTTGTTCAGAACTGACCTCAGACTGCATCCTATATGTGAAATGATAGGCTCTAAGGCTGGCTTATAATTGAAATGGGGGAAGAGTACCTCACTAACTTTTTGCCAGAACTGACCTTCAGTCTTAATCCTCCAACTGTCTGCTGGGATTCTTTTCTTTTCTTTTTTTTTTTTTTTTGGGGGGGGGAGTGGGGGGAGATCGGCAGTATTGAACTCAAGGGCCTGGGCACTGTCTCAGAATGCTCACTATTAGTGCTCTACCACTTGAGCCCCAACTCCACTTCCAGGTTTTTGGATAGTTAATTGGAGATAAAGAGTCTCACAGACTTTCCTACCAGGGCTTGCTTTGAACCACAATCCTCAGATCTAAACCTCCTAAGTAGCTGGGTTAAGAGGCATTGCGACACCAGCTCCTGGCTTATAGCAGCAATTTTTTAACATGCTTTTCTGGCAAAGTTCTAAACTATCTTCAACTTCCACTGAAAAACATGAACTTGAACAGCCTAATGCAAATCACAACTTCACTATCTACTTCTTCAATCTCTACATCTAATAATTTTCATCTGATGTTTTACAGTCAGTATTTACTTCTTTACTTCTTATTTACCATATTTCTTCTATATTATTTTTTAAATTCCATTTTTCCTTTCTGAATTCAATATTAGTTCATTTAGCAAAGATTCCAGTGGAATCTTCTGGAGATAAATATGACGGTTTATTTTGGTATAACATTGGTCAATGCTAGAAACATGGCTCATGTAGTAGAAAGTCTGTCTAGCAAGCACAAAGCTGAGTTCAAGCTCCAATACTACCAAAGTTCTCAGTCAAGTTATGTTACCTTTAAATTCTAAGAATCATTTCATTATTTCCTACCCTCATAAAACATCTGGGCCAGGAATCAGTGGCTCACATCTGCAATGTTAGCTATTCAAGAGGCTAAGACCTTAATGGATCACTGTTCAAAGTCAGCCTGGACAGAAGCTTCAAGCAGAAAAAGGATGTGTGTGGCCATAAGGAAGTTCAACTAGAATTTTAAGTCCTTTGTTCAAGACCTAGTACCAGCACCAAAAATAAAAGTTATACTGTAATTGTTTCCTATTTTCTTTAGACTTGCTATTGGCATTTCATAACATAAGTTTCCCATCAATTCATATAAATTTGTCTTGTGTTTAAGATTACTGCTTGTTTTAAAACAGTCAACTACTTTGGAACTTCCTTTTTTCCTAAGTCTCACTTATGCTGGCCTCAAACTTAAGAGGCTCATGCCTCAACCTCTTGAATGTTGGAATGACTGGCATGCACTACCACACTGACTTCTGGAGGAATCGTATCAATCCTATCTATATACCTCCTGCTAGGTATATACACTTTTTCCAATTCTAGAAATTATACGTGGTTCCTTTTCAAATTTCTTTGGCCATTAATACCATCATGGTCTTAAGGTTGATACACTTTTTTTAGTTAACTTTAACGGTAACACTTTTATAGATCATTTATAGGGGCTCTATTCTTTGCCACTCATCTCATTTAAGCAACTAACTGTCTCTGAATTTTCTACTTTACTGTGAATTCATCTTTTCCAAGGTTTGTCTTTCCCCCATATTCTTTGTGATCTAAATTGTGAAGTTTGCTTCAGAAAAAGGTTTTTCATTTTTAACCAGGAACCATAAGGATGTTATCAGCCAAGAAATAACTTTTGTTAATTTAAGGTTTTATGAAGCCCAAGTCCCAGGTTACAAATTCTCAGTAAAAAGTTTCCTTCTTGTTTATACTAGTACAAAGGTTTTCTTTCCTACTTTATTCCTTCACTGAAGTATGAGTCCTTCAAATCCATTTGTAAGCCTACAATTTATATAAGGGTTCTAGTCCCCATTACATAGTTCTGACAGCTCTAACATACAAAATAAAAACTAAGACATTATACTAAGACAAGAGAGAGAGAGAGAGAAAGAGAGAGAGAGAGAGAGAGCAATATCCTCTTCTGCACGGCTGCTGCCAAGTTGGCTCTAACCCTACCATGCTGGCTTTTATTTCACTTTTGGCAGTGGTGGCTTTCCCTTTCTTAAGTTTTTCCACTTTGAAGGATAAAATGATTTTCAGGATATGTTGGTCTGCCATAATGCCAAAAAGATGTGTTTTGACTTTGTGTGTTCTATGTAAAACTGACATTATACTTAAGACTAACTCAGACAATTCACCTTTGTAAAGTATTACTTATAATATACTTACAATATACATACACATACATATCTTTTCTTTTCTCTTCTTTCTAGTACTTGGGATCAAACCCAAAGCCCTGAGTGTATTATACAAAGTATCTACCACTTAATTGTACTCCAGCCCAAATATTTGTATTTTATTGAGTTTGTAATTCTTCTCTGTCAGGCATTTGTAGTACCTGAGTCAATTTCATATATAAGATTTAGAAGTGTAGTCTGGAATGTTTAAAGGCTATAACTTATTAATGGTATTAGTTGCTTAGGGGGACTTCAATCTGTTAACTTTATTAATTTAACAAAATATAATCTGAAAGCATAAGCTTTATGCAAAGTCAAAAGTATTTTATGCCAGGCGCCGGTGGCTCACACCTGTAATCCTAGCTATTCAGGAGGCTGAGTTCTGAGGATCATGGTTCAAAGCCAGCCCGGGCAGGAAAGTCCATGAGACTCTTATCTCCAATAAACCACTAGAAAACCGGAAGTAGCACTGTGGCTCAAGCGGTAGAGTACTCGCCTTGAGCTGAAGAGCGCAGGGACAGCGCCCAAGCCCAGAGTTCAAGCCCCACAACCGACAAAAAAAAAAAGTATTTTATATACTTATAACAAAATGTATCAGTGGTATATAACAAGTCTAAAAAGAACTAAAATTGATGGGCTGGGAAGATGGCTCAGTGGTAGAGCGCTTGCCTTGCATGCCTGAGGCCTTGGGTTTGATTCCTCAGCACCACATAAGAAAAAAGAAAAAAAACCCAGAAGTGGTGCTGTGGCTCAAGTGGTAGAGCGTTAGCCTTGAGCTGAAGAGCTGAGGGACAGCGCCCAGGCCCAGAATTCAGGCCCCACAACCGGACCCCCCCCCCAAAAAAAAAAACTAAAATTGAACATTTAACTGAATGTTAATTTAGAAATAAGTATGTATTAGGGCTGGGAATGTGGCTTAGTGGTAGAGCGCTTACCTACCATGCACGAAGCCCTGGGTTCAATTCCTCAGTACCATATAAACAGAAAAAGCCAGAAGTGTCACTATGGTGCTAGTCTTGAGCTTCTTTGCTCAGGGACATTCCCTAGGACCTGAGAGCAAGCCCAGAACTGGCAAAAATAATAATAAACATATATAATCATAGTCTTTTGCACACTAGAAAGCCAATCTCCACTTTTGTAATTTGGACATCAGTACTAATCAACTCTTCCACAATATAACAAAGTATAAATTTTGCAAATGGTAAATCTTGAAAAACTTCAATTTTCTGTTAAAATTACCCAGCTGTATAAAAAGCCATGTTTCATCAGCAATTACATTAATATATGAAGCCGGCTGGAAGCTCACACCCATCATCCTAGCTACTCAGGAAGGTGAGATCTGAGGATGATTGTCCAAAGCCAGCCTGGGCAGTAAAGTCCATGAGACCTTTTTTTTTTTTTTTTTGTCAGTCACGGGGGCTGAACTCTGGGCCTGGGCACTGTCCCTCAGCTCTTCAGCTCAAGGCTAGTGCTCTACCACTTAAGCCACCGCACCACTTCTGGCTTTTTCTGCTTATGTGGTGCTAAGGAATCGAACCCAGGGCCTCATGCATGCAAGGCAAGCACTCTACCACTGAGATACCTTCCCTGCCCTCCAATAAGCCACCAGAAAACCGGAAGTGGTAGAGCGCTAGCCTTGAGCTGAAGAGCTGAGAGATGCTCCCAGGCCTACAGTTCAAGCCCCACCACCGACCCCCCCCCAAAAAAAAAAAAAAGGGAATTAAGAGCCAGGAGTCAGGGGCTGGGAAGGTGGCTCAGTGGTAGAGCACTTGCCTTGCATGCATGAGGCCCTGGGTTCAATTCCTCAGCACCACATAAGCAAAAAGAAAAAAAAGCTGGAAGTGGCGCTGTGGCTCAAGTGGTAGAGCGCTAGCCTTGAGCTGAAGAGCTGAGGGACAGCGCCCAGGCCCAGAGTTCAGTCCCCACGACCCGACCCAAAAAAAAAAAAAAAAAAGAGCCAGGAGTCAGTGCTCATACCTGTAATCCTAGCTATGCAGGAGGCTGAGCTCTGAAGATAGAGGTTAAAAGCCAGCCTGGGCAAGAATCCATGAAACTCTTATCTTCAATTAATCACCATAGAAGTGGTACTGTGGTTCAAGGTGGTAGAATGCCCAGCCTTGAGCAAAAAAGCAAAAAGAGCTCAAGAACAATGCCAGGCCCTCAGTTAAAGCCCCACAACCGGGGCTGGGAAGGTGGCCCAGTGGTAGAGTGCTTGCCTTGCATGCATGAGGCCCTGGGTTCGATTCCTCAGCACCACATAAGCAAAAAGCCGGAAGTGGCATTGTGGCTCAAGTGGTAGAGCGCTAGCCTTGAGCTGAAGAGCTGAGGGACAGCACCCAGGCCCAGAGTTCAGGCCCCACAACTGGACCCCAAAAAAAAAAAAAAAGCCCCACAACCAACCCAAAAAAAAAAAAAAGGGAGGGTGGTAGTGTATGCCTCTAATTTCTGCCCTTGGGAGGCTGAAACAGGATAGAATTCCAGGCAAGCCTAGGCTACATGTGAGAGCCTGTCTCAAAAAAAAAAAAAAAAAGCTGGGCGCCCTGTGGCTCAGGCCTGTAGTCCTAGCTACTCAGGAGGCTGAGTTCTGAGGATCTTGGTTCAAAGCCAGCATTGGCAGGAAAGTCAGTGAGACTCTTATCTCCAATAAAAACGACTAGAAAACCGGAAGTGGCTCTTTGGCTTAAGCGGTAGAGCCCTCGCCTTGAGCTGAAGAGCGCAGGGACAGCACTCAAGCCCAGAGTTCAAGCCCCATGACAGACAAAAATAAATAAAATCATTCTAGCTCATGCCTGTAATCCTAGCTACTCAGGAGGCTAAGATCTAAGGATCAAAGTTTGAAGCCAGCTGGGGCAACAAAGTCCTTGAGACTTTATCTACAGTCAATTATCAGTAAACCAGAAATGGAGCAGATCTGTGGCTCAAAGTGGTAGAGTGCTAACCTTCAGCAGAAAAGCTCAGGGACAGCGTCCAGGTCCTGAGTTCAAGCTCCATGACCACCACCAACAACAACAAAAAAACATATCTGTTTTTTTGTTGTTGTTGTTGTTGTTGCCACACTTGCACTCAAACTTGATACCAGACACACCAGCTCACTGGCTGGTGCTCTACCAATTTTATTTATATTTTATGCCAAGTACTTCCGTATCCTTTTCAGGAGCTTTACATTTCATGCTTTTTATGTACCTGATAAAATATGTATATAAATACACACACAAAAATATCTACTTCTCTGAGTGTGAATTAAACAGAAATTGAAATTCAATGCCATTTACAGGTTTCCCATTAGGTCCCCAGTATTCGGCGCCTTACAGTCAAGGAAATTATAATTCTCCTGATCAATTTTTCTTGCTCTAATTGTTGGTTTTTCTTTGGTGCACTAGATTACTGAGTGTTCATTAATGTTATTAGGTTAGCCCTTAGTAAGACTGGCACTGGTGGCTCTCCGGAATTCTAGCTACGCAGGAGACCAAGATCCAAGGATCACAGTTCCAAGCCAGGCTGAGCACTAGTTAGTAAGGTCCATCTCCAATTAACCACTAACCACCAAAAAAGCTTTAGGGGAGCAGTGGTTGAAGGGGTAGAGCACCAACTTTCAGCAGAAAAAGCTAAGGGGTATAGCCTAGGCACTGAGTTCAAGACTCAGTAGTAGCGCGAGCGTGCCCCCCGGACAGGTTTTTGTTTCACCCAAACCGTAAGGCTTCGGGAAATGTTTTGCTCGCTGGGAAAGTGTTCATCTGTCATGAGTTACTAGTACGTGGATACTCTAGTCTGGGTAACCTGGGATGTAGCCCAATAGAGGGCCTGTGCAATCAGATCCTGCTAAATCAAGAGGGCCTCCACACTCTAGCAGGATCCGAACTGGCTGTCCGGCTGTCCTCAAAGGCCCACAAGTCGCCTTCTCGGTCCCACACAACAGAGGGGCCTTCTCTCGGCCAATGTAACTACTTCGAGGAAGCAACTGTGCCTTTGCTTTGGTCTGTTGTGTTTTCAGGGGAAAGCCGCTAACACCTACAGGGATTTAATCAAGAAAAAAAAAAAAATAAGCAGCAAGGGTTCACTTTTAAGTTCTTTCAAGAGACAACTGGAGATGAAGATGCAACGGCAGAGGTAGCTGAATTATACGCAAAGAAAACAACAAAAACAGAAAGCCCTCAACTTGAATCCGGGTGGTTACAGCAGAGGCAACGGCGAGAAGAAGCGTGATCTCGTGCAAGAGGCCATGTCCTTGGAAAGGGCTCCCAGAGCCTCAAGGGCCCCCCCCCACACACACACACACCTTATGAACGGAGTGAGTCAGGCAGGCTCAGCTCCACTTCGCAGATGGGGGAAACTGAGGGACGAGGCGGCCAGATGCCGGGCCCCGAAGCCTCGCGGGGCGATGCTGAGGACGAAGCGGAGAACCCCCTCCCCGCCCCTAGGATGGCGTAGACGGCCTCCGCCCCCCCCCTCCACCCCCAATTCACACACACACACACACGCGCACTCTTGGCCGGGAGCGACCAGTCTCCCCGGGTTCCAAGGACAGGGTCACAAGCCCGGTCTGCGAAGCGCTCCCGCCGGGATTTGCAGCCAGAAGGCGTTGGAAGCATGCGTGCTTCCAGTCCAACATGGCGGCGCCGAGGCCCGGCCCCCCCCACCCCGCCTCCCACACACACACACACACACACACACACACACACACAAGCCTCCCTCAGGCCGGAGGCTTTCCCTCAGGGCCCTCCGGTGGGGCGGGGAGACTGCCCAAGCCCGCCAGACCCCTTCTCGCCGCAGCGGCTGCTTGCTGAAGGAGGCACCTACCCGACATGACTAACGGCCGCGGCGCGGAGCCCCCCACAGCCCGCGGAGAACAAGGAAAACGAGAGCCAGGCGGCACAGCGGCCGGAGCTGTTCTGAGGGCTGCGCGGCGGGCTGAAGCCGATTGCGGGGCCTCGGCAGCCAATCAGCGGGTGGCGGACCGTACCATAGTGCCAAGGCAAGAGGGGTGATTCTTCACCAACACTAGCCTCCGACCCCTGAGTCCCTCTCGGTTCTCCCCTTCATGGACTGTACCATTATTGAGAGGGAATTGAAAAGGGAAAGTACCAATGTCATTGTAAGGATGGGGGAGAAGTGGAGCCAACTCCTGTTTCTGTGGCGCTTCCTGTCTTATTTCTCACTTTGTTCGGATCTGACAGAACTCGAGGTTAGCCAACGGAGGAGGAAGTACTTCCAAAACACAGACTATGGATTTAGAAATTCTCTCTTCCCCTCAAATTTGGAATGGTATGACCCCATCTCTGGGTCTCTCTGGGCTATTGCGTTCGCGCTTGAACCACCTGGGGGCGTTCGGAATCGGATGAGCTCGGAGCGGAGCTCCCGACTGAACTTTGGTACTTGATCACCTGGGGACCTGATGACCCCCTTTCCGGAACTGAACACTGGTGAGACCGGAAGAAGTGGTGGCTCACTCCTGTGATCCTAGCCACTCAGAAGGCTGAGATCTAATGATTGCACTTGGAAGCCAGTTTGAGCAAGCCACTAAAAAGCCAGACGTGGAGATGTGGTTCAAGTGATAAGAGGACCAGCCATGAACTTCAGGAAAAGCTAAGGGACAGGCCCTGCGTTCAAGATCCAGTCGCGCGCCCGAACACACACACACACACACACCTACCTGACCTCGAGAATGGGTATGGAGCTCTATTTCTCAGTACCACAGTAACAGCTTACTAATTGTCGGCACCTTACATCATCTAATTCTCAAAGCAGACTGATGAAATGTTTCCCCATGTTGCACATAAAGTAGAATTCCCTTGCCTCAGGCCATACAGATAGCCAAGGGCCAAATGAATTGCCCCTGTGGTTAAGCCTACAGCATTGCTTATGGGTTTAGCCATAATGTTATACATACAGTCAGCTCAATAGTAGGAGTAGGGGCTGAGAAAGCTCAAAGGACTAACAAAGAAATTTTCCCAGAGTATGTGCTGTCTGAGCCAAAGTCTGGGTAATTAGCAGAAGTTGACGGAGTTGAAAGTGGGCAAAAATATGTCCAGACTAGTTGTAGAACAAGCAACTCGATATGTTTGAAGTAATTCAAAGCCGGGCGCTGGTGGCTCACTCCTGTAATCCTAGCTACTCAGGAGACTGAGATCTGAGGATCACGGTTCAAAGCCAGCCCGGGCAAGAAAGTCTGTGAAACTCTTATTTCCAATAAACCACCAGAAAACCAGAAGTGGCACTGTGGCTCAAGCGTAGAGTGCTCGCCTTGAGCTGAAGAGCTGAGGGACAGCACCCAGGCCCAGAGTTCAAGCCCCATAACCGACAAAAAAAAAGGCAATTCAATACCTTTGGAGTGTAGCCTCCAGGGGACAGTAGAACATGTCAGAAAAGTAAGAGGCTAAATAGTCGAAATCTTGTGAAGTAGATTTGAATTTGAACTTTTTTATCTTGGAGGTAATAGGACTTTAACTAAAAGTAATATCAGATTTGTATTTTCCAGCTACAGAATAAAGGATGCATGGAGATGAGCCTAGAAACCAATCAAGTGGTCAAAGAAATCATTCTAACCAGATACCAAAGTGCTTGGGAATAGAGTCATAGCTGTGGAGATGGAGGTCAAGTGCACAGATTCCCAGACACACTTTGGGCTAGACCACACAAGAGCTGATGATCAGTTTGGCTGGAAAGGACTAGCACAGAGAGACTAGTCTGAGGTATCTTTTGTGTTTCCTGCATGCAAAAGTGGCTAGATAGAGGTGTCATTCACTGTATTGGGGAAGAAGAAAAAGAGAATGAAATGGAAGTGAAAGAGGAAGTTCATAATTAATGCCTTTAGATAAGAAAAAAAAAAAAAAAAAAGCATGGGGCCATCTCTTCTCATTATACCTCTAGAGGGAGTCAATGAACCCCTTCCCTGAAAATAGGAAATAGATCATTGCTATTTCCCAGGGAGCTACAGAACAAGCAAGGCTAAGGCAATAAAAATTATGACACAGCCATCAATTGTTTGGTATTTATACTGAGGAACGGCAGTCCAGAGGAGATGAGCATGTGCACTATCAGGAAAGAATCTAGCTAGAAAGGGAGGAAGGGTAGGTTTTAAGTATTTAGGGCAGGCAGAGGGTTAAAGCATGAAATACAGAGAGTATTACTCATCATTGGCTCATTGTCTGTACGACTGAAATATATTGTACAGACCCATCTCTCCCTCGGACACTGTGGTAGAAGTTAAGCATTGTTAGTGCATTGTTAAATAAACTACTGTTTATAAGCTTTTGCTATAAGCATATTTTTGTAAGATTACTTTTTTTTCTTTAAATGTACTGAGATATTGGGCACAGGGAAGACAACTTCCTAAGTGACACTTGCTAGACCCTTCTCCAGGGTGGCTGCTTTGAGCAAAGGCCTACCAATCAGATCATGCCAATACCAAAGCACAAGTCCAGTACCAGAAGACCTGTGATTGATACAAACACAGTCCTAGGCTGGGAAGGTGGCTCAGTGGTAGAGCGCTTGCCTTGCATGCATGAGGCCCTGGGTTCGATTCCTCGGCACCACATAAGCAAAAAAGAAAAAAGCCAGAAGTGGTGCTGTGGCTCAAGTGGTAGAGCGCTAGCCTTGAGCTGAAGAGCTGAGGGACAGCGCCCAGGCCCAGAGTTCAGGCCCCACGACTGGATCCAAAAAAAAAAAAAGAAAAAGAAAAAAACAAACACAGTCCTTCCTTTATATAATAAATTGTATCGGGGCTGGGAAGGTGACTCAGTGGTAAAGTGCTTGTCTTGCAAGCACTTGAGGCCCTGAGTTCGATTCCTCAGCACCACATAAGCAGAAAAAAATGGAAGTGCTGCTGTGGCTCAAGTGGTAGAGCGCTGGCCTTGAGCTGAAGAGCTGAGGGACAGCACCCAGGCCCAGAGTTCAGGCCCCACGACTGAGCAAAATAAATAAATAAATAAATATTGTATCATGATTGTTAAAATGTAATGGGAATGGGACCACTGTGATTGTTCCCCACGCCCATCCTCGCCCCCCCCCCCCATCAAAGAAGGCTGCTCCTAGGGAAAGGGAGGGAGGGCAAAGGAAAGGAGGAGAAAAATAGATATTGCTGTTTTCCGTATTTTGTAGGTGATGAACCCTAAAGCTCTGAAAGATGAAATTCTTTAGCAAGTTCGCATGGCCAGTTATGAACAGAAGCAGAGCTTCTACCAGACCTTTAAGCCAAGCTCAGTGATCTATTCACAGTGTCCCTTTGCTCTCAAACTTGAAACTTCCTCCAGGTCCATGCTGTTCTGAGGCTTCTTTCCTTACCATGGGCAGGCTCGCAGACTGCCAGTTGTACCATGCCTCCTGTCTTTGAGGCTTTTTCTTGTCTTGCAGATGATGCGATTGGGAATGATTATATCTGCAATAAGCAGTACATCATCTCTAACAGATTTTTAAGAAGACCTCTTAACCCCCAACTCATTCCTGACATCCATACTTGAGGAGCTTGCACCTATCCCTGCAGATTGTGTTGTTTTAGTTCAAAACAATTCCTTCCTGCAGGACTGGAGTTGTGGTCTAGCATTCTCTCTAGGCCTCTGGTTCTATTCCCAGTCTTGCAAAGAAAAAGAAAGGAAAATTAGAAGAGATGAAGACATGTCTTCTATCTCAGCCACAAAGGAGGACTACCCTTACCAGGGGTGTCCAGAGCTCCAGTTTCCATGGTAACCCTGGCTCTTGGACTGTAGACCCAGCCTCCTGTCCTTATCCCTCCGTTCTGTGGCTGGCAGAGTTGTGTTGTTTTTATGTGTTCATTATGTATAAGGGTTCTTTCCCCTCCTTTTCAATTTGCCAGATAACTTCACAGTTTCTCCTGTAATGTCTGTTGAGCTTGCCATCCCGTCCCACCCCTGGTACAGGCCTTGTAAGGACAGCATCAGGACTGACAATTTACTTAGCACAAAAGGCTGTCACCTGAGATGGCCATTTGAGCAGAGATCTGACCTGTTTTTACCAAAGTTTCTCTGGCTAATGTTTGGAGAATACAATAGACTATGAATGGCAAGGCCAGGGAAGGGAAGCAAGGAGAACTTATGGTTAGACCACAGTGAACCTCAGGCCACAGTGGAATCCTGTGGAACCCAATAGTCAGACCGCAAAATTCAAAGCTTTCATATTTTGCCAATTTGTTCTCTAATTGGGTATGACATACTTCCTCTCTAACCTTCCAATGTCTAGCACAGTGCCCAAAACAATAGGCAGTTTTTTAAGAGGAAGGAGGAAAACGTCGTATTCATGAACAAATAAATAAAAACAATAACAAAACCACATGACTTGTATTTCTAACTCGTCAGTAAACTCCTCAAGATTTAAGAACTTATCTAAAACTTTCCTATGTCACCTCTGAAGCACAAAGTGTTCCATGAGTGTCTGTTGAAAGAATGACAGCCACTCTGTGTCAAGTGCTACAGATAGAATTTGGCCATTGTTAACCACCTTCCCTCCCCCTGCTCCCCAGAGAGGTGTCACCAGAGCCCAGTTCCTCTGGCCTTCCTCGAGAGCAGGCCTCCCAGGGCCAAGTACCTAAGCAGGAGACTCCTTATAAAAGACCCAACTGCCCCATCCTGTCCTCTGACTGTGGCAGGCGTTTCCTGTTTGGGGTGGAAAGGAACCAGACACTTTCCTGTTAGCAGGTCTTTTAAGCAAAGTAGCAGATGCTGAGCAGGTCTTGGCCCAGCCTTTCAGGCCAGATGCCTGGCGGGCAGACAGCCTCTCATGTGGACGGGAAATGGGGCACTGGGCCAGATTGGCCAGGCTTTTATTGTGCTCCTTACAAATCTCCTGGGTCCTGGTTGTGAGTAAAAAAAACAAAGCAGAAGAAACTTACACTTTGCTTAAACATGATGTATATTAGAGAAGACACACCTGCTCTGAGCTGGAAGGCATTGCCCAGTACGGAAGGTGCTTCTGTGATTGTTCTGGGCTATATTGCCAGGATGTTAGCCTGCTAAAGTGTGAAACTGCAAAGAATAAAACACACAATGCACACTTGTGTCTCTACACCCAAGAGCCAGCATTTTACAGGGTTGCAGATACTAATTTTCTAGCTCACTCTGCATAGAATGTCAGCGTTGTAGAAAAAGAAATTCTCTTTGTCCCATTTGAAAATGGCAGAAACTCCAAAGGCTTATGTTGCAATGGTACCAGGTGAAAGGGTACTAGTTCTCTCCCCAAATGTCTTGCCTTTTCCAGATTCACTTGACCATATGCATGTGTTCAGAAAGGCAGACAGGTGGACAGGCAGGTACACTTGTGAACACGACCTAAACTGATGACACTGCATCTGCTGTGCTTAGAGAGGGAACATATATCTTCCACCAGCAGAGGCAGATACTAGAAAGCCAAAGCTTCAGGAATTGCATCACAACTAAAAATGTGGAGGCTACTGATAGCCACAAATGTACCTTATTCCAGCTGGAGTCCTCAGCTCTAGAGAAAGCCTCTTCAGCTCTCTCAAACTCATGCTTTGTCTCCAATATTCCTTATGTTAATCCTGTTCTTGAGTTTAGTTCTCCCTGAGTGCCTTTCTTCAGAGTCCAAAATTCCTTCTGATAAAATCTGCTTTGAGGGGCTGGGAAGGTGGCTCAGTGGTAGAGTGCTTGCCTCGCATGCATGAGGCCCTGGGTTCAATTCCTCAGCACTACGTAAACAGAAAAAGCCAAAAGTGGTGCTGTGGCTCAAGTGGTAGAGTACTCGCCTTGAGCTGAAGAGCTGAGGGACAGTGCCCAGGCCCAGAGTTCAGGCCCCAGACCCAACCAAAAATAAAAATCTGCTCTGAGTTCTGCTGACATCCAGAGGAGATGAAAAGAGCAGAGTCTAGGTTGATTGTTCCTCCTTTTATCAAGAGAGGAACTGAGGCATAAAGGTTTCTCATCCAGGTTCCCAGGTCCTGCTCCACTCAAGGGAACCTGTGGTGGCTTTTCATCAGAGCCAGAGGAATGGCCTGGAGAGGCAAGTGCCAGCTACTCCCTTTGTCAGGCAACATGCCCAGGTCTGGCATGAGTTCCAGAGAAGTTCTGTCCACTCTTGGGAGGGCTTGGAGGCCCTGAGGGGTGAGCCAAACTTCAGTTCTGCCAGTGGAAGGGAGAGGGAGGCAGCTCTTTTGGAAGAAGAGGGGTAGTGAAGTCTGCCAACCCAGCTGGGTCAGAAACTGCTCAGCCAAGATAGAGCAAGAGGGAAGCTGAGAGTTAGACCATTGGTAAACCCACAGCTGTCTTCCTTTTGGACTGTGGTATTTAGTAGTTAATGATTCAGAAGTCTGAAACTGGCCGCAGGAATCAGAACTCTGTGTGTGTGTGTGTGTGTGTGTGAGAGAGAGAGAGAGAGAGAGAGAGAGAGAGAGAGAGAGATGAGAATGCTGGGATCAAACCTAGGACCTTGTACATGTTAGAAAAGCATTGTACCACAGAACTACATCCCCAGCCGGAAACTCAAATTTTTAAATAAGGGCTTCTAAGTGATTCACTTCAGGTCAACTTAGAATCACATTTAATAAATTTGACCTCAGTCAAGATAATGTAGGTGTTTAAGGGTCTAAGATCTGGGGTATACTGTGCAGGTTTGAATCCTGACTCCATTCGATTTATGACCTTGGACAAATAAAATAATCTCTGTAGATTGCAATTCAAAGCCAGCCTGGGAAGCGTCGCTGTGGCTTAAATTGGTAAGGATAATTCCCAGGCCCGGAGTTCAAGCCTCATGGCAAAAAAAAAAAAAAAAAAGAAAAAAGAAAAGAAAACACCAGAAAAAAAATAATCTCTATATCTCAGTTTATTTCTCTTTAAAAATAAGGATGCTTCCAGGTGCTGCTAGCTCACCCTTGTAATCCTAGCTACTCAGGAGACTGAGATCTGAAGATTGTAGCTGCATCCATGAGACTCTTATCTCCAATTCACATCACCAGAAAGCTAGAAGTAGAGCTGTGGATCAAGTGGTAGAGTGCCAGCCTTGAACAAAAAAGCTAAGGGACAACATCCAGACCCTGAGTTCAACTCCAGTGCCAGCACACACAACACAAAAAAAAGAATTAAGGAAAAGATGAAGATGCTAATAATAGTAGCATTCTCATAATGAGGTCCAAAGATTCATCACATTCATTGCACATGTGAATTTTACAAGTATTAATTATTATTATTTATTCTAAATCCTCATTCCTATCCCCATCCCCGCTTTGCCAGAGAAAGAATGATATTGAATCAATATAAGGATTTATCAACACAGAATTGTTTTAGGTGTGATTAATCTGTAGGGTCTGCTTTAAAAATCCCTACTCCTCCCCTATGGCCCAGCCATACCACTCCTAGGCATCTATCCTGAACAACAGGAACCAGGATACAAGGACACATGCACCTCCATGTTCATTGCAGCACTGTTTACAATAACCAAGATATGGAATCAACCAGATGCCCCACTACAGATGGATGGATCCAAAAATTGTGGCACCTACATACAATGGAATATTATGCAGCCATTAGAAAGGACTAAATAGGGGCTGGGAAGGTGGCTCAGTGGTAGAGTGCTTGCCTTGCATGCCTGAGGCCCTGGGTTCAATTCCTCAGCACCACATAAGCAAAAAGAAAAAAGCCGGAAGTGGCGCTGTGGCTCAAGTGGTAGAGTGCTAGCCTTGAGCTGAAGAGCTGAGGGACAGCGCCCAGGCCCAGAGTTCAGGCCCCACAACTGGACCCCCCCCCAAAAAAAAAGAAAGGACAAAATAATGAATGGCATTTGCAAGGAAATGGATGGAACTAGAAAAAATCATGTTGAGTGAGATAAGCCTCCCTGATAAGTGGATGTTAAATCCAAAACATGAGGAGATATGACAAAGTAGACAAGACTTGAGAAACAAAGGACCTCCACTCATCTGGTTGAATCATTACTAAATGACCCCATGCTGCTGATCACATATATGGTATATATGTGCACATTGGAGGGAAACTAGGAGGAGGACACAGCAACAGTGAAATGGGCAAAACACAACAGCGGGACCCATCAGCTGCACTAGACATTGATCAAAAAGAACTAAGCAACTCAATGGCAGTGATGGGAGGGAGGGAATGAGAGGGAAAGAGGGAACAGCTGACACTAAGCAAAAGGAAAGAAATGTACATATCACCCTATATAGAAGAAATAACTGTATTGTCAAAGCTCATAGGACTCATAAACTTTATAGACCATGATAAAGACAGTTTGCCCCATGAAGGTTAGAATCTGTTTGTGACTTTAACTAAGTCTCACTATCTCACAGTATTGTGATGAGAGGGGCAAACTGGGGGGAAAGTGAAAGAAGGGGTGACATTGTCCAAAAGAGAAATGTATTCATTATCTGACTTATGAAATGGTAACCCCTCTGTACAACACCTTAGTAAGAACAATAAAATTATATTAAAATAAAAAACCCCTATTCTAAGAACTTCTTTTCAGGAAACTGACCTCAGATTTCTCTCTTATATCTTTTTTTTTTTTTTTTTGGTCTGGTTGTGGGGCCTGAACTCTGGGCCTGGGTGCTGTCCCTCAGCTCTTCAGCTCAAGGCTAGCGCTCTACCACTTGAGCCACAGCACCACTTCCAGCTTTTTTTTTCTTTTTGCTTATGTGGTGCTGAGGAATCGAACCCAGGGCCTCATGCATGCCAGGCAAGCGATCTACCACTGAGCCACCTTCCCAGCCCTTCTCTCTTATATCTTTACCAGGGTGCATACAGTAGGCTGCCCTCAAGGCTGGCGCTCTACCACTTGAGCTATACTTCACTTTTGGCTTTTTGGTGGTTAACTGGAGATAAGTTAACCATTGAGATAAGTTAATCATGGACTTCTGTACCTGGGCTAGTTTCAAATCATGATCCTTAGAACTCAGACACTGGAGTAACTAGCATTACAAGCATGAGCCTCCAACACTCACTATGATGAATCGAAATATTGCATGGCACCCACTTGTATCAAAGAATTATTTATTATTAATGTGATAATCAAGTTGCATAGGGTGAGGTTTTCTTTTTTTTTATTTGCTAACTAGCAACTCTATCCTACTCTTTTTCCAAATCTCTCTCCTGGCATACCACAGGATTTTATTTGAACCAACAGTGCTTCAATCTGTTTGGTCCTTAGCTAAAAACCTTCATTTCCAGTTTACCCAGCTAGACTGGAAGCTCTCTGAGGGCACGGCCCAAATATTATTTTCTCTGAGGTGTCCACTCAGGAAGGGATGCTCCTTATAGATGTACACAGGGGCACCTGCAGAGAGAGGACATAGATGAGCAAAGAAATCTATTTTCAACTTGGTGCTCCCAGCAGATGCCAGGCACAAGGATGTCTGCCCCATGCAAGGGTGTTGTTTTTTTTTGTTGTTGTTTTGTTTTGTTTTTCCTCATTGATCTACCCAGAGAAATACCTGTTTCTAATTGGTTCTTCCAGGACTGGTTGATTGGAAGGTAAAGAGAGCCTGTTTCCTATTACTGTCACCAAAGCATTTCCTGTTTCAAAGATGACTATTCAAAGAACATTTTCCAATTTCTCTACCCAGTGGGTCGTCTTCTAAATTGAACAAAATTTCTGTGCACCATTGAGGCCCTAAGCCTCAGGGTTAGAACACTGTGTTACTTTTGCTTTGTACTTTATAGATTCCAGACTATTTTCATGCACACACACGCCCATCTAATAATCCTACAAGGACCTCCAGCAGTTGGCATGAGGGTTCTATTAGCACTTTACAGATGAGTGGACTAGGCTAGAAGAGAGATGGCAATGTATGCTCAGTATAGAAGTTAGACAACGAATACTTCACTTTTTCATGGCTCCAATTTAGCAAACGTTTTCACAGAAATCTTTTTATCCAGCCAAGTGCAGGTGACTTGTTTCTATAATCCTAGCTACTCAGGAAGCTGAGATCTGAGGACCACAGTTCAAAGCCAGCCCCAGCTGTAAGATTTTAGCTCCACTTAACCAGCAAGACACAAGAAGTGGAGGTATGGCTCAAGTGGTAAAGCCAGCTCTGAGCTAAAAAGCTAAAGGCCAGTGCCCAAGTCCTGAGTTCAAGCCCTAGCACAATAGGGGTGGGGGGAGGAAAAAGAAAGAAAGAAAGAAAGAAAGAAAGAAAGAAAGAAAGAAAGAAAGAAAGAAAGAAAGAAAGAAAGAAAGAAAGAAAGACAGGAAGGAAGGAAGACAGGAAGGAAGGAAGGAAGGAAGGAAGGAAGGAAGGAAGGAAAAAAGAAAAGCCTCATCTCCTCCTTATATGGAATAAATAGGGCCCTTTATGCTCATTTTCTCTTTTCATCTTCATGAAACTCTGGGAAATGTCGTGTGCTCTCATTTTATTTACAAGGGAACTGATGTGTGGAGAGGCTAAATCATTTGCTAAAGGTCGCACCGCTGCAGCTTACTATATTCATACTGTGTGCATGCTCCCAGGTACTACGCCCATTTATTTCCAGGCAATCCCATGAGCTATGTATCTTATTACCACCATTTCCTGATGAGAAAAGCAGACTTTGAGAGAGTGAGTGACTGGCCCAAGACCATTCTGTCCCAGCAGGTGTCTGGGACCAGGATTCACGAGGGTACCAAAGAAACTGATCTCCCACTCCTGACCGAATTCATCCACACCCTTTCCGGCATACCGGGACCCCTCTTCCTCGAAGTCTTTGGCAGCACCCACTATCCAGAGACCTTTATTTCCCGGCCCTCCCAGGAGAGATTCACGAACCACTGGAGATAGCCGGGTTGGGGGGGGGGGCAGGGGGAAGGGAGGGAGGGAGGCACGAAGGGAGAGGGACGGACGGGAGACCAGGGTGGCGGGGCGCGGTGGCGGAAGAGGCTGAGGACCGCGGTGGTGTTGTTCCAGCGGCGGAGCGGGGTGGGTGGGGCTGGGGCTTGGCACTCCCGCCCCTCTCCCCTCCCTTCCTCCCTCGGTCCTCGCGCCCGCAGACCCACGGGCAGGCACGGCGGTGACTGGACGGCCTCGGGCAGGCGCAGCGCAGCGCGGCATCGACCCAGCGCGTGGAGCCCAGGCTCGGGTTGATCCCTCCGCCCCTCCCCACCCCGGGCCTTCTGCGTCCGCAGAGGGGTGGTACAGAGCCGGTGCATGGTGCTCCCCGATCGCGGGCAACCGCTGAGCGCCCGCGGATCCCCGCAGCTGGAGCGGCCGCGCCATGGTGGCGCACGGCGGCTTCCTGCTGCGCGCCCTGGCGCTGCTGCTGTGGGGCGCTTGGGACGCCGCCGAGCCCGCGGAGCGCGGAGACCCGGAGCTGCGCCAGGAGGCGGAGGTACGGGGTGTGTGCCTGGCGGAGGGAGGGCTCGGTGGAACTCGCCTGAACTTGGCAGGGGGCGGGGGCCACCTGGCCGTCCCATCCGAAACCACAAACTGCGTTCCTTTCTCTCTGTCCTCTTCACACTTGAATACACAAAGAGTTCCTGGGCCAGGGCTGGGACCACACAGGCTGGCCGGATCCGCAGAGATTGATGGGGGCGGGACTGACGGGATGAACTGGCACCCCCTCATCCGCATCGCCTAGGCTGGGGAGACCCGGACGCTCCTCCATCCGAAGCCCCCTGCGCCATGAGGGGAGCCCCAGCTGAGTGAGATGGACCAGCCTGGATTGAGGAGACCTCAGTCCTGGCTTCCTGGCCTGAGCTGTCCTGGGCAGGAGCAAGCTGTTCAGACTGCTTAGAACAGTTCAAGCTGTCAGATATTTCACCTGGATAAAGTAGGGGGAGAATAGGAAGAGTCTGTAGAGGTGCTTATTGGGAGCTTACAACAGTGCCTCGAAACTAAACTTGAGATGAGGGATGGACAGGGAGGCGAGCTGAAGCTCAAAACATTTCCCTGACATTCCTACCCCTGGACTGGGTAAGTTGGTGTGAGGTTAGGATTTGAGGCATCTGTTTGCTAGGTAAAGGTCATCGTTAATGACACAGCAGGATCTCTTCTTTCCCAAAGCAGCATTTCTGGATTCCTGTCTTAAGAATAGATCAAGAGTCTGTCTCCATATCTTCCCTAGTCCCCCCTTGCCTTGAGGGAGTCAAGGTAAATTGGGAAAACCTGTAGAATGAAGAGGGCTCTCTTTGGATAGCACTTCCTTCCATCTACCGGCTTCCACTGCTGCTATGGAATATTCGAAAATGACCTTGCTTAACAAGGGATCTTTCTCTAACTCCTTCAACCTCTCCCCTTCTAAGTGACCGCCCAGCCCCCCCCCCACTCTTTGCTCTGTGCTCTCCCTGTTTGCATATTCAAGAGTTCACTTTGTCTTTCTGAATTTAAACTCATACAACATCAAGTGCAGAGTCCCAAGATCCCAGGAGAAGATTCCATCTACCAAGCCAAGTCTTGTTAAGAGTCCCACTCCCATCTCCCCTAGTGTGGTCCCAGGCAATCCTTGGCAAGGGAACAGAGACAGTTATCACTGCTGCCTGTGCCTGTGGTGGCCCCAGATGGAGAGAATTTCATCCTGGGATGTATTTAGAAACTTAATATCTAGCAGACTGAGTTCCTTTCAGTCTATTTAACAACACCCTAAAATAAAATAAAACGAGGGGAAGGGGATTTTTAGCTCTGAGCATGAGAAATATTTTAAAAGTACAAACACTGTGGAAATGTGTACTGGGCATATAAGCATCTCTGCATGCCAGTTCATGTGTGCGTGTATCCGTGTTTCTGTATATGGCTAATTGCATGGACTTCCTGACCTGCCTGGAACCAGAGTAAGTCATTTAACTAGTGGAGGTTAGTCATGCCCACTTCCCAACACTGTTGTTTGCTTCTTTGGAGTTAGTGTGTGTAAAATATGCTCAGTATAGTACTGAGTACATAGAAAGCAGTCTCTTGAAGAAATCTGCTCTCAGTATTATTGGTGTTCTTATAATTATCCTTATTAGTATTTGAGAGAATAGCACCTCAGGTGAAAGCCATGGTTTGGCGATGATTACTCCTACAGCAGTAACACAGGACAGAATATATAAGGCAACTCTGCTCAGCAATGGACAACAGGCAGCACATGACTACCACTCCTAGGGATGGTGTTATGGTTATTAGAGCTACATTATGAATTACTTCCAGGTGCGGATGGTTCATGCCAGTAATCCTAGCTATTCAAGAGGCTGAGATCTGAGAATCACTGTCCAAAGCCAGCCTGGCTGAGACTTATCTCCAATTAAAAACTGAAGAGCCAGAAGTGGAGCTGTAGCTTAAAAGAGGTAGAGCATCAGCCTTGAGTGAAAAAGCTAATGGCCAGCGCCCAGGCTCCAAGTTCAAGCCCCAGTACCTGTTTAAAAAAAAGAAAAGAAAAGAAAAACTAGTGAAATAAAATGACCCTTTATTAAGTTCACACATATTGTGGACCAGAATTTTAACTAGGATACCTCAAGGCAACTTGTCTCTGCTCTGCATTGCCTAGAGATGGGCTCAACTAAAGTTGATTCCTCACATATCTGGCAGTTGATGCTGGCTGTGAGCTGAGGGCTCTGTCTCCATGTAGGCCTAAGCAGAGGATCTCTCCTATGTGCTGTTTTGGGCTTCCTTACAACATGTGGCTAGGTCTTGAGGGTGAGTGTTGAGAGAGACAGAGACAGAGAAAGAGACAGAGACAGAGACAGACTGAGATTGTATTCTTTTTATGACCTACACTTACAAGTTGCACAATATCAACTTCAGCTGAATTACATTGACTAAAGGAATCTGAAGCCCAGCCCAGGTTCCAGGACCACACTTAGTAGGAGCAGTGTTGAAGTCAATCCTTTTCAGGAAATATAATCATCTCAAAAGGAGTGCTTATAGGGTGAACCAGACCTTCACCTTAGTTCTTGGCTCCAGGAATATTCTCTACATGCAGTGTGAGCAACTAAACCCCAGGCAAAGCCTGGGTGGCAAAGTCCAGGAGCTAGATTCTGTGGGGGCCACATCACAAAGTAGGAACTACACTGAAGGGCGTGCATGTATCTAAGGACATGTATGTATTTGGTTGGATGCAAGTCCTTGCCTTTGGATCATGGTGGCCTGTATAGGGTGAAACTATGAAGCCTACCAAAGAACAGCTGTTGTACCCCCAAAGAATGTCTTTTTAAAAATTCTAGAAATTAATCAATTCTAGAAGATGTGGGAGGTATGGTCTAACCAAAATGGAAAAACAAAAACAAAAACCTTAAATACTCCACGTGAAACCATAGAGATGCCATAACTCAGGGTTAAGGACTCTGACCCTAGGATAAGACCTGCTTTAACAAACCTTAGAAATGGGTAGGCATAGGGGCTGGGAAGGTGGCTCAGTGGTAAAGCGCTTGCCTTGCATGCCTGAGGCCCTGGGTTCGATTCCTCAGCACCACATAAGCAAAAGAAAAAAAAGCCGGAAGTGGCGCTGTGGCTCAAGTGGTAGAGCGCTAGCCTTGAGCTGAAGAGCTGAGGGACAGCGCCCAGGCCCAGAGTTCAGGCCCCACAACCGGACCCAAAAAAACAAAAACAAAAAAAAAGAAGAAATGGGTAGGCATAATATGCTTTTTGTCCTGCAATAATTTCCTTAAAAGACAACTAACTGCTTTATAAAAACATTATAAATTGCACCTCATGACACATACAAAAGTTACAACAACAGCAACAAGGGATGGAGACAGGAAAATGGAATTCTGCTGAGATGAATTAATGCATTAGTGAATTGCAAATGTCAGATGGAAAGTAGGAAATGGGATGTGTCATGTGGGAAGTGTAAAGGGCGGTTATATGGATATAATATTAACTTTTTAAGTAGGCTAAAATAAGTTAAGAATGTGCTTAGATAGGGCTGGGAAGGTGGCTCAATGGTAGAGTGCTTGCCTTGAATGCCTGAGGCCCTTAGTTCGACTCCTTAGCACCACATAAGCAAAAAGAAAAAAGCCGCAAGTGGCACTGTGGCTCAAATAGTAGAGCGCTAGCCTTGAGCTGAAGAGCTGAGAGAAAGCGCCCAGGCCCAGAGTTTAGGCCCCACAACCGGACCCCCACAAAAAAAGAATGTGCTTAGGTAGATTAAGGAAGTCTCACGCATATGTATGCATGCTCACACGCACACACTCAAGTGTATACACACACACACACACACACACACACACACACACACACACACACATACCAATTAAAACAAAGCTTTGATAATGCCTGCAGACTAATTCTGTCTCTATAGGGCTGTATATCCTGGAAATTTTATATAAATGGAATTATACCAAATGTGGTCTTTTCTGAAAGAATAGTTGGAAATTTCAACACTTCTCTCCCAATAATAAGCAAAACAAGCAGATTTTTTAAAAAATCAAGGGGCTGGAATTATAGTTCAATGGGAAGAATATTTGCCTGCCATGCATGAGGCTCTGTGTTTGATCCCCAGAACCACAAAAAAATCAGTAAGCATGAAAAAGACTTGAGCAACATTGTCAACCATCTTAACCTAATTGATATTGACAGAAAATTACACTCCCAAAATACAGACTACACATTCTTTCCAAGTGCATGTAGATTATTTACCAAGATAGGCCATATGCTGACTCTAAAAGAAGTCTGAATACATTTCAAAAGTCAAAATCTGGCAGATTATGTTCTCTGACTAAAGCAGAATTAAATTAGAAATCAGTAATGATAAAAATATCAAGCAAAGCCCCAAATATTTGGAAATTAAATTAACTGTGAGCAACAAAATCACAAGAGAAACTAAAAAATATTGAAACTGAATAAAGAGCATTTTATCGTTATATGTTGCAGCTACTGCAGCACTGAATGAAATTTATAGTTTTAAAAGCCCATCATGGAAAACAGAAAGGTTTTAGATCAATAATCTAAACATCCACTTTAAGGAAGCTAGAAAGAACCAGGCACCTATGGCTCATGCCTGTAATCCTAGCTCCTCAGGAGGCTGAGATCTGAAGATCGCAGTTCAAAGTTGGCCCAGGCAGGAAAGTCCATGAGACTCTGATCTCCAATTAACCACCAGAAAACTGGAAGTGGCGCTGTGGCTAAAGTGGTAGAGCAGTCGCCTTGAGCTGAATTGCTGAGGGACAGCACCCAGGCCCAGAGTTCAAGCCCCACAACCTACAAAAAAAAGAAAGAAAAAGAAAGCAAAGAAAAGAAAAAAGCTAGAATTGGTGGTGTGGCTCAAATGCTATAGAACTATCATTGAGAGAAAAAAAAAAAAAAAACTAAGGGACAGCACCCAGGTCCAGCATTTAAGCTCCATTATAGGCACAAGAAGGAAAAAAAAGCAGCTATAAAGAGAACAGGTTAATCTCAAAGGGCACAGAAGGAAAGAAAGAATAGAAATAAGCTGTGTGATAATACACTCGTATTTTCCCCCCACTTTTCTTTTTTCTTTTTTTGGGGTCCGGTCGTAGAGTCTGAACTCTGGGCCTGGGCACTGTCCCTCAGCTCTTCAGTTCAAGGCTAACGCTCTACCACTTGAGCCACAGCGCCACTTCCGGCATTTTTTTTTCTTTATGCTTATGTGGTGCTGAGGAACCCAGGGCCTCAGGCATGCAAGGCAAGCACTCTACCACTGAGCCACCTTCCCAGCCCCAATGTGTTTGTATTCTTATACAAACACATTCCTCTATGCACACATGTATTAGTTTGTGCAGCTAGATATGTGTTGTTTTTTGCTTGTTTTTGGTTCTGTTTTTCAAGCAGGGTCTTGCTATGTTGTCCAGTCTGGCCTCAGTGTTTTAAGATTATAGACATGTGTCCCACACCCAGCCATGTCTGGCTGGTTGGATGTGATCTGTGTTCCCAAGTGTTTGTGTGTTTCCCCACATCCTGTGTGCATGGCTCTACAGGTCCCTTGTGTGCACAACAATAAAAGCTGAGGGTTTTCCAGAGTGGGCTTTGCCTGGGAGGAGATTTTCTGCTTACAAAGCTGTTATGAACAAGCTCATTGTTGTCTACTTGGGAAAATTAAAGCTGTTCACAATGCTTACAAGTAGGAGAAGCATCCGCTGTTGAGTTGCAAGATTGAGAGTTAGTAAATGACATCATTGCCCTGTACCCTCTCCCTGCCCCCACTCCAAGCCAGACTTTATCCTATGCTGGAGCCACTTCGGCTGTCCTAAGCAAGCAATCTATCCATCATTGGCTTTGCCTGGCCCTTCTTTAGAACAACCAGGCACTGGTTCTCGGTCCTGCTTTCTGCTCAGGGACCTACCATATGTTCCCAGTACAAGGTACTGCTGTTTGTTGCCCTGGGAAGATGTTGGCACTTCTGTGGACTACCTACCCCCATATGCAGTGTCTCTTTCTCATACCTTGGAGCCATTCATTTGACTTGTGAGTCAGAAACCCAGAAGCCAGGGGTGTGGAAGCCATTCCCAAGAGCTCAGTGTATAGTGACTCATGGGTATGGGGTGAATAGAAGCACAGAAGAGTCTCCAAAGAGTCCCAGAGGAACACAAGTTGGTGGAAAAGCATTTGTCAAGCCAGTTTGAAAAAAATCATGAAATCTGGCAAGAGCTCGGTAATGGAAGCAGGAACATAGCAGGGAGAGTCAGCGTACTCCTCCCTGACCTCAATTTTGGAGCATTAGCCCTAAACTTAGCTCTATATTTTAGTGAGGTCCATGTGCCCACCCATCTCAACAAATAAAACTGGGCGTGTTTATACACCTCTATAATCCTGCTCTAGGATCATAGTCCAAGGCTGGCTGGAGCAAAAAGTGGGAAACCCTATTTGAAAAATAGCTAAGGTAAAAAAGGACTGGAGGTGTGGCTCAAGTAGAAAAGCATTTGTCAAGCAAACTCAAGGCCCTGAGTTAAAGCTGCAATTCAGGAAGCAAGCAAGCAAGGAAGGAAGAAAGGAAGGAGGGAGGGGAAAAAAGGAAAGTATATTTTACATCTTCCTAAGGACAGAAAATGAAATATAGAATGAGATACAGCAAGGGTTTTGGACACAGCCAGACAGAACTTTAGGAACATGAGACTAGGGAAAATAAAAGGAGTGAGGGGGAGTCTGGTGGTAGAAAGTTGCTAAGCTGATCTAATTACAAGGCAATTGTGAAGTTGAAAGAAGGCAGATAGACTTTAAATGTCCCTACATCTGTCAAGGGCTTGTTGAGTTCCTGATTACTGGCAAATGTTTTTGTGTATAGAACATGTCAAGGCAGAATGCTAGTGATCATCCCTGGCATCTTGATTGGTAATGCTAACTAACGATGTACTTAAAGGATAAGCAAAACCAACAGCACCACTATGACAAGACCAAAATAATCATAAAATAGAACATAAAATGGGCCATATTATAGGGAAAGCAACATGGTCTTGGCATTAAGTTTGCCAGTATGCAATCTTTTCATTCTTGGCTTCATTCTTGCTGCTGAAATTCTAGGATGTAGAGGATAAATAGGGGGCTGAGTTCCAGAGTCATTTACCAAAGATCCTTTCTGGTGATAAATTTCTGTGACTAAACACACACACACACACACACACACACACACACACACACACACACACACACACACACGTGTGGTATTAAAGACCAAACCCAGGGCCTGAATTTCTGTGACTAAACACACACACACACACACACACACACACACACACACACACACACACACACACACACACACACACACACACACACACACGTACGTGTGGTATTAAAGACCAAACCCAGGGCCTGAAACATGCCAGGAAATGGCTCACTAGTTGTCCTATGCCCCTAGCCTTTTCCTCCCTCATTTTTTTTTGAGAGTCTTACTAACCTTGCCCAGATTGGCCTTGAACTTGAGATCCATCTGCCTCTTCCTCCCAAGTAACTAGAATTATAAGCATGTGCCACCACACCCAGCCAAAAAATATTTTTTTCAATGATACTTGGGTCTGAGTCCAAGGCCTCCAACTTGCTAAACAGGTGCTCTACTGCTGAGCCACGCCTCAGACTTTCCTGCCCAAGCTGGCTTGGAACCAGGATCCTCCAATCTCAGCCTCCTGAGTTGCTAGGATTACAGGCATGAGCCATGGACACCTGGCTCCCAGAACATTCTTATTGAATTTTCATAATGCTTCTGTGAGAAAAGTCAAGCTTTCCCCTTGATTTCTGCATTGGGACACAGGGAGGTTAAATAAGTTTGCCATAGTTCACAGTTAGTCAGATACATAAGTAAGCTACCATAATTGATATAGCTGGAATATATTTTAGGGCTCGAATCCAAAGGTCACATTTTAGGGAAGAGGATACTTAGGCTCAGAGAGATTGTACTCAAGACACAATGTTACTACATCAGGAATAAGACTCAAGACTTCCTGTCCAGTGGCTCTTGCACTGCCAGTCCTATGACTCTGAGCTCTGGATTTAGCCCTAGGATGCATCTTGGTACACTCACTGTTGGTCATACCCTGCTCATAAATGGCCCTTCCCGGGGCCATGTTCAGCCTCTCATGACAAGTCAGCACAAAGGTAGGACTAGAACCCCCAAAGTGGCAGTCCCATCAGCTAGCTGGTCCTGAAGAACTGTTTTCAATTTGCCTAGATACCACAGCCACTCCCAGGGACTTTCAGAGGTGACTCCCCAGGAAAGTGGCTCCGTCCATACCCAAGTGAATGAGCATGTTGGTGCAAGCTTTTTGACCAGGGCAAAGTGAGTCACCTAAGAGCCACAGCCCTGTAGCTTCTTCTATAGTCATTCAGCACCAACCTTGGGCTTTGCTGAAAAGAGGGCAGATAGAGACCAGGGAAGACAGAAAACCACACAAACTTCTACATGAACATTCCTCTCACTGCCCCTATGAAGAAGGGAAAAGATGACCTAGGCGAACTCGGAGTTCCTAAGACACCAGGAAAAGTCCTTCCCCTCCCCCACTTCTCCATCCCTTCCCCCGGGAGAAAAGGAAGAAATGACCCAGCAGGTGGGGGGGATGATAGAGTTAGGATGAGGGCTGTCTCCCACTTCCATGTCTTCTGTGCTTTCTCTACCATGAGGCTACCTTCTACCTGTTCTCTGCACCCCTCCTTTTTCTCCCACGTGTGGGGTGGGGTGTTCCTTTTACCTTTGCAAGGGGAAACTGGGGCACAGAAAATGGGCTTACTGTCAAAAGTTGGGGCTTTCTCACAAAAGGAAACACTCTACATTGACAGTAGCAAAGGTCCCCTCCTGCAGACTGTAATTTTTTTATTTTTTTATTTTTGGTCCAGTTGTGGGGCCTGAACTCTGGGCCTGGGTGCTGTCCCTCAGCTCTTCAGCTCAAGGCTAGTGCTCTACCACTTGAGCCATAGCGCCACTTCTGGCTTTTTTTTTTCTTTTTGCTTATGTGGTGCTGAGGAATCGAACCCAGGGCCTCAGGCATGCAAGGCAAGCACTCTACCACTGAGCCACCTTCCCAGCCCCTGTAATTTTTTTAATATATCCATATTAAGCCTAAGCTGAAGAGTCCATAAATCCTGATCAAAAGACTAAAATGCTTTTATGTCCTGTATTTCAAATGCCTTTTTTCATTCTTTCTATGCCTCTGTGTAGTGGTTGCTCCAGGAAGGTGCTCATTCTGCTCACTGGGAATTCGACCCTGCCAGGCCACTACAGGGTCCCAGAGCTCAGCACTGCCCCATTGATGGCCCTTAAAAAACAGCCTCCACCCCACCTTGTCTGCCAGAGAACTGAGGCTGCTGCAGCCCAGCCAGGAAACCGGAGACGCCGCCAATTTCCACTTTCCCCCACCCTCCTGCCCTCAATGCCCCCGTGGCTCCACAGTTCCAGTACCCCAGCCAACTCTCTGATAAGGGCTGGGTGGGGTTGTGGGGAGAATACCAGGGCAATGCCAGCCAGGTTTTGACCCATAACCTGGTGCCTTCCAAGTCACTTGCCCAGCAGAACTGCACTCAAAGGAGATAATCATTCCCTAGATATTCATTGCCTAGAAAGCCCACTGTTCATTCTCTCCTGAGAAACTGAAGAGGCTAGGAAAGAAACAGGCACCTGGCTGAGGAGGGCAGGTACCAGGTGATCGCCTGAATTGAGTGTTCTCAACTCTGTTGAGTTGTCCCTGCTTTATTCAAAAACACTTCCTACTCACGCCTATAATCCAGGCTACCCAAGATGCTGAGATCTGAAGATTGCATCTCAAAGCCAGTTTAGGCATGAAAGTCTATGAGACTCTTATCTCCAATTAGCCACCAAAAAGCTGGAAGTGGAGCTATGGCTTAAGTGGTAGAGAGAGAGGAGGGAAAAGAAAAAACTCAGGAACAACACCCAGGTCTTGAGTTAAAGCTCCAGAACCAGCACCAAAAAAACCCCACAAAAAACAAAAACAAAAACTACCCATGTTGCTGTTGGACTGCATTCCAAAAGTGTGTAGTTCATTTTCCCTCCAAGGTGAAGAATGAGATCACATATTTATTGAACACTTACTCTGTGCCAGGCACTATGTTAGATGTGCATTACTTTATTTCATCCTTTGAGAGTCCTATGAAGTGTGTCTCACTCTCACGCTGAGATAAAGAAACGGAGGCACAGAGCAGTTAATTAATTTGTCCCCAGCCACCTAGCAGACTCAGGATTGGGAATAGATCCTCAATCTCCAGCCCTGTGGCTATTCCATGTGGTCACATTCTTTTGAACATTAAGTTATTTTTCTGATGAAGCCACAGGATCCCCTTTAATCCGTTACACATCTGAAAGCAATGCACATTTACAAAAGGGAAGAAGAAAACAACACTGCTGACATGCTAATAAACCAATACAGAAAAACAACACAGACTAAACAACACAGACTTGGAAATTGTACTGTTGTCTAGAATGAAACTCCTTAGGGAAAATGGCTAGATGAAAGTGGCCTTCTGTGGAAGTTGGGTGTAAATGAAATCCATAAAGAGGAGGCTGGACATGTGCAATGATTTAGGGACTTGCCAGTCCTCTCAGTGTCTAGTTTCATTCCCAGTCATGTGTTTTCCTTGAGGCAGCAATTTTGATTGGAATTACTATAAGACACAGAGCAAAGAAGCCAAACTTGGTGTTGTATGCATGTAATCCCAGCATTAAAGGAGGATCCTAGTCGGGAACCAGTGGCTCACACCTGTAATCCTAGCGACTCAGGAGGCTAAGATCTGAGAATTAGGATTCAAAGCTAGCCCAGGCAGAAAAGTCCCTGTGAGACTCTTAGCTCCAATTAACCACTAAAAAAAAAAAAAAACAGAAGCAGAGCTGTGGCTCAAAGTGGTAGAGTGCTAGCCTTGAACAAAGAGCTCAGGGACAGTGTCTAGGCCCTGAGTTCAAGCCTCATGACCAACAACAACAAAGGAGGATCCTACAAGCAAGTTTGTGGTAGCCTAGGCTAACCATAATCAAGTGACGGTTGATCACGAAAGAAAACAGGGAGGAAGGGAAAAGGAGGAAAAGTTCAAAGGAAGATAGAAAATTGTTTCTGTATAGATAACACAGGAGAGATAAAAATCAAAAGCCAATTCACGTCTGCATGAGAATTAAGCAGTAGAGGTATCTTTTTTCCTTTATCCAAGGTGACATATATGGGGCTTTATCAGTGAGACAGGCAAGCAGGGATCCCCTCAGGAAGTGGTTCGTGACAATACTGAACCACTTTTCTCTTGAAGAACTTGTTCATTTGGAGAGCAGTGCAAGACCCTGAGACCATGAGACGTTTGCTGTATTACACTGATTTCCTTGGAGGGGAATTTACATTATCTCCGTGTTGAAAGATGGAGCTGCTTTGAGCTCTCAGCTCACAAGTCAGTATCACTTCAACATTACCAGGCGATACCCCAGGCTGCTGCACCTGGTCTCCCCTCAGGTGTCCTTAGACAGTACACTTCTGAGCCACCTGGAATTCTTCTTTCTTGCATTCTCTACAATGAATCCATCAGCAATACTGAAATTAACCTACACTTCCTACCATAGCCTATGGTTCTGCCTCTCTGACTTCTCTTCACTCTGCTTCTTTGCATTCCTGGGGCTTGAAACCAGTTCTTGGACACTCAAGGCTGGTACTCTACCACTTGAGCTGCAGCCTCACTTCCTGCTTCTTTCTGGTTAATTGGAGATAAGAGTTTCATGGGCTTTCCTGTCCCAGTGGGCTTTGAGCTGTGATCCACAGATCTCAGCCCCCTCAGTGGCTAGGATTACAGACCTGAGCCATGGAGCCACAAGAGCCCTCCTTCTGTTCCTTAATCAGGTCAGCATAAGGACTTGCATATGTGTTGTTTCCTCGGTCAGCAATGTCCTTCCCCATCTCACTACATGGCTGGATGCATGTTGTTCTTTCTTTCTTTCTTTCTTTATTTTTTGGGTCCGGTCGTGGGGCCTGAACTCTGGACCTGGGCACTGTCCCTCAATTCTTCAGCTCAAGGCTAGCGCTCTACCACTTGAGCCACAGCGCCACTTTTCTTTTTGCTTATGTGGTGCTGAGGAATCGAACCCAGGGCCTCAGGCATGCAAGGCAAGCGCTCTACCACTGAGCCACCTTCCCAGCCCTGCATGTTGTTCTTTAGGATACAGGTCTAATATTTGATCCTGGGCAGAAGTGTTCCACTTAGACCTCCTGATTTCTCAGACCCATCATCCAGCTTCTTCAGAGTGCTGTTTTGTTTTTTTTTTCTGTTTACTTGTTACCTGTATTTTTAATTGTCTCTAGCTATTCATGCATGCACTCTTTAAGTAAATAGAAGAAGGAAGGTTTAGGTTTCTAATTCAAAATACATGTTTCTACCAGGCACCAGTGGCTCACACCTGTAATCCTAGATATTCAGGAAGCTGAGATCTGAGGATCATGGTTTGAAGCCAGCCTGAGCAACCAAGTCCATGAGACTCTTATCTCCAATTAACTACCAGGAAACTGGAAGTGGCGTGGTGGCTCAAAGTGGTAAAGTGCTAACCTTGAGCATAAACACTCAGGGACAGCACTCAGGCCCTGAGTTCAAGCCTCATGACCAACGAAAAAGAACCCACATTTCTACAAAGTCAACTTTTTATATTTTTGATAAGGTTGGGGATATGTGCATTTTTATGGTCATAGGGCCTTGAATGTGTTTGCATGGGGGGCTGGGCAGAAAGAGTTCGGGAACTAGAATTTGAGAAATGATTCCAGATGTGGAAGATTGACAGCACCTGATCAGTACCTGAGCTTTGTCTACAGGGATCAGATTATTTCAGAGCAAATATGATGTGGTGTGTATTTATATCACACATCTAATAGCTGCTGTATGGGATTCCACCTTTGTGATTGGTCTATGTTAAGTGCTTTATTAGTGCTATTATGGTTAGTCCTCACCAAAAAAAAAAAAAAAGTGGAGTGAGTACTTAATGAAGTCCATTTTATGGTGGAGAAATTTGTCGTTTAGAAGGAGGATGCAAGCTGGAGTTCAGCTGTAGGCCAAGCTGAGTCCAGAACCCATAACTGTTCAGCATGCACACTAGATATCTAATAATGCCTCAAGATAAGCAGGCCAGACCTTCAGAAGTAATTGAGTGAACAGTTTTCCTGAGACCATCCAACGAGTCAATGATGGCCTAGAAATAGATCCTTTGGACTTGGAATTCTTTCAGCTATAATTTACAGGGCATCTTGGGACAAGAGGAGCATGAGCAGGATATATGTGCCTTGGCCCCTCGCACGCCAGGGGAAGGGACAGGATGCTGTGTGGTGGGAAGGGCTGATGTTCCACTTTCCCCCAGGCCTTCCTGGAGAAATACGGCTACCTCAATGAGAATGTTCCCAGAGCTTCAGCCTCCACTCGATTCAGCAATGCGCTCAGGTAGGATGGAGGAATGTGGAGGACTTGAGGGGTGCAGGTTACATAGTTCTTACTTTTCTCTCTTCCTGGAAGGCTGGCTGGCCATGTCCCCTGGAAAGCAGTTCTCACACTGCCACTCACCCCTGGCTCTGTGATCCTTTATTTCAATTCCTCCTGGCAGAGAGTTCCAGTGGGTGTCGCAGCTCCCTGTCAGTGGTGTGCTAGATGGGCCCACGCTGCGCCAGATGACACGTTCCCGCTGCGGGGTGGCAGACACTGGCAGTCATGCAGCTTGGAGGGAGAGGATCAGTGCCCTGTTTGCTGGACCCCGGGCCAAAATGAGGCGCAAGAAACGCTTTGCCAAGCAAGGTGAGTGCTGTTGAATTCTAGGTTGGGATCCCCAATACACTGAAGCCCCACCTTCAACCAGAGACCTTTCCCTAGTGCAAAGAAAGGGTGTCAAATAGGACCTGTTGACTCAAGAAGCATAATTTATGCTGAATACAGAGATTTAAAACTCAATTGACTTGCATTGGTGAATTTTCTTTGTGTAAGTATTTTCCAAATCAAGTCCCATCAAATCCATTTAATTCCTTGATTTTTTTTTTAAATGCAGGGCAGTTAAACTGTTGCCAATGTTTTTCATTTCTGTTTACTGAAATTACTTCCATCAGAATCAACTCTTTTTCAGAGTAATTATTCAACAAAGTTATGATACATCAATCAGTTTTATTTTCTTCGGAGCACATTTCTTTAACAGCATTATTGAGATGCAGTTCACTTATCATGCAATTTATCCATTTAAAGTGACCAAGTCAGTGATTTATTTATTTTTTAGTATAGTGCCAGAATTGTGCAACCATAACCACAAGTAATTCCTAGTTCCAGAACATTTTCTTTACCCTACAAAGAAATGCATGCCCCTCGCAGTTGCTCCCTCCTGCCCCTTCCACCAACCCCTATCAACTGCTTTCTGTATCTGAGGATTTGCCTCTTCTGGACATTTCATTGAACTGTATTTTACACATTACAGTGTCTGCTGTGAATTTTTTTCTTTGTAGTCTTGTTTTTTTCTCTTTGGTTCCTTTTCTTCCCTACCTTCTCCCCTGTCGTGTGTGTGTGTGTGTGTGTGTGTGTGTGTGTGTGTGTGTGTGTGTGTGTGTGTGTGTGTGTGTGTGTGTGTGTGTGTGTGTGTGTGTGTGTGTGTGTGTGTGTGTGTGTGTGGCGCGCTCACACAAATGCCAGAACTGAGGCTTGAACTCAGAGTCTCACATTCTCCCTTGGTTTTTAACTCAGAGCTGGCATTCTACCACTTGAGGCATACTTCCATTTCCAGCTTTTTGGAGATGACAGTCTTGTAGACTTTTCTCCTGGGGCTGGCTTTGAACTGAAATCCTCAGATCTCAGCCTCCTGCGTAGCTAGCATTACAGGCATAAACCACTAGCATCCAGTCTCCGCTGCCTTTTCCTTCCTTCATTCCTTCCTCTCTCCTTCCCTTCATTCCCCCTTTCTCCCTCCATCCTTCCCTGCCTCCCTCCCTCCCTCCCTTCTTTCCCTTTTCTTTTCCTTTCTTTCCTTTCTTCCTTCCTTCTTTCCTTCTTCTATTTCTATTTGATTCTCTCTATACATATTTAATGTCGTTCTAGGGACTTCACACTCTACCACTGCCATCCTCCTCCCCCTCCCTCTACCCCCTCTTTTTGTTTTTTCCTTGCCAGTCTTTGGCCTGGGCACTGTTCCTGAGCTTCTTTTTGCTCAAGGCTAGCACCCTACCACTTGAGCCACTGAACCCCTTCTGGCTTTTTCTTTTTTCTTTTTGGTCCGGTCCTGGGGCCTGAACTCGGCCTGGGCGCTGTCCCTCAGCTCTTCAGCTCAAGGCTAGCACTCTACCACTTGAGCCACAGCACCACTTCTGGCTTTTTTTCTTTTTGCTTATGTGGTGCTGAGGAATCGAACCCAGGGCCTCATGCATGCAAGGCAAGCGCTCTACCACTGAGCCGCCACCTTCCCAGCACCCCTTCTGGCTTTTTCTACTTATGTGGTACTGAAGAATCAAACTCAGGGCTTCATGCATGCTGGGCAAGCACTCTACCACTATGCCACATTCCCAATCCATCTACTCTTATTTTTTAAGCCAAATATTCTGGGGCCAAATGGTACAGATCTAGGATTTGTGAAGTTTTGATTCTTCTGTCATTTTTTTTGAAATGACTTTTTACTTTGTGTAATTTTAGTATCATCATTGCTTTGATTTCAATCCATTTTTCCAATTTTCAAGATTTCTAACAAGATGAGGGTTTTTATTTCAGTCAGTTCCCATCTATAATTAATTTTACTGTGAGAACTTTGGGCCTTTGTGGCTCTTAATTGTGCTAACTACACTTATAGGCAGTATTTATTATGAATGGGAACACAGGCACTGTTTGTGTTCATGTCTTAGCTCATCCTTAAGGGAACTGTCCACAGCTGGAGGGCAGCTGTTTCACATCCAGCTGCCATAGGTTGTAACCTATACAGACTGAACCCATTCCTGCCAGAGCAAAGTGTCAGCAAGGAGGTCCAAATGTCCCTCGTGTCTGCATGTTCTGCATCTCGGGGCCTGTTTCTGGGGAGTGAGAAAGGTAGGAGAGGAGAGGTGTGAAATCAGGATTTTTTTTTTTTTTTTTTTTTTTTTTTGTCGGTCGTGGGGCTTGAACTCTGGGCCTGGGCGTTGTCCCTCAGCTCTTCAGCTCAAGGTGAGCGCTCTACCACTTGAGCTACAGCGCCACTTCCGGTTTTCTGGTGGTTTATTGGAGATAGGAGTCTCACGGTCTTTCTTGCCCGGGCTGGCTTTGAACCGTGATCCTCAGATCTCAGCCTCCTGAGTAGCTAGGATTACAGGCGTGAGCCACCAGCGCCTGGCTGAAATCAGGATTTTTGATAGAACCATCATCCCTGGAGCCAGAAGCCCTGGTTCAAGTCTCAGTTGCATGACCCTGGCCATGTCACAGCTCCCAGGGGTTCATTTCCCCATTCTCCCTTGTACTGGATGCCAGTCTTCTTCGGTTGCAGAGAAGAGCCATCCCTGAGTACCAAGTTCAAAAGCTGGTGAGAATGAGTAAAAACTAGGGGTCATCTCAGAGTGTCTTGATGCCCCACTTGGGCATCCCCTGAGTTCAAGGATGCTTTTTTAAAAAGAAGCATTCTCTCCCCCCACCCCCCTCCTCCTCCTCCTCCTTCTCCTCCTCCTCCTCTGGGCCTGGGCACCATCCCTGAGCTTTTCTGCTCTAGGCTAGTGCTCTACCACTTTGAGCCACATCACCACTTCTGGTTTTCTGGTGGTTAATTGGAGACAAGAGTCTCATGAACTTTCCTGCCCAGGCTGGCTTTGAACTGTGATCCACAGATCTCAGCCTCCTGAGTACCTAGGATTATGGGCGTGAGCCACCAGCACCTGGCTCTGGAACCTCATTTCTCTCTCTGCCTTCAGGTCTGATTTAATTGCCCTCTGTTCCTTCACAGAACTGGTTGGGTGGGGGGGGAGAGCAGCCAGCACATGCCAGGCAGCTTCATGTTGCTATCCCATTGGAGCTTCACACCTTACCATGATGTAAGCCATACAACCCCACTTTGCAGCTAGGGAGACTGAGGCCTGGAGAGAGTCTACCATTGATGTAAGTGGGGGAAGCAGGATTCCAACTCATGTTCTTCCTATTGCACCAGTTGCTTGCTGGGAGTCAAGACTCCAAGGCCTTCTCATGCAGAGATTCCCAGCTTTCCTCCCTTCCCCAGTTCCTTTCTTCTTCCCTATGGACTTTAAATCAAGGATGTGGGGCTCAAGACCATAGGCAACTAGTGCCGAGGGTTTGCCTCCATGAAAAACAGCCCTGCCCAGTCAGGAATTTAAGATTGGAGCCTGAAGCAGCCAGCCTTTTCCCAGAGGGGTGTGTGTGTGTGTGTGTGTGTGTGTGTGTGTGTGTGTGTGTGTGTGTGTGTGTGTGTGTGTGTGTGTGTGTGTGTGTGTGTGTGTGTGTGTGTGTGTGTGTGTGTGACTGGGGCACTTCCTTCCTGGCAGGCACACCAGTGAACCCCAACCCCGTCTCCTCCCAAGAAAAGCAGTCATTTTCTCTCAATTTCTGTGCCTGTTCACCCTCCCTGCCCTTCTCTCCTTCCCCAAACCACCACACACCACACACATACACCACACATACATACCACGTATACACATATACACACCACGTATAACACATGTGAGTTTCACCGCTGACTTTTATCCTCAGACCTTTCACCTTCACTGATTCCCTAAAAATGGAAGAATTCCTGCCTTGAACTGCAGGAGGGCAGAAGGAGCCCCTTCCACTTGGCTGGAAGATGAAAGGGTTGGGTCCAGGGTGGAGTCTGGAATTAACTCCTCCACAGCCCGGTGTGGAGGAGACCACCCTAGGCTGCTCTGTGCCTATCCAAGTCTCACAGTGACTGGCAAGAGTATTCTTTCAACAAAATGAATCACTGAAGCCCAGGCCTTTGCTTCCCCCTTCCCTGTCTCCCCATCTCTCCTCAAAATCCTTCCCTCTCCCTCCCTGAGGGTTGTTCACTGGCTGAGAGGCAGAGGCTGGGTGAGTGCCAGGCCAAACAAGCTCAGCATTGCCTCGAATGGAGTTTGGCTCAAGAGTGGGAGAAAGGACTACCCACCCCCCTCCTCTCTCCCTGGAGAGGAGCAAGTGAGCCCGGCTCCTGTTTTCCCTTAGACCTCGCTTCCATCTGGAGAATCTCAGCCAGTACAGAGCTGCAAGTGATGTTCTAGCAGATTTATAAGCCTGGCGTCCCAGCAAAGGGTCTGTTTATCTCTGTGGTGTAATGGAAGGAGCACTGGACTGGGAGGTCAGGGCTCAGCTCAGCAATTCACTGGTTCTGTGACTCTGGACAAGACCCTCCCCCCTCCCAATTTCCCAAGTCTCTGTTCCTCCCCCACCACCTCCCCTGAGCCCACAAGTCCTGCCTCTGAGCTATGAGCCCTCCACTTGGGGTTACAAAAGTAGGCCATGAGAAACTTGCAGCCAGACTTTCTAAACTATCCTGTTCTTGCATATGTGGCCAACTAAATAGGCCCAGTTTTGCCACCTAGAGCTGGTACAGAAGCCAGAGTGCCAGCTACCAGAGAAGAACTGAGGTTTAGGGTAAAGGATAAAGAAAAATTTAAAAAGATGGAAAAGTTGTGGTTGGATGGTGACAACACATGCAACATTGTTGTTATTTATCTTCACCTCAGAGCTCTCCAGAGGAAGGCTAGGGAGGGAGGGGTCAGGAGTCGGAAGGGATCTCAAGCAAATAGGTCATAGGGTTGTTGGCCAACCTCAAGTCCCCAGGTCCTGGAAAGGGCAAGATGGAGACTCTAGGAGGTGGCAGGAGGCTGTGAGGGGGTGGAAGGATCTGCTGGGACCATCATAGCCATGATCTCAGTGTACTGGTCCCCCGCTGTTCCCCCACGCAGAGGCAACAGCTAGAAGCCAGGAAGAGGCTTTTTCTGGCTCAGTTCATGCCAAGTGTAGGGATTCAGACCCTTCTTTAGGGTGAGGAGCTTCTCCTGGGTAGAGGCGACATCTCTCCCTCAGGCTGGATCCTCCCCAGGCTAAACCATTAGGCTGGGGACTTTGCAGGGCAAGGGTAGTCCTCCTGGTATGAGTGCTCCCCTGGGCACTGGCCTATTACTGGGTCAAATGGAAGCTGCCCAGGGTAAAGGCTGTGTCTTCCCCATCAAGTCAGAGGCTCCCTGGAGCAAGGCCTACTCTTCATCATACTGAGTCGATGGGGACCAGCCCCAAGCTCAGCAGCAGGTTTGGCTGATGTGGCCTTTCTGGGTGACAGGTCACAAATGGTACAAGCAGCACCTCTCCTACCGCCTGGTGAACTGGCCTGAGCACCTGCCGGAGTCGGCCGTGCGAGGGGCCGTGCATGCTGCCTTCCAGTTATGGAGCAACGTCTCAGGACTGGAGTTCTGGGAGGCCCCAGCCACTGGCCCTGCTGACATCCGCCTCACCTTCTTCCAAGGGGACCACAATGATGGGCTGAGCAACGCCTTCGATGGTCCAGGTGCTGACACAAAGCTGCTGTTCACACAGCAGGAGTAGAAGCTAACTAGGAGAGGCAGTGTGGGGGTGGATGGGGGGATGACAATGGATTCTACACTCTTCCCATGTCATGGCTAAAAAAGCCGGAAGTGGCGCTGTGGCTCAAGTGGTAGAGTGCTAGCCTTGAGCTGAAAAGCTGAGGGACAGCGCCCAGGCCCAGAGTTCAGGCCTCATGACCAGACACCCCCCCCCCAAAAAAAAAAAATCTAGAGGCCAGGCGCCGGTGGCTCACGCCTGTAATCCTAGCTACTCAGGAGGCTGAGATCTGAGGATTGAGGTTCCTGCCCGAGCAGGAAGTCCATGAGACTCTTATCTACAATAAACCAATAGAAAATTGGAAGTGGCGCTGTAGCTCAAGTGGTAGAGCACTCACCTTGAGCTGAAGAGTGCAGGGACAGCGTCCTGGCCCAGAGTTCAAGCCCCACGACCGACTGAAAAAAAAAAAAATCTAGAGGCTGGCCAGGTGCTAGTAGCTCACAATTGTAATCCTAGCTACTCAGGAGGCTACGATTTGGGGATCACAGATTGAAGCCAGCCTGAACAGAAAAGTTCCTGAGACTCTGATTTCTAACTAGTCATCAAAAAGCTTAAAGTAGAGCTGTGATTCAAGTGGTAGAGAACTAGCTCAAGGGGAAAAAATAAAAAAGCTAAGGGACAGTGCCCCAGGCCTTGAGTTCAAACCCTAGTATTGGCATACACATACACACAGCCCTAAATAAATAAATAAATAAATAAATTCATAGCTACCATTACCTTACCCCTACCCTGAGAGCCACAGTGTTTCATAGACCCACAGCTAGTTCCATTTGTCCCCAGTCAGTCTAAAGGCTTCTGTCTGCAATATAATCTGCTCTCCTTCTACAGGCCCCTGACCTCTATCAATCACAGCTTGGCTGGGCTTCAGGAAAACTGGAAGGACTGTTGGCTAGCTTCTAGGACATTAGCAGTGCAGTTTTCTGACCTCTGCATCAGGGTCACATACTACAGGGAAAGTGACTAGTGAACAGAGGGACCCTGGAAACAGCATACATAATATGCTCTATGTCCCCTTGGAAATGAGAATCACTGATCAGCCCCACTCATTATGCTCATTCCTATGATGAGCAAGGAGGTGGAAGCCCCCAGAATAGCCCCAGCAGAGGAAGCGTAGGACTGCAAGGATATGTATATTTCTAAATTATATTCATGAGTTGGGTGTGTGTGATTCAAATGGTAGAAGTGGCTAGCAAGTGTGAGGTTCCATGTTCAAATCCTAGTACTGGTGAGCACTGTTGGCTTATGCCTATCATCCTAACTCCTCAGAAGGTCAAGATATGAGGATCATGGTTTGAAGTTAGCCTGGACAGAAAAGCTCAGGAGACTCTTATCTCTAATTACCCACCCAAAAGTCAGCTGTGGCTCAAGTGGTGATCACTAGCCTTCAGCAAAAAAAGCTGAGAGACAGTGCCCAGGTCCCAAATTCAAGCCCCAGGACCAGCACAAAGCAAATGACCAAAAAAAAAATGCATATATGAGCTGGGCTTGGTGGTACACACTTGTGATCCTAGTACTCAGGAGGAAGAAGCAGGAGGATTATGAGTTCCAGGCTAGGCTGAGCTACATAACAAAACCCTGTCTGAGAGAGAGAGGGAGGGAGGGATGGAAGAGGAATGGAGGGAAAGAGGAAGGGAGAGAATGACTATACGCATCGAAGTGCATCCTATCCTAAGTTTAGGATGACTCTTTACACACCAAATACCCAGCACCCAAACCAGGAAACAGAACAGAATACCTTAGCTTCCTCCTTCTAGGAGCAACACTATTCCTATACCAAGATCATGTTGAAAGTAATGCGTGCAAGCATCACGTGTGGCACGCCCAGGCACACACACCTGCATCTCCTTAACCAGGAGGTTAAGCTACCTGTCCAAGTTCACAGGACTCCTAGATAGATGCTGTAACGAAGACTGGAGGAACCCAAGGGTCTGGCCTCACGTCCAGCGTCTTTCCCCTTGCTGCCTCTTAGATGACTCCATACCCCACAGCTTAGTCGTCTGCTCCCATCTGCACACAGGCTTTACCCGACTTAACTAGAAGGGGAATTAGACTGGCAGAAAACAGGCACCCTGGCCTCCAGGCACAGGAGCTGGGGGGGAATGGGGGGGGGGAGTGGCGGGCGTGGCTCGGTCTGACTCCCCGCGCCGCCTGCAGGGGGCGCTCTGGCGCACGCCTTCCTCCCCCGCCGCGGGGAAGCGCACTTCGACCTAGACGAGCGCTGGTCCTTGAGCCGCCGCCGGGGGCGCAACTTGTTCGTGGTGTTGGCACACGAGATCGGCCACACGCTGGGCCTCACCCACTCGCCCGCCCCCCGCGCCCTCATGGCGCCCTACTACAAAAGGCTGGGCCGCGACACGCTGCTCAGCTGGGACGACGTGCTGGCAGTGCAAAATCTGTATGGTGAGCCACCCCTCCCCAAGCCACGCCTGCACCCCACACCCCTGCTAATACTGCCCCTATCCCCCAGGATGGGATTCCCCATCCTGAGCACATCCATCGCCCGATCTCCATGGTGACACCAATCCTGAAGCCCTAGATCTGAGATCTTCAGGCTCCTGCTCTCCCCAGGATGAGACCTCCCCCAGCCCCCATCTCTCCATCAGTCCCTGCACACCAGTTCCTGTGTCCCACCCCACCAACCATCCCTTGCCTTCCAGCCCCTTACTCTGCCTCTCACATTGGGTCTCTGCACTATCCTGGACCCAATCCAGTCCACCTGTCTCTCATCCTAGATGCCAAAACCCTCCTCCCTGCCCTCAACCCCAGCTTGCTCTCTGCCAAGCTGTCTCTCAACATCATCCTGAGAGGCCCAGGTCACTCAAGGCTGAGGCTGCTCTCCCAGAGCAGTTTTACCATCTGTGGAGAGAGATTGTTAATTGGGACCCTGCTTATCCCACACTGCGATTGTACTAGGGAATGCCAAGACTGGGAAATTCACACAGAATATCTATCACAGGCCAGGCACTTATGCACACAGCGTGCCCCAAGTATCTTTGTTCACAGATGAGGACAAAGGGGCTCAGTGAGTGTTAGGTGACTTGGCCAAGATCACAACTTGGAAATTGTAAACCAGGCAGGATTCAGGACCTGGTGCCCAATTGGCAGCTTGTTGGAAGCCCTTCAGGAATGAAGCATGGTGTTGTAATGATTGTGATTACAACAGTAGTTAGCAGGCTGGAGGCCTGAACCCTACTCTGGAGCTACTTATGTTGTCCAGAACTCTGGAAAGATCCCCCTTCCCGCCTCCCCCAACCCTTAGCTCCAAATCTTTACTTGGATTATATTTCAGTAAATCCCTCTTTCCCAAGCAGTTGGGTTTAATGATCTATGGATGGCATCAACAACCAGAACAGCTCTTGCCTGCCCTCTTTCCCCTGCCTTTCCAACCCCTCACACAAATCATCATGGCAGGAGTCAGGGAGGGGGAACTCTTGGGCATTGTTTACCCCCATTTCAAGTTCCCCTCCCTCTTCTCTCTTTGCCTATAAAGGGAAGCCCCTGGGGCGCTCAGTGGCCATGCAGCTCCCTGGAAAACTGTTCACTGACTTTGAGGCCTGGAACCCACACAACTCCCAGGGCAGGCGCCCTGAAACACGGGGTCCTAAATATTGCCACTATTCCTTCGATGCCATCACAATAGGTAAGATGGTCCCACATGAACCTGGCTTCTTGCTTGCCTCCTCTCCCACAACTCCAGGGCTCCCCAGGGCTCCCCAGGGCTCCCCAGGTCCTATCACCTAGAAATCCCAGGCTCTCAGAAGCAAAGCAGTGCTCTTCTCCTGACCACTTCCCTCCCTGTACCTGTGCATGTCCCACCCTTTGCTGGGAGACCTAGAAACCTTTTCTTCCTGGAAAGATGGTAGAAGGCTGTTGGTCCTTTCTCACCTCTCTCTTATCTCTGGGCAGATGGGCAACAGCGACTGTACATCTTCAAAGGGAACCACTTCTGGGAGGTAGCCATTGATGGCAATGTCTCAGAGCCCCGCCCACTACAGGAAAGGTGGACTGGGCTGCCCCCCAATATTGACGCTGCTGCTGTGTCACTGGAGGATGGGGACTTCTACTTCTTCAAAGGTACTAGCCCCCCTGGGGAAGCTGAGAAAAATGAGGTATGGAGGAGAGGTGTCCTGCTCAATACTGAAAGAGGGGAGTCCCAGTCAGTGAGGCCGGGGTGGAGACTCTTCTCACCCAGAGAACCTGTGACCAAGGGAATGAATTCCCTTAGGTAATGGAGTAGGTGTTCAGCTTTTTCCCAGGAGCATTCTGAGTCTGGAGGGAAATCAGACACGCTCTTGAGCTCTGCTATTCAACAGAAAGAGTGGTCTTTCATGAAATTCTGCAGGGCTGTGTGAGAATGAGGATGTCTAAATTTTGGAGCTTGCATTTCTTGAAGAGTGAGGATACCTCAGGTTTATTGGGAAAGAGGATAAAAAGCTGGGTGCCTGTGACTAACGCCTGGAATCCTAGCTACTCAGAAGGCTGAGAACTAAGAATTGAAGTTCAAAGCCAGCCTGGGCAGGAAAGTCCATGAGACATTTATCTCCAATAAACTACTCAGAAAAAGCTGAAAGTGGTGTTGTGGCTCAAATGGTAGTCTTGAGCAAAAGAAGCTCAAAGACCATGCCCAGGCCCTAGGATTGGCACCAAAAAAAAAAAAAAAAAAAAGAGGATAAATGATAATGACTTGTCTGCAGAATATTGGCAATGCTTTAGAAAATAGCATCTCTGGGCTGGGAAGATGGCTCAGTGGTAGAGCACTTGCCTTGCATGCATGAGGCCCTGGGTTCGATTCCTCAGCACCACATAAGCAAAAAGAAAAAAGCCGGAAGTGGCACTGTTGCTCAGGTGGTAGAGCGCTAGCCTTGAGCTGAAGAGCTGAGGGACAGCGCCCAGGCCCCACAACCGGACCAAAAAAAAAAAATAGCATCTCTTCATTCAGCCAACGTTATGTTGTATATTAGGCATAGTTGAGAGTATTAGGGATCTAACAGTAAACTAAAATCTCTGCCCTCATATGCGTATTAGTGGTAATGATAGTGAAGAAACTTCCAAGCCTTCCTGGCTCCTCATTCCTCATTCCAGGGAGGGTACCTTCCCCTCTCCCCACCACCAAGCTCCTCACCCGTGCAGCCTGGGGCAAGTAAGTTTTTTCCCCATGCTTTGTCCTCTGCTGACACCTACTGGGTGTCTAGACCATGACAATCTCTTCCCTACTGTCCAGAACTAATTCTTAGTGTAAGCCCTCTTTGTCCCCAGTGCTAATCACCTTGTGCAGAGGTGGAGGACCAATGGGTGAGAGCCTCAGCTCACCCTGGCTCTCCCGATGCTGGACAGGGAGTCGATGCTGGAGGTTCCAGGGGTCCCAGCCGGTGTGGAAGTCTTCACAGCTGTGCCGAAGAGGAGGCCTGCCCCGCCACCCAGATGCAGCCCTCTTCTTCCCTCCTCTGCGACGCCTCGTCCTCTTCAAAGGTGCCCGCTACTATGTGCTGACCCAAGGTGGGCTGCAAGTGAAGCCCTACTATCCTCGCAGCTTGCGGGACTGGAGTGGAGTCCCTGAGGAGGTCAGCGGGGCCTTGCCCAGGCCTGATGGCTCCATCATCTTCTTCAGAGATGACAGGTATTGGCTCCTTGACCAAGCTAAGCTGCAAGTGACCACCTCAGGTCGCTGGGCCACAGAGCTGCCTTGGATGGGCTGCTGGAATGCCAACTCGGAGGGTGCCCTGTTCTGATGGCACTTCACCATTGAATGAACCACTGGTGCCTTCTGGACCAACTTCTTTTCCCTGTCCTAGGGGCAGAGCCTGTGGAGAAAGCCACGGCCTCTCAGCAGGCAGCCAGGAAGTCTTCTGGAGAGCCTGGTGTCTCAGAAGCCAAAAAGGGCCCCTTTTTCCCAGAGGCCTCTTTCCTCCCTCAGTCTTGGGAATTATGTTTTTTCTATTGAAAGGGAGAGTTCCTTCAAGGAGGCAATACCGCTGGGATCCAGTGAGTGAGGATGGAAAACTTATCAGAGGGGTGAGGAGTATTTTTACAAGACTGTCCTGTTTCCTTAGGGCCTCAGTTCTTGGGTGAGTGGGTGCTAGTTCATCAGGACACACACACACACACACACACACACACACACACTCCTCACCCCTTCTGCATTCCCCACTCCCAGGTCAGATGGAGAACCCGAGGATCAGAAAAGACCTGAAGTCTGCCCTGCTATAGGCCTAGAGAATACAGCTTCCTCCAGGCTTTGCAGGTTGGGGGAGGCCTCCTACTTCCTAAGCCCTCATTCTCCAGGCCACACACAGAGCATTCCCAAACCTGCTGCTGTCTGGCCAGGAATAGCTGGGATTCCTATAGAAGGAACCAGTTCCCCAGCCTCTTCTGCTGCAGTTAGTCTCCCCGTTTATTTTAGCATCTGGGTCTTCAGCCCTCCCCACCCCACCCCACCCACCAGGCCGCATTTGAACGCACACAAGTGACCTCAGCAAGCCAGGCTTCCAGGGAGGGGAGAATGGTCTGGCAGGGGTGCAGCCCTCAGCTCCCCAGGGGCGATGCTGGCCTTATGCCTTCTTTTCTTCTCAAAGGATGGCCTTTGACTGCCCTTGGATGAAAGTACTTTGAGATGCCTTGTCCAGAGGAAGCTCCCTGCAGGCTCTTTCATTTCTCTGGCTTAAACCCACGAGAGGGCACCATGTTCATTACTCACCCCAATGCACTGACACTTTGATTGGAGGCTTTATTGAATGAGGGAAGGGGCGGGGTGGAAGGGGAAGAGTTTCTCAGAGGAAGGGAACCTGTCTTCTGCCCGGAGGACCTGAAAGAGATTCAGGTGTGCTTGTGTTGGGGACACGGATCAGGTGAGTGGGAGGGACTTGAGAGTCCTCGGAGGAGGAAGTGGGATTCTACGTAATGGCACCCGCACCCCACCGAGGGGGAGGGAGCCTCCTAGAAGATGGGGGAGTGGTAGTGGCAAGTGTTCTTGGAGATGCTGGAAAGTGCTCCATGTCAGGGGGAGTGGGGAAAGAAGTTTGGGGAGACGGGTGGCAGGCAAGCATAGAGGGCACAAAGGTCGAAGTGGGGGTACTGAGACCTCCCCTGGCGGGGGGGGGGGTCTCCACCTTACCCAGATCGCGGTGCTCCAGGACACAGTGAGCTATATAGGCCGGATGGCAGTGCAGACACTGGCATTTCTTGCAAAAAAGGATCTCGCAGCGCGCGCAGCCCCCGTGGCGCGGCCGCCCCCGCCGCGTCTCCAGCACGCATGGCTCCTCCGGGGAGCTCCGCTTCCTGCCGGCGGGGCCCCCGAGTGCTCAGTGCCCCGGCGCCCCTCCCTCGGAGGAGCGGGAGGCGATGGAAGGACGCGTCTCACCTGTCGGCGGGGGCCGCCAGGCTAGCGAGCAGCGTCAAGGGGCTGAGCCAGCTCCAGAAGCCGAGGTCCGTGCGCCGCTGCAGCGCCGCCTGCTGGGTGCTGGGCTCCTGGCGCAGCGGGCAGTAGGACACCGAGCTGCGCTCGCGGGCCTCGCGCGCCCCCGCCTCGCGCGCCCCGGACCCGCGCGTCCCCGACCCGCGCGCCCCCGCTTCGTCCTGCGAGGCACCCTGCGCGCTAGGCCTCGGCTCCTCCTCCTCCTCTTCCTCCTCCTCCTCCTCTTCCTCCTCCTCCTCTTCCTCCCCCGAACCCTCCAGGTCTTCCTCGCGCTCTGCCTTCCTGGCCCGGGTGTCCTGTTCCTTCTTCCATAAGGGGGTCTTCAAACCTGCGGGGCGGGAAGCGGTCAGTGCGGGCTTGCTGTCCCCCAGTGGAGGACCTGGGAGCTCTGATTGCCGTAGGAACCTGATGGGACTTTGGGGGAGGAGGAGGAGGGGCGGGATGAATCTGACTTTTCCCAGGTTCTTGTACTTCCTAGCTAAGGAATTCTGGCAAGCCGCCTGGCTTCTGCCAAGCTCTTGTTGGTCATCAGTAGAATGGAAAGCAGTGCCTACCTCAAGGGTTGTTGAAAGACAGTGTCTGTACAGCGCCCAACCTCAGGCTTGGGGGTGCGGGGACGGGAGAGAAGGGGTAAGCAATCAACCTGTAGATTGCCAAGGAGGAAACCTGATCTCTGTAAGCTGTTAATAAACATTGATTGTCCTCATTGGTTGTCTTTGTTTTCTAAGTGAGATTTCTTTCCTCAACATGGGGCAGTCCTGCATGATCACTGGTGGGCAGTCTGCAAGTATCTCTGTGTGATTATGAGAAGTTTCCCTTTGGGCAAGTCTAAGCAGAAAAGGACCTCTGCTACATCCAAACAATTGGGAAAAGGCTGCCCTAGGAGTGAACCAATTAGGAAAAGGAGTCTCTTTCTTCTTCTGTCCAGCAGAAGTAGACCAGTGAAGAGGCATTATGAAGTCCAGAGAAGATAAAGATGGGAACCGAGCAGGCAAAGAGATGTGGGTGTGGACATCAAAACTAGGAAGGAGAAAAAAGAGGGCTCATAATCACACAGATTGGTCATTAAGAAAAAGCTCAGATTGCTGGGCGCTGGTGGCTCACGCCTGTAATCCTAGCTACTAAGGAGGCTGAGATCTGAGGATCTCGGTTCAAAGCCAGCCCGGGCAGGAAAGACCGTGAGACTCCTATCTCCAATAAACCACCAGAAAACTGGAAGTGGCACTGTAGCTCAAGTGGTAGAGCACTCGCCTTGAGCTGAAGAGCTGAGGGACAGCGCCCAGGCCCAGAGTTCAAGCCCCACAACCGACCAAAAAAAAAAAGCTCAGATTGGGGCTGGGAAGGTGGCTCAGTGGTAGAGCGCTTGTCTTGCATGCCTGAGGCCCTGGGTTCGATTCCTCAGCACCACATAAGCAAAAAGAAAAAAGCCAGAAGTGGCACTGTGGCTCAAGTGGTAGAGCGCTAGCCTTGAGCTGAAGAGCTGAGGGACAGCGCCCAGGCCCAGAGTTCAGGCCCCACAACAGAACCCCCCAAAAAAGAAAAAGCTCAGATTTTCCTCGGGGACTGCCATGATGATGGGCAGGTTGGTGGAAGCTAGGCCACAAGGCCCTTATCCTAGTCCCCAGACAGCCACTTACCAAGTCTATCCATTCTTCCCAAAGCGGACCTGTCCACTTCCTGGTCAGAGACTGGGATGTGAGGGGGTGCTGGGAACCTGTAGAACTTGATGGGGTCTCTAGGGCCTTTGTTGGCTCTTGGGGATTGGGAGGGTGGGGTAGAGGAACATTGGAGGCGGGGCTAGAACTTCAGCTCCTGTAGCATTCCACTCAAGAACTGCTACCTTTTCCAGAGCCTCTGAAGTACTCAGAACTCATGTTCTTCTACCTCCACTCTCCCCCCCGCACACACACACAGCAGGAATAGGGGGGGGAGTAGCTTTAAGCCCTCATAGATTGGGTTCAAATCCTAGCTCTACTTACATCATTTACGTTTTTTGACTTTCAGCAATTGTTTTTACAGTTAGGACACTACAGCTGAGAGCTCTTCCTGGATAAAGGCACCAGGAGCAGTTTCCTCAGGTGGCTCCTGAGATCTCCTGCTTTCAGCAGGCACAGCTGCACCAAGGAGCCCAGATCAGGACTTGCAGGGAGCATCCCATCAAGACACCACCACAAAGTGTCCGAGGCCCAGTTGTTCTTCTCGTCTGTCCAGCCTCCTTCTCCTCCCACATCTGTCCAGCAGCCCTTTGCCATTGAGGATGTGTATTTCTTCTTCCTGGGAGCAATTTCCGGGCTTGTGAGACTTTCAGAAAGACAACACTAGCAAAAAGCATGTTGAAAGTGTATCTTCTAGCCTCCTAGTGGTCTTCTGTGAGAGCACCCACACAAGTAGAGGATGGTGTCAGACATACATATAGGAAAGCCCTGAAAGAAGGTAGGAACCTACATTGAGAGCAAGTGCAAACTCAGAATGGGCAATCTCCATCCAAAAGTGATGGCTTCACAGCATTGGCAAGCCCAAGCACTATTTTCTAACTCTTGTAGGTGATGCCAGTTATCAAAAATAAAGCTGGAGGGGCTGGGAAGGTGGCTCAGTGGTAGAGTGCTTGCCTTGCATGCATGAGGCCCTGGGTTTGATTCCCCAGCACCACATAAGCAAAAAGAAAAAAAGCCGGAAGTGGCGCTGTGGCTCAAGTGGTAGAGCACTAGCCTTGAGCTGAAGAGCTGAGGGACAGTGCCCAGGCCCAGAGTTCAGGACCCACAACTGGAAACCCCCCCCCTGCCAAAAAATAAATAAATAAAGCTGGGACCAAGCACCGGTGGTTCACATCTGTAATCCTAGCTACTCAGAAGGTTGAGATCTGAGGATCCCAGTTCAAAGCCAGCCCAGCCAAGAAAGTCCCTGAGACTCTTATCTCTAATAAACTATCGAGAAAAAGCCAGAAGTTGGGGCTGGGAAGGTGGCTTAGTGGTAGAGTGTTTGCCTCACACGTATGAGGCCCTGGGTTCGATAAATAGAAAAATCCGTAAGTGGTGCTGTGGCTCAAGTGGTAGAGCGCAAGCCTTGAGTTGAAGAGCTAAGGGACAGTGCCCAGGCCCAGAGTTCAAGCCCCGTGACGGACACCAAAAACAAACAAACCCAAAGAAAGAAAAGAGAAAAAGACAGAAGTGGCACTGTGGCTCAAATGATAGAATGATAGCATTAAGCAAAAGAAGCTCAGGGACAGAGCCCAGTGCCCAGAATTCAAGCCCCAGGATCAGCATCTTCATCATCACTACCACCACCACCACCACCACCATCATCATCATCATCATCAAGCTGTGTATAGTGGTTCATGCCTGTAATTTCACTAGGGAGGCTGAGAGGTGGCTTATGAATTTGAGGCCAGCTTGGTCTATATAGAAAAACCATGTTAATAAATAAATGTAAAACTGCAGAGGGTTTTTTTCATATTAAACTTTATTTATTTGTTGGTAGTACTGGAGTTTGGACTCAAGGCTTCACAGGCCAGCACTCTACCACTTGTGCTATGCCCTCAGCTATTTCTGCTTTGGTTATTTTTCTAATAGGAGTGTCAGGTTTTGGGTTTTTTGTTTTTCCCGAGGCCCACTTCAAGACATGAATGCTCAGGCTCAGAATCTAGGCCACAGAATGTGTCCTTTACAAGTTACTGACGGGCTCCATACAAGTGTGGTAGGGGGAGGAGGAAGGACTCCATTTTATTTGCTCTACTTTTGTCTTCCAAATATTCCTTTCATGCTGTTAACTGACAGCAAACCAACTCAAAGTAGCATAAGAATAAAAGAGTGGGTAGGCCCAATCTCTGTCACCGCTCCATCTGTGTCTTCCTGCTAATTAAGAACTCCTCTGACCTAGTAAAAATGTGAGCATAGAATTTCTCATTTCTTATTCAAAGCCCAGTTCACACTTTTTTCCATCCTTAAATCTTCCAAAAGGAATGATCTTTACCCAACTCCTTTAGAGCTGGCTAGAGGCTTTTTCTAGTTCTCTTTCATTTTGTATGTGTGTTTAAATTCCTGGGGCTGGGATTCAGCACAGTGGTAGAACACTTACCTAGTATATGCAAGGCCCTGGATTCCATTCCCAGCAATGAAAATAATAATAATGATAAAGAGCAATAAATAATAATCCCTAGCCTACACAGAGTGTTTAAAAAGTAAGAATTGCATTTAAATAAAGAAGATTCCCCATGGGGCTGGGAAGGTAGCTCAGTGGTAGAGCACTTGCCTTGCATGCTCGAGGCCCTGGGTTCGATTCCTCAGCACCACATAAGCAAAAAGAAAAAAGCCGGAAGTGGTGCTGTGGCTCAAGTGGTAGAGCGCTAGCCTTGAGCTGAAGAGCTGAGGGACAGCACCCAGGCCCAGAGTTCAGGCCCCACGACCGGACCCCCCTCCCAAAAAAAAAGAAGATTCCCCAAGCAGAGCACTGGTGGCTCACACCTATAATCCCAGCAACTCAAGAGGCTGAGATCAGAGAACCAAGGATCAAGAGATCAAGGTTCAAAGCAAGCCTGGACAGGAAAGTCCATGAGCCTCTTAACCACCAATTAACCACCAAAAAGTTGGAAATGGAGCTGGAAGTAGCTCAAGTGGTAGAGGGCCAGGCATGAGCACAAAAGTTAAGGGACAGAGCCCAGCTTGAACATAGTTCAAGACCGCTAGCACACAAAAAGACTCATAAATTCATGTAATTAAGAGTTAATAATCCATAAAAAAAGTGAAAATTATTAAGCTGGCACCAGTAGGATGCACCTGTAATCTAGCTACTGAGGAGGCTGAAATCTGAGCATCGTGGTTCAAAGCCAGCCCAAGCAGGGAAGTCCATGAAACTCTTATCTCCAATTAACCACCAGAAACTCAGAAGTAGCACTGTGGCTCTAAGTGGTAGAGCAGTCACCTTGAGCAAAAGAGCTCAGGAACAGTGCCCAGGCCCTGACTTCAAGCCCCATGACAGACAAAACCTAAAAAGAAGAAGAAAGAGAAGGAGAAAGAGGAGGAGAATAGTTTCTTCTGTGTGCTCCAGGCCTGCAACCTTGAAATTCTAACCATACAACTGTGAGAAGAGGGGCTGGGAAGGTGGCTCAGTGGTAGAGTGCTTGCCTAGCATGCATGAAACCCTGGGTTTGATTCCTCAGTACCACATAAACAGAAAAAGCTGGAAGTGACACTGTGGCTCAGTGGTAGATTGCTGACCTTGAACAAAAAGCAGCTCAGAGACAGTGCCCCGGCCCTGAGTTCAAACCCCAGGACTAGCAAAAGAAAATTGTGGAAAGATCCTACCCTTATAGCTCTGATTTTTAAAAACCAAAAGAAGGGCTCTATTTAGCTTGAGTCTCATGCTTACCTCCTAGACCAGTAGGTTCCCTAAGAAGGAAAAGGAGGGGGCGGGGGGCGGGGGGAGGCTGGGAAGGGATGTGAAGGGTAAACAAAGGAGGAGGCTGCAATGCTTGATAAGAAATGTACTCATTATCTTGCCCATGTAATTGTAACCCCTCTGTACAGTATGTTCACAAAAAATAAAAATTAAAAAAAAAATTAAAAAAAATAAATAAATAAAAGAAGGAAAAGGAAAGATCAGATGCTTTTTTTTGTTCTCCCAGTGAGAGTGGAAAGTATACCAATATTTGGCAGGCTACAGTGGCCAACACAGCCTTTCCACTCAACATATACAACAAATAATCAGCTAGCTTAAATCGTCAACATTGCCAAAGTGGAGACACTCCTGTTTAGACCAATCCTCTGAACTCCTTAAGAGTTGCATTATCATCTCCATCAGTACCTCCTGGCCTGATCTACTCTCTCTTCCTCACAGGACAGTAATAGTTTAAGCACTGTCCAACTCCACCCTTGGTCCTGCAAGCCCTCTCCACTCAGCTGCCTGAGTTAGAGCACGTTTCTCTCCTGCTCAACACTCTGTATTGCATTTGTCACTTCACTCAGGAAGAAACAACAAAAACCAACCCAAAGTCTCTGGAGTCACTATAGGGTCCTGTAGGATGGGACCCCTGTGGTTTCTTCGTTTCTCACCTTTCCTCCCATTGCTATTTTTGGAGTGTATCTCACAGCTTTTGCACAAGCTGCTACCTTTGCTGGAGCACTCTCCCCCCCAGGTAGCTAGTTGCCAGTGTGCTTCCTCACTTCTTAGATTTCACATGTCACCTTTCCATAAGGCTTTCCTTGATCACCTCTGTAATCTCCTCCCTACAACTTCTCCTTTGCTCCTTTATTATTTCAGGTTTTTGGGGTTTTTTTTTTGGGTACGGTCGTGGGGCCTGAACTCTGGGCCTGGGCGCTGTCCCTCAGCTCTTCAGCTCAAGGCTAGCACTCTACCACTTGAGCCACAGAGCCACTTCCGGCTTTTTTCTTTTTGCTTATGTGGTGCTAAGGAATCGAACCCAGGGCCTCAGGCATGCAAGGCAAGCGCTCTACCACTGAGCCACCTTCCCAGCCCCTATTTCAGTTTTTTTTTAATAATTGTTATTATACTCTCAGGTTTTTTTTTTAAACCAGTATTTGGTTTACTACTACAGATTTATCTTGCTGTTTGCTTGTTGTGGTACTGGGATTTTGAACTTGGGGCCTTGCACTTGGCCAGGCAGGTGCTCTATCGTTTGAGTCATACACCAAGCCCTTTTTGTTTTAGTTGTTTTTATTGATAAGTCTCACATTTATGCCTAGACTAGTCTGGTCCATCATCTTCCTATTTATACTTCCCATCTGGTTGGCATGCTTCACCACATCTGTCATTGTTTGAAATGGGATCTTGTGAATGTTTTGTCTGGGCTGGCCTCTAACCATGATCTTCTAAATTTCTGCTTCTTTAGAAACTGGAATGATAGGTGTGAAGGACAACACTTGGTTGAATTGGGGGGTTTTTTCAAGAGTCTTTGCTATGGAACCCAGGTTGACCTTGAAATTTTGATCTTCCTGGTCTCAGCCTCTCAAGTGCTGAGATTCTAGGCATGTACCACCATTCCCAGCCAGATTTATCTGTTGTTCTTTCACCACCCAGTAACACATTAGTAGCCTCCAACAGTCCAAGGGCCTGTTTATTGCTCTATCCTTAGATACATAATAAGGCCTGACAGAGTAGGTGCTCAAGAAATCTTTGCTGAGTAAACAGCCTGCTGTGGCCATAGGGGTGAGGTGCTCTGATTGACAAGTCTGTTCCTGAAGGATCACATGGTTAGAGCAGAGATGGGGCAGGTTCTGCAGAAGATGTGGCACACAGTGCTGCTCAGAGAATCATTGAGAGTTATGGCCTACCCATATCAGTGCCTGAGTGTTTTGCTGCTCTGCTGTTTTACATACATTATTCTTTTATTCCTCCCAGCACCCTAGAGAGGCAGACATTTTACAGTCAGGCATGCTGGGTAGTGTGGTAGTATATGCAGCTCATGTAGGGATTTAGGTTGAAACGCCTCTGTGTGTGTGTGTGTGTGTGTGTGTGTTAATACCTCTTCACCAGTGCTCTCTAAATCCTGAGAAAGCACAATAGCCCTTGCTTTTCTCCCGCTCTCTTCAACTCCCCCCCAAACCCCACACACACACTAGGTTAGCTAGGTGAGAGAGGTCAGCCCCAGACTTACTGCCCTGCTTCCTAGGCTCCAGGGCTCACTTCAGGCAGCCAACCTGCCTGAAGGGTTAACAAGGAGTGTTTGTAGCAGCCTCTGTCTCCAAGGAGAGGAAGGAAAGCAGAGCAGGGAGGGCACAGCCCTGCCAGGCTCCCTGACTAGTGGCAGTATAGCAGTGACCAGTCAGAGACAGCAGCTTGCCCTGTCCAGCCCTGGGGGAGAGAAGAGTGTCCTTAACTTCCACCCACCCTGGGAGATTCTGAACTCTCTGTGGACTGGCTAGCCTAGAGTGAAGTTGCTGCAAGGGCCACCAAACAGGGAAAGTTCTGGCAGGGACTGAGGAATGTGGGGGGATGGAGGCAGGGCCTGGCCTGGAGGCTGGAGCCAGAAGCAAGTAGAGACAAAGCCAGAAGTCCTGGGAGCTCTGAAGGTAGACAGAACCCTTGATTTGGGGAGTAGGAGTGAAGAGTGAGGTGTGAGACTGGGGACACTCACCTCCCCCCTGCTGAGGTTCCAGCAATGTCCCAGCGCAGGGGACTCAGGAGGAGACCCAGCACACCGGTGGCTCCTGTACGCAGCATCCGGCCCTTCAAGTCCAGCGAGCAGTACCTGGAGGCCATGAAGGAAGACCTGGCGGAGTGGCTGCGGGATCTCTACGGGCTGAACATTGACGCAGCCAACTTCCTGCAGGTGCTGGAGACAGGCCTGGTACTGTGCCGGCATGCCAACACCGTCACCGAGGCTGCCCTGGCTTTCTTGGCAGAGGCACCTGCTAGGGCCCAAAGGATTCCTGTGCCCCGGACTGGGGTTTCCTGCAATGGGGCTGCCCAACCAGGTAGCTTCCAGGCCAGGGACAATGTGTCCAACTTCATCCAGTGGTGTCGCAAGGAGATGGGAATTCAAGGTAATCCCCCATATGCCCGACTCTTCTCTTTGAGGCTCAGGCCTCAAAGACCCTGGGTCTTCTAGATTTGCCTTGGGATAGCTCATTTCCTTTCATAACTCATTTCCCCCATTCCTAGTAAATACATAGGGATGATAGATCAGTGGATGTGACCCTTATATGACCCATATATGAAGCACCTCTTCTGTGCTGAGCACTACTGTGGGCATAAAGTACAGAAGACCATGAAACTGGGTGCCCAAGTAACAGACCCCCCCAACACACACACACACACACACACACACACACACACATACACACACACACTCAAAATCCAGGTGTGAGTGGGGAGGGGGCAGACCTGTTGATGTAAAGGTGGGAGTTAGGAAAGGATTTGTGGAGGGAGGTGTAAACAGAAGTCTAGGGAAGGTTATTCTAGGGAAGGGCAGGGTGGGGACAAGCATTGAGTGTAGATGCCTGGGAGGAGCTGAGATCAGGAGGATGCAGGGCTGGGTGGGGGTGGGGTGGGGGAAGAATTCAGGACACAAAGGCTGGAGAGACAATGCTGTGGACAGGCCCAGTCAAGCTGAGACTTGTAGGACTTAGGGGAGGGACATGACAGGATTCCTCATTTCACTGGCCTGAGACCCAGGAGAGATATTTTGTCATCCCTAGGCCAAAGATTGGTGTGTGAATGAGACAGGAAGGGTCAGGCTCTCGGGGCTGCTGGCTGGGTGACAGGGCAGTACAGAGCAAGACTGGAGGGTTCAGAAGAGCTAGTGTTTAGGCTGAGTAGTTCTGTGATAGAACATGTACTTACATGTGCCATGGCTTTGGGTTCCATCCCAGCACTGCAAAATAATAATGATGATGATGATGATAATAATAATAATAATAATGATAATAATAATAATAATTTAAAGTTGGGGTTTGATAGAGCACTTCCCCATAGTAGACATCACTACAAATGCTAACAGAGGATAGCTTATCTAGTCCTCACAACAGGCCGTGGGTCGTCTCCACCCCAAGATCCTGAGACCCCCACGTCCGCCACCCCTGTCTGGGACGGTGCCCTGGGCTTCCTTAGGTGGTAAGCAAGGATTTCACTCACGCTGCCTGCGCACCCCCCTCCCCCGCCCCCCTGCATCCCACCCCAAGAGGTGCTGATGTTCGAGACGGACGACTTGGTGCTGCGCAAGAACGTGAAGAACGTGGTGCTGTGTCTGCTGGAGCTCGGCCGCCGGGCCTGGCGCTTCGGCGTGGCGGCACCCACCCTGGTGCAGCTGGAGGAGGAGATTGAGGAGGAGCTGCGGCAGGAGCTGGCCCTGCCCCCGCCCGACCCCCCACCGCCCGCGCCCCCCAAGCGCCGGCCTTGCCACTTCCGCAACCTGGATCAGATGGTGAGGGAGCCCTGCACGCACCCCTGCATCTGCACCCACCTCTCGCCTTTCCTGCTCCAGCCTCACTCTGGGGCACCATCTCTCCACCGTGTGGCTGAGAGTAGTCAACTTCCACCAGAGCCCTCATTCCAACCATGTGGGCAGGGGTCATACTCCTTACTAGGTTTTGAGCTCCATAACTTGTTTGGCAAGGGCTCTACCACTTGAACCATACCCATATCCCAACTCAAGATTCAAGTACTGGTAGGGACAGGAATAACATCTACCTGTTACATGTGCCAGCCCAGGCAATTTGAATGGTTAGCTCTGTGGGAAAGGGGTCCTCCATAAGAGGTAGCTCTTTTTGTGAAGAATCCCTTTTCTCCACAGGAGGAAATAGAGTTTAGGGATATTTTTTGTTTCGTTTTTGTTTTTGCCAGTCCTGTGGCTTGAGCTCAGGGCCTGGGCACTGTCCCTGAACTTCTTTTTTACTTAAGGCTAGTACTCTACCACTTGAGTCACGGCGCCACTTGCAGCCTTTTCTGTTTATGTGGCACTGAGGAATGGAACCCAGGGCTTCATGCATGCTAGGCAAGCATTCTACCACTAAGCCACATTCCCAGTTCAGATATTTCTTTTCCTTTCCTTCCCTGTGTCTCCCCCCACCCCCTACCCCCTGCCGCAGAAGCAGGGCATTACATGAGCCAGCAGCACTTGGCTTCTTCAGGGAGGTCTTAACTAAAGGTCTGTGATGCAGAGGACATGGGACTCTGATCCAAGCTCATCAGACTGCATATCCCACTTCCTCATGGCCCCTGTTAGCTGAGCTTTGAGGGCTTTGGGCCATAGATATTGCTACTGGTCTGGTCTTCGTGGGTCTTTACTTGCTTCTCAGCCCCTTGCAGCAATCTGGGGGACAGGGGATTATCTCTAAAGGCAGATGGGATCCCATCTAGCTTGATGCAGCATGATGGGGAGACACGGGTGTCCAGGTGGAGGAAGGTTAAGCCCTGTGATCCTTGCCCACAGGTGCAGAGTCTCGTGAGCCGCTGCACATGCCCAGTGCAGTTCTCCATGGTCAAGGTATCTGAGGGGAAGTACCGAGTGGGGGACTCCAACACCCTCATCTTCATCCGGGTAAGTCTGGGGACTGAGGGGCCTCCATTCTCCTGAGGGGCCTCAGCAGAATGCCCAGCTCCCATGGAAGCTTGGGGGCTAAGGACAAGGTCAGAAAGTCACCATACACCCCAAGACCTTTGCCCTTGGAACTGTTTATCTCTCTAGGAAATTCCTGGCAAATGTGACAAGCTTATCCCATCCTCCCATTGGGGATTCTAGAACCACCACCCTCCCTCACTTCCACCATAGCCCCCCCAGGCAGAAGCAGGGCATGAAGAGGGTACCTCATTTTCCCATTCTACTCCACTCCACCCACATGCTAGGTCACAGCAAGGGACCTGGGAACCTGGGTTTGTGTTCAGTGTGTGGCCCCAGCCACAGACTCCAGTCCACTCCTCACGCCTGCTCAGTGCATTCTGCACAGTGAGCAGCAATGCAGGTCACTCAACTATACCTAGCTACAGCACTTCACTAGACATAGACTGTGCCCAAGATATAGCCAGCAGCTCACACACAGCACTGCCAAGACCTTTACTTTGTTGGTTGGTCTGGGGCTGAACTCAAGGCCTGGGCACTGACCCTGAGCTCTTTTACTCCAGGCTACCACTTTGATCCACAGTGCCACTTCCTGTTTTCTGGTGATTCATTGGAGATAAGAGTCTCATAAACCTTTCTGCATCAGGCTGGCATCCTCAGATCTTAGCCTCCTGATAGGATTGCTGGCATGAGCTACTGGCACCCAGCTCCCTTAGCTCTTTTGCTCAAAGCTGGCACTTTACCACTTGAACCACCACTCCACTTTCAGTTTTTTAGTGGTTAATTGGAGCTAAGAGTCTCATGGACTTTCCTGCCAGAGCTGGCTTCAAACTAGGATCCTCAGATCTCAGCCTCATTAGTAACTAGGATTATAGGCATGAGCCACCAGTGCCTAGTTAGCTAAGACCTTTTGTTTGGGCACAGGGAGTACCCGGGAGCAGACCTCACCAGACCTTGAGGTAACAGCCTGGTGATGGATAGGGGCAAGGAACTGTTGTCCCATTTTGAGGATGTGGCAGCCTGGAAGGACTATGTGATCTGCCCCATCATTGAGTGGAGTAGGACCCCCACAAATGCCCCCCTGACAGCCCACAGTTAATGCTAGAAACATTAAGACCCCACATAAGTCTGTAAGATATAAGAAGACACAGACCCCTCTGCCCTGACAGGAGAGAAGAGAGTCTCTCTATATTCAATGCGTGTGATCGCTGGTGCAGCAGGAGGGCAACTTCCTGCTTCTCACTTTGCTTCCCACCTTTGACAACTAGTGTTGACTGGTACCAGTCATGAAGCTGGTGCCAGACTAGACTGTAAACTATATCCACTCCTGGCCACATGTGTGTGGGAAGGACCTATGGGTATACAAATAAATAGATGGGTGTATCCCTGAGTGTGTGCCAGAAACCTTCCAGCTGGTCCAAGGAGTAAGATGCCCTCCACAGTGTCCTCAACCTCACCCTTGCCCCCCCAGATCCTGCGGGACCATGTGATGGTGCGTGTGGGGGGCGGCTGGGACACGCTGGGCCATTATCTGGACAAACATGACCCCTGCCGGTGCACGTCCCTCTGTGAGTTCCCTGAGAGCACTCCCTGGTGGGGCTGGTTGGAGAGGAATAGCTATGGGTTGGGAGGCCAGCAATGGAGGGGGGAGGCAGATGAGATCTAGGGCTTGAGCTTGTGCTGGAGGGTTGGGGAAGACACTAGCTGGGCAGTCATGGCACAGTACTGCATACAGCCACTAGGTGGTGTGCAGCACACCCAGAATCAGGCTTGGGTCAGGGTAATCTCTGCAGAGCTAATGTCTGGCTTTGGGATCATCTGTGGTGTGTGACTTTTAAGGTACTTAATCTCCAGCAGCCTTTCACACCATCCCAAAGGGGCACAGAATCTAACTAAAAGCTGTGGATGTGCACTACAGATACAACTTCAAGCGAGCCCAATAGCTGACTGCATTGCATCTCCTAAAACTCCTCAACAGGGAAACTGGTGTGCTGCTGTGGGCCCTCTGGTCTCTAAAGCAGGGTGAGGGAAATGTGGACATCTGAGGAGAGGAACAGCAGGTCCTAGCAGCGGGAATTGAACCCCTCCCTTTTCTCCTTTCTCTTGGGGACTATTGGTAGCGCACAAACCGGGAAGATTCCTGAAGCCCCAGACTGTTCCAGTTCAGCATGAAGTGAGAGTTGAAGATGGCCCCTCACAGCCTCAGCCTGTGATGACCATCAGCCGCTCACAGAGCCCTCTGCCTCCAGTGGACTGGAAGACATATACCTCTTCAGTCCGGAAATTCAGGCTCTCTCCTCACTCCTCCCCCAGACCCTATGGTGAAGAGAGAGCAGCAGCCCTGAGAGAGATGGCGCCATTCCTAAGGTACAGGAGAGGGACAAGGAAGGGTTTCTTTCTCCTTTACAGTGCATCTTCTTAGGGGTCTCTCCACTCCGAGATAAATGGAGCAATGCTCCTACTCCAACAAGACCTCAGGATTGCCAGGTGTGGTATCACATATCTATAATCCCAGCTAGTAGGGAGACTGAGGCAGAAGACTCTCAAGAAAGAGGCCAACCTGTGCAATGTAAGGAGACTGTAGCTCAGTTTCAAGAAGGGAGCTAGAGATGTCGCTCACTGGTAACGTGATTACCTAGATGTGCAAGGCCCTGTGGTTTAATCCCCAGTACTGCAAAAACAAAACAAAATGAAAGCAAACAATGGCTGGAGGCATGACTCAAGCAGTAGAGTGTCTGGGTAGCAAGCAGGAGGCCCTGAGTTCAAACTCCATACCACACACATACAATGTAGAATCTTCCATTGTTCAGAACCAAAAAAAAAAAAATCACTCAGTTCTTTTGAGTCATCTACTTACCTTATTTGATTCTCCCATTTCATTTACAAAAAGGAGACAGAAGCCCAGAAAGGCAATGGACATACCACAGGTCCTTCTGGTAGACATAACACTGAGATCTACCCCTAAGAAGGGTGACCGCCAGTTTTCAGATCTCTGATCTGGAATGATATGAAATCACCCCAAGCCAGGCCTAGGTTGCCTTCTCTCTGCTGCTCTAAGAACAAGGGAGGGAGCACAGACTGAAGCAGCCATACAGCTGTGTTCCCAAGTCCCTGCTGGCCTCGAGTTTCCCTTTCAGCCTATGTTTCTCCTTTTCAGGTCCCAGGAAAGGCCGCTCAGCCCATCTTGGAGGCAGCCATCAGGTGGGGGAAGCCTACCCATTCCTCAGTCCTCACCTACCCATAGGGGCCAAGAGCCACAGGATGCCCTTGTAGGAAGGAAAGAGGAAAAATACTCTGGCCAACTTCCCAGAGGAAGGACTCCTACATCTTGGGTTCATGAGAAGACAGAGGGCCTGGGAATCCATGCCAGGGCCCCTACTCTCCAGAGACACCAAGCTCCTGATACCACCACCAAAGTGACATCACGGAGGGGACCATCTCCTCTGCATCATTCCTCAAGCCCAGCCAACCCTCCAGGCCCTGGGCTGCCACACCAGGGTGCTTCCCCCCAGCTCAAGGAGCCAGCATCTGTCTCCTCTCCATCCCCTGTCAAAGGCCTCACCAAGATTCCAATCCCTGCCTGTCCTGTCATCCCAGGAAGAAGCTGTCCAGGTGCTGCAAATGGAGGTCCTGTGGCAGAAGTGGGGAGAAACCCCAGCTCACCAAAGACTGTCACTGGGGACCTTGCCAGGTCCAGACCTAGAAGCTGCTCTGTGGAAGTGAGGCAAGGGGACCAGCAGCCAGACGTCCCAGTTACTGCAGAGGCCATAGCACCCTGGGGCATTGGCCCACAGGAGCAGGAGAGGCAGCATACCCCCTTGCCCCTTGGCAGGACTGGGAAGCAATCCATCTACCAGAGACTGGAAGAGCTTGTGGCCAACATGGAGCTGCTGGAAGTAGGGGGTGCCTGTCCCCAGGACACAGGGTCATCAGTCATCCCTCGAAGTGGGGTATACGTCCCCGGCCTGAGTGGGCGGTGGCCTGCACCCGGTGGTCCTTATGACAAAGTCATCCAAGAACTAGCTCAAGGTCCCCCACCCCTCCTTAAAGTGGACCTTGGATCCTGGAAGGTCACCCCTACAGGCTCCCCTAAGCCAGCTGTTACTGGAGGCCCAGGAAGCACAAAAGGGAAGCTGGGAGCCAGAGAGAGTAAGCCAAAGGAAAAGGCAAGCCTGAGTGAAGAGGACACCAAGATGAGCCATGTCTTGCCTCCTGGAGGGCAGGAGTGTTCCACCCCTACCGTATCTTCCAGCCAGGAGGCTCCCAGACCTTCACTCTCAGAGTCTCATCCTGACAAAGCCAAGGCATGCCTAGGCAAGGGCAAGAGAACACTCCGGAAGCCCCAGAGAGTCCCGTCCATCTATAAGCTGAAGCTGAGGCCCAGGATCCGGCCCCGGAAGGATCACAGACCTGAGAAGCAGCCTTCACGAATCCCCAAGCCACTGGCCTATCTCTGTCTGGGTTCAGCAGGGGCACTGCACAGGAGCAGACTGTTGAAAACCAGAGTGGGGATCAAGGAAGGGAGGGCAAGCCAGGCAGACAGAGGTTATGCAAGTGAAAATGCGGAGGAGGAAAAGGAAAAGAAAGAGCAGGCCCACCCACTGGAGCGCAGCCCCCAGCCTTTGGAGGGCCAGGGCTCTCGGCAGCTGGCTCCAGCCCCACCTCCACCTGAGGAGGAATCCTGGGTCTGAGGAACTTGTGGCGGGGGCTGGGGGGTGGGGAGGAAGGAAGCAAAAAGGAACACATGTATGCAAGAACAGAAGAGCTATTTGCTCACTTCAACATAGGCCTTGGCCAGGCAGGAGTCAGAAGGTATCACAGATCACCCAGCCAAGTGTGACAATGCAGTCTGTAATGCTAGCACTCAAGAGGGAGAGGCAGAAGGATCAAGAATTGGAGGCCAGGGCTGGGATGTAGCTCAGTGGCAAAGCGCTTGCCTAGCAAGTGCAACGTCCTGGGTTCGATCCCCAGTACCAAAAAAGAAAAGACAAAAAAAAAAAAAAAAGAATTGGAGGCCAGTCTGGGCTACCTAATGAAATCCTATCCAGTGTGTGTGTGTGGTGGAGGGAGGGGGGGTTGAGAAGGAAAAGGAGAGAGGGGGAAAGGGAGAAGGAAGGATGGTAGGAGAGAGGGAGGAAGGAGTTGAGAGGGAAAGAAAGAGAGAAGGGGGAGGGGCAGCTGAATCTATTCAGTTGAGGAAAAACACACTCCAATTCCAGCATTAGGCCAGGGGGTGTAGGCATCCCTCTATCTTATCATGCTCCTTCAGAAAAGCTCCCCAAACTCCTGACCCGGCCATTTCCACCTGTCTCCACACTTTTAAGTTATTAAACACATGTGGGTCTTCCTTAAGCCCCAAGTTTCTCGAATCTCTCACAGTAGAGCTGTGGAGGTAGAGGAAGGAGAAGCTTCAAGTGCTATCCCCACTGGAGAGCATGGGGACAGATGGAAGGAGTTTGTGATGAAGGGGGTTTCCTCTTTGGAGGCTCAGCTAGTCTTGAAGGACCGCACTCTCCTTTCGAAGTGGCTGGAATATCAGCACCATGGACAGGGACAAGGCCAGCCAAATAAAGGTTAGTGCGTAGGCTGGGAAAACAAGAGTCCATTCAGCATCAAGAGGGAGGGTTGACTGAGTTGTTAACATATACAACTGAGAAGTTATGACTGAGAGGGTCCAAAGTCTCAACCTGGAGTGTGAAGATGCAGAGAAGCTGGCGTAGACTCCTGTGACAACAAGCCTCTAGAGAGCGGCCAGGGCCCGTTATTCCCATCTAGAATTAGTTGGAGGTTTTTGCTGTTGGGTAGAAAGGAAATGAATCCCAAGCCCTTCTCCTTTCATCTCCTAGTTGATCTAGGCCTTGAGCCTGAGCCCACATCACCCCCTCACCCTGGTGCCACACAGATCCCAGCCACAGATGCCCTGGGGACCTTCCCTTCCCTCCCTGAGGAACAGGGCCGATACCATGATACAGAAACAAGGGAAACACTCCCTGATTTTTAATCTGACTTCCATTAACAGTTCAGTGGGCATCACACATACTTCCAGACCCTGTGGTGGGAAACCCTGGTGGTTGGAGGGGAAGGACAGAGACTCAGAATGAGAGTGGAGACCTGAAATTCAATACCTGGGGTGAAGTGGGGACAGTTGAGGGGCGGGGGAGTGCTACATCCCAATAGCTCCCATGAGGGGCAGCCAAAGGCTTGGGCCCCCACCCTTACCTCAGGTGCCTCTAAGGTGAGGATGATTGGGGCACTTAGATGCTGCCATCCTTCACCCCATCCCTCTGGGAACCAGGGGTGGGGTTATGGGAGACCAAAGGAGACAGCCCTCTTTCTTACCCTCCCAGCCACTCTGAAGTGTGGGGAAGGGGAGCCACCTCCTCTGTTTCAGAGGGAGGCTCCAAGAGGGAGTCTCTTGCCCAAAGTCAGGCAGTACAGCAGGGTCTAGAACACAGCAACACTAGACTGCTCAAGGTCAGGGTGGCAACTGTGGGGCTCTGCTGCCCCCCAGTGTGTGTGTGTGTGTGTGTGTGGAGAGAATGGGAAGCAGTGAGGGAAGTCAGAATCAGATTCCCTCGATCAACCCTTCCCTCAGCCTCCTCTCCATCACCCCTCTTAGTACTTGATTTCTTGGTCTAGGTGCTGTAGCCTTGGCCAAGGCTGTGTTCTATATATATATGCCCCTCTTTTAACAAGGGTCTTCGATGTGCTCCCACTGGACCTGGACTGAGGGCCCAAGGAAAACTTCCTTGGCCGGGGGCAGAGGACATAGTACCACTGTTCCCTCCCTCCAAGTCCCCCAGAAATCCCTCAGGCCGTTCCTGGAATCTTCACGATTATTGTTATTTCTAATTCGGTACAAAACTGACAGTGATCAGCTCCGGTGACGAGAGGTAGAAATCCGGCCAGGCAGCCGGAGAAAATGGGGGTGGGGTGAGTTAGGGCATAGGGCCACCTGCTGCTGGGACAAGGGGTGTCAGATCCTGAGGGCCTCCACCAGTGAGTGGGGATGCAGGCGTATCTCCCGCAAGCACAGGGCTCCCCTTAATTCTTTTCCTGGGCTCTGCCCTCGTCCAGCTTGTAATCCGAGTAATCTGAGATCTGAAGCAGGCAGAGTCTGGGGTAATCAGATGGGATGGGATTGAGGGACAGAATGGTCACTGGCACAACCTTACCCCCCCTCCTGGGCACCACCCTGCCTGCCACCAACAGCTCCCCTCACAACCCAACATTCCCTCAATCTGGCCAACCGCCCAGTCAGTGCAGGAGGTAACAGAGGAATGGAACCTGGCAATCATGGAAAGGAATCTAGCCTTTGGAGGGGGATTCCCTTGTCCACACTCTGTCAAAGCAAAAAAATGTTTTAAACTTAGGGGTGACCTGGCTTTGGGGACAGGTAGTGGGTGAGGGGCACCCGGCAGGGACGGACCATCGAGTTAAGGCTGGAAGGTAGGTTGTTGTGTCTCTGGGGGTTGCTGGGCAGGGAGGTCTCCCTGGAAGCGGGAGAGCTCGGCCTTCTCCCCCTGACTAATCTGGGACCCCTTGATGGCGGTCTTTGGGCCACCTGCATCTCTCTGCCCTGTGCCAGTGGTGCTGAAGGTCAGAAGGCCTGGCATCACCAAGCTGCCAGGATCTGCGACAAGGGGAAGGAGGAGATGAGAGAGAGCCCTGTGAGCGGAGCTGGGGGTGTGTGTGGGGGGGAGGGGGGGAAGGGGATAAGACAAGTGAGGACAGACAGACGGACGGACAGACACACACACACATACACACGCACACGCACTCACACTCGCACTCGGAGAAGACGGGCAGGGGTCTGGCCAAGGCAGCACCTCCTCACCCCACCCTCCAGTTCACCAGCTCACCTCCAGGCCAGGCAGAGGCCGCAGCGCCTCCTGCGGGCCGGGCACCGCACTACACTAAGAACAGCGCGGCGAAGGAGGCTGTGCCCGGCGGGGAGGCCCCGGGGCGGGACGGGGAGGAGAGGGGGCTCCCCACTCACCCTGTCCGCCTTTACCCAAAGGTGCGCCTCCACCCGGAGGTGCGTGGCTGCGGGGTGGGGGAGAGGCGGCGCTTTGGGGCCAGGACCCTCAAGAGTTTTATTCCCGTGGCGGGAAGGAAGCCGCCCTCCCCGCCCAGCCGGGATGATCCCTGCACCGGGGTGGGGGGGGAGCGCGCAGCTCACACGGAGGGGGGTGATGGGGAGGATGGGGTGAAGGGCCTGCAGCAGCCGAGGGCAGGGCGCGTGCGCGCGCGTGCGCAGGCACACGCATGCGTCAAGTGACGGCAGCGTGCCTGGGAGGGGGGTGGATGGGTGGGAGGGCGCGCGCGTGTCACATGATGGCGCAGCGGTTGCGGCGCAGCGCGCCCTGGAAGCGCAGGGCGGCGTGCACGTGCTTGCAGCGGGCGCAGCCGACGCTCTTGAGCAGCTCGCTGAAGAGCAGCAGGATGTGCCAGTTGTACTTGGCCGAGCACTCCACGTAGCCGCACTTCCACGTCTTCCGCACCAGGTGCGACACGTTCCAGCGCGGGATCACGCGCCCGCGCTGCAGGTCCCGCTTGTTGCCCACGATGATGATGGGGGTCTCCGAGGTGCCGATCACCCTGCGGGGCCGGGGGGGGGGGGGGCGGGAAGCTCAGAACTCGGCCAGTCTCCCAGCCTCCACTGGAGGTTCTGATCTAGGGGACAGCCCCCAGTCCTTAGGGGGTGTGTGTGGGGGGGTGAGTTATAGTCTCCAATCAGCACGATTGCACCCCCATTTTCCACAGAGGCGGAGTCTGGGGCAGGCTTACGTACTCACCGGCCCCCTGGCCTGCAACTTGAATGCCCCTAGCGGTCTTGGTGGCAGCACCTCTGCTCTTTGATACTCCACGGGTCAAGAACACGCCTCAAAGTCAGGGCCCCAAATAAGTGAACAGTAATGGGGGACAGAAAGGTGAGTTTCGTGCACGTTGGAGTTTATGTGGGAACCAGGGAGTCCGTGGGCTTCACCTGCCCCCTGCCCTTCCCTTTTGCCCAGGGACAGGCTGGCCCTGGGGCACGGACAGAGGTGAGGAGCGGACTGTGCGGGCAGACCCTCACCTTGTCTCCAGGATCTGCTGGCGGATGGTTTTGACGTACTCGAAGCTGTCAAAGCAGCAGATGTCGTACACCAGGATGTAGGCGTGGACGCTCCGGAGTCCCCTGCAGCAGGCATCTGCCCACTCCTGCAACACCCCCCACAGTACCAGTCAGAGAAGCCATGAGGGTCCCCCACGATCCCCTCTATCAGACCGCCACTGCACCAGAGACCTCCAGCACAAACCCATCCTTAGGAAGCCAAGGCCCTGGGAGAATGCCAGCCCTGCAAGCCAGGACAGCGCAGGTTCTGCGTCGATTGACTAACAGGACCATATTACTGTCTTCTGCATATCTTGAAGTTACAGCTATCTTGTGACGGGCCTACCTTCCTTCCTTCCTTCCTTCCTTCCTTCCTTCCTTCCTTCCTTCCTTCCTTCCTTCCTTCCTTCCTTCCTTCCTTCCTCTCTTCCTTCCTTCCTCCCTCCCTCCCTTCCATCTTGTTCAACAAGTCCATTGATTCCTCAAAGAACCTAACACTGAGCTATTTATTGAAACTGTTAGCATCCAGTCTTCCAATGTTCCTCCTCCAAGAAGCCTTCCTGATTTGCCACCCTTCTTGCAAGAGGACACTACTCTCTTTATCTCCTGTGTCTAACTTCCTTCTATCATACCCTGGTTATACATTGTTCCATTTCCCAGGTCCTCACATCTGCTGTGAGTTCCCACCACCAGGTAGTGATCTGTCCATGGTGCTGAATTTGAGTCCAGCCTGAAATCCAGGCAAATCCTGTTCCTCACACAACCTGTTTGAGGGCTCCTCTCTATCCTCAGGATTGAGAAGCAGAGGCCTGGGGAAAAAGGCTGAGATAGTGCAGAAAGAGGATGGGTGAAGAGAGTAGAGCCTCAGGGCAGCTCCAGGGAGACAGAACTTCCGGTATGTGCGTTAGGTCAACTTCTCAGGGAAGGGCTACAGCTTAAGATAAACAGATCCCAGGAAAGGCTGAATGTGCCAAAGGGAAGGTTCCTTAAGAGATTAATTAGCTAAGTAACCTGCCAACAGATACAATTTCAAGAGGAGTTTCAGGCAGCCAACATAGGAAAGAAGGGGGTCTTTGCAGTGATGAAGGTAGACGTTTCCAAGCAAAGGAAACCAGGGTTTTCTCCCTCTAGGACTCATGCAAAGAGGAGGTGAGGAGGGGCAAATGCCTAACATTCCCGAGGCCCCAGGTTCCATCCCCAGCACAAAGAAAAAAAGAAGGAAGGAAAAGGGGGGGAAAGACTATTAGAGGAGGCATGGCTCTTGTTCCAGCTTGAGTTGGCTTAGGCCAAGGGCTGCACACAAGGGAAGACTCCAGACAGTCCTCCACCTTGAAGAAGGAATACAAAAGAACAGGTCCAGCTGCCACCTGGTGTAGGAAGTCTGATTTCAGAAGAGCACATCTGACTTGGAACTTGAAGAAGCTGCTGTGGCTTTCCCCAAGGAGATGCTGTGGCATCATCTTCACTTTGTGCTGAGGTTTTCAGTTTTGGTGTAAGGGGAGGATGCTGAGGACAAATCTAAAACCCATGGACTGGCTGAGAAGAACTCACTGTGTGGAACACAATGCCCTCAGAGATCCAGGGGCTGTATGAGTAGGTGGTTCCTCCCCAACCCACAGGAGAAGTGGAGTCCGTGGGAGGCAGGAGGGAGGAGAAATTCCCACTTTCTGCAAGCTCTCTGCTGGGGACAAGGAGCAGCTGCCAGCTTTTAAGGGTGACAGCCCCACCTCTCTCTAACATGCTGCCTCTTTGAGGGGACCCTGGGCTGCCTCCCACTCCTCTCTGGGGGCTCCTAAAAGGGAGAGGCAGAAAACTTCTGATTGTGGTGGCCTTTCATTCCTTGATCGAAGGAAGGAATGGAGAAAGTTCAGCTTTCCTTCCAGCTTGCTCTATGCAGAGATCTAATGTGTCCTAAAAAAGACCACCGAGGAGCTGAGGGCATAGCTCCGTGGTACGGCACATACTTAACATGCACAAGGCCCTGGGTTCAATCCCTAGCATCAAAACCAAACAAAGATGAACACTGAAAATGGAGTCTACTTCCTGAGTCTCAACCATGCTCGTAATTCCCTTGGCAGGTTTCACATGTCCCTCGCCTCGGCATCCCCTGACAGGAGGCGTTGGACTGAATGAAGCCCACACGGCACTGCCTCTCTGCCAGCAATGGGGAAGAAGCATTGTTTTCTTTATAGATAATGACCAACAGGATTCTTGAGTTTTATATTTGGTCTTTGAGCAGCTTCCAGGGTCCCTTCTAAGTACTTCTCTCTGCACAGCCCCTTCTCTATTCTCCAGGAGTAAAGCCTTAGCTATCCTAGAGCCTGAAGATAAGGGTCCCAATAGGAAGTGGTGGAAAGACATGACTAGTTCTCAGAAAAAAAAAACACAAAGCCAAGGCTCTTAAACACCTGGGGGAAATGTTCAATTTCATTAATAAGCAAAGAGGCAAATAAAGACTACACTGAGGCTACCATACCTCAGTGCTCAGATTATTAAAAAAAAATCCAAGTTTACTGGGCTGGTGAAGCACCCTGTAATCCCAGTAACTCAGGAGATTGAGGAAGGAGGATGGTGGATCCCAGACTAGGCGAGGGGTACATTGGGAGACTTTGACTCCAAAAAATTAAGTAATCCATGATAGTGAGGCTTCAAGGAAACAGGCTCTTGGAAAATCATTTGCTGAAGTACATATACAGCTTGCACACAGGGGAGTCAGGAGACATCTTCCAAATTCTGGTTGCTTGTACCCTTTGATCCAGCAATGTCATTTTGAGGGACTGATTCCGCAAATATACTTAAATACAAAGCTATTCCTGAGCCTCACAATTCATCGTGTCAGTGCTCAAAACAGCACAATATTATAAAACATTCTTTGTCCATCAAGAGGGGATCCATGAAATAATCTAGCAGGATACAGCGTAGCCACGAGAAAGAACAAAGAAGTCCTCTACTGAGGAGAGATAACTTCTGGATTCTGTTAGAGAAGCAAGAGCGAAGGACTAGGCACTGTGCTTACACCTGTAATCCCTGCTATGGAGAAGGTGGAGGTGATGGAATCGTGGTCTGAGACCAGCCCCAGCAAAAATAACTAAAAGCAAGAAGGACTGGGGGACATAGTTCAAGTGGTAGAGTCAGAGTTAAAACATCAGTAAAGCCAGGTGCCGGTGGCTCACACCTGTAATCCTAGCTACTCAGGAGGCTGAGATCTGAGGATCCTGGTTCAAAGCCAGGGCAGGAAAGTCCGTGAGACTTTCCAATAAACCACTCAGGAAACCAGAAGTGCTACTGTGGCTCAAGTAGTAGAGCGCTAGCCTTGAGCTGAGCTGAGGGACAGCACCCAGGCTCTGAGTTCAAGCCCCATGACCAAAAAAAAAAAAAAAAAAAAGTAAAAAAGCAGGAGGAGGAGGCAGAAGAAGAGGAGGAGGTGGCAGTCGCAGGATTTAAGGTTTAAGGCCAACCTAAGCTACACAGTAAGACCATGTCTCTTATTTAAAACAAAAACCAAGATCTAAGGATGGCATTTGAAGTCAGTCAGGGCAGGAAACAGAGACTCTTATCTCCATTTAGCACTAAAAAGTTGTGGGTCAAGTGGTAGAGCACCAGCCTCGAACAAAAAAGCTCAGGGTTACTCCCCTGAGTTCAAGCACCTCTCTGGCACTGGTGTGTGCATGCACACACACAATATTATAAGCATGAATTAAAAGTCAATGAAAATATTAGAGAGTTATGGGGAGGAGAAGGCCATAATTTGGACTTTAAAACTGTATTATCTACTCCAAAATTAAAATTACACTGAAGATAAATCCACAACTAAATGTGAAGAAGAAATAAAGCCTAGTGCAGGGTTGGAGCCAGATCTGAAGTTCACACAGGTATCATCAGAAACTCTGAGCTGGGCACCGGTGGCTCATGCCTGTAATGCTAACTACTCAGGAGGCTGAGATCTGAGAATCACAGTTCAAAGCCAGCCAGGGCAGGAAAGGCCATGGGAATCTTATCTCCAATTAACCACCAGAAAACCACAAGTGGCGCTGTGGCTCAAGGTAGACAGCTAGCCTTGAGCTGAAGAGCTGAGGGACAGTGCCCAGGCCTAGAGTTCAAGCCCCACAACCAAAAATGAAACCAAAACCAAAAACAAAAACAAAACAAGGCTCTCCAGGGAGCATGAGACAATGTGAGTGCTGAGCCCCTGCCAGCCCCAGGCCCCAGCCTGAGAGATGGCAGCATCTACTGTTCCCACTGGCCACAGTATGTCCCTGACTTGGGTCTCTACTGGAGGGAAGGACACTATGAGTGAAGGTACTGTGGACAGTTAAATCCAAACCCTGTAGGAAAGTCCTGAGATTGAGGGAGCAGTCAGATAGAGCTTCTATCACCTATAAGAAGCCCTTGGACATGAGACCACTTAAGGACCTCCCAAGTCTCTGCTAACTTCTCTTTCTCAGATCCCAGACTGTTCTACTGTCCCTTCTACAGGTGATGAAGTAGGATCTGAGGCCAAGTTTAGCAGAGCCCAGATTGAAATCAGCAGCTTGTTCCTTGCCCATTCTTCACTGCCTCCTACCTGCCCAATACCTACATCACCTCCTGTGACCCCATACCTAAGTGGGTGATTACCTCCCCTAGGGCTGACTTAGCTCACTCATTTCCAGTCACAGCACTTAACATACAATAACTGCCTGTCAACAGTCTTCCCTCCTCAGACTGAGTTCCTGGAAAGTAAATTGCCTATCTGTTTTGCTGACCATTCTGATCCAGTGCCCAATGGAGGCCTGGCATCCATTAAACAGTCATTAAATAATTGCTGAATTAACTAGCACATAATCAATGGCTTCCTCAGATGCACAGCTCTAAGGAGGAGGGCCAAGGTGCAATGCAGAGCTCTCAACCCCAGCCTCCCCTACTCCACTGCCCCAGCGCGTGGCCTACCTGCAGTGTGTTGACAGGGAAGGCGCTGATGGGCGGGAAGTCTAGGATCTGGAGGTCGTGCACATGGCCGTTCATGACCACAGCAGGCAGGTAGAGGCGGCGGGCGGTGGTGGGCACACAGACCTCGCTGAACTCGTTGTACAAGAACTGGCGCACGATGGCACTCTTGCCCACACCTCGTGCCCCCAGCACAGCCACCCGGTAGGTGGAGACCATGCCTCCCGCCCCACTCCGCCACCGCGTCCTTGCCTGGGGCTCCCCCGGGCTGCATATTCCAGGGGCTGGGGGCTCAGCCACCGTCAGGACCAATCATTGCTGCCTCTGTTTGTCCTAGGCCTCCTGCGGCCTCCACCTAGACTGGGAGGAAAAGAGTGGGGCTTAGTGCACTGGCTTATCCCGCCCACATGCCCTGCACTTTGCCACCTCTGGGTCTTTGATGGAGCTGTCACTGCATTTGAAATACCCTCTGCTCCTTTCTCCGAACCCAGCTCTTCATCTATCCCAAACGTCGCCATCTTCCCTCTTCCATTCTTCTTGCACACCACTGGTTCATCCCTCTTGACTTGCGTAACAACCTGATTTTTCACCAGGCCTGCCTCCCCAACCATGGCAGGTTTCACAGCAGAGAGGAGACAGCATGGGACTTGGGTTCAAATCCCAGTTTCCCCATGGAGCCTGGACAAGACAGCAACTCCTCCGTGTCTCCATCTCATCCTGGTAGGGTAAGGCCGGGCAAGTGAGTCTCAGTGGAGACTCTCCTGGCCATTTTGTGTGGAGAGAACACTTTCTTATACAGGACATTTTATTTTCATGGCTCCCAAGTAATGTAGCTTCTAGTTATCACAATGGCTTAAAATACACACACACACACCACCACCACCACCATTTCCCAATGTTCCCAATCGTGAATCACTGCACTAGATGACCACATTGGCTCTGGAGAACACATAGCAGTGCACCTGCTGTTGGCAAGCCCATATGGTTATCCTGGGTCAATACAATACACGCCAGCAAGAGGTAGCACTATTCACCCCTCAGAAACTCATTCTACCCAAAGCTGCACCCTGGGGGAATAACAGCTACTCCTTTCTACATCCTTCTTGTAGTACCTCCAACTTCCAAATGTAGTGATTTTAAATGGTGACTAGCCACAGGCCAAGAACTAGGTCTGATTCTCTAACACCATTTGGAGCTCAGAGGACCTGGCACACAGCTGGTACCCAGCAAAGAGCTGCTAAGTGGTTAGACTGCGATAGGAACTCACTAACTCCATGCCTGTTTCCATGACTTTCAGAGCTTGGGTAGAAACTCTAGCACTGACGTTTTCTAGCTGTGGGTCAGTAGACAAATCATCTGTCTGATCACAGCTGAGCCTCTGCACATTTGCAAAACAGGGCCAATAGCCCCTACTTTGAAACACATCCCGTAGATGTCTTAGCAGGGATGTGTCTCCCTCGGTTGGGGATTATGATCCCAGGGACTGCTAAGGAGGTCCAGGATAGGTGAGTTGGCTGGACTACAACCAGACCAGTGGGGGCTATGCTTTTCAGCATGCATGAGTTCTCTTTCCTGGTGAATGTGTTCTTTTCATAACTGAGTGTCCCCCAGGTTGTTCTAGTTCAAAAGGCTAATCTAGGGGCAGATGTGCATGTATTCTATAAGCAAAAGGTCTGGATAAAAACTTCATAAGGTGTTATGAGGCTGTGAATGCAAAGCCCAGTGCCTGGCACAGAGTAGGCATTCTGTAGCAACTGTGACATGCTTTCCATAATCTCAGGGCTAGCAAAGGCTCACTATCCATTATTGTATGGGTTCATATACATTGTGTGTGTGTGTGTGTCTGTGTCTGTGTGTGTGCGTGTGGTGAGAGAGAGCACGCACAAGAGAGAGATGCTGATACTTAGGTAGGCAAAGACCTCTAGCCAGCTGAGCTGTCAATTAAGTCTAGAACCCTAAGTCTAGATCTCTTATGTGCCTTATGCAAGTCCTTTCCCCAACAGGTGTTCGTACACTCATGGCCATTCCCAACTAGGGAGGAAGAACCAATCCTTCCACCTCACATGTCCCTCCAGGTCCCCAGGCCCCTAGGCCATCCCTGAATACTGCTAGCTTGGCAGAGAGACTCAGCTGGGTTAATTACATAACAGCACAAGCAGGTGGGGAGGGGGGGAAATCCTAAGGGAGAAATAGAGGGCAAGGAACACCAGAGTCCCAGCCTCTCTCTGGGTGTGGCAACCGAGGTTTCTAGGATGCACCCTATCTGCAGATTTTCCTGGACACCATACTCTCCGCCCAGTGGCCAGTTTTTGTTCTTGTTGTTTTGTGTGTCCCCCTCCACCCCCACTCCACCGTGGGAAATAGCAGAAATGAGAGCAGGGCATATCCTGGGAACTGGCCCTGGGGGGGTTAGGGGGATCATACAAGAAAGGCCCCGAGGCAGGGGTGAACCTCCGCAGGCCTAAATGTGTCCCTGTGTCCAACTCAAGAGGTGACAGGTGCCCTCTCTCTCTCTCCTCTTCCCAGATAGAGAGCCAAAGTCTTAAGCATTTAGCCATCCACTCGCCTGGCTGGCTGGGGACAGAAGGGTCTGTCCTAGGAAGCAGGGCCCAGGCCCCCGCGCCCGCTCTCCAAGGCCTGAGGCTCCGCAGTGAGTCTGCAGACAGCGCCCGCCCGTCCGCCCCGCCAACCAGGCAGGAACCGAGGCCGAAGCCGGGCTCCAGTCCCCTTCCCTCGGGCCCCGGACCGAGGAGAGGTCAGGGACTCTCCCGGATCCCGGGGTTAGGCTTACACAGGTTCCCACTGGATGAACCCATCACATCCGCGTGGGGATGTTGGGGGGGGGCAGACGCCGGCTCCCCAAAACCTGGTCCCTCGGACTAGGCGTGGGGGTGCGGGCTCGCCGCTCCGGCACCCCGCGGGAGCCCGGGGGGGGGAGCCCCCAGCTCCTGCGCTCACGTGGCGGCCCCGCGCCGCCTCCCCGCCGGCCCCTCCTCCCCGCCCGCCGGGACGCCCCCTCCCCTCCCCCGCCTCTCCCCTCCCCCTCACCCCCCCCCCCCCACCCCGCGCTTACCGGGCGCCGGCCCCGCGGCCCCCTGCCCTGGCCGGCCGCCCCGCGGTGGCCGCGCTCCCCGCCCCCGGGCTCCGGCGCTGCCCCCCGGCTCCCCCCCGACCGGGGGGAGGGAGGAGGGGCGCCCCGGGCTGCCCGGGCGCGGCGGGTGGGCGCAGGGGCCGTGCGCGCCGAGGGTCGCACTCAGCCCGGCTCTCCCCGCGGAGCGCGCCGCCCGCTCACGCCGGCGCGAGGGGGAGGGGAGGGGAGGCGGACGGGTAGTGGGGAGGGGCGGAGGAGGAGGGGGGGGTTGGTAAGCCGGATTCCGCTGGGTCCCCGAGCCCGACACATTCCCTCGGGCCACCCTGGACCAATTTTCCTGCATCCGTAGCCTCGACCTTCGCCGCCTCCCAAACTCTCCCTGGCGAGCATGTGGCCGAGTGGGAAGCAAGGGACGGGAAAGGCCCTGTGGTCTCTGGTGTCAATTCTAGACCTCGAGTCCGTGTAGCCTCGCGCATCGCCTCAACCCCCCAGATCCCAGCCTTCTCCTCCCCACATCTTTCTGACCCTTACCGGTGCGGTCAGCTACCCAGTGTGCGCCCTCGCGGTGGTGCGCCCTGCGCTGCGCGCCGGCTCTCCGCGCTCTTCTCCTCCACCCCCGAAGGCTGGAGCTCCGGGGTGGCCACGCTCACCCTTCCTTCACTGCGGCAGTGAAAGGCAGACCAGGCTAGCGCCAAGCCAAGCTGGTTCCCTGCCAATACATGACCTCCACTCCTCTAACGCTGCAGTCCCCTTCCCTGCTCCAGACTGGGAGAGATACCGGTGTAAACCACCACGCTTGAAGGCACCGCGCGCCTGTGTCTATTCTACAACAATCATCACCTCATTTTATCAGCAACAGCGGACACTGACTATCCACCCCACCGTGCCCACATCCTCAAATCTAATCCCCACGCCCTCTATCCAGTAGATTCTATCTCCCCCATTTTACAGATTAGATAGCTGAGGCTGACAGGGTTGAGGAACTTCTTTTACTTCAATACAACACGTGGAATACAAAGACTGAGCCTTTAGCTGAGGGGCTTTGACCTAGGGCTGACAGATCAATGCGGGCACCAAAAGACAAGCCACAGTCCTGTGTGCAGACCTGAGGGACTGGGGGAGAGCCAGGGGGTGGGGTCAACTCAGAGGAGTCACTGAAGGTTTGTGGCAATAATAATAGCTTGAGAAATATATTCAGGAAGTAGACAGGAGCCCAGCAGGTGGGCAGTGGCGAGGAAACAGGCCAAGAGGGTGAAGTGAGGTCCCATAAGCCCCATTTTCTGGGATTAGGAGTTAGATCACTGAAAGCAGTGTTTCTTTTTTTAAAAAGACCAAACAATAATAGTACCTTCAAGTAGTCGATTTGACTGACCGGAAAGTACAGTTAATTTATTTTGGGATGCCAAGTTAATGTGGATCAAAACTACGTTCCTAGGGCCTGTTTACTGTTCTCTGTCATTAAGATTTACCTCTGTGGAAAAGTTGGAGAGTCTTGTCCTTGAGCCTCTTGTGACTCTGGTTCAGGGAAAGATGGATGTCTGATAGCTGGCGCACAAGCTCACAGTTCAGGTTCCAGGGGAGCAAACACATAGACCATCTGCAGCCCTTGAGGTACATACTGCAGTGGGGCACAAAAGACTATGATCTGAACCTGCCTGTTTCCACTCCTCTCCCCCCATCTTAGTTGATGTGCTTTCAAAAGCTGATTGGCCAATGATCCTACTCTAAGTGAAGTTTGAATGGAATAAGGGAGGAAAGGCAGAGGCCATACCTAAACTTCACTATCCAATACTAACAGATGGGAAGGGGTGAATGATGCTCTTTTAACTCAAGTATTGGGGCCCTACCCAACGGAGAATGATCCTAGAAATGACAGTCTTTAATTTTGTGTCAGTACTGGGTTTGAAGTCAGGGCTTAGGTACTATCCCTGAGCTTTTCACTCAAGGCTAACGCTCTACCACTCTAGCCACAGCTCCACTGTCGGGTTTTGGTTGGGTAGATGGAGATAAAGAGTCTCATGAATTTTCTTGCCTGGTCTGACTTGGAACCACAGTTCTCAGATCTCAGCTTCCTGAGTAGCTAGGATTATAGGCGAGAGCCACCAGTGCCTGGCAAGATGGTAGTCTTGTCCCTAAACAAGGCTCCTGGAAATTAAGCCCAACTGAGAATCTGGGTCTAACCAACCCCCAAATTAGCCTTTCTCTGGCTGGCAGACTCAAAAATGGCAGGGCAAAAGCTAAATGAGAATCCGAGATGGCAAGTTTGGAGCCAACTCGGAAACTTTTCAAGAAATATCCTTGTTGCTAATACCATGTCTGGGGGCTGGTTGGATTCTAGGATTAGTGTTCAGGAGATAGAAATGGGTAACAACGGGGGAGGTGTGATCTTTCCCAAGTGCCATACCAGGTATTAAAATAAACAAGCTCTTGCCTCCTGGAACTGGGGGTGGCAGGGAAAAGAAATCTGGGTCCAAGCAAAATCAGAAAAAGCATTAATGCATGAAGTAGGGAGGCTCAGACCTGACCCGAGTCCTCAGCTGTCTTCTGGCTTTCAGAAATAATGTACCTGAGGTCTCAGTCTCCTTCAGTTGCCACCCTAGGGGCAGAGAATCATGAAGAAATGACAGCACAATCTAAGTAAAAGTCCAGGGTCAACGTGCCCTGAGCAATTGGCATCTTGAAGGCTTAGCATGTCTGGGTATAGGTATAGCAAACGCAGAGGGTAAGAATCTCCCATGGAGTGAAGGAGGAAGCTGTAGAGTTTAAAGATGTGGCTCTGTCTCATTTCACTTGAAAAACAGGTGGATAGGGAGGGGGTGATACTGAATTCAAGATAGGCAATGTTATGCTAGGAAGTGTTTTATCATTCCCTTCCTGCCAGGAGAATGAGTATTTACTATCCAAGAGTATAGGGTAAACAGGGGTGAGTCAGTGATTTTGTGTGTGCTGGTACTGGACTTGAATTCAAGGCCGTGTTCTTTTTCCATCACAGCTAGAGCTCCAGTTATGGTGTCTTGCTGGTGAACTGTAGGTAAGTTTGATGGGATTTTCTGAGCTGGCTTTGAATTGTGATTCTAAGATCTCAGCCTCCTGAATGGAGGCTATACCACATACGCCTATAGGTATGAGCATCAACTCTGGCAGTGAATCTCAATTCTGGCTCAAGTTCGAGATCCTGTTTTGTGTGTGTGTGTGTGGCTCAAGTTCGAGATCCTGTTGTGTGTGTGTGTGTGTGTGTGTGTGTGTGTGTGTGTGTGTGTGTGTGTGTGTGTGTGTGTGTGTGTGTGTGTGGTTTAATTCAGCTTCTCCAGAATGACTGAACCCAAAAGCTGAGTATTTCTCTGGGGACTTCACTGAACATCTGCATCACTAATTGGTAATCCCAGTTGGATCTCAAGGCTGCTCTTCATATCTCTTCCCACTTCTCCCAGGTATTATTCTGTTACAGTTCAGGCCTAACTGCAGCCCAGTGTTTCCTTGCTACCAAGGCTAGTTCACTCCTGGTGTTTGAACATCCAAGGAATAACATTAGTTTCTGCTTCCTACCTCCTGCTACACATTGTACATGCCTACAATCCTGGTATGAGAGGTGCAAGGACTTGTTCAAGACCCTCTTGGTGTTGGGCCCCTCACTCCAGGCTCTATCCCCAACTGTAGGCTGGATTAGGTTTCAGTGGCTGTCAGCTCCACAGAACCCAGGGTGAAACCCTTGTTAACACCTGGATTGTATGTCCCAAATACGTTACTAACCTCGAAGTCTTTGGGAAGCTTGCTTTCAAGCTTTGTGTGTTGGTGCCTTATACTCTTACATAGCTTTTTCCTGCTCAAACTCTTGAGCCACACCTCCACTTCCTGCTTTTTGCTGGTTAACTGTCTGTTGGGTAGGTCTTCCTAAGCAGGCTTGAATCAGGTTGCTCGGAACTTAGCCTCCTGAGAAGCTAGGATAAGAGGTGTGAGCCACAGGCACCTGAGGTTTGGCAATTCTATTTGGGAACATGTAGGCCCTGAGTTCCAAGTCTGAGAGGCTTTGCAAGTTGAGAGCTGAGGGAGGGTCCTCGTTCAGCATAATGGAAACCTGAGGAACAGCTCAGCTACATGGGTTTGCTGGCTGGCTGCCCACCCCCAAGTCAGAAAAGAAAAGCTGCTGTGCTGCTGCTCTGCCTATTGCCCCTGGGAACACCTGCCAGGAAGACTGGCTCCTGGCACTCCTGCCTGGTGATTGCAGGTAAGGCCTGTAGGAGCCTCCCTAAGGTCTCTTCTTCAAGTCAACAGTAATTTCATCTGGCTTAGGGGAGGGCTTAGGGAGGCTACAAAGTTTTAAAAAAGAATGAACACTACACTGTTCTGTCCCTCCCCTGGCGAGCTGTACTGTCCTAGAGTGTCAGTTCTGGGAACAAAGTGTGCACCACACACTTTATTTTGTGTAAATGAGTTTATTGACGAAGACACAAGATCAAGCTTCCCCCAAACCCCTCCCTCCCCAAGAACAGATACCAACAAGAACATTAGAATGAGTATTCATATAACCTTTACCCACAACCCCAGCTCTCTCTAGAGCCCCAAGCTTCACAACACACATGTGTACACACAGCCCAGGCTTGGGTGAGGACAGATGGTTAGGGAATCTCTGACCAGCAAGAGTACTGGGTGTGAGTTTGCTCCTTTGTCCTTAGATACTTAGGCAGAGAAGAGGGTGCTGGGCAAACTCCACTCTACCCACTAACCTGGCCAGGAAGCTGTGGTGGAGGTAACAACAATCTCTTCAGGACAGAGGTCCTCTATGTGAAGCAGTCTTCCCTAACCCTGCTCGGGGTGCAATGGAAGGCAGCCTTCCCATGGAGTAGACACTGCCATTTGGCGCACAGAAGCTGTTGGCCACCACTGGTGGGGAGGTGGAGAGACATCTGCTTCAGGGGTTGGGGACGTGTCCTAGCCCAACACCATGTTCCACCTGCATGCCCTGACACATATTCTTCCTTCTGGAACTACAGTTTGCTTTGAAATGAGAACACTGTTTGTAGTGTGAATCTTTTACACTACTTGTTTCCAATGGACTCTATGAATGAGTCCCAATAAGGAAACTTTGTCAACTTGCTTTTCCACCCCACACATCACCAACCTACCCACCTCCCCCACACTCCTGTGCTATTTCCCATTTCTCACGTGCCTGAGGGGTGGTAAGAGAGGGATGTATTTTCACTCCCCCACCCAGTAATTCTTCTTTTGAAGATCCTCAAGGTTTAAGTAACTGAATTACAGCACCCACTTGCCCCCAAGCTTTGCAACTGGTGTGACACAAGGTCATTTCAGGCACAGTGTGGCAGGGGGTTGGCTTCTGATCATTTCCCACTATCCTGAGCCCAGTGGGTTAGGTCTGAGTCCAATACAAGGCCTCTGGACCCTGGAGTGCTTTGAAATCCAGCAGAGATCTGAGAAGAGTTATCATGGTCATGGAGCCTGAGTACCAGATGGTAGGCTCTGCCTCACGGGCTCACAGATCAAAACAGTGAGCACTATTAAGCAGGGTGGTGTATTGGGCATAATTTTTTGGACAAATCATCCTTGATGTGTCTGGGAGAAGATTTTCACATCTCCAAGGCCTCTGAAAAATGACAAGAACTACCTGACCTTCCAGGATGATCCTAATTTGTTTTGGAGCTCAAGTCACGTAGAAGAGCTAAAGGGATAAACAGACATCTCTCAGTTCACTTCCTTTATGTACCTGCCAGCTGGCCTCAAAAAACATTAGCCACCTCTTTATTCTGGCATTGTATATACATTTAAGTGACTGAAAAGATGCTCTGCTGCCATCCAACGCCACTGAACAGACATGGTGCCAAAGTCAGCATGGAGGAGATAAGAGCTACAGAGCAGAAAGAGGCAGGGAAAGGAAAAGAGGAGGGCATTGAGGAAAGCAACAGCACGAGGCAGTCCTGCAGTGAAAAGAGCAGGGTTGGAGCAGCCTCAGCTCTGCTACCTGATAGCTGACAAGCCTCAGAAACAATGACATTTGTCCCGGTTAGCTTTCTCCTTCATAGAAAAATGGGATTGGCTAAGCCATCAAAGTCTATTTCAATGGTGAATCTGTCTGATTTGATCTGATTTGGACCTGAAAAATACAGGGAACAGGTTGGGAGAGGGCATTTTGGTTCCTGTTTTCCATCTCTACTTAGCCTCCTTAATTGCTAATAGGTTAGTTTGGTGGAAAGGAATGCAGAAAACTCTAACTTCTCTCAGTTTTGGAGTTGACAGGCCAGGCCCTATACTTCTTGCACCCTGAAGCACCATTCAATGAAATGCCATTATGGAGCAATGAGGTATGAGGCAAGGGAAGTGTGAAGGTTTGGAGTTTGGAGAGGAAAAAAAACCAAAACTACCACCTCTGAGAATCCAAATGACCAGGGACAAGGCTGCAACAGATAAAAGGTCCTCACAGAGTCGGGTGGTCATTGTATCTCTTCCTCTAAGACTGCAGTTAAGAGTGGTCAGTTGTTTTAACACTTTCTTCTGGTTATTCCACCTCAATTTCTCATATGTACAAAAGTATAAAACAATAAAGTGCAGTTTATGTTTCAGTGACACTTTTCCTTGCTTTAATATTTGTTGTCCTTTCTGCTTTTGAAATGCGCTTTCAATTACAAAATATTAAACTACACTCAAAAGAGGTGTAGAAAAAGCCAGCCATTCGGCACAGCCTGGAAAAGCTCACAAGCAAGGATGGAGAAGTGCAGAGGTTGAGAAGTGACTGAAGCAGTGGCTACAAATGCTCACAGGAAGCTAAAAACTATCCAACAGGGTATGCTTAATGTCAGCACAGGGTAGACTGGTCACTACCAGGGTGGGTGGCTGCATTATGATTGACTGGGTTAAGATTCTACACAACAGTACAATGTCTTTCCAGTTAAAGAGTTCTTGGTCTGCACCGATCACAGGGTGGCTGGGGTTACTGGATCAGTTTATTAGTTTTTCAAAATGCTGTCGTAGACCTGATAGATGTATTGAGAGACTTCAGGAGCTCTACACTTCAGCGACAGCTGTTGGAGAGAAAAGAGAAGGAAGATTAGCATGGAGGTCCACAATGAAAAGTTATCACACATTCAGTCAACTTCTGACGCAATGAAAGAAGACCTCCTATTCCAAGAGTGGGCCAAAAAAATATTATGTTAATAGTGAGCATTTTGTAATTTCAATAATCCCCATGTCTAGTTGTGCTACATTCTATATGGGTCTATGAGGCAGGAAACCTGATCACAGGATGAAAAGATGCTCGGATGCTTTGTCAAGAGTTGTGGGGCGTCATTACCAAAAGAAACCCGTTGGCTTAGCAACAGTCATTTTACTTCTCTGCCTCTGTCCCTCAGGATGTAAAAAAGCCATTGCATAAAAGCCTAAGGTAAATTCAAGGCACTAAGCCTCTTGTGTATTATGGAGAATGATAACACAAAAGGATACTCAGTATGGCTGGACAATCAACCATTCATGTCACAAATTTAATTCTTTCATTTTCTGCTTTGTTAGACATGCAAGTCAGTTATTTCCAATACCACTCTACTCCTCTCCTACTGTTGTTCTTTTAATATAATCATCACCAAGATAAACATCAATATTAAAAGATTTCAATGTTGAATCTGAGCATTTAACTCTGTGAGCAGACAAAATTTAAACCCTTAAACACTAATAGCTTAGACAAAATCCTATCAACAATAATAGCATGTTATAAGCATTTGAAATGCATTTTAGAACCAGGAAGATATACATTTTGTATTACTGACATCAATGCTTAATGTACTAGGGAAGGGTAACAAAAGTTGTTTTAGTCAGGTGCTAGTGGCTCCTGCCTATAATCCTAGTTACTCAGGAGGCTAAGATTTGAAGACTGTGGTTCAAAGCCAGCTTGGGTAAGAAAGTCTGTAAGACTCTTATCTCCAATAAACTATCAAAAACTCTGAAGTAGAAGTGTGGCTGAAGTGGTAGAGTGATAGCCTTGAGCAGAAGCAGCTCAGGGAGAATGCCCTGGCCTTGAGTTCAAGCCCCAGGACAGGCAAAAAAGAAAAATGGCTATTTTTAATCATGTATTTCTAAGATATTTAATTTCTTGTGCCAGTCCTGGGGCTTGAATTCAGGACCTAGGTGCTGTCCCTGAGCTTTTTTTGCTCAAGGCTAGCACTCTACCATTTGAGCCACAGCTCCACTTCTGGCTTATTGAATACTTAATTGTCCATAAGAGTCTCATAGGGGGGCTGGGAAGGTAGCTCAGCGATAGAGTGCATGCCTTGCAAGCATGAGGCCCTGGGTTCAATTCCTCAGCACCACATAAACAGAAAAAGCCGGAAGTGGCGCTGTGGCTCCAGTGGTAGAGTGCTAGCCTTGAGCTGAAGAGCTGAGGGACAGCGCCCAGACCCAGAGTTCAGGCCCCATGACCGGCAAAAAAAAAAAAAAAAAAAAAAGAGTCTCATAGACTCTCATAGATTTTTCTGCCTGGGCTGAATCTGAACTGAATCTGAATCCTCAGATCAAAGTTTCCTGAGTAGCTAAGATTACAGGCATAAGCCACTGGTGTCCAGCTGATTTTTTTTTTTAATTACCTTTTAATTCTCATTAGAGATGTTGGATGATTTAAAATAGTATCAAAGGTACAAAAATACTGGCCAACCTTGACAAAAAGAAGGTACCTTTAAAAAAGTAAAGATGATGGGCTGGGAAGGTGGCTCAGTGGTAGAGTGCTTGCCTTGTATGCTTGAGGCCCTGGGTTCGATTCCTCAGCACCACATAAGCAAAAAGAAAAAAACCGGAAGTGGCACTGTGGCTCAAATGTTTGAGCGCTAGCCTTGAGCTGGAGCTGAGGGACAGCGCCTAGGCCCAGAGTTTAGGCCCCATGACTGAACCCCAAAAAAGTAAAAAGTAAAAAATAAAAAGTAAAGATGAATAAAAACAAACCCAATTAAAAGAAATCATTAAAAGATACTCAAGGCCAGGCACCTGTAGAATCCTCGTACTCAGGAGGGTGAGATCTGAGGATCATGGTTCAAAGCCAGCCCAGGCAGGAAAGGCTGAGAGACTTTTTTTTTTTTTTTTTTTTTTTGGTTGGTGTGGGGCCTGAACTCTGGGCCTGGGCGCTGTCTCTCAGCTCTTCAGCTGAGGCTAGCACTCTATCACTTGAGCCACAGCACCACTTCTGACTTTTTTCTGCTTATGTGGTGCTGAGGAATCAAACCCAGGGCCTCATGCATGCAAAGCAAGCACTCTACCACTGAGCCACCTTCCCAGCGGCCTCCCCCTGCCCCTCCACCTCTTATCTCCAATTAACTACCAGAAAACTGGAAATGGTCCTGTGGCCCAAGTGGTAGAGTGCTTATTTTGAGCTGAAGAGCTCAGGAACAGTGCCCAGGCTGAGTTCAAGCCCCATGACTGCCCCCCCCCCCCCAAAGATACTCTACCCTTTATATAACAAATACATGCTAGTTAAAAAAAAAAAAGAAAAAGTATTATATTTAGAGCTTAACTCTTCAAGGCATTTCCTAAAGTGCTGCTTAATATCATCCAGGAAAGTAATTCCAATGAGTGTAAAAACCCAAAACACAGCAACCAACCAACCAATAGTAAGAATATAAATATGTGTAGAAAAAACCCTTCCTTCTTTGGTTCAAGTTGCAACTTTAGGCACTTCTTTATCTTTTGGCTTCCTACAGAGGCAATCCTTTCCTTTCCTTTCCCTTTCCTTTCGTGTGTGTGTGTGTGTGTGTGTGTGTGTGTGTGTGTGTGTGTGTGTGTGTGTGTGTGTGTGTGTGTGTGTGTGTGTGTGTGTGTGTGTGTGTGTGTGTGTGTGTGTGTGTGTTGAGAGTGAGTGAGAGAGAGAGAGTATGTGTGTGTATGTGTGTGTGTGTTGAGAGAGAGAGAGAGAGAGAGAGAGAGAGAGAGAGAGAGAGTGTGTGTGTGTGTGTGTCCTGGGGCTTGAACACAGCACAGGCTTTGTCCCTGAGCTTTTGCACTCAAGGCTACTCTACCATTTGAGCCATAAGGCCACTTCTGGTTTTTTGGTGGCTTACTGGGGATAAGAGTCTCATGGATGCCCAGGTATGATCCTCATATCTCAACCTCCTGAGTAGCTAGGATTACAACAGGTGTGAGCCATGGGTGCCTGACTTACTTATTTTCTTTCGTTCTTTCTTTCCTTCTTCCTTTTCTCTTTCTTTCTTTTCTTTTCTTTCCCTTCCTCCCTTCCCTCCTTCCTTCGTCGTGGGGCTTGAATTCTGGGCCTGGCCGCTGTCCCTCAGCTCTTCAGCTCAAGGCGAGTACTCTACCACTTGAGCCACAGCGCCATTTCTGGTTTTCTGAGTGGTTTATTGGAGATTAAGAGTCTCATGGACTTTCCTGCCCAGGCTGGCTTTCAACTGAGGTCCTCAGATCTCAGCCTCCTGAGTAGCTAGGATTACAGGCGTGAGCCACTGGCACCTGGCTAAACATACTTTCTTAATGAAATAAAACAGGAGTCAGGGTTGGGGGAAAGGTGTTTTATCTCTTAGGATTCCAAGACACCATCAGTTCTTTATGCACTGTTATTGACTCAAGTGGACTTCTTTCCTCCTAAATAGAAGCTGAGATAAGATCAATGGTGTATTGAATGGGCCTTGAAGGTGATGGAGGGAAGGCAATGAATCTGGGTGATTTTGATGTCTAGAGCACTGCTTAAGGGCAATGGACCTAAGTCAGGTGCTGCCTTTTAATGAGGATCATCTCATACAAGGAAAAAGCTCATGCATGGGTTAACTTTGCTATGAGCTCTGTATAGCACAACCTGAGTCTTTGTTCACCTGGACATATCTAATTACCAGTTCAAACCATGAGTGGGGAACATCTGGCCCATGGGCCATATGTCAAAATCATTTGGTATATGAGAAGGCAGCTTCTAGTCAGCTGTCTGACTGCACTGATTATTTTTTATGTCCATAGATGTTTCTAAGTATCTTAATTGTCATGGGCAGAAAAAAACCAGTTCCCTACCCCAGCTAAAGCATTAAGTTCAGCACTATTCTGCTTTTTTTTTTCTTCTGTCAGTCGTGGGGCTTGAACTTTGGGCTTGGGCGCTGTCCCTAAGCTCTTCAGCTCAAGGCTAGCCTTCTACTGCTTGAGCCACAGCACCACTTCCAGTTTTCAAGTGGTTTATTGGAGGTAAGAGTCTCACGGATGCCGGGTGCTGGTGGCTCACGCCTGTAATCCTAGCTACTCAGGATGCTGAGATCTGAGGATCGCAGTTCAAAGCCAGCCTGGGCAGGAGAGACTGTGAGACTCCTATCTCCAATAAACCACCAGAAAACAGGAAGTGGTGCTGTAGCTCAAGTGGTAGAGCGCTCGCCTTGAGCTGAAGAGCTGAGGGACAGCACCCAGGCCCAGAGTTCAAGCCCCACGACTGACAAAAAAAAAAAAAAAAAAGAGTCTCACGGACTTTTCTGCCTGGGCTGGCTTTGAACTGTGATCCTCAGATCTCAGCCTCCTGATAGCTAGGATTACAGGCGAGAGCCACCGGTGCCTGGCTCTATTCTGCATTTTCAAACATGTGCAGCAGCATTCAGTGTTCTTTTTAGGCCACTGACTCTGTGGCTCCACTGTTTGGCTTAGGCACACCTACCAACTCCACCACTGTAATATGGAATGGCACACAGGGCTTCTGCAAAGTGTTAGCTTGAAGATACTTTGTGTGTGTGGCTTTTTGGGTAGGAATGCCTTTTGATAGCCTGGATACTTTCAAGTGTTCTGAAAGTGCCCATGAAGACCCAAATATCTTCATTTGCATGCTTATGTTTTAAGTGAATAGAGATCACTTTCAGAGAACTCCTCAGGCTTCTATAGGAAAAGCTCACTCACTATTTCTTAGAACCATGTACAAATCTGTAACTCACTCAAAACACAAATTAAACAAAATAACAAAATATATAGGAGGGCTCAGGCAAAACAGTTATAATTCCAGTATCTCTATTCCTCTTCAGTTAATATGGAACCCATGGTCTATGCATATTGTCAACTACTTCTTGATCACAAATAAGGACAAGCTTGCTGATTGCAGGTGACTCATGCCTGTAATCCTAGCTAATTATGAAGCTGAGATATGGAGGATCACAGTTTGAAGCCAGTCCAGGCAGAAAAGTTTGTTAGTGTCTATTCAAAATAACCAGCAAAAAAGAGGAGTGGAGGCATGGCTCAAGTGGTTAAGTGCAGTGTGGTAGGTGAACTTATACACTTCTAGTCAAATGATAAAATTGCATAGTACTATACATACTGCCCAATCCAAAAAACGGATTGGGCAGTATGTAGTACTGTGACTGGAAAAAAAAAAAGTCCAGAGAATATGAAATATAAAAAAGTGGTTGGACACCAGTGATTCACACCTATAATCTTAGCTACTCAGGGTGCTGAGATCTGAGAATCAAGGTTCCAAATAGCTACTCAGGGTGCTGAGATCTGAGGATCAAGGTTCTAAGCCAGCCTGGGCAGAAACTGTGAGACTCTTATCTTCAACTAATCACCAGAAAACTAGAAGTGGTGCTGTGGCTCAAAGTGGTAGAGCACTAGCTTTGAGCGAAAAAGCTCAGTGACAGCCTCCAGGCCCTGAGGTTCAAGACCCATGACCGACAAAAAACAAACAACAACCAACCAAAAAAAGAGAAAATGACAAAAACCTGGTAAAATCTGAATAATGTCTATTAGTTAACTACAGTGCATTATACCTATTTTGTAGGTTTTGTGTGTGTGTACACATGCATATGTGCACAAGTACATTGGTCCTGGGGCTTGAACTCTGTCCCTAAGCTTATTTGTTCAAAGCTATTGCTCTACCACTTGAGCCACAACTCTACTTCTGACTTTTTTGGTGACTGGCTGTAAATAAGAGTTTCAGACACTTTCTTACCTAGGCTGGTTTTGAACTGTGATCTGCAGATCTCAGCCTCTGAGTAGCTAGGATTATACGTGTGAACACTGGTATTTTCTAGTTTTGAAAATATAATACCAGTATATAAGATGTAAATAGGAAAAACTGGGAAAAAGAGACACAGTACTCTATGTCCCACTAAAAAAATCTCATGACATAAGGTTCTAAAATTTTTACACAAACTATATTTATAACAGTGATACCAAGGTACCAAGAAGCCCTTCTCAAAATAAAGAATATAGTTCAGTAAACATCAAGAAATGCAAGCAGGGCTGGGAAGGTGGCTCAGTGGTAGAGCGCTTGCCTTGCATGCCTAAGGCCCTGGGTTCGATTCCTCAGCACCACATAAGCAAAAAGAAAAAAGCCGGAAGTGGCACTGTGGCTCAAGTGGTAGAGGGCTAGCCTTGAGCTGAAGAGCTGAGGGACAGCGCCCAGGCCCAGAGTTCAGGCCCCACGACTGGACCCCCCCCCAAAGAAAAAAGAAATGCAAGCAGCTGGGTGCAGGTGACTCAAGTTTGTACTTAGGAGGCTGAGATATAAGAAGTACTGAAGTCAGCCTGGCCAGACATGCCTGAGAAACTCCTTTTTCCCCAAATAACTAGCAAAAAGCCAGAACTGGAGGCATGGCTCAAGTCAGCTAAGAGTGAGAAATACGTGTGCACACACACACCTAACAGGACTTGGGGATCTTACAGTGAAAATATGTCCATTCAGCCATATTTCAGAGGTTTCCTTTTTTGAGGAACTTAGCAAATGACAGGGTAAGTTACTCTCCAAAAACACAAGAGATTGGTGGGGGAACAGAAATGGAGGAAAGCATACTTTATAGAGAGGAGGCCTTTAACTTGACAGGATACAACACCACACACACACACACACATGCGCGCACACACACACACACACACACACACACACACACACGCATACACGTACAGATTTGGGACTGCCCATTCCAGCTTACTTCAAGAAAGAGAACCAGTAGAGAAAAAAATACAGTTCTGGATATGCACTAGTGAAAAGACAGTTGATAAAGTTAACAAATAGGGTCACATATATGTTTTCCCTCATATGTGGAAGTTAGATCTAAATTACAACATACATAATAACATGTACAGGGTTTTATGCATATTCACGCAAACTGACTAAAATATGGCATACAAAACAAAACCAGGAGATAGAAACAATTTTTTTTTGGGGGGGGGCAATGGTGAGCACAGGAATGGAGGGAGGAAGGGTGCACAAATGCAGGCATTATATTCACATTATGAAAAAATGAATTACGTAACGAGGGCAGGAATGGGAGGAGGAAAATGGGGAAGAATGATAAAAGAGGTGATACTAAGATGTACTGCACTCATAACCTAACTTATGGAAATGAAACCTCTGTGTACAATTATTTAATAAAAAAAAGAGAGAAAAGAAAAATGAGGCCACATCCTTTTCTTAGCTAAATGGTTGGAGGGTTTCCCAAATCAACTTATTATTCACCTTCCTCAGAACTAATAAACACTGAGCCTCTTCTCCTCTCTGTCACTTTTCTCTTACCTTTCAAAACACTTTATACTACAAGATAAGGTATTTCCCTTCATCTTAAGGGTCTGTCCTTCATTTTGCAAAATGCAGATTACTGGAGAACATTATATAACAGCAAACAAATGACCAGTGCTTAACGAATCAATCTTTGCTGTTCAATGAAGCTTCTACCCTATAAAGTAGTACCAGAATTTTTATATTAGTTCCTTTAATGTAGTACTGAAGGAAGTTTTCCAAATTAAAGGGAAAACTGGTAGGCTGGAAAATGCCCTCCTGGTTAAGGGAACCATGATTAAGAATGATGAATGATTTCTTTAGAATTATGTAATTCATTGACAGGTGTCTTGATTCTTCCTATATCATAATCTTTATTTTGAGAAGGTTCACTTACAGGCTGCCGAGTGTCTTCTACTCTGCCTTACCTCTCATGGGTAAGAGGGTCATGTGCTTGTGACTCTAATATCTTTAGGTCATAAGCTCCCAAACGGAGAGGGATGATTTTGTTGCATACCCTGCTTCCAGAGCCACAGCACTATTCTTGTGGTTGGGGCAGCACTGCAGCAGGGAGGTCTTCATCAAGGCAGCTGAGGACCTCTTTAGTTTTAAGTTTCTGAGGACTGTGGACTGCTTGTTTTAGATTTCTCAAGTCTGAAGCACCTCCCTTCTAAGCCTTTGCAACCTGCTCTAATTCATCTCACCTGTTCGGGGAAAGGTCTTACCGTGTAATTAGGGTTTCCTGGCTGAATACGCAGCTCGGCCAAAATCCAAATGCCATTAGTGAGCTTCAGTGATTGGTACAGCATGTCCTGCCCTTCCACATTCCTCTTGGCAATAGTGTAGACATTATTGTTTTGCAACTTGCTGGAAACAGTATCTAGAAATGTAAATGCAAAAGCTTCAGTTACATTTCAGACAAATGCACTCTCTCAACACTCTTTAAGAGCCACATATGATCAAGTACCATCATGTGTGCATCTGTGCTATTTCAGGAAACCTCTCTCTCACAACAGCAAAATGAAGGTTTATCAAGTCCCGAACTATCAGATTCTCAGACAGTGCACTATTAGTTTAAGAGTTACCTACAGGCTGTGAAATAGATGGCCCTAAAGATGTTTTAGTAAGATTAAACTAGTGCTAGATGGGTGAAAATGCTGTGAAAAGTGTATGGGGTGCCACAGTGGCTGTTGGTGGTGATATTCATTTCTTGAATACTAGGATCAAGCTTTTGATCAAATCCAAAACACTTCTTCACAAAGTCACCATTACTTCACACTTGGACCTCAATTGCCAGGATCAGAAAAGGACACAGAATGAAGTTCTTTCAAGTCAAATTTATTAATCTGAATGCTCAAGAAGTTTTTCTTTTTCCCTACAAAAGGAAATTGGGTCAGGTGCTGTTGGCTCATGTCTGTAATCCTAGCTCTCAGAAGGCTGAGATCTAAGGATCACAGTTTAAAGCCAGCCCAACCGGGAAAAGTGAGACTCTTTTCAATTAACTTCCAAAAAAAAAGCTAGAAGTGGAGTCATGGCTCAAGTGGTAGAGCACTAGCCTTGAACAAAAAAGTTCAGGGACAGTGTTCAGGCCCCGAGTTCAAGTCCCATTACTGGCACACAAAAAAAGGCAATTGATTTATCAGATGATTGTATCAAGGATTGAACAAGAGCCCTATGTGTGCTGGGTAAGCACTTCACCACTTGAACCAAAGTCCCATCCCTTTTGTTTTGCATTTTGTTTTGTTAATTTTTGTGTAGGTTGGCTTCAAATTTTCAATCTAGATTTTCTGGTAGCATGTATCACCAAGCCTAGCAAGCAAATAAATTAAGATAACAGACCTCTAAGTAAATAATGAAACAATGTGTCAACAAAGATTGGGGATGATAGAATGTGCAAAGATGACTTCTGTCAGACTCTCAAATCCGTGATGCAACTCCTAGTCAGATGGAAGTGTGGAGACACCAAAGGATAAGCATATATTTGAATTTGACTCTTACTCAGGATTACAGCATCAGAGACACAGGAGTTCATAAGTAAAGGTCATTTCTCTTTCTGTGAGATGCTACAGCATTTTTAAGATAAGAAACTTTAAGAACAGAGACGACAAACACAGCTTGTTAACTGTTTGTTATGTTCATTTCTGATGAGAATTCAAATTACTCATGCCTACTCCAGGAACTAAATTCTCCCACATAAAAATCTGTCATATTCTAGTGCTCTCTAGGAAAAGGAAGTAAGTCATGGTGGACAGCCACTACCCTCATAAACAGTAAGCTCCCAGCACAGGGATCCTGAAGATGTCCCATCAGGAATACAACAGATAACCTGTCATCAGTATCTGTGAAGAGTCTCTGACTTAGATCCTGACTTAGCATTATTCCATAATGCTACCTTCTGCTCTGATGTAGGCTGCTTTTGGAGGTGTGTCTTACTGTGATGTCCTTCCATACTCAAATCAGTGATAGCTATGTGGAGGAGGCACTGAGATGTCATTTATTATTCTCGCCACAGTTAAGGGCTCTTACAATTTATACTTGGTTGCTAAGCACCATCACCAGCTGGAGTTTGGCTACTGCCTTTTGACAGAACTGTCTTCAATACACATGGGCTTGATTTTAGTTGTGAAAGCTACACATGGTAGGAACTTTTGTTCAAGAGTCTTCCTGTTGTATGGGCACTGGTGGCTCACGCCTAGCCTAATCCTAATTACTCAGGAGGCTGAGATCTGAGGATCGTGGTCCAAAGCCAGCCCAGGCAGTAAAGTCCATGAGACTCTTATTTTTCAATTAACCACCAGAAAACTGGAAGTGGTGATGTGGCTCAAGCGATAGAGCACTCGCCTTAAATTAAAGAGATCAGGGACAGCGACCAGGCCCAGAGTTCAAGCCCCATGACTGACCAAAAAAAAAAAAGGAGTCTTCCTGTTGCATAGGTATACATTGTAGGCTATACACAGATGTTATAGACTTATGAAGATTTCACCACTTGTGTAAGAGTAACAGGCCAGGAACTTGGTTTTGCTCATATAGTACGGCTGTATTGTGATTTCTATTAAGAGGATTAAATGAAAGGAGAGTTCTATAACAAAGTATGCATGTTTTAGACCTTTTATCTACTTTTAATTTTTGCAGGACTGAGGATTGAACTCAGAGCCTTGTGCATGCTAAGCAAGTGCTGTACCACTGAACTATTCCCATAGCTTATACATTTCAGGTACCAAGTTTGAATTTGAAGATTTATAGCATAAAGGATAATTGGACTCTGCTAAATATACAGAGTGACAATGGTGGTGGTACAGGCCTGTAATCCCAGAACTTGGGAGGCTAAGGCCAGAGGATAAGGAATTTCTAGTCTTGCCTATATGTAAGACTCATCTCAAAAACAACACCACCACCAAACAAAAAACTGGTGGCAATGGGAGCCAGATATAAGGAGGCTTTAGGAATAGACTTCTTGAGAAACTATATGAACTCTTGGGAAACAGGATAGAAACTTGCAGTTTTGAGTCTTTGGGAATGCAAATTATTTCAATGTGTGCTAATGATGTAATCTCAGGCAGATCTGCCTGAGATCTGCCCCAAAGTACAGGGGAAAGAAAAATAGTCAAATACCATCACACCAGCTTCAAGATGTAATTTCCTCTGGTTTGTTTCCTTCCATAAGTTTAGATTTTTGGATCTGGTGTTTGAACTCTTACAAGGTATGAATATGGTTATCTTTCACCTTTCTTCTTTATACAAGGTCAATAAAGGAAGTCTGTGAGGCTCTTTTCTCCAATAAACTACTCAGAAAAAGCCAGAAGTCACACTGTGGCTCAAATGGTAGAGTGCTAGCCTTGAGCACAAAGAAGCTCAAAGATAGTGCCCAGGCCCTGAATTCAAGTCCAAGGCTGGGGAGAGAAAAAGAGAGAGAAGATAACTCAAGCAGAGTTTGGGAATGGGAGAATTTGTATCAAAAGAGCTGGGAAGGTGGCTCAGTGGTAGAGCTCTTGCCTTGCATGCTCAAGGCCCTGGGTTCAATTCCTCAGCACCACATAAGCAAAAAGAAAAAAGCCGGAAGTGGCGCTGTGGCTTAAGTGGTAGAGCGCTAGCCTTGAGCTGAAGAGCTGAGGGATAGCGCCCAGGCCCAGAGTTCAGGCCCCACAAATGGACCCAAAAGAAAAAAAAAAAGAATTTTGTATCAAAACCACTAGGTCTGTTGAAAAGATCATTTGTTACCACCTGAGTAAACAAACTAGAATGAAGTGCTAGCTAGAAAAGTTTTCTTTTTCTTTTTGTTCTGTACTGGAGCTTGAACTCAGGGGTATCATGTGCCAAAGGTTTGGAAGAAATGCAAGGAAACAGAAATTGAACTCAGTTTTACCTAGTGCCTATGCTTGAAGAAGTATTTCTCACTACAGTGCCTAACTAGTGACAACAGAGTAACCTTATCTCTGAGCTTTGCAGAACACTTATTTGTGCAAACAGATCTCAATACATATAGAAACAACTAGCAGTAGGAAGTTAATAGTCCTGTCCATTTAGAACCTTCCTCTTCTTTTCATTTTTTGAGATAAAGTCTAAGGAGTGTTGCCCAGACTGTTCTTCCCTGTACTACACCCCAAGCAATAAATCATCATCATCTTTTTTTTTTTTTTTTGTACTAGAGTTTGACCTCAGGGCCTTGTGCTTGCTAGGCAGGTGCCCTACCACTTGAGCTATGTGCCCTAGCCATCAGAACCTGTCTTACCTAAAAATAAAAGAAACAACTTTTTTTTGTTGTTGTTGGTTGTAGGGCTTGTCTGGGCCTGGGCGCTGTCCCTGAGCTCTTCAGCTCAAGGTGAGCGCTCTGCCACTTGAGCCACAGTGCCACTTTTGGTTTTCTGAGTGGCTTACTGGCGATAAGAGTCTCACGGACTTTCCTGCCTGGGTTGGCTTTGAACTGTGATCTTCAGATCTCAGCCTCTGAATAGCTAGGATTACAGGCATGAGCCACTGGCATCTGGCAATAAACAACTTTTTTTTGAAGTACTGGAAACTGAACTCAGGGCCTGCTGCATGATAGTTAAGTATTCTACTGCTTGAGCATGCCCCCAGCTCTGTTTCTATTTATTTTTGTTGTTTGTAGTCCTTGAATTTAATCTCTGGGGCTTTATGATTGTTAGGCAAATATTGAACCATTTAAACCAACCCTCCAGCTCTCATTGTTATTGTTTTTGAGATAGGGTAAATGCTGCCACCTTTGCCCTGGCTAGTCTGCCAGTGCCTTCCAAGTACTTGGGATTATAAGCATGAATATCTGGCTACTTCTTATCTAAAATTTTCCGGTATTTAAAAATCAGTGTCATCATCAGCTCCCAATCATCTATAATTTTCTATCAAGATCTGACTCTTTACTAAGCCTTGGGAAGATATCTTCCTTTTTTCTTCTTTTTAAAAAGAGATGAAAAAGCAAAAGTAAAAGCCTAAAGCTAGTCTGGTAAAGTCCTTTAAGGCTATGACTTCCTGTAGCCCTCAGTACTCGCTTCATCTGTAAATGTCTACACTAGCAAAGAAAAGCTATTTTAAGTGTTGGTGCTATTGTGATTAGGGCAGATCAGCTGGAAAGGATGGTATTTTTAGCTCTCAGCTAGACACAGGGTGTTGAATCAGAAGGCACAAAACCAGCAAACACTTCTGTTAATAGATCCCTTAAGACTAGAAGGAAATGTAAGGCCCAGGGCATTCTAGGGTGGAGCCAAAGGAAGAGGTATGAAGGATGAGTTATAGAAAGTGGTCTAGTAAGATTGGCAGTGATTTACTGTTGAAAAATGATGGCCTTAGCCTCCATGTGCTCTGCTGCTATATAGAGCAATGTGTCACTAGAAAACAGGCTTGCTGTATTTGGAACACCTAAGGCAGGTGGGACTGGCATGGGGCCATGGCAAAATTAATCAAAACTGCATCTGCTCTAAGGACAACATCAGAGGATACAACCTCACTGGGAGAAAGGCCAGACATTTCCTCTTTGGCAAGATCACATAACCAAGGCTCAGTAAGGGTTTAAAACTCAAATCTGAAATACATATATTTTCTTTCTATTATTTTGGCAGGCTGGACTAAAGTCCTTGGTCATCCAAACTTTGTGTGTGTGTGTTTGACAAAGAGTCTTGTTATGTAACCCAAGCTGTCCTGGAACTCATTATGCAGCCCAAATTGGCCTCAAACTCACAATCTTCTTGCCTCAATCTCCTGAGTATGGAGATAACAGGGATGCCCCACAATTTTCTTTCTTTTCTTCCTTTTTCCTTCTCCTCCTCCTCCCTCTTTTTTTTTTTTTTTTTGGTCAGTCATGGGGCTTGAACTCTGGACCTGGGCACTGTCTCTGAGCTCTTCAGCCCAAGACAAGCACTCCTACCACTTGAGCCACAGTACCACTTCTGGTTTTGTGGTGGTTTATTGGAGATAAGAGTCTCATGGACTTTCCTACCTGGGCTGGCTTTGAACCTTGATCCTCAGATCTCAGCCTCCTAAGTAGCTAGGATTACACATGTGAGCCACCAGTGCCCGGCTCCCAATTTTCTTTTAAGGAAAAGCAAGTCCCTTTTACACCAGACCAGAAACAAAACCAACTTTCCCAATTACTTGGTCTTTGGCATATGCATATAAATATATCTATGTATATATAGATAAATAATATATGTATCTGTATGCATATTTATCTATGTACACAGAGAGACAGACAGACAGAGTCAGAGACAAGAGAGGCCAGGTCTTCCCAAGAATTATGTTCAAGGAACAGTGGTGTTTCCATGTTAATAATAAGCACTGCCTTTGTGTGTATACTGGTCCTGGGGCTTGAACTCAGGGCCTGCCTACTATCTCTAAGCTTTTTTTTGTTCAAGGCTAGCATGCTACCACTTGAGCCACAGCCCCACTTCTAGCTTTTTGGTTGTTAATTGGAGAGAAGCATTTCACAGACTTTCCTGCTTGAGCTGGCTTTGAACTATGATCCTCAAATCTCAGCCTTCTGAATAGTGAGGACTATAGGTGTGAGGCACCAGCACCTGGCCTGTCACTTTAAATTTCATGGTCAAAGAAATCTAGTTAATATTGAATTAAACACAGTTGTGAAATGCAGGACTTTATTATCAGAGATAAATGTGCATCAGAAATTTCTAAGAGGACATATCATATGCTGTTATTTTTTAACCTTGTTTGAGTGACAAGTATTCTCAGTATCATACTATCTCAAATGTTGCCATCAGAACAGCTGCTACAGAATGATGGTTAACTCAGAGCGTGATCTCTACCAAATGGGCAGTGATGGCTTCTCTAGGGAAATCTACTCTGGTTTTTACAACCAGCCTCTGTGGGACCACCCTGAAAAGCTGCCTAACCTCCTATGCTCACCAAGTGAGTTTTACAGTAACTGATTCATGATCAGAGTGAGGAACAGATAACACTGTTGTCCACTTAAATGTGGCACAAGCTGGATGTTGGTGGCTCATGCATATAATTCTAGCTACTCAAGAGGCTGAGATCTGAGGATCATGGTTCAAAGCCAGCCTGGGCAGGAAAGTCAGTGAGACTCTTATCGCCAATAAACCACTCAGAAAACTGGAAGTAGTGCAGTGGCGTAAGTGGGAGAGTACTAGCCTTGAGCTGAAGAGCTGAGGGACAGAGTTCAAGCCCAGAGTACAAGCCCCATGACCGACCCCCCCCAAAAAAGAGTGGCACAAAATAAAAAAGTGGCACAAAATGAACAGACTCAAATGAACAGACTCAAATAACTATATATAATGAAAGAAATCTTAAAAGACTGTCTCCTCACACTCCTCTCCAGTGGCTGGGATATTAGCTAACCCTATCAGCTTCTATCTCAAGTTTCTATACTCAAAAGATGTCATTTATGTCTCAGGGTTCAAGCATGGCTTCAGCCTCCTAAAAGTACCATAGAGGGACAATAACACTAGCACATTTAAAGGGGGGAAATCAAAGGAAGAAGGTGGTAACTATGCAGCTGGATTTCAAAATCTTTGTATGAAAAGATCATTCCAAACATAGAAGATAAAAAACTATGCATGGAAGATGAAATGATGGATAAATTAAAAAGGAAGTACCAAGGCTTACTTTCATTCTAACTCATAGTTTTTTTTTTAATTTTTTTATTGTAAAGATACTATACAGATGGTTACAGTTACATGAGTGAGGTAATGAGTACACTTCCTCTTCTAACTCATAGTTTTATACTAACCTCTGAAAGAGAGGAAAAGGCTGGGTGCCAGTGGCTCACCCCTGTCACCCTAGCTATTCAGGAGGCTGAGATTTGAGGATCACAGTTCAAAATCAGCAGGGGCAGGAAAGTTTGTGAGATTCTTATCTTCAAGTTAACTATTCAAAAGCCAGAAAGAGAGTTGCAGCTCAAGTGGTAGAGCACTAACCTTGAGCACAAAAGCTCAGGGACAGCACCCAGATCCTGAATTCAAGCCCAGGATTGGCACAAAAGAAAAAAGGAGGGCAGGGAAGGTGGCTCAGTGGTAGAGTGCTTGCCTTGCATGCCAAAGGCCCTGGGTTCGATTCCTCAGCATCACATAAGCAGAAAAAAAAAGGCAGAAGTGGCGCTGTGGTTCAAGTGATAGAGTGCTAGCCTTGAGCTGAAGAGCTGAGGGACAGCGCTCAGGTCAAGGAAAAAAAGATGTGTGTGTGTGGTGGGGGGGGGGGGGCAAAAAAGGGAGGGGGAAGAGGAGGTGGGGGAGGGGAGAGGTGCTACAAAAGACAGGACTCCAGGAAAACAAAACCCCAGACTTGACACCTGCTCATTTCTCCACTTGGATTACCCTATTTTTTTTTTTTTTTTTGTCGGTCGTGGGGCTTGAACTCTGGGCCTGGGCGTTGTCCCTTAGCTCTTCAGCTCAAGGCGAGCGCTCTACCACTTGAGTAGCTAGGATTACAGGCGTGAGCCACCAGCGCCCGGCGGATTACCCTATTTTATGTCCTGTAATCCTAGCTACTCAAGAGGCTGAGATTTGAGGATCCTGATTCGAAGACAGTCTAGGCAGGAAAGTCCATGAGACTCTTATCTCCAATTAACCACCAGGAAACAGGAAGTGGTGCTGTGGCTCAAAGTGGTAGAGTCCAATCCTTGAGAGAAAAAAACTCAGGGGCAGCAGCCCTGAGTTCAAGGACTAAGATTGACCAGCAACAACAAAAAATTAACTCTAAAAAGGTTTGAGGATTAATAGTAATTTAGATAGTAATTATGTGACAAGGCAATAAAGAAAATAGTTTCTAACTAGGCTTTAATCAACTATAATGCAATCTTTAATTATAAACAGAATTTTATTGTATAGGGTCAGAAAAATAACCACCTTCCTTTTACTACCAAAGGCTAATATAAAAGATGAAGTGGGTGAGGCCACTGGTCGCACACACCTGTAATCCTAGCTACACAGGAGGCTGAGATCTGAGGACTGTGGTTCAAAGCCAGTCTGGATAGACAAATCTGAGAGATTTATTTTTAATTAACTAGTTAAAAAGCTGGAACTGGAGGTATGGCTCAAATGGCAGAGTTTCAGGCTTGAATTAAAAAGCCAAGCAAGGGCTGGGAATATGGCTTAGTGGTTGAATGCTTGCCAAGTATGCAGGAAGCCCTGGGTTCAATTCCTTGGTACCACATAAACAGAAAAGGCTGGGCACTATCTTTGAGTACACAGAGGCTCAGGGACACAGCCAAAGTCCTGAGTTCAAGCCCTAGGACCGGCAGAAAAAAAAAAAAAAAAGCCAACCAAGTGTGTGAAGCCTAGAGTTTAAGCCTCAACACTAGCACAAAAAAGAAAAAGAAAGATGATTAAATGGCATTTTCACAATAAAAACTTATTAAAAAAAAAGATGATTAAATAATCTTTTAGTCTTTTTTTCTTTTTCTTTTTTGCAGTACTGGGGATTGTACTCAGAGCTTTGTGCTTGCTAGGCAGGCACTCTACCACTTGAGTACATGTCCAATCCCTTTTTACCTTTGTAATTTTCCAAATAGGGTTTTGCTTTATGCCTGTGCTCCCTGTGTCACTGGAGATACAACAGACATGTAACACCATGCATTGGTTGCAAATTTTGTTTTGCCTGTTCTGACCTCTGCCCTCCCCAAGCTCCTGACATATGTGCCTGAGCTACCATGCCCAGCTGAAATGGTCCTTTCCTCCTCTTCTGTTTTGTTTTTGTTTTTGTTTTGGTTGGGCCTGAGTACTGTTCCTCAGCTCTTCAGCTCTAAGCTAGCACTCTACTACTTGAGCACAGCGCCATTTCTGGTTTTCTGGTGGTTTATTGGAGGATAAATCTCACAGACTTTCCTGCCCAGGCTGGATTTGAACCACAATCCTCAGATCCCAGCCTCCTTAGTAGCTAGGATTACAGGCATGAACCACAGGCACCCGTTTTTTTGTTTTTTTAAAAAAATTAATTTCTTTAGAGATAAGGTATCATTGTGGAGTCCAGGGTAGCCTTGAACTTTTGATCTTTCTGCTTGAATACTGAGTAAATTTCTTCTGAGTATTGGTATTACAGGAATGTATCACTATGACTGACTGACATCTCAAGTTTTTAACTTTTTTTTGTCGGTCGTGGGGCTTGAACTCTGGGCCTGGGCGCTGTCCCTCTGCTCTTCAGCTCAAGGCCAGTGCTCTACCACTTGAGCTACAGCGCCACTTCTGGTTTTCTGGTGGTTTATTGGAGATAGGAGTCTCACGGTCTCTCCTACCCGGGCTGGCTTTGAACCGCGATCCTCAGATCTCAGCCTCCTGAATAGCTAGGATTACAGGCGTGAGCCACCAGTGCCCGGCAAGTTTTTAATTTTTTTGTGATGGTCCCGAGGCTTGAATTCAGGGCCTGGATGTTGTCTCTAGCTTTTTTTGCTCAAAGCTGGCATTGTATCACTTGGGCCACAGTTCCACTTCTGGCATTTTGGTCGTTAACTGCATATAGGAGTCTCACAGATTTTCCTGCCTTGGATGGCTTTGCACTAAAATCCTTAGACTTCAGTCTTTTGAGTATTTAGGATTATAGGCATGAGCCACAGTGCCCAGCTTTCAAGTTTTTAAAGAGAGGGTTGCAAACGTGCATAACACAAACCCACCAAAGACATGTTAGATATGGAAAGAAAAGGCAGGTAGAAGAAAGGTGAAACAGTCAAATATCTAATTTGACTTACTAAGATGAAAACTAAATAAAAGTTACTACTCACCAGCATTTAAATGGCATTCCTTAATCTGAAACTGGAGTTCGTTTTCATTAGGAATATCCTTCCATGTTGCAAGAAAGACCTGGCGCTCTGCAGGAGGAAGCAGAGAAGATGGTTTCCTAGTTTGTGATTTCTGATGTTTGTCACTGTTTTTCCTCTGGCATGCAGCTCTTACAATACAGCTACCACAGCTATGCTGAAGTGCTACATACTCAAGCCAATTAATCCATCACACATCACTTACACATACTGAAGAGTTTACATCCAGAGGTTTGGTTCCCTAATTTTCCTAATTTGGGTGACTCTGGGAAAGTCTTGTGACCTTTCTGTGTCCTAATTTTTTCACATATAATAACATCTATCCTAAGTCACCTAAAAAGCCACTGATAAATCAAGTAAGTGCCAATAAAATTTTATATGTACCAATATAAGCTAGTTTTATTGGATGGTGGTTTCATAAGTAAAAGAAATGTCAATAGCCATTTGGGGGTATTATAAACATAAATAAGTTTATTATAATTATTTAATTTTTATTCTTAGCAGTCTAAACTCCACACAAGGATATATATCTATACCAGTATATCTATAGATATATATTATATCATCATTAAATCATTATAAAAACAATTTTTATTTTGCACACTTGGAAACTGAGAAGCTGAGCATGTAGCTGGGGGCATAGCTTATGTAGTATAGTACCTGCTTAGCAAGTTCAAGGCCCTACATCCAAGCCCCCCTCCAAAAAAGAGAAAGCTAAGAATCTCACCTGTGTTCACATAGCTAATAAATGGCACAGCAAAGGTTCAATCTACATCTATCTGTCCCCAAAGCACTTACTCTATATCCTGTGATGATTCAATTTTTCAGATAATAGACTAAGCGATTTAGACACCAATAGCAGAAAAAGAACAATGACCTTAACAAATAATAAGCAATTATTAGAGCTTTCAAATATTTTTACCCAATTTTTTAAGTCTCAAAATAACTTGTACATCTGGGGCTATGCTATGCCTAATGTTCAGAGGAAGAGCAAAGGTATATTTAGCCAAAGGACTGGAAGACACACTTACCCATTTTACCATCTTCTACAAAGAGCACATTGAGTGGGATGAGGCAGCTGAAGTAGAAGACATCAATATTGTTTTTAACAGCCACCTGCCAGGAAAGCAATAGGGAAAATGAGGACATCAATTTGGAGGCCAGGTTGATGTGTGTCTAGAAATCTACCTCCCCATTACAGTCACTGTACGCCTCTCCAAATTAAAGACACAGTGGCCCATATACTGCAAAACACATACTCCACTGTCAGAATTGTGACCACCTGCAGTTTACTTCTCTCTAGGAGGGCTGTCTTCATGGTACAACATCTATATAAAGATCAATCTATTATTTTTTTGTTTCTGTATTAATTTTTTAAAGACAAATTCTATGATTATGCTACTACTAAATATATACTAATAACACTATTTATAATCCTGTTTATAAGTATCACAAAGTATCATTCTCTCTCATTTTACAGATAATAAGAAAACCAAGCAACTTGCATTTTATGTCACATAAACTGTCCAGAAGATTCAGGACTCAAATTCAAATTTGTCTGATCCATAAAACTTTTTTTTTCCCCTTTCATAAAAACTACAGACTGCTGGGAGCTGTTGGATCATATCTATAATCCTATTCAGGAGGCTGAGATCTGAGGATTGAGGATCAAAGCTATCCTGGGCAGAAAAGTCCCTGTGGGACTCTTATCTTCAATTAACCACTCAAAAGCTGGAAGTGGCGCTGTGGCTCTAGTGGTAGAGTGCCAGACTTGAGCACAAAAAAGCTCAGGGACAGCGCCCATGCCCTGAGTTCAAGCCCCACAACCAACCAAAAAACCAAAACCAAAAACAACACACACACACACACACACACACACACACACACACACACACGAACACACACCTCCACAGACCTTCTTTCTCTCTCTCTCTTTCTATCTACCTACCTATCTATCTATCCATCTATGTATCTGTACAATTGGTGGTGGTGTTAAAGTTGTTTCCCAGGTCCTATTTGTAGGAAAAAGCTTGTTGGGTCAAGTACTGATAAGCCTGATGATTGTTAGAAGGAAGCAAGCAAAGAAATACATTTTCTCACAATACAAACTTGTGATTTATGGTGATTTATTCAATTCTGAGCATGTGGCTTTTAGAAAAAATGGAAGTATGGCTCAACTGGTACGAGGCTAGCTTGAGTGAAAAAGCAAAACAAGAATTTACGACCCTGAGTTCAAGACTGGTACCAATATGCACATGTACACACAAATGTATACATGCATGTCAGCATACACAATACACTATCATAACAATGTGCTAATAGACCAAATTAAAAAATAATAAAAATAAATCTTCAATTTTACATTAGGTACTTTTATTTGGGGTGACATCAATTGGTGCAGAAATTCTAAAACAGGCATATTTTGCTGCAGCAGATTATAGGATCCATATTAAAAAAAAGAAGAGAGTAGGGAAAGAACTGCTCTAAACCATTACCTCCCACTGGTTCAGTCATTACTGACTTTTCTACCTATGCTCTTGGTACTATAGGAAAACACTTCTCTGGGCAAGTTTTGTTATCAGTAACCATGTCTATTTTGTTCACTGTGATCTAAAAACATAAATGAAAAAAAAGGTGCTTATCTAGTCTAACTATTTTCCTCCGCCTTTCTATGGAAATTATGTACACTTCAACTGCCTATCTATTTCTTCATCAAAATGTTGGCTATGAAATCCAAATATCTTCTTTATGACATGCCTATAGTCCTTTACACTCATTACCAAAACTCATTTTCTTCCTTCTCCCTCTGTAACTGTCAGGTATGTCTCCTGGTACCTGTCTTCCTGATCTCTCCCAGAAGAACCCCTCCAATTACTTCCTTGTCACTTGTGCTTTTAACCTTCCAATTATTTCCTGGAGTTTCTTCCCAAGTTTCTTCCTCCTTCCATCCTTTCCTTCTTTTCCTTCTTCCCTCCCTCCCTCCTTCCCTCTCCCCCGCCCCCATTTTTTGAGATTAAGAGACACTAGTTTATTCAAACAGCTTTCTTACAAGAGGGATGCATTTACACAATTTAAATACTTAGCCAGATCTACTTCAGAACCATGGCATACTTTCCAAGCTCTTACATCCAACTATATGAAAGTACTAAGCCTAGGAGTTTGTGACCTACATCATATAGCTTGATACTCAAAGCACTGAGATGGCAGAACTGTCACAAAGACTGAGCCTGGTTAAATAAGGGAGAGTAAGAAAGATATTCATTAAGGTTCATTAGAGGACCACTTTCAAAGATGTAAACTGACTGAGGGCTTCTGAGAAGGAGGTATTTTCTAATTCATCTGGCATTCAGTAGGTGACTTAGAGAAAGGAACTTTTATTTCAAATCAGGCCACCAAGAAGATCAGGCTTGGTAAAGGACATTTAAAAGTGAAAACTTGAGAAATGAGTAGGGCACAATAAAGGTATCATGTGAAATATGTGTGACTATCGTTATTCTCACCTTTGAATAAAAAGCAATGATAAGCCAAGCATCAGTGGATCATGCCTGTAATCCTAGCTACTCAGGAAGGTAAGATCTGAGGATTGTAGTTCAAAGCCAGTCCATGAAACTCTTATCTCCGGGGCTGGGAAGGTGGCTCAGTGGTAGAGTGCTTGCCTTGCATGCATGAAGCCCTGGGTTCGATTCCTCAGCACCACATAAGCAAAAAGAAAAAAGCCAGAAGTGGCACTGTGGCTCAAGTGGTAGAACACTAGCCTTGAGCTGAAGAGCTGAGGGACAGTGCCCAGGCCCAGAGTTCAGGCCCCATGACCAGACCCAAAACAACAACAACAACACAACAAAAAACCTCTTATCTCCAATTAACAACAAAAAGCGAGAAGTAGAACTGTTCAAGTGGTACAGTGCCAGTCTTGAGCAAAAAAACTCAGGAACAGTTCCCAGGCACTGAGTTCAAGCCCAGAATTGGCACATATACACAAAAAAGCAAATATAACTTACAATGTGCCATCAAGTATTTATTAATGTTTATTGTGCTATTTAGATAAAGAAAATCTAATCCTTGTCCCCTTGGGAGATATTGGTTCTTAACCAAAGACTTTTATTAGAATCACCCAGACCCATGCCAGGGATCCACTCTGAATGAAAGGATAACAATCTCTATATCTGGGACCTGGCATGAGTATTCCAGAAAAAGTAATTAGTCTGGAATAATGTTTCCTAAGAAATATGAATGAATCCATAAACAGCTGCTCTTCCAAGATCACTATTCCACTCAGAGACCTTAGTAAAAGGCCACAAAACATTTGTCTATGCTAGCTGCCTTCTTAATTTTTTTTTTTTTTTTGTTGGTCATGGGGCTTGAACTCGGCCTGAAGACTGTCCTTCAGCTCTTCAGCTCAAGGCTAGCGCTCTACGACTTCAGCCACTGGACCACTTCGAGTTTTCTGAGTGGTTTATTGGAGATTAAAAGTCTCACGACTTTCTGCTTGGGCTGGCTTTGAACCACAATCCTCAGATCTCAACCTCCTGAGTAGCTAGGATTACAGGCATAAGCCACTGGCACCCAGCTCTCAATTATTTTAAAACAGATGAAAGCCAGGAACTGCTGGGGGCTCACACTTGTAATCTTAGCTACTCAGGAGGCTGAGATCAGAGGATCCAGGTTCAAAGCCAATCCAGGCAGGAAAGTCCACGAGACTCTTATCTCCAATTAACCATCAGAAATCCAGAAGTGGTGCTGTGGCTCAAGTGATAGAGTGCTTGCCTTGAGCTGAAGAGCTGAGGGACAGCACCCAGGCCCAGAGTTCAAGCCCCAGGAGTGAAAAAAAATGGAAAAGAAAAGAACAAAACAAAACCAGGAACCATCGTGCTGAAAAATGCAGAGGTGACGACAATCTGAGACAAACTATAGGCATTCCAGGACACCCTGAAAACTGCCCTTAGAGTTCTATCCTCTGAGAAGTAGGGATACCCTAGAAGAGGCAGCAGACACAAGTGTTTAGAGCTCAGTCTGCGGAGCCAGAACACCTGATTTCAAACTCTGTAACTGGTACTTGCTAGCTGTGGAACTGGGCAATAGTATTCAGATCAGTTTCCCGTCCAGAAAAGGTCAAAACAGTGCTGCATTCACTGTTGTTATATGGAGAGTTGGTATTCAAGACGCAAATAGAATGCCTGACTTTGCCCACTCAATAATGGAAAAAACATCCTCTGCTTGTACCATCTTCTATTTTACCTTCTTACCCAGAATTTTTCAGACTTCTCTGAAATTTTTGTATTGTTTTTATGGTAGAAATAGGTCAGAAGAGGAGTCTTTAAAAAGCTTATCGGCGCCGGGTGCTGGTGGCTCACGCCTGTAATCCTAGCTACTCAGGAGGCTGAGATCTGAGGATCGCGGTTCAAAGCCAGCCCGGGCAGGAGAGACCGTGAGACTCCTATCTCCAATAAACCACCAGAAAACCGGAAGTGGCGCTGTAGCTCAAGTGGCAGAGCACTGGCCTTGAGCTGAAGAGCTGAGGGACAGCGCCCAGGCCCAGAGTTCAAGCCCCACGACCGACCAAAAAAAAAAAAAAAGAAAGAGAGAAAGAGAAAGAAAGAAAAGAAAGAAAGAAAGAAAGAAAGAAAGAAAGAAAGAAAGAAAGAATCACTGAAGATCTCTCCACACAGACACTGAATGCAAGGAAAAGCTGGGGAAAGTACCATCCGAGACCTGAGAACAAATATCTGCTTACTCAGATTGGTATATTCAGCAAAGCTAGCATTCATATTTAATGGAGAAACTAAAATTTTTATTTTTATTTATTTATTTATTTTTGGTCTGGTCGTGAGGCCTGAACTCTGGGCCTGGGCGCTGTCCCTCAGCTTTTCAGCTCAAGGCTAGCACTCTACCACTTGAGCCACAGTGCCACTTCTGGCTTTTTTCTTTTTGCTTATGTGGTGCTGAGGAATTGAACCCAGGGCCTCAGGCATGCAAGGCAAGCGCTCTACCACTGAGCCACCTTCCCAGCCCTAAAATTTTTAATAGTAAAGAAAAACTAAATGAATTCATAAACAATAAGCCAGCATTACAAAGAATATTAAGAGGGGGATTACAATCCGAAGAAAACAATCAAGGTCAGGGATCCATACCAGGTAGATATTGTTAGGAGAGCAACTTAGTAAACACAGAAGGAAAGAAAAGAAGAAAAACCTAGGAAAGTAGGAAAATAACAGGAAACACATTATTCTTCTCTATAATAACTATAAACATTAATGGACTCAATTCACCAATCAAAAGAAAAAGAACTGCAGATTGGCTCAGAAAACAAGATCCATCAATTTGCTGTCTTCAAGAGACCCACCTTACAGCAAAGATAAAGCAAACTCCAGTGAAAGGATGGAAGAAGATCTACCAAGCAAATGCCCCCAGCAAGAAGGCAGGAGTTCCCATCCTGATATCTAATAAAATAAACTTCACATTCAAATCATGACGAAAAGACAAAGAAGGTCACTACATATTAATATAGGGAACAATCCAAGAAGAGGATATCACCATTGTCAATCTATATGCCCCAAACATCGGTGCACCCAAATAGATTAAGCAAATACTCTGAGATTTACAGGAAAAGATGGATCCAAATGCAATAATACTAGGAGACTTTAATTCTCCACTCTCACCAAAAGACAGGTCTACCAACCAAAGAATTGTCAAAGGCCTCTCTGAATTAAGTGATACCCTATCTCAAGTGGACTTAACTGACATATACTGAGCTTTCCACCCAACAACAACCCTGTACTTCTTCTCAAAAGCTCATGGAACTTGTTCTAAACAATATCATATCTTCATTCATACAAGGAATTTAAGCAAGTACAAGAGGATCAACATAATCCCCTGTATTCTATCTGACCACAGTGGAATCAAACTAGTTCTCAGCAGAAAAAACTCAAACACATGGAAATTAAACAGCACACTGCTGGGCAACACCTGGGTCACAGAAGAAATTAAAGAAGGAATTAAAAAGTTCCTACAATTCAATGAAAATGAAGATACATCACAAAGAAAACTATAGGACACTGCGAAAACAGTCCCGAGGGGCAAATTTATTGCTCTCAGTGCATACATCAAGAAAACAGAGACAGACCAAATAAACAATCTCATGATGCAACTAAAACTGCTAGAGAAACAAGAAAAAGTTGAACTTAAAGTTGCTAGACAGAGCGAGATAACCAAAATTAGAGCTGAAATTAACAAGATAGAGACTAGGAAAACTGTAAATAAAATTAATAAAACAAAAAGCTGTTTTTTTTAAAAATCAATAAAATTGACAGACCACTGCAAGATTAACTAAAAAAAGAAGAGAGGAGACCCAAATCAATAAGATCAGAGATGCCACAGAAAAAAATTACACCAAACATCCAAGACATCCAAACAATTATAAAGAAATATTTCCAGATTATATACTCACTAAGGAAAGAAAACCTAGCAGAACTGGATGAATTTCTAGAGAAATACTAATTGCCCAAACTGAACCAAGAAGAAATAAATCAGTTAACTATGCCAATAACCTACAATGAGATAAAGGAAGCAATCAGAAACCTTCCAACAAGAAAAAGCCCAGGAGATAGATTCACTATGGAATTCCATAAGACCTTTAAAGAGGAACTAATACCCATACTCCTCAAGCTCTTCAGAGAAATAGTAACTGGGAGTAATCCCAAACTCATTATATGAAGCCAATATCACACTCATTCCCAAACCAGGCAAAGACCCAACAAAGAAAAGAATTACAGACCAATCTTTTTGATAAACATAGCTCCTCAATAAAAGCTCCTCAATAACATTCTAGCCAACAGAATCCAGAAACATATCAAAAAAATCATATGACTGAGTAGGCTTCATCCCAGAGATGCAGGGAAGGTTTAACATATGTAAATCAATAATGTAATCTAATACATCAACAGATCCAAGGTCAAGAAGCACATGATTATCTCCATTGGAGATGGAAAAGGCTTTTGATAAAATACCACACTCATTCATGTTAAAAGCTCTGGAAAATATAGGAATAGCAGGAACATTCCTTTTTCTTTTTCTTTTTTTTTTCTTTCTTGTCGGTCATGGGGCTTCAACTTTGGGCCTGCGCGTTGTCCCTCAGTTCTTCAGCTCAAGGTGAGCTCTCTACCACTTGAGCCACAGCGCCACTTCCAGTTTTCTGACTGGTTTATTGGAGATGAGTCTCATGGACTTTCGTGCCTGGGCTGGCTTTGAATCTCAATCCTCAGATTTCAGCCTCCTGAGTAGCTAGGATTACAGGCGTGAGCCACCAGCACCCAGTGAAGGAACATTCCTTAAAATAATAAAAGCCTTATATGACAGACCAACAGCCAATATTATACTTAATGGGGAAAAACTACAACCAATTCCCCTAAAAACAGGAACAAGACAAGGATGTCCACTCTCTCTACTCCTCTTCAATATAGTTCTGGAATCCTTAGCCAGAACAATAAGGCAAAAAAGGACATTATTAAGGGGATCCACATAGGGGAGGAAGAAGTTAAACTATCTCTTTTTGTAGATGACATGATTTTATATCTTAATGATCCCAAAAGCTCCATCCCCAAACTCAGAGCTTATAAACCACTACAGGATACAAAATTAACCCACAAAAATCAGTCACCTTTCTGTACACCAATAATGTACAAGCAGAAAGGGAAATCAAAGCAACAACCCCATTCACAATAACCTAAAAAAAAATGTATCTAGGAATTAATCTAACCAAAGATGTAAGGGGTCTCTAGTCCATGAAAACTATAAAAGCCTAGTGAAAATGACCATACTGCCAAAATTGATATACACATTCAATGCAATTCCCATTAAAATCCCAATGATGTACTTCACTGAAATAGAGAAAACAGTCCAAAAATTCATATGGAACAAAAGACCTAGAATAGCCAAAGCAATTCTAAGCAAAAGAAAGAATGCAGGAGGGATCACGATACCGGATTTCAAGCTCTACTATAGAGCCATAATAACAAAGACAGTTTGGTACTGGCACAAAAACAGACCCGAAGACCAATGGAACAGATTAGAAAACCCAGAAATAAAACCGCATACGTACAGTCAGTTAATATTTGACAAAGGAGCCAAAGACATATAGTGGAAGAATGATAGATAACCTCTTCAACTGCTGGTGCTAGGAAAACTGGGTGGCCATATGCAGAAAACTAAAAGTGGACCCTGGCCTGTCACCATGCACTAACATCAACTCAAAATGGATTAAAGACCTTAATATCAAACCTGAATCTCTGAAACTACTGTAGGACAGAGTAGAAGAGACATTTGAACTTATAGGCACAGGCAGGAATTTCCTGAACAGAGTCCCAGGGTCACAACAAATTGGAGAGACTCGATAAATGGGACTACTTTAAAATAAAAAGTTTCTGCACAGATAAATAGCAACCAAACTAGAAAGAAAACCAACTAATTGGGAAAAAATATTTACCAGCAATATATCAGACCAAGGGTCTAATATCCATTATATACAGGGAACTCAAGAAACTAATCCCTCCCAAATCTAACAAACCAATCATGAAATGGGCTAGGGAACTAAAGAGAGACTTCTCAGAAGAGATAAAAATGGCAAAGAAATGAGGAAATGTTCATCATCCCTGGCTGTAAAAGAAATGCAAATAAAAACAACACTGAGATACCACCCTACCACAGTCAGAAGGGCCCACATCCTAAATTCAGCCAACAATAAATGCTGGAGGGGATACAGATAAAGAGGAACCTTACTGCACTGCTGGTGGGAATGTATACTAATACAAGCACTTTGGAAAGCAGTCTGGAGGTACCTCAGAAAGCTAAATACAGACCTCCCCTATGACCCAGCCATACCACTCCTAGGCATCTACCCTGAACAACAGGAACCAGGATACAAGGACACATGCACATCTCCATGTTTATTGCAGCACTGTTCACAATAGCCAAGATATGGGTTGTACCCAGATGCCCCACTACTGATGAGTGGATCCAAAAATTGTGGTGTCTATATACAATGGAATATTAGAAAGGACAAAATAATGGCATTTGCAGGGAAACAGATGGAATTAAGAGTTATTTTGAGAACAAAGAGATAAATGGCTTTCCTGATATGTGGATGCTAAAGCCAAAATGCAAGGAGATATGACAAAGTAAACAGGACTCAAGGACAGCCACTCATTGCTAAATGACTCCATGTTCTTGACCATATATAATGGTATATATATGAACACAACAGAGGGAAGCCAGAAGGAGGACGCAGAATAAGTGGGACAGGGAGCAACATACAACAGAGGGACCCTTTGGATGCAAAGGATATAGAAGAAAAGGAACTAAGCAACCCAGACAGAGATGGGAAGGGAGGAATGAGAGGGAAAGGGGAACAGCCTACACTAAGCAAAAGGAAAGAAATGTAAACATCACCTGATGTGGAAGAAATAATTGTATTGTCAAAGTGCATAGAATTCACAATTTATAGACCATGATAATGATAATTTGCCTTGTGAAGGTTAAAATGTGGTTGTGACTTTAACTAAGTATTACTATCTACAATACTGTGAAATATGTGAAATTTATGTAATCACTTAATCTCAATTAAAAAAAAAAAAGAGCTGGGCGCCGGTGGCTCAAGCCTGTAATCCTAGCTACTCAGGAGGCTGAGATCTGAGGATGAGGTTCAAAGTCAGCCCAGGCAGGAAATCCATGAGACTCTTATCTCTAATAAACCACTAGAAAACCGGAAGTGGTGCTGGGCTCAAGAGGTTAGAGCGCTCGCTTTGAGCTGAAGAGTGCAGGGACAGCGCCCAAGCCCAGAGTTCAAGCCTCACCACCGACCAAAAAAAAAAAAAAAAAGAGAGAGAGAGAAGGGATGGGTTAGGAGCGATGGGTGACAATGTTATCAGACACCTCGTATCCATATACTGTTTTGTAGAATTGGAGCTTCTTTGTACAACTACTTGAAGATAATAATAATAATAAAATGTTAAAAAAAAAAAAGCTCTTTGGCAAATTGTTAGCTTCTTAAAATTTTTACTGGCACCAGTGGGGTTTGAACTTAGTCCTGTGTTTGCTAGGCAGGCCTCTACAGCTTATGATAGGTTCCCATCCCTCTTTTGCTTTAGGGTCTGGAGTTTTTGCCTCAGGGTATCCTCCTAATCTCTCTCTCTCTCTTTTTTAAAGCCAGTTGTAGGGCTTGGACTCAGGGCCTGGGCACTGTTCCTGAGCTTCTTTTACTCAAGGCTAGCACTCTACCACTTGAGCCACAGTGCCACTTAGTTTTTCTGTTTATGTGGTACTGGGGAATCGAACCCAGGGCTTCATGCTGTCCTTCAGCTTTTCAGCTCAAGGCTAGCATTCTACCACTTGAGCCACAGCGCTACTTCGGGCTTTTTTCTTTTTGCTTATGTGGTGCTGAGGAATCAAATCCAGGGCCTCAGGCATGCAAGGCAAGCACTCTACCACTGAGCCACCTTCCCAACCCTACCTCCTAATCTTTTTAACTTAGCTTCCTGTGCCTGGATCAACTTTTCTTTTTGTCATATAACAATTTTATTTTTAATTTTCCCTCCAAATATTGCAATTTTAGCATTCAGAGAAAAGCTAATTATATTGAATTTATAACATATGAAATTTATAACATAATATATAATTACATGGAAAAGTGTAATGATCTTTCTTGCTAGCATGTCTTGGTAAAATATCATCTTTTATGCCCAAATGCACAAGTCAGTTGGGGAAATGTGTAATCTTTTTTAGATGTAAAAAATCTGTATGCTGGGGCTGGGAAGGTGGCTCAGTGGTGGAGCACTTGCCTTGCATGCTTGAGGCCCTGGGCTCGATTCCTCAGCACCACATAAGCAAAAAGAAAAAAGCCGGAAGTGGCGCTGTGGCACAAGTGGTAGAGCGCTAGCCTTGAGCTGAAGAGCTGAGGGACAGCGCCCAGGCCCAGAGTAGGCCCCACGACTGGACCCCCCCCCCAAAAAAAAACAAAAACAAAAACAAAAAACAAAACTGTATGCTTGCTGGGTACTGGTGGCTCATGCTTATAATCCTATTCAGGAGACAGATCTGAGAATTGTGGTTCAAAGTCAGCCTATAGGGGCAGATAAATACAAGCCACTCCTTGCTTCAATTAACAGCTGAAAGCTGTAAGGGGGAGGTGTGGCTCAAGTGTCAGCCTTGAACAAAAAAAGCTAAGCAAGAATGAGGCCCTGAGTTCAAGCAGGACAGTGCAAAACAAGCAGACAAAAAAAACCAAAAAACTAAAAAACAAAATAAAACAAACCCCATTGTATATGTATTTTGTGGTTTTCAAACTTTTACCATTGGCTAGAACTGTGTTAGTTTCAAGAGCAAATGCCTCTTGGATCTGACTCCTGTCTAGGTCTCCAGGCTATTTTCCTGACAGTACACTTACTAGAATTACTTCATTCTCCAATATTGAAGCTCACAGCTCTGTCTTTGAAAAAGTTGTTCTTCCAGCTTAAATAATTGTACTCCTTAAGGTTTGACTATCTAAAGAATAGTTATTTAATCTTAAGACTCAGTTCTGTCTTGGAATTTCTCAGAAAGCTCTAACCCTTCTAGCAACCAGTGTATATGCTTCTATTACAAAATAGAACATACTACTTGTTTACATTGGGCTCATTCAAAATACAGAGAGCTCTGAGAGTGCAGGAGGCATCTTTCATCTCCATTAGCTTAATGTCTGACTCAATAAACACTGCTTGGAAGAAATTAAGGTGGAATGAAACACTGGTTTCTCAACTTCTGTCTACCACCTCATTCATAATATAATCCCACACTGGGAACACAGATTCTGAATGAGGCAAAAAGGGGGAAAATGGGATGGTGTGGAAGTTCTTCTGGCTTCAAATCACTGAGCTAAAATAGTATTTACATATTTTAAGAAAGAATAACATAGGTAATGGATCATAATCCAAAGTATACTAGATTTTCCACAGATGTGCCATTCATTCTTTGGATGTTTAGGTAAAAAAGGAATCAAGGGGAAGCCAGGCGCTGGTGGCTCACGCCTGTAATCCTAGCTACTCAGGAGGCTGAGATCTGAGGATCACGGTTCAAAGCCAGCCCGGGCAGGAAAATCCGTGAAACTCTTATCTCCAATAAACCACTTGAAAACTGGAAGTGGTGCTGTGGCTCAAGTGGTAGAGTGCTCACATTTGGCGGAAGAGCACAGGGACAGCGCCCAATCCCAGAGTTCAAGCCCCACGACTGACCAAAAAAAAGGAGGAGGAGGAATCAAGGGGAAAATATAGTATGGAACCAGTTAAATTTCAATCCTGATGTTGAATACTCTTATCAGAACTGAATCAGACTAAAAGTGCATGATACTGACTAATGGGGAGAAGAAAGAAATAAAATGGATTCAGGGGAATTCCTTGTTTTCTTATTTTAAGATTCAGTCTCCCAATAAATTCAGAATAGCAAGATATAATCTTGAAAAGCCAGAGAACTATTTTCCAAGAACTTTTAATACTGTACCCATAGAAATCTGCCTACTTTGTATATTCACTTTGATAACAGATATCCCACAAGGAACCCATCCAAAGTCAAACATTTTTTTGTTTAGCTGAAGTAGAACTTGGAATCAGGGTGTTAATTTACTACTTGAACCATGTTCTTAGCCCAAATATAACCTCCTGACTATGTGTGTATATGTGGCCATTCTAGGGTTTGGACTGAGGACCTAGGCACTGCCCTTGAATTTTTCTTACTCAAGGCCAGTGCTCTACCACTGAAGCCACAGCTCCACTTCTGGCTTTTTGGTAGTTTACTTGAGATAAAACTCATGGACTTTTCTTTTCTTTTTTTTTGCCAGTCATGGGGCCTGAACTCTGGGCTTGGGTACTGTCCCTCAGCTCTTCAGCTCAAGGCTAGCGTTCTACCACTTGAACCACAGCACCACTTCTAGCTTTTTCTGCTTATGTGGTGCTGAGGAATCAAACCCAGGGCCTCATGCATGCAAGGCAAGCACTCTACCACTGAGCCACCTTCCCAGCCCAAAGCTCATGGACTTTTCTGTCCACGTTGGCTTCAAATCAAGATCCTCAGATCTCAGCCTTCTAAGCAGACAGTATTTCAGGTATGAGCCACTAGCCCACAGCTTAACTTAAAAGAAAAATCTGTGTGTGTACAATGTTAGGGCCTTGTACATGCTAGGTAGTATATCCCCAGCTCTTGTTTCTTTGAGACACAGTCTTGCTATGAAGCCCAGGCTGGCCTTGATTTCTCAGTCCTCTAGACTCAGCCTCCAGAGTGTCAGGATTATAAATGTGTACCACCAAAACCAGCTTCCTTTTATCATTTTAGATAGCAAATGGAATATAACAGAGCCTTTTCTTCTTTCTTTTTTTTTTTTGGTCAGCCATGGGGCTTGAACTCTGGGCCTGGGCGCTGTCCCTCAGCTCTTCAGCTCAAGGCGAGCGCTCTACCACTTGAGCTACAGCGCCACTTCCGGTTTTCTGGTGGTTTATTGGAGATAGGAGTCTCACGGTCTCTCCTGCCTGGGCTGGCTTTGAACTGCGATCCTCAGATCTCAGCCTCCTGAGTAGCTAGGATTACAGGCATGAGCCACCAGCACCCGGCACTTTCTTTTCTTTCTTTTTTTTTTTTTTTTTTTGGTCCGGTCGTGGAGCCTGAACTCTGGGCCTAGGCACTGTCCCTCAGCTCTTCAGCTCAAGGCTAGCGCTCTACCACTTGAGCCACAGCGCCACTTCTGGCTTTTTTCTTTTTGCTTATGTGGTGCTGAGGAATCGAACCCAGGGCCTCAGGCATGCAAGGCAAGCGCTCTACCACTGAGCCACCTTCCCAGCCCTCTTTTTTTCTTTTTTGAGACAAGGTCTCAATATGAAGCTCATGATGGCCTTGAACTTTCTTCTCCAGCCTCAATTCAGTCTCCTAAGTGCTAGAATTACAGGGATGGATCACCACCCCCAGCAAAGCAAAGCCTTCACATCAATCTTCTGAGTGCAGGGATTACAGGCATGCATCATCAACCCCAGTACAGCAAAGCCTTTCAATGTCTCCCTATTAATGCATTTTGTCTCACCATCCCTCTGTGACTCCCCCTTCATAACACCTAGCTTCCCCTATCTATTCTCAACAAAGCAACCAAAGTGATCCTAAAATGTAGGCCAGCTCTTAACTACTCTCTGCTCAAACTTCCAATGACTTTCCATTTCACTCACAAACCATGCTAATTTTCCTCTGCCAGCTCCACTGCAGCCACTGAGAACACTGCTGTTTCTTGCATAAACCGGTGTGTTCCTACTTTGGGTTTTCGCATTTGCTGTTTCTTCAGTCCAGCATGATAGAAATTTGCATGACACATTCTTGACCTCTTTCAGGTCTTTCCTTTGATCAAATTTCATCTTTAGGTAGGTCTTCCACAACCAACGTGTTTACAAAATCACATCATTCACCTCCAATCTTTCCAATATTTGTTTTGTTTTTTTAAACTTACTTTTTGGCTTATGGCTTGACCTAATACCACATTCTCTATCTCTAAGAGAATATACCACAAAGGAAGAGATTTTGTTTGTTTTTGCTTACCGGAGGATTTTGCTGTTTCTAGATTAGTGTCTGGTACAGAGCCAAATTTTAAAAATTATGAGAAAGAAAATATTACCATACATCTCATAAACAGTAATATTTCCAGTTTTACTTTTGTGTATGTACTGTGAGTACATACTATGTAAAATACATCTCTCACTGTATGCTGCAATTTAAAAAAACATAAAAGCTACAATATTCACACTTCAAACTCAAAAGTATAGAGGAAATGGGTTCAGTGAGCAAAGGAATAGAACTCACACCTCAGCTTCCGCTTTGAAGCTGCCCAAAGTAGATCACAGATGGTACCAAGAAGTGGGTTACCTAAGCCTCTCTTCCTCAGGCAAGTCACGTGTGACATGTGGCCATAACAATATTAACTTGCTTCTCAGAGACACCAATAGGAAGAACAAACAGAAATGATTATTATAAGGCACTTTGAAACAAAAAGCAGGCTAAGAATGCTTAATAACAATAATGTTATTTAAAAGTTACTTTCAGTAGCTGCTGGGAAAGAGCAGCCTGTCAGCTTCAGCCTGTACCTAGCAATTAGTTTCTTTCCATAGTATAAGAAGTCTGCCGCAGTAGCTGTAGCCTCTTTGTGGAGGCACAGCTGGAGATGAGCAGGCTAAATATCCTAACCTTGCTCCAGTGTACTCCAAAAGCACTATAAAAAGGTCTGAGATGAACTCAGTGTGACCTCTGGCAAATCAGGCCTCTGACCACACCTTTCAGCACAGGTAACCAAAGGAGGCACTAACCTACATCCAGCGGCCCAGGACTCACCTTTGAGTGAGACGAGCTCATCTATTCTTCCATGACGCCACTTCTGACCTTTCAAGCCTCTGAGTGTTTTTTCTTTTATTCTCTTCCCTATTTAGCTTGTGGAAAGATTATTTACAGGCTGGTCCAAGTTAGGACTAGGCAGTGACGCCAGCCATCCCCAGTTCTCTGAGGAATGATGATTCAGATGTGTTTTTTAAGCACCACACAATCTAGTCAACAGATCCTAGGAGAATGGCTCTGAGTGGCAAGTTTTTAATGGCATAGACTCCAACTATGTGATATATGTCATCAGAGACCAAACATAAGTGCCAGCTAGAGGAATTAAATCAACCTGTAGCTCTATTCTAGTCAAAGCCAAAAATGGCTTCCATCCCAATTTAAAGAGTGTTCCATTTCAAACCCTAATAACCAATGAATTATCTGGGAATTATCAGAGATAAACTAACAAAACAAAAAGGTCTATCTACAATGTTCAACAACATCTGAATACAGTTACAATATAGCAGAAACTGGCATGAAACCCTCCATAGAAAAAGTCAATTTAAGCCGGGCGCCGGTAGCTCACGCCTGTAATCCTAGCTACTCAGGAGGCTGAGATCTGAGGATCCAGGTTCAAAGCCAGCCCGGGCAGGAAAGTCTGTGAGACTCTTATCTCTAACAAACCACTAGAAAACCAGAAGTGGCGCTGTGGCTTAAGTGGCAGAGTGCTTGCCTTGAGCTGAAGAGCGCAGGGACAGTGCCCAAGCCCAGAGTTCAAGCCCCATGACCCACCAAAAAAAAAAAAAAAAAAAAAAAAGGAAAATGTCAATTTACTTTATTTCTGATACAAATTAAATTTTAATCTGCATGGCAGCTTTAGTTCAATTTCAAAGCTTCTAAGATTCAAATAAAAACTCTCTAAACTCTCTTTATATTCCTTCTTAGGCCACTGAAAGATCAGAGAGGATTATATGAAAGTTAAGCAGCCCTAAAACAGTATCAACCTACCGTGCATCCTAGATAAAAGACATACTTATTTTATTCTCAGGGGATATTAGAGCATTATATTCACTGTTAAAAAGAGTGTGTGAGGGCTGGGAATGTGGCCTAGTGGTAGAATGCTTGCCTTGCATGCATGAGGCCCTGGGTTTGATTTCTCAGTACCACATCAACAGAAAAAAGCCAGAAGTGGTGCTGTGGTTCAAGTGGTAGGGTGCTAGCCTTGAGCTGAGGGACAGCGTCCAGACCCATAGTTCAGGCCTCATGATTGACCCCCCCCCCCGAAAAAAAGTGTGTATGAAAGCCAGATGCCCATGGCTCATGCCCATAATTCTAATACTCAGGAGGCTGAGATCCAGTGGATCAAAACTCAAAGCTACCTGGAGCAGAAAAGTCTGTGAGACTTCATCTCCAAAACAACTAGCAAAATGCTGGACTGGAGGCATGGTTCAAATGGTAGTGCCAGATGAGCAAGCAAGTGAGAAGCCCAGAGTTCAAACTTCAGTATTGGGGAAATAAGTATTGACAGGAGAAGCACTGACAAGGAAATAGTCAATTCAAAGTGTGCCTACTGCCAGTCCATAAGTGGAATAAGGGAAGTAGTAAGCAGATGAAGCCAATAATCTTGTACAGTTTCATAGAACTCTGGCTTCTCTGCTATACAAAAGTAAGGATGCAAGTGATATGAGTGATCTGGTTATATGAGTCTAAAGATAACAAGCTAGTGATGAAGAAAGAGTTAAGCAACTTTCACAACTCTAATGGATCATTCCCATGTCAATGGTGGCTTCCAGGTGCCTCATAAGGCACTGCATGGTGAAGAAAATATTCCAATATACACTGCTTCTGTTCTCATTCAGGTAGCTTTTTCTTTCTTTTTTCTTTTTCTTTTCTTTTTTTTTTTTTCTTTGTCAGTTGTGGGGCTTGAACTCAGGGCCTAGGCACTGTCCTTGAGTTCTTTTGCTCAAGGCCAGCACTCTACCGCTTTGAACCATAGCTCCACTTCCCATTTCCTGGTGGTTAATTGGAAAAAAGGGACTAACAAACTTTCCTGCCTGGGAAGGCTTTGAACTGCAAGCCTCAGATCTCAACCTCCTGAGTAGCTAGGATTACAGGCGTGAGCCACCAGCGCTGGGCTTAACTTCATTTTTTTTTTTTTTTTGGGGTCCGGTCGTGGGGCCTGAACTCTGGGCCTGGGCACTTTCCCTCAGCTCTTCAGCTCAAGGCTAGCACTCTACCACTGGAGCCACAGTACCACTTCCGGCTTTTTTCTTATGTGGTACTGAGGAATCGAACCCAGGGCCTTGAGCATGCAAGGCAAGTGCTCTACCACTGAGCCACCTTCCCAGCCCTTAACTTCATTTTTTAAGCTTTATATCTTAAGCAAAATAAGCTGGAAACTACAGTAACTGTATATATAGCCTTTCTGCCATATTCACTCACCTATGATACAATACTGACCAATGTGATGACTGTCTTGAACCCTTTGTTATAAGCCTCCAAATTCTTTCCTCCTTTAGTAGTCCCCAACAGAATTATTCTATACAGTTTTAGCTGCCAGAAATAGCAAGCAATAATGTTTTAGGCCTTTCAGCTGCCTAATAGGCAAGACTTCAAACCCTAAAATCCTTCTCTAAACAGGTTCTGGGAGTCATTATATATGCAAGAAACACCATTACCAAAAAACAAAAGAAGCATGCCCACAGGTACCAATCTTTCTTTTCCCCTTGCATATAGCCATATGTACCTTGCCAGGACAGCCTGGGTTGCAGCTGTCTCATCTTATGGTATTATTTATAGTAATATTAGGAGGACAGGAAAACAGAAATCATGAGCTCCTATTTGCTGCAAAGAGATTGTTTTTTTCACACTGACATTTTGGTGGAGCTGGGGATGAAACTAAAGACCTGCATATGCTAGGCAAAGTATAACCACTTTTGTGCTATACCCTAAGCCCTTGTTAAACTTTAAAACACAATAATATTGTAATGAATGACAAGATAGTGAAGACAATACTGGTAAATTGCTAACTAGAGTGACACTCCACACTCCAGTCTGGTATGTTTTAGAAGGCCTCAGACATAATGGTTTCAGTTTAGTTAGCTGCAAGTTGTAAATCAAATGGCATTCCACTTGTGATTTTGTACTTCTAGATGTATTATCCAACTTTATGTGGGCAGAGGATATGTGGCTGTCAAGATGCCTGGACAGGCAGGTCACCGAGCACAGATGCTGCTTCTGGGTAGTTCACTAGAGAAATGGTTCATTTATAAAAGGGACAAGATCGAAAGGAGCAAGTCTTGAGGCTGGGAAGGTGGCTCAGTGGTAGAGCGCTTGCCTTGCATGCATGAGGCCTTGGGTTCGATTCCTCAGCACCACATAAGCAAAAAGAAAAAAGCCGGAAATGGCGCTGTGGCTCAAGTGGTAGAGCACTAGCCTTGAGCTGAAGAGCTGAGGGACAGTGCCCAGGCTCAGAGTTCAGGCCCCATGACCGGACCCCCCCAAAAAAAAATAAAATAAAAATGAAAGGAACAAGTCTTATGGCTTCTCCTTCTGAGTATTTGTCCTCCAATTCCTTGAATGGGTCCTGGAAATGTTGCTACCAATCAACTCCTGGCATTCATTCATATGCTTTTCAAAAATGACTCGTTAATATCTTTGTTTCTAAACTATAACTGATTCCAATTATATTTTCCAGCAACTTCTAAACTGAGAATTAGGCTGACACCTATACAAACGAATTTCTCTAAACCTAAGCTTTCCTGAAGTAGAATAAAGGGTGGCATGCCTATAATTCCAGATACTTGGGAGGCTGAGTTGGAAGAATTGTCAGTTTAAGCCCAGCTTGGGCAACAGAGACAATGCCTTGCCTCATAAAACTAAATAAATAAAAGAACAAATGAATTCAGACTTATGTTCTCATTATATGCCCACCTCTGACTGACTTTGCATCCCATATGCCTTGGTTCTGAAAGAGTTAACTAGTTTCCTACTCATAATACATCATGCTATAGCAATCATGTAAGTACAAATGAAATGATATAAATACAAATAAAAGCAAGATTAAATCCATTTTAGGAAAATCCCAGTGATTCTCTTTAATTCGAACTCATAATGTGCCTTAAGGTTTTTTTGTTGGTTTTTTTTTGGTCATGGGGCCTGAACTCGGCCTGGGCGCTGTCCCTCAGCTCTTCAGCTCAAGGCTAGTGCTCTACCACTGTGAGCCATAGTGCCACTTCCGGCTTTTTCTGCTTATGTGGTGCTGAGGAATCGAACCCAGGGCCTCCTGCATGCAAGGCAAGCACTCTACCACTGAGCCACCTTCCCAGCCCTGCCTTAAGCTATTGTGTAAAGAGTATCAGCACTATTGGGTGCCGGTAGCTCATGGCTATAATGATAGCTATTCAGGAGCTGAGATCTGAGGATCACAGTTCAAAGCCAGCACATGTAGAAAAGTCCCCTGATACTCCAATTAACACAAAAACCAGAAGTAGTACTGTGACTCAAGTGGTAGAACTCTAGCCTTGAGCACAAGGCTCAGTGACAGTGCCCAGGACCTGGGTTCAAGCCCCACAACTGACCTTAAAAAAAAAAAAAGTATTAAACACTAAGAGGGTATCTACCTATATTTAAGATTCCCTAGTGCATAAAGACCATAAAGTTAAAGCTATTTCCAATCATATAACAAACTAGAAATCCAAAATGGATATTTTCTATCATCATGATATAACATAATTATTATATAAAGATGGTAGTTTTAATAAATCACTTGTATTTTTACTTTAGGACTACATAAAATTTAACATCCTTCACTTGACATGGGCTTCCATTCCTTGGGTATTGTGACATTGTAGGCCCCTTTAATGAGGAATTTAGTGCGCGCACGCGCGTGCGTGCGTGCGTGCGTGCGTGCGTGCGTGCGTGCGTGTGTGTGTGTGTGTGTGTGTGTGTGTGTGTGTGTTGGTCTTGGGGCTTGACTTCAGGGCCAGGATGCTTGCCTGAACTTTTTTGCTTGAGGCCAGTGTTCTACCATTTGAGCCACAGCTCCTCTTTGGGCTTTTTGGTAGTTAACTGGAGAAGTCAAGTGTTTCATGGACTTTCCTGCCCGGGCTGGCTTTGAACTGCAATCCTCAGATTTCGGCCTCCCACTGAGTAGCCAGGATTACAGGTATGAGCCATCAGGGGCTGGCTTTTTAGCTTTGGTGTTTTGAGAACAAAATTCTGAGTGTAGACACAACTGTCTCCTGTCATTGTGCATAGGTTTCGGATCCATTAGACCACCTCTACTTATATATAATTCTTCTTTACTGCTTATGTGTGGTGGTAATTTGAACAAGGCAACTGCTACTAATTGTCCAAAAATGTGTGTTGAATATGGGTTAAAGAAAGACAAAAGATACTGCCTTCAGCTGGGTGCTGGTGGCTCACGCCTGTAAGCTTAGCTACTCAGGAGGCTGAGATCTGAGGATCATGGTTCAAAGATAGCCTGGGCAGGAATGTCCATGAGACTCTAAGCTCCAATTGAGTACCAAAAAACCGAATTGGCACTGTGGCTCAACTGGTAGAGCACTAGCCTTGAGCTGAAAGAGCTGAGGGACAGTGCACAGGCTGAGTTCAAGCCCCATGACTGACAAAAAACAAAATAAAGAAGTATAGACAAAGACAATTAAGTAAAAAAAAAAAAAAAGGAATATTCATAGGATACTACAGATACTAAGTATACATAAAATATTAAATTTCTCAGACAAAAATGAAAGGATATAGGTATAATCCTGATGACATGAAAGAATATATCAAATTGAAGCAGCAGTCACAAAAGGTAATTTTCTAGTTTCTTTGGTAAGCAAAATGTTTTAATCTTCTATAATGTAGATTCAATTTACTTACATATTATTTCTAAAATATTTTAGGACTACTTGGATTATGATCTATTTGTATGACCTCAGAATCTTTGCATCGTTCCTAAAACCACACAAAGGGAAGTGGCACTGTGGCTCGAGTGGTAGAGTGCTGGCCTTAAGCTGAAGAGCTGAGGCCCAGAGTTCAAGCCTCACAACTGACAAAAAACAAAACAAAACCTCCACACACAAAGACTCAATGTATATACAAGCAGCACTGTAGTTCCATAAAAATCATCAGAGTGTGTAGTCTTCAACTATGGATCTTGGAAGACCAAAGCGGGCTTTAACACTGAACTTGTTTGGATTGCACAACAGTCAAGAAAAGTCCGTAAATGCCAAGCCAGTTTGTTTCATTTGATGGAAGCTGCTGAAAAGGTCTTCCGTTTGGAAGCAGTTACCAGTTTTTCTGGTACAATAGCTACAGCTGTGGGCTTTGAGTGTGAATGGACATACGCAAGACATGAAATATCAGGGACAGGCACCATCTGCAACTGACTGTCTCACCAGGCAGAGACTGAAATGTAGGAGTCACAAGGGACAGAATTTGCTCAGGGATGTACATTTGCAAATCCCCCCTTGGCTGACAAACATCTTAAAAAACAAGAATAGCACAATTGGAAGATTATGTCCTTTGTAGCTAGTATCTTTAGTACTTCCTGCCCTCACCATCCAAAGGCTAATGAACAGAACAGATGAAAATGGCTTTGTTTTAGAAGAGACATTCCAAGAAAAAAAAAACATAAGAGATAGCTTCTTTTCCCTAAGTAAAATTTATCTTCTATTCAATCATGTTTATGAAATTTAAAGGTGGCAAAGAGATTTTTTTAAAGGTGGGAAAGAGATAAAAAACTATGTAGTTTGAAGGAGTCAAACCTTCCCCCCACCCCCAACCCGTCCCGCCCCAAGGCTGGTGTTCTACCACTGAACCCTATTCTCCACTTCTGGCATTTTGTTGGTGAATTGGAGATAAGACTCTCACAGAAGCTGGGTGCCAGCAACTCACACCTGTAATCCTAGCTACTCAGGAGGCAGAGATCTGAGGATCATGGTTCAAAGCCAACCTGGGCAGCAAAGTACTTGAGACTCTTACCTCCAGTAAACCACTAGAAAACCGGAAGTGGTGCTGTGACTTAAAGGGTAGAATGCTCACCTTGAGCGGAAGAGAGCGAAGGGACAGCGCCCAAGCCCGGAGTTCAAACCCCATGACCAACCAAAAAAAAAAAAAAAAAAAGTCTCAGACTTTCCTGCCCTGGATGGCTCCACATTGAGATTCTCAGATCTCAGCCTCCTGAGTAGTTAGCATTACAGAAATGAGACATAAGCACCCAGCAGGCCTAGTTATTTATATACAAATTCACCTCCAAGGTTCTTTTATAGTGAGGAAGTAAGGCAGGGAAGGGGAGAGGGGAAAGGGAAGGGGAGAGGAAAGGGGAAACGGAAGGGGAAGGGGAAAAAGAAGGGGAAGGGGAAAGGGAAAATGGGGAAGGGGAAGGAAATGAAGGAAGGGAAGGGAGGGAAGGAGGGAAGAAGAAAGGCAGGGAGGAAGAAAGGGGAGAGAAAGAAGGGAAAGAGGAAGGGAGGGAAGGAAAGAAGAGGGGAGGTAGGGAGAGAAGGGGGGCAGAGGATAATTGTTAAGAAAGTACAATCAGTCCTTCAGGAAGACTTAACATCACATTTATTTCCTATGGCAGAAATCCTTACATAATTAAGAGGGAAAACGGTTTTTGGTATATGTGTGTGCCAATCCTGGGACTGAACTCAGGATCTGAGTGTTGTCCTTGAGCTTTTGCACTCCTCAAGGCTGGCACTCTACTACTTGATATACATCTCACCTCAAATTCCAGCTTTTTCTGGTTAACTGGAGAAAACAATCTAATGGATTTTCCTGCCCAGGCTGGCTTCACACTGCAATCCTCAGAACTCAGCCTCCTGAGGAGCTAGGATTATAGGCATACGAAGGGAAAATAGAAACTGCAACAAAATCTTTGTAGCTGAAAATAAATTAGCAATAACACCAAAGAATTCTCAAAGGTTTAGGACTGGTAGCACCTTTGGAAATATATGGAATAGAGACAAGGGGCCCTTAAAAGAAAACTGCCACCACCCCTTCAAAATAAAAGAAGAGAAAAAAGGAGGATGTCATGAAGAGTCCTAGATCTCTACCTCCATTCCAAACTAGTAAGAACTACTTGAATCCCCCCCCCCCCAGCCTCTGTGTAAAATTAAAAATTGATCTGCCAGGAGCCCTGGTACGTCCGTACCCCCATCCACCTGCCAAGTTCCCAAAGCCACTACCCCTCCCTTCTGCTGGGTCCACTCCCTCCCCATCTTCCCCAGTCCTCCATCTCCTAGCTCTCCCATCCAAGGGCCTAGCCCGAGGGCATCTTGGCTAGAGGGGGCGAATGCCCTTGCTCTTTCTCAGAGACAACTCAGTCCTCAGTCCCTGCTGTGGTCCTGGAGGTTTCCGGCTCTGTGCCTCCCTCCCGAGGGTCTTGGCAGCTTATCTGGGCCTTGGCTGGAGGCTATCTCCCCCAGGGCAGGGGCCAGGCCTCCCTACCCCTGCCCTAGCCTGCCAGGCTTGGTGGGGGCTTTTGTGGTCCAGGCTTGTCCATCCAAGGGAAGAAAGAAGTGGATGCCAGACAAAGTTGAGGGGTAGTGGATTAAGTGAACTTCTGCATACTAAATGCCAAGACTTCCCAGCTTTCTCTCCCAATTTAGATCCCAGAAGGCTGGCAGAAAGCCTTTACATTCCAGACAGGAGACACAAATATAATTTTTAAAAGAACCAAGCCAGCCCAAGTAAAAAGACATGGAAAATATTTACATAAGTGTTCTAGCTGCTGTTAGTGAAGGGCAGGTGGATAGCCTGTCCTGGGCCTGAGGGTTCAGGGGGCCAATACTCTGACCCTCCTCTGGTCTTCCCATCCACAGGGTTAAATAGCATTGCCCCGCCAGAACACACTGAATTCTCTAGCCATTTATCCCCAAAGTTACTTCTGGGTTCTTCTGAGACTCTTCTACAGGTCACTTTTCCTAAGAGTCAGTAAACATCCTTCTAGGCCCAAGGATGGCTTATACATGAAGGGTAGGGATAAAGGGAAGCTGGTTTTCAGTTGTACCACTGAAATGAACAGAAGGGAGAAATTCAGCAAATGGAATCCTAGAACCCAACACAATATCTGAAATAAAAAAATGTGCTCATGGACTTACCAGAAAGTTGTTATCTTTTCTGGTGCTGACAATTGGACAAAGGGCCTTGCATTTGCAAGTTCCCCTCAATGAGCTACATTCCCTACCTAGCTGTCTATAGTCAGTTTATCTGAAGACAGATCAGTAGGAACTACCCTACCCAATGTGAAGAACAGAAAAATGAAACAACAAAATAATCTCCAAAACAATAGTTCCAGAGATCTGATGGATGATTTTAAGTTGTTCTAATATGTATGTGATTATACTTCCAGAAGGTGAGAAGAGATGAGAGTAAGAAAAAGAATGACAAAACTTTTTCAAATTTGGGAAAAACTATCAACTTACAGGAACCAGAAACTTGTGAGATACAACACAGGTAAAAAGGAAATCCTTATAGTAAAATAAATAAAACTACTAAAAGTCAAAAGAAATATGCTACAGGTATCATCAAATAAGCACTATCCAACAGAACTTTCTGCAGTGATGTAAATGTTCTACCTCTACAGCTTACCAACTACTAGCCACAGGTATATTTTACATATGGCTAATGAACAGGAGAAGTGAAATATTTGATTTAATTTTAATTCATTTAAATGTATAAAGCCACATGAAGTTAGTAATTATATTTCACAGTATAGTTAAAGAATTGGGGATGTAGCTTAATAATGTATGCATCAGTATCATAACAGGTGAACTTTACTGATTAAACAGTAGCAAATAAAGTAACACATATTAAAATAATTAGAAATTTGAATGTTAAATGACTATTTGACATTAAAGGGTTCTTAGAAAAAAATTTTTTTAAGATACGAGTTTTGTGTGCTTTGAGAATATACACTGATATATGTACAGACCAAGTCATGTAAGTGGCCGGGATTTACTTCAAAATAACATAGAGCAAGCTTTGGAAAGGAGTATAGATTGTATAAACTTACATTAAGAATAGAACAGACACAGTAAAGGATGAAGAATCAGAAAGACAAATAAGTAGAAAATAATTTCTAGCCTGAAATTTTATACAACACCAAACAAACATGAAGATAGAATAAAGGAGACATTTAAAAAGTGAAAGCTTGAAAACTGTCCTATCTCAAAAACTTTCCCTACTTCCCTATTTGAAAGAAGTTTACTGGAAGATATGTTTCATTAAAATAGAGGAGTGAAGCCAGGCCTGAAGCTTAAGCCTATAATCCTAGCTACTTACAAGGTAGAGACTGGAGGACTGTGGTTTGAGACTAGTCCAGGCAAAAAGAAATTGGAGACTCCATCTCAACTCAATGGCTGGGATGTTTGCATGTGCCTGTAATCATCAGCAACATGTGGAAGCACAAGTAGGAGGACTGTGGCCCACCGTGGGTATAAAGTGAGACCCTACCTCAAAAACAACCAAGACAAAAAGGAGCTGGAGGTATGGCTCAAGTGGTAGAGTGCTTGCCCAGCAAGCTCAAGACTGACTTCAATTCCTAGTATCACTAATGAAGGCAGGGAGGGAAGGATGGGAGAGAGGGAGGGAAGGAGGGATGTAAGTGTACCTAGAGAAGAAAAATAAAATTAAATAAATGAGAAACCTAACATGGGTGAGATGAAGGGAATGAATTCTCAGTATGGTGAAGGGAGATCTTAAAATGACAGCTATGTTACAGGTATTTAAGAAATCAGACTGGTATAGTTTAACATAGTCAAGAAAGAAAAACTGACAGACTGTTTTAAGGATCTGAAAATGATAGAACTGGGTCTGAATTACATTAAGAATTAATTCCAATTATCATAAAAAGTTTTATGGGGAAAAATCGTATCTTACTATATGGCTCAGCTTTGAAGAGTACATGTTATTACTAAGCACTGATTTAAACAAAGTCCAAGGTGGCTATATTGGAAAAATGGAAAGTAGGGAGTGCAAACAATGGCAGTGAGAAGGAGAGTGAAGAATTCCTAAAACCCAGAAGTTCCAATGAAAACATGTTATTTACAGATAGAGGGGTAAATACTGAAAGAACCAACTAAAAGGCAAAAGAGGCTCTGTGGAAGGAAAAACTGGGCCCGTGTTGGACAGAGAAGGCTGAGTCCAGAGTTTTTCTTTATTATAGAACTAGTTGACTCTTTAAACTGCAGCTGTTATAACCTTGGTAAATATTAACTTAGAAGAATGAGGCTCTCAATGTTCTCATGAGTCAACAGCTCAGTGAACAGGGAAGCTGAGCAGCTGTGGGGATTCTACAGCATCTATGCAAAGACCATGAGCATCACCCTGGGATACACACACAGTATGCTATAATTCCATTGTCTCTTTGTAAATACTGACTGGATGAAGCAGTCACTTGCCAGGTTTTTGTTTATTTAAATAGAGGGAATCAATTTCCTTAAGAATATAATTATATGATATAAATAAACTCAAAAGTGGTTCACAATGGGCACAAGCTTAACTTGGTGTAAGACAAGCTGGATTCTTTGAGTTCTTATATGTGTGTATGAGGGGGTTTCTGGGGAGCTTCATGAATGCCAAGTTAGCATTCTACCCTGAACCACTAGCCTACAGTTGGTATAGTAGAAAAATTCTTCTAAGTTAAAAATCTCTATTGGGGAAAAAAAAATCTCTATTGGGTATTTAATTTCTATCTCTAAGGTATAATCTATTTACATCTTAAGAAGGAATGGTATATAGTTAATCCTTAAGTAGTATTTCAGATGATAAGCCATTAAGTAGTTTAATGAGCATGTTACTGTTTAGTTTAAAAAATATGATCCATTATAGTTTTTAAAGCTGTGCTTGCTTTATTTGTTCTAAACACTGATTTGAAATTAGGTAAAACAGTGAAAATCCACATGGCATTTAAAGTTGCTCTTTCTCAGTTCCCAAATATTTTTTCTTTCCTGGCTTTATGATCTCAGAGTACTAAAAAAGTGCTAACTTTCCAACTTAACTCGAGAATCTAAACATGTAAATATATTTAAATACTAAATTAATCTTGACCTAGCTTTAGCTGGATCTATCTACATGATCTAATTTGTTGGAATTAAGAGATCTTCTTAGTTTTTGGTTTTTTTTTTTTGCTTCCAGTACTAGGAATTGAATTCAGAACCTGTGTGTGTGTGTGTACATGTCTCAAGCATTGGATTAAGTTTTGCTGCTTTTTTTTTTTAATGATTATTGTGAAAATACCATACAGAGGGGTTACAATTACATGGGCAAGATAATGAGTACATTTCTTATCAAGCACTGTTGCTGGGGCTGGGAAGGTGGCTCAGTGGTAGAGCGCTTGCCTTGTATGCATGAGGCCCTGGGTTCGAATCCTCAGCACCACATAAGCAGGAAAAAAAAGCCGGAAGTGGTGCTGTGGCTCAAGTGGCAGAGCGCTAGCTTTGAGCTGAAGAGCTGAGGGACAGCGCCCAGGCCCAGAGTTCAGGCCCACAACTGGACTCACCCCCCCCCCAAAAAAAGGGAAAAAAAAGCATTGTTGCCTCCTCCTTTGTTTCCCCTTCCCTCTTCTCCTTCCACCCCGCCCCAAGTTTTGATTCTTCTTGATCATAGGGGTACGACTGCAAAATAGAAGCTGAAATTTAACGTAACTTACTCATCTTAAACTAGCCATTAGTTTCACTTTCTACCAGCAGATGCTAATTATTAGAGTAGTTCTAAGGGGGAATTTTTTCCCCCAAGTTTTGCTTATATTCTCTATTGGGAAATACCAATAAATTAGAATGCCATAATTATGGCTGAAAGAAGAAACTTTTTTTTTGCAAATTTTTTATTGTGATTAAGTGATTATATAATTTTGCAATATTGTGGGATAGTGATGCTCAGTTAAAGTCACAAACACATTCTAACCTTCATGGGCAAATTGTCTATCATGGTCTATAAAGTTTATGAGTTCTATGGGCTTTGACTATACAGTTATTTTGAAAGAAGAAACTTAAAGGGATTTTTTTTTGGTGCTGGTCCTGAGGCTTGAACTCATGACCTGAGTGCTGTCCCTGAACCTCTTTGTGATGAAAGCTAGTGTTCTACAATTTAAGCCTGTCTCAGGCCTGTAATCCTAGCTACTCAGGAGGCTGAGATCTGAGGATCACACTTCAAAGCCAGCCCAGGCAGAAAATTAATCACAGAAAAGAGTCAAAAGTGACGCTGTGGTTTCAAGTGGTAGAGCATAAGCCTTGAGCAAAAGGAGCCCAGCAACAGTGCTCAGGCCCAGAATTAAAGCCCCAGAACCAGAGTGAGGGGCGGGTGAGGGGTAGCTAGGATTATAGGTGTGAGCCACCAGGTGCCTGGCTTTTTTATTTTTTTTTAACTTTCTTTTTAAGATCTAAGAATTTGCTCTGTTTTCTGTGACCCAAATTCTCTTTTCTGCTTCTGAAGAAAGTATTTTGCATGCATGCTGACTGTCCTCAAATATTAGCCTTGAGGCTTTGTGGGCCAATGGGAGGTACAATTGCAAGAAAAGAGATAGATGAAGATTTGGGTTAGTTACTTTAGGACCATGAGCTGGAAAAAACACTTTAACACATTACTTTCATCATAGTAACAGCCAAATCTATCTGCATAGTAATTCTTGTTTTATTTTATTCTGAGCCAAGATATATTGTGACTCATTTGTCTACTCTCTAAACTGTTACTCCTTCTGCAAAAAAAAAAAAAAAAAAGCAAGCAACAACTGTGGTAACAAGGTAGTAACCTGGCGAACATGTGGGTACACTGGAATTGAAATACTAAGGGCAGTTTAACCTTACCTCTAAAGCTCATTTACTGTCTTCTCACAATCAGTAACTAGTATCTACATTGCTCTTTGTGAAAGGTCAAGAGATGGGGGTCTTACCTAACTTGACAGGAAAGTAGAAGACCAATACTTTTCACTCATCATCCTAAACATTTTTCAGTCTCATTCACACAATTCTATCATCTCAATTTCTAGGAGAGACGCCAATCCTTTTTCCTGGGGACTTTGTTTACAGCACAATTTTTCCTTTCCTGTTCTTTTTGTTAAATTGTGAACTTACTTTCAGTAGGGATTTTCTTCTCAGTTGGGAGTCCTAATGGCTCTAAACCTTGGAACTATAGCTGAAGAGCTGTTCTCTATCTGCTTTTGCCAAGTATTCTAGGTTTCATTCATCCTGGGCCAATTTTACCTTAATTTACTGATGTGGAGAATATTAGAGTAATATATAACTAGTATAAACTTGTACTATATATTGGTGTATGGCATGAGTGGGCCTTAGACTTCTCACAAGAGTCCACCAAGAACTCTGTAGAGAGGGAAGCTTTTTTTTTTTTTTTTTTTTTAAAACCAGCCCTGGGGCCTAAACTTTGGGTCAGGGTGCCATCCTGAGCTCAAGACTAGAATTCTATTACTTGAGCAACAGTCCCACTTCTGGCTTTTTGTGGTTAACTGAAGATTAAGAGTCTCACAAACTTTTCTGCCCAGGCTAGCTTCCAATGGCAATCCTCACATTTCAGCCTCCTGAGTAGCTAGGATTACAGCCATGAGATACAGGTATCTTGGCTTCTGAGAGGGAAATTTTATCACTACTTTCTTGGATGTCAGGGATATTTTTCTAATTCCTTATCTCAAATTGCTCTAATGAAGTTTACTTTGTTTTTGTGAACATTCAAGAAAAATCTCAGTGGGGCACAATAGCACATGGCTGTCATCTCAGCTATTCAGGAGGTTTGAGACAGGAGGACTCAAGTTGGGAGGCTAGCCTGGGCTACAGAGCAAGATCCCATCTTAAGAAACTTAACAACCTGTAGGACTTAAAGCTGTGCAAGTATCCCATCAAAGCTGCTACAACTTCAGCTTAGGAGGCTACTACTCTACATTCATGTTGCTTGAACCCAGAAGGTTTACAGAGAAACTTTCCAATCTAAGCATGCTAATTGTCAAGGCTGTGAGGCTCTAGTAATCAGCTAAAGTCGTTAGCTCCTTAAGATGCTACCATTATCTCAGCTATGTGCTAACAGAGACATTTAAATCCAAATAACTCAGCTACTTGCAGTCCAACATGCAAAGATAAATATATAAATTTCCTCTGAAATCTGTTGTTATATAAATTACATTCAAATTTTGTTATAGAAGCCCTTACAGGAAAAAATTTGCAAATAAGTTTAAAAGTTTCTAAATGGGGCTGGGAAGGTGGCTCAGTGGTAGAGCGCATGCCTTGCATAACATGAGGCCCTGGGTTTGATTCCTCAGTACCAGAGAAGCAGAAAAAGCCAGAAGTGGTGCTATGGCTCAAGTGGTAGAGCACTAGCCTTGAGCTGAAGAGCTGAGGGACAGCGCCCAGGCCCAGAGTTCGAGCCCCATTACAAAAAAAAAAAAGTTTCTAAATGTTAGAGATTAAAAGAATGAGTAATTCTTTATGGCTTCTGTTTTTCTTATGAAAAGAAAATAAACTCTTCTCCACAAATGATTTCAAACTCTATTCAGAGAAAACTCTAACCTAAGAAAGAGAGGACTAAGGAGGAAAGGTCTGTCCTGTTGCGAGAGTGGGCCCTCAGTGTGCTGAGGTTGAGGTGGGAAAATAGCCTAATGACAGGTTCTTCTGGGACTCTGCTCCAAAGACTACGTTTTCATTAAAAAAAAAAAAAAAAGACCGTCCCCTATCCTGCTTTTGGATTCTTGTCTTGCCACCTGACCTTTCCCTGTTACATGACATCTGCAACAACGAGGCTATAAACCAAAGGACAGAATCAAGGACAAGCAAATGTTGGCATCGTGCTCTTAAACCTACCAAGCTAAGTCAGCCTCTTTTCTTTATGTGGCATTCAGCAACAATAAACATACTACAACAGAGGGGCTGTTTTACATATAACTAAAAATCAGCAAAATGTTAACCAGTACTATTCAAGTGAAGTAAAACTCTGACCTGCAGATTATTCAGAGGTTCCATCTTCATGACTGGGCCCAAGGTGTTGAGAGGCAGGGAGACATCAATGCTCTGGTTTGGCATCAGTGGGGTATGGATGGCCAGAGGAGTGCTTGGAATGACACCAAAGCTTAGGGAGGAGATGGAAGAAATCACAGCATTAGTCAAGAGGCTGGATTGAGCGACAGTTCTAGGTTTCAATGACTTTTTACCCTAATTGAAAGAAACTTTTTATTGATAGTGCTGGGAAAAGAAACAATTTCTTTAAATTACTTTTTATTTAAAAATTTTATTTTTATTATCTTTAAATAGTTGTACAAAGGGCTTTCAGTTCAACATGACTACTTTAATATAATTAAGTAGAAGGACTAGCAGTATTACTCTGTGATAAGCTGAAGATTTGAATTTACAAATGAATGGATATACCAGGCGCTGGTGGCTCACACCTTTAATCCTAGCTACTTAGGAGGCTGAGATTGGGGGTTCATGGTTCAAAGCCAGCCCAGGCAGGAAAGTATGTGAGACTTTTATCTCCAATTAACTACTCAGAGAAAGCTGGAAGTAGAGCTCTGGCTCAAAGTGGTAGCAGAAAAGAGCTCAGGGACAATACCCAGGCCCTGAGTTCAAGCCCCAGGACCAGCACAAAAACAAACAAACCAATAAACAACAACAAAACCCACAAATGAATGGATCTCTCAGGTAGCCAGTTCCCCTCCCTCTTCCAACCATGAAATTTAATAAAAGCAATTGGTGCTACAGCAACTACAAAAATATCAGTATTTTCTCCTCTTTATTAAGGCAGAGAATTCATTGCTAAGAACCTGTATGTGGCTATGTAGTTAGTATAAACGGTGTTTGTTTTCTCATATTTCTAGTACCAATTGAAGTACATTAATTTTTCTACCAAAATATGAACTTTTTTTTTTTTTTCCAAAATATGAACTTCAGATGCTTGGTTCACTACTCAAGTACCTAGAAATTGTCTGGCATACAGATCTCAACGACAATGTGGTAAATGATAAATAGGTTCCAATTTAAAGCATTAAAATATTGTATTACCAGATTTTGTTGTTGTTGTTGTTGTTGGTCGTGGGGCTTAAACTCTGGGCCTGGGTGCTGTCCCTGAGCTCTTCAGCTCAAGGTGAGTGCTCTGCCATTTGAGCCATGGCACCACTTCTGGTTTGCTGACAGTTTATTGGAGATAAAAGTCTCATAGACTTTTCTGCCCAGACTGGCTTTGAACTGTAATCCTCAGATCTCAGCCTCCTGAATAGCTAGGATTATAGGCATGAGCCACTGGTGCCCAGCTTACCAGATTTTTTTTTAAAAAGAAAACAATTAAGTTCGAGTTTCTTCCTACCATATAGATGTTTCTCTAAAATATTCTCTAGGGTCTCTAAGAACTGAAGCTGACAACCAAGTAGACTTGCAAAAGCCAAAGCCCACTCTACATTCAGAATTTGCCATTATGTGACTTTTAATTTCTTGTGCCAATACTGGGGCTTAAACTCAGGACCTGGGTACTGTCTCTGAGATTTTTCACTCAAAGCTTGTACTCTACCACTAGAGCCACAGCTCCATTTCTAGCTTTTTGCTGGTTAATTGGAGATAAGAGTCTCACAATTTTCCTCCCCTAACTGGCTTCAAATTACGATTCTCATATCTCAGCCTTCTGAGCAGCTCGAACTACAGGCATGAGCCACCAGCATATGGCTTAATATATGACTTTTTACCCAGTATTAAGAGGATTTTCTCACTGGACACAAGGTACAATGCTGACATCTATCAAACTCTCTATTTCTTACCTATTCTTGTTGAACTGGATTGCAAAGTCTGTCATATGTTGCAGAGCTTTATTGGTGAAGTTCATTTCCATATAGATGTGCCCTTGACGGTGAGTGAATGTTCCTGAAATCTCCAAGCCCTTAGCCTTCACTGCAGGTAGCCAGACCTAAAACAGTATATAAAGTCCGAGAGAACCAGGCACAATTTATCTTGATGCTATTTAATTTATAACATGCAAAGGTGAAATTAACATTTCTCTTCTTTAGGCAATTATGATGATTTTCTTTTTTTTTGGGTCCGGTCGTGGGGCCTGAACTCGGGGCCTGGGTGCTGTCCCTCAGCTCTTCAGCTCAAAGCTAGCATGCTCTACCACTTGAGCCACAGCGCCACTTCCAGCTTTTTTCTTTTTGCTTATGTGGTGCTGAGGAATCAAACCCAGGTCCTCTGGCATGCAAGGCAAGCGCTCTACCACTGAGCCACCTTCCCAGCCCTGATGATTTTTATACTATAAATAACAAGTCATTGTGAAAGGTCCTGGACTAGATAAAGTATTATTTTCTGAATTTTGAGATCATTCTCAACTATTTAAGAATACCAAGCCAAAACCAAAACCCAGCCTTTTTTTTCTATCTTAATTTGGGCATTGTATTGAAAAACAAAATCTATAAACAAGTAAAAGAGAATTCCAATGGTTATGTGCTTTTCTGTTACATTTGATAAGAGTTTAAAGAGAAGAAACAAAATCTACTAATGGAAACAGTATGCCTATAATCTGGGAATTAACTGAAGATATGAGTCTCATGGACTTTCCTACCTGGGCTGCCTTTTTTGTTGTTGTTGTTGGCTGTGGGGCTTGAACTCTGCACCTGCATGCTGTCCCTGTGCTCTTCAGCTCAAGCTGAGCGCTCAACCACTTGAGCCACAGTGCCACTTCCGCTTTTCTGGTGGTTAATTGGAGATTAAGAGTCTCACAGACATACTCATCCAAGCTGGTTTTGTACCATGATCCTCAGATCTCAGCCTCCTGAGTAGCTAGGATTATAGGTGGGATCCACTGGCAATTTTTCTTTCTTTTCTTTTTTCTTTCTTTCTTTCTTTCTTTCTTTCTTTCTTTCTTTCTTTCTTTCTTTCTTTCTTTCCTTTCTTTTCTTTCTTTTTTTCTTTTTTTGTCAGTCCTGGGTCTTGAACTCAGGGCCTGGGTGCTGTCTCTGGGCTTCTTTTTCTTTTTCTTTTTTTTAGCTCAAGGCTAGCACTCTATCACTTTAGCCACAGCACCACTTCTAGCTTTTTCTGTTTATGGGGTACTGAGGAATCAAACCCAGGGCTTCCTCCTGGGCTGGCTTTGATCCTCAGATGTCAACCCCCTGAGTAATTATGGATAAAGGCATGAGGTGCCAGTGCCCAGCTGGATAAAATTTTAATTTAAAAAAGATGGAAGGCAAGGACTTTCAATGAAAGCTATCAATCAATAAGGCAGTAAAGAAGGTTGTTCTGAGTTAAAATATAAATGTATATATGTCTGAAGTACAATTTAAAAAAAGATTGTGGAATATCTGGCAGAGTAGATCTTATGACAAAGCTACTAAAATGTATCAAAACACTTCAGTAGCCAAGTGCCAGTGGCTCACACCTGTAATCCTAGCTACTCAGGAGACTGAGATCTGAAGACTGGGTTCAAAGCCAGCTGAGACAGGAAGGTCTGTGAGACTCTTATCCCCAATAAACTACTCAAAAAGCCAGAAGTGGAGCTGTGGCTCAAGTGGTGAAGCACTAGCCTTGAGCAAAAAAGTCAGGGACAGCACCTGGGCCTTGAGGTCAAGCCCTAGGACCAGCACAACAAAACAAAACCCCATTAAGGTTCAGATTTGAGTCACATTTCTGGTTGTTCTATTCATTGGATGTGTGTACACACACACACACACACACACACACACACACACACACGCACGCACGCATTACTGGGCTCCCAGCATGGAAAACTGGTTTACCTCTCTACAGCAAGGATTCCCCAACATGGTATCAGATGCAGAGGCAGAGACATTAGTAAACAATCAGGCATGTTGAGATTATGCAAAGCCTACCCTAGTCTAGCTACAACTTTTCCAAAGAACTTATATGAACTTCATTTATCAGTAGTTTCTTGCCTTTAGTTTCAATCTGAGTGACGTCAAGCAAAGTCAAGAATTGGAAGAGCCATAATGACACAAACCAATCAGCAGTCTAAGGAGGTACACTAAAAACCTAAGAAGACCAAATCTGGAGGAATGGCACTCTAGAATCCACCTAGAATTAATCTAGAATCCATATGTAATACCAATGAGGAAAGTGAAACAGGTAGTAACAAGTAAAAATGTTACTTCTCACACTGTAACCAAACAATTCACACCTGTAATCACAGTTACTCAGGATGTAGAAATCAGGAGGTCATGGTTCAAGGCAAACCCTAGCAAAAAGGTTACCAAGACCCAAACTCAATAAATAAGCAGGGCATGATGGTAATATGTGCCTGTGATCTTAGCTCCTGGGAGAGGACAAAGGTAGGAGAAATTGGCTTGGGGCAAAAATCTTGAAAAGACACAAAAGCAAAAAAAAGTGGGAGAGAGGGAAAAGTATAGCTCAAGTGTTAAGAGTCCTTGCCTAGCAAATGGAAGGCTGGTTAAAAATCTTAGTATCATTAAAAACCGAAACAAGGTTGTTATTCTCTACAGTTTTTTTTTTCTCCTGCTGATGCACTGTACGTCAGGTTTTTACTAAATTCACTTCAAAAACTATACAAAATATTTCTAAACATGAGATCAAATCTCAAATGCTTAATATTTCTAGTTTTAAGTCTAATTATAGAAATGTTTCATAAGGATACTAACAGTGTTCCCTGCTCAGTCTGAAGCCACTTTTCATCTTTCTCATATATCTCCCAGAACAAAGGCTAAACTTTACATTTATTACTACTGGATGTAATATAAATATTAGAAGGAACTTGGGTTTTTCTCATTGATTAAGTGGTGTTATGCAAATTCTTTACTTACAGCCTTAGGAGCCACATATCCTCCAGGTGCCATGCCTATCCCCGTGGAGAGTTCAAAGAGGTCATTGAGACCACTGCTGACCACAGCAGGAGTAGGTGAAGGAGCAAAGGTTGCAGGCACTGATGATGGGATAAAGGACTGTCCCACCTGCAGGGAAAAAAAAGGGAAGAGAGATCAGGAAGAACAGATTAATAGTCCTTAAAATGTTGCTATTTTAACAGCATTTATACATCAATTGGAAAACACCACAGTTCCAACACTCAGTGTAAAAAGCCAAATTAGTAGATACTTTTTCATCACCAATAAAAGACAGACACTTCAGAAACTTTATCAAGACAAAGTACTCAGAAGGATATAGGAACACAGTGATCCAAGACTGCATCTGTTTCCAATTTTAGCTTCCATGATTCTGTGCAAAAGGCCTATAGGTATCTTAATGAAAGAAGAGTTTGCTTTTTCTACTGAAAGAGGGAGGAGCGTCCTATGTAATCAGAAGTTCCATTTCCACTTGGGTTCAGCCATTTTTTACTCCCACTTTAGGCATAAATATCTAGCAGGAAGCTCTCCTGGGGGAGATGATATTCATACTCCCAAACCAACTCATTTATGAAGAGAGTCTCACTCTGAGTCAAGCTGACTCTCTTAAAACTTTCTAGATGACACCAGGAAATAAAAGCATTCTCTAGTCCAGAGGGGATGTTCCATTTCCTTCAGCTCTTTAATGTCAGAAACACAAAGATCTCTACTGGCACCAAGCATACCAATCCCTAAAGATGTCCCTATATCACATGTGCTGTATGGCCCCCAAGATTCCAAGTAATCCTATTCTACTTTAGACTCCTAAAGAGGTTTTGGCATGCAGTGCTAGAGAGCAGCAGTGGCCAGTATGAGTATGTGTGCAAAGGAAAGGCATCAAATGGGGCAGCGCTTCTCATGGTGAAAAAAACGGATGGCACTTACTGCCGGACTTCCTCCAATGCCCCCGCCAAGGTCACTGCCAAGCTGAAAGAGAGAAAGGAGAGAGAGGAGAGAGAGGTAGAGTTCATTTAGCTAAGTACTAGATGCCCATATAGAATCTGTAAATTTGCTCTACCAAGTTGCTGGAAATATATGCCACTCACTATCTCCTAAAGCCTAAGGAAATTCTGGATTGCTACAAATATGTCCTAGGAGAACCAAGTGTTGGAGTGATGGGCTATGGGTGTTTGTAAAAGCTTAGAAAGATGGAGCTGAGATACCTCAGGGATGTTTCAGATCCAATCTTTCTATCAAGATATGCAGGCACAAACCAAACAAGATTTAGAGTCTGCATATTCCAAAAAGTTCTATTCCCAAGCAGTAATGTACTGATATGTTTTGTTTTTTCTTTAAAAAGAAATGTAAAAGGGAAAGGGAGTGGGCAAGCAAAGAAAAAGTAAACACACTTTGATTTACAAAGCTAGCTGTATCACTGAGGCGGTGAACACCAAACTAGTATTGACCTTCAAAAACTATAGGTAAAACAAATTATTTTTAGAGTTTAAGCATTGCTAAGAAAGCAAATAGCTGGTACAGAAAGATAGCTCCCATTAGGGGGAAGTAGGGAGGCATCTCTCATAATCAATACTACTAAGTACAAATGCTATGATTTATTTATTTGGAGAACATTCAAAAGGATGCTAAGCATTAGAGAATTAGAATAACTAAGCTAGATGACAGGAAAATAAGTCCACATAGTCTTAGTGTCCACATAGTCTTTCATAACAAAAGTATTAATTAAAGAAGAACTGAAGCTAAAAAGAACTGGCATACAAGAAGTGCAAAACACACATATGCAACTAATGACAATGTTTACAAAGTAGAACCTTTCTTTTCCCCAGCAGTTCCACATTTCTTCCTCTCTAGTTCTCAATGTACACCTATACAGCACCTTTTTGAATCATCAAATGCCTTGTCTGCTCTAAAAACAGACTGAAAGTCTAGATACTGTCCTTTGTAGTCTCATTATGCTACAGTTATATTTAAAAAAAGAGATGGTATTGTGTCCTTAGGATTTGCGAATGAGGATTTATTGATCTTCCCTATGAACTGAAAGTAGTATACAAAAAAGCATTGGAAAAAATGTAATTATCAAACTGCACTAAAAAAAATAATGTGAAAAGAAACCCAGCAGGTGCCTAGTAACAGCATGCAGAGTCTCTGCCTTACACTACAGGGTACTCAAATCACAGAGCCGACTGCTTCCTGAAGTCTGCTTCCTGAAGATTACTTAGTGGCTGGTCATAGGATATAAATCATACACTTGGACAAATAGAAAAAGTCATATCTATCAAGAATTTGAATAACTGGAAGAGCATGAAAGCAAACAGAAAAGATATTACATATCTGCTTTCTTCCTGCTTCTATAATAGTGCATGTTTACAGCATGACATTGCAAAAGCATAAAATTCTTTTTATTCTAAAGTTATACAACATTACTGCACAAAAAGCATGCAAAAATGCAAAGTAATAAAGGGACTACACAGATAAGAAGTAGGCTTTGCAAATTGGCAGGAGAAGTGAGAATGTACACCCACACATAATAAACTCAAGTAAAAAGAGAATTCTGAGGGGGAAACCCCTCCTTTTGGCTAAAGGATATGAACTGAAGTTTCAAAGGACACTGTAATGTCGGATTATAATGGGAGTAATTTTAGAAAAGCAAAAATAGGTGTGGGGCATTTCTTTTACTATTTCTTTCCTTTTTAGGAGCCTTGAATTCAGGCCTCCAACCTGGCTTTTTGCTGGCTATTCTAGAAATGGAGTCTCTCAAGACTTTTCTGTTCTGGCTGGCTTTGAAATGTGATCCTCAGGTCTCAGCCTCCTAAATAACTAGAATCATAGGCACGAGCCTATTGTGTCCAGTTGCATTTCTTAAATACCATGCACAAGAACTGAAGAAGCAGGAGTAAAATCACAATCAGTTAAAATAAATAGAATAACTAAGAATGAAGCCCACAGAAGATGTGTGGGTTTGTTTATTTAAAAAATAAATACAAAGTAAGTTTGCAAAGTCAATAAAATTTTGGGAGGTCTTTAGTTTGTATTTTCCCCCTTCTAAAAGCCTGGAGGCAGGCTAGAGGTATAGATCAAGTGTTAGAGCACCAGTAGAGCAAGCAAATGAATCAAGACAGAGGCCCTGAGTTCAAACCCCAATACTTCTGGGTGAGAGGGAGGGTGGGAAAGGAGACAGGGAGAGAAGGAAAGAGGGAGAGGGGGGAGAGAGAAGGAAACAGGAAAGGAGGGGGGAGAAAAAAGACAGGAAGGGGAAGAGAGGGAGGAAGGAAGGAAAGAAGAGGGAAGGGAAAAGGGAGGAAAGGAGAAAAGTAGGAAAGAAGAGGGACGATAGACAGAGACAAAGGAAAGGAAAGAAGAAAGAGGTCTGGAAGACTGAGGTTCAAAGCCAGAACAGGCAGAAAAGTTCATGAAACTCCAATGCCAAAATACTCAGCAAAAAGCAGGCTACAGGCATGGCTCCAAGCCATTTTCAAGAAAGCTGAGTGAGGGGCTGGGAAGGTGGCTCAGTGGTAGAGCGCTTGCCTTGCATGCATGAGGCCCTGCGTTCCATTCCCCAGCACCACATAAGCAAAAAGAAAAAAAGGCGGAAGTGGCATTGTAGCTCAAGTGGTAGAGCACTAGCCTTGAGCTGAAGAGCTGAGAGACAGTGCCCAGGCCCAGAGTTCAGGCCCCACGACCGGAACACCCCCCCCCCAAAAAAAAAAGAAAAAAAAGAAAGCTGAGTGAATAGAGTTCAGGTCCTAGTACCAGCACCAAACAAAAACCTGGAGGTTTCCTAGACTATGATTTCAATTTTCAATAGTACTAGTAATAATGTTCCAGTAATTATTATTTCAACCTTAAACAACAGAATCAATCACCTGTGTGTTTGTGTGTGGGGGGGGTGCTTCAATTGCCTGAGTCTTATTCCCAGAGATAGTGATTTATTGTTCTATAGTATAGTCTGGGCATCAGAATTTTGAAAAGATCCTCTAGTTCATTCTAATGTACAGCCAACCTTAGAGAACTAATTACTACTTGGAGTCAGACAAAATTCATCTGTTGAGGAATGACTTTGAACAGAATTTAAGCAGAAAGAAAAACGCTTTCTAAGAAAAGTAAGAAAGCCAAACAAAAAAATCATGAAAAGGCCTCCCTAAAACATCTCGTTTGTCCTATACTCTGATGTGGTTTGATGACTTTTTTTTTTCCTTGTAGGTCATGGGGCTTGAACTTTGGGCCTGGGCACTGTCCCTCAGATCTTCAGCTCAAGGCTAGCACTCTTGAGCCACAGCACTACTTCCAGTTTTCTGAGATAAGAGTCTCTTCCTGCCGGTGCTGGCTTTGAACTCAGATCTTAGTCTCCTGAGTAGCTAAGATTACAGGTGTGAGCCACTGGAGACCGGCCAAGCCCTTAATTTGAACTCTAGTGCTGCTACAACAAAACAAACAAAACAAAAATACCACTAAGGTATTCAGTTACTGCAAAGCTCCTCCAAAGGAAGAAAAATTGTTGGTACAAAACTCCTTTAGATGGTGAATTTATTTTTTTTTTATTTTTGGGTCCAGTTGTGGGGCCTGAACTCTGGGCCTGGGTGCTGTCCCTCAGTTCTTCAGCTCAAGGCTAACACTCTACCACTTGAGCCACAGTGCCATTTCCGGCTTTTTTCTTTTTGCTTATGTGGTGCTGAGGAATCAAACCCAGGGCCTCAGGCATGCAAGGCAAGTACTCTACCACTGAGCCACCTTCCCAGCCTAGATGGTGAATTTCTTGTAGACTAAAAAGCTCAAAACTATTAATGAAGACGCTCATGACAAAATTTTATTATATTATTATTATTATTTTGCTTAAGGCTAGAACTCTTCCACTTGAGCCACAGTGGCTTTTTTTTTTTTTTTTTGGTCCGGTCGTGGGGCCTGAACTCTGGGCCTGGGCGCTGTCCCTCAGCTCTTCAGCTTTTTTTTTTTTTTCTTCTGTTTATGTGGTACTAAGGTATCAAAGACAAGGCTTCATGCATGCTAGGCAAGCACTCTACCACTATGACACATTCCTAGCCCCGACTTTTTTTTTTTTTGCCTGTCATGGGGCTTTAACTCAGGGCCTGGGCACTGTCTCTGAGCTTCTTTGGCTCACGGCTAGTGCTCTATCACTTGAGCCACAGTGCCACTTCAGGCTTTTTTCTGTTCAGGTGTACTGAGGAATTGCACCCAGGACTTCATGCATGTTAGACAAGCACTCTACCACTGAGTCACATTCCGAGCCCCTGATAAAATATTTTTAAGATTAAAAAACAAAAAGTGTAGTGAAAAATATATACCAGGAGTTTTTTTTTTTTTTGCTTTTTTTTTTTAATACTAGGAGTTTTAGAAAGGTAGCTTCTCCATGCCACTATGCTTCATGAAAATACATTTCTTTCTTTTTTTTTTTTTTTTTTTGTCGGTCATGGGGCTTGAACTCTGGGTCTGGGTGCTGTCCCTGAGCTCTTCATCAGCTCAAGGCAAGCGCTCTACCAAGCGCTCTACCGCTTGAGCAACAGTGCCACTTCTGGTTTTCAAGTGGTATATTGGAGATAAGAGTCTCACGAACTTTTCTGCCCGGGGCTGGCTTTGAACCGTGATCCTCAGATCTCAGTCTCCTCAGTAGCTAGGATTACAGGAGTGAGCTACCAGCACCCAGCTGAAAATGTATTTCTTTAGAATAAAGTCCTTTGCTAGCATACAGCAAAGGCATTTGAGAGTTTCCTTTCCATTTTTTCTTTTTAATATATGATTATTATTTTATCTAGATCGGGGGTGGGGAATGTCCAGCTACAAGTCTTATCAGTCCCTTGAAATCACTTTGTCTGCCTAAGATAATGAAATTTAAGAAATCTAGGAGCTTTTTCATGGCAGAAACATCAATACCAGCTAACATTCCACATCAAGTGCTCTTGACAGAAAAGAAGTTCCCCACCTTCATCTAGATAGCATCATGCATAGCACCTAGGATGAACAAAAGAATATTTACTATGAGCCTCTGTAAACAGACTGAAAGTAAAGGCAACAAGTTAATGAAGTTCAATGGTTATTTCAGCAATCCTCACAGATGTCAGCATCCTAAGCATATAACACATACAAAGAATTGTACATGTGGGCATCAGGTCATTTCCTACACTACACCAAACCAGAAGGATTTACTGTAAGAAAAACCATACTACCCCATCCAAAACAGGCAGTTTTGTAGGTTAAATATCAAAGACATTACATTCTCATCCTCTCCCTCTCCCTCTCTCTCTCTTTCTTCTCTCCCTTTCTCCCACCCTTCTGTATACACACATACATATCAAAGATCTAATGGGAAGAGCAGCAAGATACAAAAAGGAAAGAATAAAAATATCCTACAATGAATATGAAGTTCAAAAGTGGTCAGACTTAATTTCTAGCCAACTTCTAATAACAAAAATTATAATGTAACAATATCCTGGAGAGAACAAAGGTAAACGAAGGTAAAGTCAGATGCTAGGCTTTTTTAAGATGTGTCAAATGAGGCTTTCCGTGTATGTGCGTGAGTGCATGCGTGCATGTGTGTGTGTGTGTGTGTGTGTGTGTGTGTTTGTTTGTAGAAGCCACCATATTGGCTTAGAGATCCACCACCTAACTACTGGAATTTTATTTGATGAAATTTCATAAGCCTGTCTGCAAAATTAAAATCACCTGTATAACTTCCTAAAAATAGCTATGTCTATGTCTTGCCTCAGTTTTGTTTAATTACTATTGGCCCTAATACTGATAGTATTTTTTAATAGTATTAATGTTATATAGCTAGAATTAGAGCCATAAAAAGGTTAGGAGCTGTCAGGCAATATATATTAGTAGTACACCACTGACTTCTAAAGGTAAGGTTCTGGTCTGATATAAAGAGATGTCAAGCTGGACATCAGTGGCTCACACTTGTAATCCTAGTTACTCAGGAAGCTGAGATCTGAGAATCCAGGTTCAAAGCCAGCCCAGGCAGCAAAGTATATGACACTCTGATCTCCAATTAACCACCCAAAAGCTGGAAATGTGCTGTGGCTTAAAGTGGTAGTAGAGCACTAGTAGCCTTGAGCACAAAAGCTCAGGGACAGTGCCCTGTCCTCAAATTTAAGCCCAGGACCAGTACAAAAACAAAAAACAAACAACAAAAAAAAAGGAGCTGTAAAGGAATTTGGGAATATGGCTCAAGTAATCAAGTGCTTGCCTAACAAATGTGAGCTTCTGGAATCAATCCCCAGCACCACCAAAAAGAAAGAAAGAAAAAAAAAAGTGAGACATAGGTAAGAAAGAAACATGATAGGTCTGAGCATAGTGCCCCATGTCTATAATCCCAGTACTCAACTGAAGCAGAAAGAGAGTAAAGTTGAAGTTAGTCTGGGCTATATAGCAATACTCTGTGGTTTGGGGGACTGTCAAGACCTAAGAAAAGGTAGGCACCAGTGACTCACACCTGTAATCCTAGTTACTTCAGAAGGTAGAGATCTCACAACTGCAGTTCAAAGCTGCCCCAAATCTCTCCAATCAACCTTCAAAATGCCAGAAGTGGTAGAACACCAGCCTTGAACAAAAAAGCTAAGGGATATGGCCCGGGGCCCCAAGTTTAAGCCCTAGTAATAACTATTTTCATTTTATAAAGGATTCTTTGGGACCTCCCTAAATATTTAAATACTCAATGGTAGTCTACCTGCAAGTCAGTAAGAAGGCTATAACAACAAAATATGGAATGACCTCATGAGGAAACTATTCTGCTTATATAATCAGACAAGCCCACTTGTTAAAGGTAAGAATATGTACACCCCACAGATATGTGACTATAACCCTACTTCCTTAGAGTCTCTGCCAACCAAAATTTACTGTATCTGCACTGACTGGCATATACAATATTGTCCCTAAAGTATGACAGTATGAGCCGAGAGTAAGCTGTTTAAATAATCTATGAGAACATATTATCCTTTTATCTACCTTCCAGTGATGCTCAGAAGCAGATTTGTTGGGCATCTCTGTAGTCATCAAGCTACCAAATGTCTCTTTTTCAAATGCCTAGACAAAAGATCCTTTCTAATTCCATTACAGTTAAGCACCTAGTTTAAAGGAAGCCAGGTATTTAGACCTGTTGTTTTCCTGGCCACCTCTCTACAGAGTCAGGGTCACACTTAGTATTTCTCATTCATCTTATACAGGACAAAACAATTTGTTTCCCATTGATAGCACATACCCACAGATATTCTGGACTTTGGAGCCTTTTAGTATTAGAATCCTGGAAGCTAATTAAATTGGAAATATGAGAAGAAAGTGGAAAAGAAGGGGAGGAAAAAAAAACAGTCAAGCAGTTTTTCTCAACTGTAATAAAAGTACATTTTATACAAAAATGGCTCAAACGACTGCCTCAAAACCTTTCAGAATTGAACATGGAATAAGCCAATGAAACATTTAAAATACAGAGGTTTGAAGTTTCAAAATAAGGTGAACATTATGAAACCATTTTAACAATTTTTAAGTCAAATTTACGGTGGTTATTCAGAGTTAACACGTAGGAGCATTGGGCACCAGTGTCTCATGCCTGTAATCATAGCTGCTCAAGAAAGTGAGATCTGAGGATCCTTGTTCAAAGCTAGACAGGGCAAAAAAAGTCTGCAACAAGACTTATCTCCAACTGACTACCAAAAAGCCCAAAGTGGAGCTATAGCTCAAGCAGTAGAGCAACCCTTGAACAAAAAAGTCAAAGTACAAAGCTCAAGCCCTGAGTTCAAACCCTAGTATCAGCACCAAAAAACAAACAAACAAACAAAAATGAGCAATAATAAACTCTGGAAAGGATAATCATTTAGATTGCTAGAGTAATAAAATAATCCTATATACTTGCAGATATGCCCAATACTAGTGATGAACAAGATTATAATTAACTCTCTAACGACTAATAGTCTTGTTCTTTATCAAAGCACACTGCTGATCATCCAAGAATAGTCTATTTCTAAAAACTGTATAACATTCTTTAGTACATGAAGAACTATAAATAACCAAAGAAAAAGGAGGAGGGATGCTTACCAGACTATCTAGTCCTCCTCCCAAGAGATCCACAGCTCCCATCTGCATGGATGACACCTGTGGCACATTGACAGGGGGACCGAGGTCAAGATTTAAAAGATCCCCGAGAAGATCACCTTGAGAGGGGATAACCTGAGGCTGCTCCAGGTTGGTTGCAGTGGTGTTGCCAACAGGGCTGTCACCTGCATCAGTGCTATAGTCACATACAAACAGACAAATGAGAAAAGTTAATTTCATCAGGGATATCACAAGGCAGCAAATGAATGTAAGATATATAATTATCAAATAGTATAAAAATTCATTTAATAAATAGAAACAAAAATTTAAAGTCTAGGTAAGATTTTGACAACACTTGAATACAGCAGAGAATGAAGAGTCAATCTACAGAAAATAAGCAAAAACTAAGAAGAAAAAGATTAATGATAATCCTAATAATCAGAGGAGAATCTATAGGGACAATAATCAGATGTGCAGGGATTGAACCTAGAGCCCTGCAAATGTTAAAAAAGTGCTCTACCACCAAGCTATGCCCATTGTCACAAGATGCTCAGTTCTTAATTCTATTAAGTTTCAAGTAAGAAAAATAAGTAAAGAAGACTAAAGGCAGGTCAGGATAAGAGACTAGAAGTCACTAAGTGTGGAAGAAATTTATATACACATCTCAAGTGAGTCACCAGAGGAAGGTGTGATGGAAAGAGCAGGGGTTTAGAATTGGAAGACTAAGATCATGAGTTAGCTCCCCTAATGGCTTGTTTCATAATTTGAGCAGATGACAACTTCTCTGAGACCAAGTTTCTTCATCAATAAACCAAAGCAATATTCCCAAGCCAACGTTGGGAATATTGGTTGGTTAAAGCAAAAAATAAGTGTGCCAGGCGCTGGTGGCTCACGCCTGTAATCCTAGCTATTCAGGAGGATGAGATCTGAGGGTCACGGTTCAAAGCCAGCCCGGGCAGTAAAGTCTGTGAGACTCTAATCTCCAATAAACCACTAGAAACTGGAAATAGCTCTGTGGCTCAAGCGGTAGAGCGCTCGCCTTGAGCTGAAGAGCGCAGGGACAGCGCCCAAGCCCAGAGTTCAAGCCCTATGATCCACCAAAAAAAAAAACCAAAAACCCAAAAAACCAAAAACCAAAAAACTGAAAACACCAGGCCCAAAACGGTGAATTTTGTAACATACAGTAGTAGCTATCATTGTAAGCTGTACAACTGTCAGCTATAGTTCCTCAGTCAAGTTCCCCGAAGGACTACAGGGGAAGTATAAAAAGAGGAGGTTCAGACTGAGCCTTTGAATTCAAAAGCCAAGATTATAATCAGAGAAAGAACATTAACACAGAACAGCAGAAAGAAAAACTTTCTAAGACTTGTGATGAAAAAATGTCAAGAGAACCACATGAGAAGGGGCAAACTATAAAAAATGAAGCTAAATGGGAAAGATGGTATCATAGACACACGGCAAGAGATATACATCAGTCTCTACATAAGAAATTCTGCAACATATGATTTGTTCCACTTAGGGTATGTGACAGAATGCATGGATTAGTACTTCTAAATAGAAAGTAGAAAACAATGAACATTATTTCTTTTTGAAATGCCCATATTTTTCACTATAATGGAAAAGAAAGCATAATGTGAGACGACAGAGGTAAGTCAGATGACAAGAAGTAAATGATTGTGCATTTGCAGGACAAATTATTAGCACACAGTGGAGAAAATGGGAAATTCATATGAACATATTGTGAGCTCAGGGGAAATAACTAAAAGTCATCAAGGCAATATATATATATATATATATATGTATATATATGTGTAAACTTATTTTTAAGTTTATTTTTATTGGTTTGAGGCTTAAACTCAGGGCCTGGGTGCTGTCCCAAGCTTTGTGCTCAAGGCTAGGGCTCTACCATTTTGAACCATGATGCCACTTTTGGTTTTCTGGTGGTTAATTGGAGATAAAGAGTGTCAACAGACTTTCTTGCCCTGTCTGGCTCTAAATTATGATCCTAAGATCTCAGCCTCCTAAGTAGCTACGATTACAGGTGTGGCCCACCAGTGCCCAGCTAAGGCAATATTTTTAATGATGAGCTTTTTCTAAATTAGACCGGTTTGCCACCACCTTCATATAGCAGCTAAATAATAAATATAGTAAGCACCCAAGTACAGAGTACTTCTCCCTTTTCTAAGTGATTTTAAAAGACCTAGTGAACTTATAAGCATTTTTAACCTCTGCAAGAGGCAGAATAAGGCTTTATTGCTTTATTTAATGTCAGAAGTGTATCACTTAGCATCTTGTGAGGCAGCTAGGTAATGTCAATGCACACATTTGCAGCAATACATCATCTCCATTTTTATCAAATGGTATTTTCCATTATTTATACATTCTTTAAATAAAAACAAAAAGCAAGCAAAAAAGCCAAAAAAATTATTCCAGAAAGAACTACAGAAGCACTGGAAAGGTAACAAACAAAAAGGCTAATATTCAGATGAAGACTTTGTGGTTCTGTTTTAGTTTAAACATTGGTTCTTTCCTTGTGTTCAAGAGTTATTCCTGTTTGTTGATTTCCTCATCTCATATGAGGGTCAAGTTATCAGAAGGCTAAAATAAATGGGAAATGTCTACATAGGTATGTTACAACAGAACTCCCTATCTATATAAAAACTTGGAAGTACATACCAGAAGGAGTACTTAAAGAAGTTAAATTGTTACAGCTAAGCTGAGCGCCAGTGGCTCACGCCTGCAATCCTAGCTACTCAGGAGGCTGAGATCTAAGGATCATGGTTCCAAGCCAGCCTAGGCAGGAAAGTCTGTGAGACTCTTATCTCCAATTAGCCACCTGAAAACTGGAAGTGATGCTGTGGCTCAAATGGCAGAGTGCTAGCCTTGAGCTAAAGAGCTGAGGGACAGCAGTCCAGGCCCAGAATTCAAGCCCCACAACCAAAAAAAAAAAAAAAAATTAGTTATAATGAAAGAATATGAAACCTGTTTGTCTGCAAGGAAAAATGTTCCAACTTAGTGTAAGACCTAATCCTTATGAATTCATACATCTTTGGATTAAAATCAAAGTACAAGTCCTAAAATCACAGATCCAACTCAACTAGGGCCCATCAAAGATTAATAATCATTTTCCTGGGTGTTACCCTTTCTCTTTTGTTTTCTGTATCCACGACACTAAAATAAAGACTATGACAATTTGTAAAGTAATAATTAATTCTATGCTTTGGCCACTTATTAACCACTTAAAACAGAAATATAAATAACAGTAGAAGGTATTCACTAACAAAAGCCTGATTAGTCTATTCTGGGAACATATTTCATTTAGATTTACGGTTGGTTATGATTATAATCAGATTCTGAAAAACTTCTGAGATATCTATCATATGAGTTTATTAGAGTACTTCTCCTTAATTTTTTTTTTGGTCAGTCATGGGGCTTGAATTCTGGGCCTGGGCGCTGTCCCTCAGCTCTTCAGCTTAAGTCTAGTGCTCTACTACTTCAGCCACAGTGCCACTTCTGGTTTTCTGGCGGTGTATTGGAGATAAGTGTCTCATGGACTTTTGTGCCTGGGCTGACTCTGAACCACGATCCTCAGATCTCAGCCTCCTGAGTAGCTAGGATTATAGGCCTGAGCCACCAGTGCCCGGCTCCTTAATTAAAATTTTAAGATAGTTAGCTACAAAGCAAAAGTTCCATGCTTTCTGGAAGTAGGTGCCTAACAGATTTTTCTTATTGATAAAATCAATTTGGTAAAGAAGGTATATGTAACTAAAAATCTGTATTCAGATACAGAATTTTTTCATATAAAACAATCTTGAAAATAGTTTCATTAATATTTTTATGAGTTAAGAGAAGCAGCATCCACTAACTTTATCCATAAGCCTCAATCAAAGCTACTATAAGGGAACAGATTCTACATGTACAAAGATGCTTTTTTTTTCAACTCAGGGAATATTTTTAGCCCCATCTTACTAAAGACCTAAGCAACTTTTAGACTGTTTGGAAGGTCTTCATCATAATTTTCTAAAGCTTTTACTGTCCTTTTAGATTGGAACAGAGGAAGATCCTACAGCAGTAATAGCAATAGGGTATGCATACCACGTTCTTTTCCAGGATTCATAAGCAGGAATATCAACTCTGTCTAAACAGAGTCACTTCTTACTCAAATCTAGTTCACAGCTTACCTCCCATGATGAATTGGCAAGTGTTTGCGATGAATCCCATGACTCCCTTCCACAAATGCATTGGGAGGTTTATGGTACACAGAGGCCAAAGAACCAATGTGGCAGATAAGTTCATCCAGTAGAGTTGGCTCAATGAGGTCTGTCTCTTCAGAGATGAGGGGCTTCTCAGATAAGACTACTTCTTTGGCAGTCACAGGATCAGTTGAGAGAAGGCGCCAATAGATGTAGCCCCGATCTCGAAGGTCAGGATTATCAGAATCCTAATGAAAAGGTTAATATATATAAATATATAATATATAAATGTGTATAATATATATTTATATATAGTGTATATATACATATACATATATATATATGGAACCAGTCTCCACACAAAAACTGAAATTGTTAGATCTGTAGTGATTTATGCGGACTAGTGATTATATATTTCACTGAGACTCAATTACATTTTATAATTTTATAGTCTCTAATGTTTTAAGGAATTTTAACATGAACTGAGATGAATTCAGTGTTAAGATGCAAATTCTAAAGCAAGTTAGAAAAGGAAATAAACTTAAAATTGGTAAGTGAACTGGTTTGAGATGACAATGGAAAAATAGTATTTTTAAAACTATAAATATTAGCAAGAGTATTCACAATACACATTATATCTTACATTATTTCACTAATACCTTCCTCCCCACCCTTATTTTTTTTTTGGTATCAGGCTTTGAAATCAGGGCCTTGCACTTGCTAGTCTGGTGCTCTACCATTTGAGCCAGGCCTCTAGTCCAGCCTTATGCTGGTTACTTTGGAAATGGAGTCTCATGAACTGTTCTGGACTTTAGCTTAGCTAGGATTACAAGCACATACCTTCTCTTCTTGACTCAAATATTTGTAAGCATCTTACAAACCTTGGTTAGGCTGTGGAAATAAGGGGATCACACAAAGTACCTAAGGAGCTCAGAATACTAGAGTATCAAAATATTGTAAAAAAAAAAAAAAAAAAAAAAAAAAAAAAACACGGGCTGGGAAGGTGGCTCAGTGGTAGAGCGCTTGCCTTGCATGCCTGAGGCCCTGGGTTCGATTCCTCAGCACCACATAAGCAAAAAGAAAAAAAAGTCGGAAGTGGCACTGTGGCTCAAGTGGTAGAGTGCTAGCCTTGAGCTGAAGAGCTGAGGGACAGCGCCCAGGCCAGAGTTCAGGCCCCACAACCGGAACCAAAAAAAAAAAAAAACACATTAAAGAAAGCATGTCACTTTTCAAAATGGGCGGGACTTGAGTTTAGTAGCCTTTTACTGTTGTAGTTTTAAAATAATTTCATATATGCGCATAGCTAAAAAAATATTATTAATGCTATGCAGCACAATTTAGCAGTGTGTATAGGGCTGGAAGCATGGCTTAAGTAGTAAGAATGCCTGCCTGGCAAATGCAAAGCCAGAAGTTCAAACTCCAGTACTGCCAAAAAATAAAACAAGAGTATGTCATTACAGAAAGAAATCTCCCCTAATCATTCAAACCCTTCCACCTCTCATTTCCTCATCCCAAAAATAATCATAATTAACAGTATGGTATTTGTTCTGACAGCAGCCAAGCTTTTATGCTCAAGGATAGCATTCTACTACTTGAACTACAGCTGCACTTCCAGCGTTTTGGTAGTTAACTGCCCAGACTGGCATTGAACCGCAATCCTCAGATATCATCCTCCTGAGTAGCTAACATTATAGACATGAGCCACTGGTACCCAAGACATGTAATTTGACCACTAAGGCCACTGGTCATATTTCCAAATCAAAACCCAGCAGAATTTATTCAATTTTATAGTTTATATAATTTAAATTCTATTTATTTTACTTTTTATCTCTTTGCAGCACATTTTATTGGCAGTACAGTAGACACATAGTATCTGCAGGTATTTGGGTCAAGGACAAAGCCATTGAGGAGAACCCACAATTGCTCAGTACTATACTCAGTTCAGTACTGTATCAGGAATGCTTACAATTGCTCAGTACTATACTCAGTTCAGTACTGTATCAGGAATGCTTGATCCATTCTTCCCATAGCACTACCCAATTTCCACTAAAGATCTTTCAACAAATTTAAAAGTTTTACTTTATTATTTAAATTAAGTGTATTATTGCCCCCTTTTCCACCTTTGTGAGTTACCATAACATTTGGTTGCTTTTTGGGCACCATTTTCTTTTGAGGAAGTATGTTTTCATAAAGTTAGTAAGAGCAGAGGTATACTCAGAACCCAAAAAGTAAACACAATTGACAATAACAAGAGTCTGAGAAGCTTCTCTGTATTAATTGAGCTTCATAATGCACATGTGCCTGACTTGTTGGTTGAGATGGGGCTCTAACTTTTTTGCCAGGGTTGGACTTAAACCATGATTCTCCTGATTTCCTGAGTAGCTGGGATTATAGGTGTGTGCCCCCATGCCTGGCTCCAAATCTTTTTCTTCTGATCAAAACTATCACATAATTCAGAGGGCTAAAATCATTTTTTTAAATCCATGGAAGTAGCAGAAGCACTCTGATATGAAAGCTAATGTTGCCCTGAAGCTATTACACTCAAAGTTATTTTACATACCTTCATTAACACTAAAAATCTAAGTTCAGGTGGGTGTTGGTGGCTCATGTCTGTACTGATAACTACTTAGTAAGCTGAGAACTGAGAACTGAGAACTGTTTAAAGCCAGCCCAAGCAGGAAAGTCTGTAAGACTTTTTTATCTCCAATATAGTTCATAAAAAGCAAGAAGAAGAACTGTAGTTCAAACGGTAAAACACTAGTCTTGAGCAAAAAAGTTCAGGGACAGCACCCAGACCCTGAGTTCAAGCCCCAGGACCAGTTTAAAAAAAAGTCTAAGTTCATGCTGGGCGCTGGTGGCTCACACCTGTAATCCTAGCTACTCAGGAGGCTGAGATCTTAGGATCGTGATTCAAAGCCAGCCCAGGCAGGAGAGACCATGAGACTCCTATCCCCAATAAACCACCAGAAAACCAGAAGTGGTGCTGTAGCTCAAGTAGTAGAGCACTGGCCTTGAGCTGAAGAGCTGAGGCACAGCGCCCAGGCCCAGAGTTCAAGCCCCATGGCCGGCCAAAAAAAAAAAAGTCTAAGTTCAACTTTTATGAATTACCACTTAAACTCAAGTCAGCCAACCTCATATTTAAAAGCTGTAAGAAATCAATTACAATTGAGTGGAATGCGTTGTGTTAAGAGGTATTGTTTTACTATTGTCACAAAATTTAAAGACTGCATTTCTTATAATTAACACATCCCAAAATAAACCTTCTTGAAAAGAGTTTAATAAACTCTTACAGTGTGAAACATGGAATATCAACTCACTTTTTTCAGATTTCTTACCTGTGTGGCCAAACTTAAGACTTGCTGGACCAACTCCTGTGTTTCTGATGGCTTCTTGAGGAACAGCTTCACTATGGCAGTAAGCAGAGTAAGCTGCACCTAAACAGGTAAGATTTGATTAAGAAAAAAAAAAAAAAGTTATTTGGGTTTTTCCTTGGGCTCATCTCCAAAATAGTGACTCTAAGAGAATAAATTTCCAAGGAGTCTTTCTGATTATGGTTATAGACAAAGGATGAAACTCAGCCAATAACAATATAGCAACCAAAGGTTTCTCTGAAAACTCATTAGCCTCTTAGTCTCAAATTGCACTATGGCACTATGGCTTGTTTCTAGGACTGATTTACCACCTGTACTTTTTACACTGCATACTAACATACTGATAGTGATAGAACTGGGTCCTGATCAAACGTTATACTATTTACTCCTATCAAAACCTAGAAGTTTAGGGGATTATGGAATTACCTGTTATACTGGGGAAAAAGCCAAAACAGTAAATTATGTCATATTACAGCTATTTATTTATGTCATATTACAGCTATTAGCTGAGCTACTATTAACTGCCATTAGGCCCATTAAAATTAAAATTGTAATAGATTACATATATGAACTTCTAGTTGCTGTGAGAGGAAAAGGCCTAATAATTGATCTGCTTCTCTGGGCCTGTGGCTTCTATTTTGTTCAGGAAGAGGGATAGATAGGAAAGTCTTATCCAGAGAAATCTTTTCATGCCTTGCCACAGTCTCAGATAAAAATCTCTGCTGTAAGGAACCACAATAATTGCTAAGATGAATGTATAATCATTATTAAATAACAGAAAACAAAAATTTGACTACTGCTGAGATTATTATGACCAGCTGCTGTTAAAGTGTAGTTCTGAACCACCATGAGTGGGAATAGCAGCAGCATTCTGAATCCTGTAAGAAATGTGAGCACATAGGCCCATCTCAGACCTATGGAGCCAGATACTCTGGGGCAAGGTTCAGCAACCTGTGCTTCTTCAACAATCCCCTCAGGTGTTTGTTTTTTGTTTTTTTTGTTGTTGTTGGTCGTGGGGCTTGAACTCTGGGCCTGGGCGCTGACCCTGCACTCATCAGCTCAAGGCTAGTGCTCTACCGCTTGAGCCACAGTACCACTTCCAGGTGTTTCTGATGTTCATTAAGTTCTGAGATTCACTAACCTAGGTTATGCAAGTTTGTTACAATAGACTCAGTACAACTGAAAAAGTCATCCCTTTGCTTTGGGTAGAAAACTGATTACACATACACACACACATACACACAAACACAAACATACACACACACACACACACACACACACACACACAAAAGCACACACAAACAGGAAACTGTCTCTGATATCTTCCCAAAGAGATCCAGGACATGGGACAAAGGAGAACTTACCTGAGTACTTTCATCATGAAAACCCTCCAAGAAGCTCTCTAGTAACTCATCTGCATTGTCAATTCTCTCAGCATATTCTCCCACAATCCAAATCATAGCTGCTCGAGCATCTGGCTCATCTAGGGAGTCTAAGTTTTCACAGAGTGTGGCAATAATACTTTCATACCTGACACAACAAAATGGACTATGGTTACTAATGACAAAACTAACAACTACTCTTAATAGTGAAGCTTAAGGGCAAACTATCGACAAAAGATTACACATCAAACTATCAAGAGTCACTTAGTCAAGAGACTTATATGGTCTATAAGTGAGAAGTTTATAAACGTCTAATGTTTCCTTTCAATTAGGTTTTAAAAGCTAGGTTCTAACTGGTTATGAAAACTTATCAGAAGCTAGCTCATCCTTGTAATCCTAACTACTTGGAGTAGAGCCTAGGAGGACTGCAATTCAAGGTCAGCTTAGGCAAAAGTCTGAGACCTCATCTCAACCTCAATTCAATCAATAAAAACTGAATATGGTGGTTCACACCTATTATTCTAGCTCTGCAGGGAGCATAAAATAGGTAGATAGTAGTTTAGGCCAGCCAGACACAAATGCAACTCTATCCAGAAAAATAACTAAAGCGGCTGGGAAGGTGGCTCAGTGGTAGAGAGCTTGCCTTGCATGCCTGAGGCCCTGGGTTCGATTCCTTAGCACCACATATGCAAAAAGAAAAAAGCTGGAAGTGGTGCTGTGGCTCAAGTAGTAGAGCGCTAGCCTTGAGCTGAAGAGCTGAGTGACAGCACCCAGGCCCAGAGTTCAGGCCCCACGACCGGACCCCCCCCCCAAAAAAAAAAAGAAAAGAAAAATAACTAAAGCAAAAATGGCTGGAACACAGCTCTAGTGGTAGAATGCCTGCCTAGCAAGCACAGGGAGCTAAGTTTAAAAAACAGTATATCAGCCAGGGGCCAGTGGCTCACACCTGTGATGCTAGCTACTCAGGAGGCTGAGATATGAGGATTGTGGTTCAAAGCCAGCCTGGGCAGGAATGTCTGTGAGACTTTTATCTCCAATTAACCACCAGAAAACCAGAAGCAGCGCTGTGGCTCAAGTGGTAGAGCTCTAGCCTTGAGCTAAGGAGCTCAGGGATAGCAATCAGGCCCAGAATTCAAGCCCCACAACCAATCAACAAACCAACACACACACACACACACACACACACACACACACACACACACACACACACACACACACACACACACACACACACACACACACACACACACACACACACACACACACACACACACACACACACACACACACACACACCAATCCACCCCTCACAAAGAAAACAAAACCCTCAACACACACACACACACACACACACACACACACACACACACACACGCACACACACGCACACACACGCACACACACACACACACACCAATCCACCCCTCACAAAGAAAACAAACCCCTCTCAGGTAGTCTTTTCATAGAGAAAAATCAACCTGTGGTAAGACAATACCACTATCTTAAGTTTCTAATAATCATTTTTAAAACAATCAGAGAACTTCCCTTTTATGTCATTTTGCTGCCAGAAATCAGTTTTTAGAAAATAAAATTAGAAAACAGGATCGTCCAGTAAGAGGCCTTTAAGTTCTTTGTCCCTACAGCACACACATTGATCTGTTCCCCCTAAGAAATAAGTAATTTAAATATTTATTTTTATAATCTCTCTCATGTTTATCATGTTGAATCCCTTTCCTTGGCTATGTACATTTAATTACCTACCCTACTTTTACTGATTAGAACAGGCTCTTGGTTACTTTCTTAATCTTAAAAGTAAACTGTCATAGCCACTTATAAACACAAGTGAGACATTTCTCTATTTAATCACAGTGACATAAATGTCTTCATCTTTAGTCAAAAATTTTAGAAACCTGACCCTTTTCTAGGAGAATGATAAAAGTTTATGGTCTCCTTTCCAAAAGTACTATTTCTAAAATTTAAAAAGTATGGACTTTATTTTCAAGCTTAGTAAACCATTACTTTGTCAAAATATTTCTATTAAATCTTAAATACATTTTAACTTACTACAAGTTGCTTCATTTAACACTATATTTAAAGACTAATCAGAAGCTTTAACACAACATATCCTCATGATTATATGGCAAAATGAGATTTAGAATCTTGAGAAGTGAGCTGGAGGCAAGGCTCAAGTGTTATTATAGCACCAGCTGTAAGCAGTGATGTTCACAGACCTACGCTTATTTCACTCAGATTTCTTTGGGACCTGGGGCTTCAACTCGGCCTGGGTACTATCCCTGAGCCTCTTTGTGCTCAAGGATAGTGCTCTACCACTTGAGCCATAGCACCACTCCTAGCATTTTCTGAGTAGTTTATTAGAAATAAGAGTCTCATGGACTTTCCTGCTTCAAAGTACAATGTTCAGATCTCAGCCTCTTTAGTAGCTAGGATTACATCCATGAGCTACCAGCACCCAGATCACTCAGCTTTCTTAATTGCTTGCTTTCAGAATCAAATAGAAAAAGTTATTTTTAGTGCATAAACTTAGAGGCCTCAATCTGAAACAAGTGTGAAGTTAAAAGGCAGATTTTTGTATGAGAACAGCAATAATACTTCAGAAAAGGCTGGTGATTTACTGCTATATTATTTTCCAGAGTGCACAGTACAACTGCTACCTTGCTGGCTTTTATGACCAAGTGGCCACATGGTATATTCAAACGGAAACACTATGAGAGGGAAAAGTCCCATTCATTCAAATGGGTAGAACAGAGTATGCTCATACAACCTGGAATAGTTCCCTACTTAGTGGTAACCTTGCCATCAAAGACCTGAAATGTTAACTTTATGCCATATACAGTGCATATTCAAGCAGAGTTTCATTTCTTCTATAATAGTTTTATTCCTTGTTAGCTAATTACTTTATATATAATTTGTGATTTAAATGAAGTATCCCACTCTGGCTGGTTATAATAAAAGCAGTGATTCTTAGTAAATTTTAAAGTTCCTTATTTAAACATTTCCCAAATGATCTGAAAAAGAAAAATTCGGACATACTTGTTGGGGTATTTGCGGAAAATGTCCCTGATGACAACAATTGCTTCTTGGACCACATAATTTACTTTTGTCTGGATTAAATCAAGCAATGTGCTCACACAGCGCTCTGCAGATTGCTAGGAAAAAGAACATAAAAAATGAGAAGTCATATGATGTATCCAGTAACATGTCCATCACATTTCAATAAAACACACTGTTCAATAAACTAAACTAATTGAACAAGTACTTAATTTGACTAACCTATACTGCAGGTTGGCTATCTGATTTATGTCTACATGAGAAGTTCTAGATATGCACAAAATCTTACTCATTACTAATAAATTTGATAGAGGATTTTTCTTTTCTTGTCAAAGCAGAATCCAAGGAAGCCATCAGCCAGACTGAAATAGCAAGACAAGACAAAGAGAGATGGGCCTAGAAACACAGGTGATTTATGGGTCTAATATTATGCTTGAGGAGCTGAAAGGTGACAGGGGTGTAATAAAGACACATGTTAGAAAAAGAATTATTTGTATTATATCCAACATATTCACATATAACTTTTAAAACCCTATAGTAGAAAGAACAAGTAATAAAGACATATGATCATAATTTAACAAGGTAACCCAGAAACAAAGACCTCATATATCTGGGTGTCATAGCTCACACCTGTAATCCTAGTTACTTAGACAGAAAATGGAAAGACTGAAGTTTGAGATCAGTCTGAGCAAAAAGATCCAGCCTGTCATCCCAGCTAAGCGAAAAGCTGAGATAGGGTGAATCATGGTTCTAGGCAGCCCAGGCAAAAAAGTTTGCAAGACTCCATCTTGATAAAAGAAACTAGACATGATAGTTGGTATATGTCTGTTATTCCTGCTCTATTGGAAACATAAAACAGGAAGGCTATGTACACTGGGGGGGGGGGGGTGAGAAGAAGACAGAGAGAGGAGGTGGGAGGGAATGAGAGAGAAGGGAAAGGGAGGAAGAGGGAGGGAGAGGGAGAGAAGAGAGAGAGAAAGAGAGAGAGAGAGTCAACATAATCACTGAAGAAAAATGGCTGGAGATGTGGCTCAGTAGTTGAGAGCCTGCATAGAAAGCTCAAGGACCTGATTTCAAACCCCAGTAAACAAAGAAAAACAAACTGATAGAGAAGTGTGAATGGTGAGATGTATGAACTCAGCTTCTTTTTTTCAAAGCAGTAAATTAAGATTACAAGCCTGTAATCCCAGCACTTAAAAAGCTGAAGCAGATGCTGGGTGCCAGTGGCTCACACCTGTTATCCTAGCTACTCAGTAGGCTGAGATCTGAGGACCACAGTTCAAAGCCTGCCTGGGTAAGAAAGATCTGAGACTCTTATCTCCAATTAACCACCAGAAAACCAGAAGTGGAGCTGTGGCTCAAGTAGCAGAGTGCTAGCTTCAAGCCAGAGAGCTAAGGGACATTACCCAGGTCCTGAGGAGTTCAAGCCCCATGACAAGGGGAAAAAAAAGAGGGGCTGGAGGTGTGTTTCTGGTGGTAAAGCGCCAGCCAACAAGTAAAAGCATCAGATACCGAGTTTGAGTGCTGGTCTTGGAGAGAAAATAAAAAGGGAAAAAAGAGAACATTCAAACTCTATAAAATGTAATTTCAACTTCCAGTGGACACTTACCTCTACTTTGATGGCACATCGTCCAATGGCTCGAACAGCTTTTCGAACAAAGTCAACATCTACCTCAGTGGCATATTCCTTCAGTTCTGCTAGAACCTGTCAAATACCCAGAAAGCATATAAACATCAGGCCTTCTCAAACATCAATCTCATGGACTAGTCTCTTCTGAGAGCCAGATTTTCTGAGACTGCATAAAGCCGGACCTGAGCAATGTTGGCTTGGGATGCCAGGCGAATCATGATGTCCAACTTCTCTAGTTTAACATAGATAGGATCATTGTACTTCACAAAGAAGACTTTGATTTCCTGCTTCAAGATTTCAGGTCTACACAAAAAATATAGGAAAGACAAGTGAATATATGTATTTACTGATAGATCCTTCTGGGTTTGTATTAATATCTAATCAGTGTCTCTCTCTCTTTCTTTTTCTCCTCTTATGAAGAAAACTCATGAAGTTCCTCTATACTTCTCTTTTTTTCTCCCAGTTACTAGGAATCAAACCCCAGGACTCACACATTCTATGTAAGTGATCTATCACTGAGCTATATATCCCCAGCCCATCTATCCTCATCAGTTCCATCTGGCAGACTATTTTTATCCTTTTCAAGTAGCAGGGTACAAGCTGCCATGATGAATGGCTGGAAGAAAAACAAACTAGCTCTAAATTACAGCCTGAACCTATCAATAGCAATATATCAGGAACAGATCCTTCAGAAAACAAGCTTCACTACAGAACAACATCAGACATTTACTACAAAAATACACTGGCATCAACTGTAAATCCAATGATCTTTGATCTTGCTCTGCTAACATTTTTATTTCCATACAGTAAAAAGAGATTAAGATTGGCCTACTAAACATTTATATTACTAAGCTTAATTCAAATTCATAAAAACTTTAAGTTACCAATTCACTATTTCCCAACCTTTTCTGGACAATTAGATTGATGTTCCTCAGGGCAACATATTGCACTTCTGGCTCTCCAGACAGCAGTGTGACAAGTGGAGGAGCTAACTTCTTCAGCAGCATATTGTAGTAGTCAGAGTCCTTGGGTAGCAATTCTAGAAATTTCATTAGGACCTTTACTGCTGAAAGCACCACTGCTGAGTTGGCATGTGATAGCCGGGGAGTTACCCGCTCACAGATGCTGGGGGTGGAAAAGGAACAATTAGTAGCTTGAATTACAGTGTCTTTGTCCAATCCACTCTATAAGGTAGCATATTTCAGAGTCCCATGGCCCAAGTAACAAGAAACTCAAGAATCAGTTAGAAAAATTAAAGCTCCATGCTTAGGTCAAATTGGGATTCAACACCGCAGAAGCCATATACCCAGCAAATTACAGGCAGAGCAGGAACACCAGAACACTTTAGGAAACCAGCAGTAGGGGATGTTCAAACTATAAGGAAACTAGCAGTACCCCAAAACACATGAACTCACACCGATTACCTTCTCGTTTTACAGTCCTTTGTCTCCCCATATTATGTTAGGCCTCCCTGCCTTACAGCCCATTTCTACTCAACCTATAGGAAGTCAAATTAAGCATTCTGAAACACATTTCATAGTGTGAGTGATTTCAACCCACTTGTGACTTAAGATTTCACTGAAAGGTACAGAAGAAGGTGGGTGGACAGGAAAAACGACCCCCTCTCCAAACTTCTGCTTTCAAGTTAAGAAAGCTCTGAATTTTTTATTGTTGTTGCTGATTTTGCCTTATTGATTTATTTTTACTTTGTCAGTCACAGGGCTTGAACTCAGGGCCTGGGTGCTGTCCCTAAGCTCTTTTTGCTCAAGGTTAGCACTCTACCATTTTGAGCCACAGCTCCACTTCCAGTTTTCTGGTGGTTAATTGGAGATAAGAGGCCCACAGAGTCAGTGGCTCACAATCCTAACTACTCAGAAGACTGAGATCTGAGGATCATGGTTCAAGGCCAGCCTGGCAGGAAAGTCTGTAAGACTCTTATCTCCAATAAACCACAGAAAATTAGAAGTGGTGCTGTGGCTCAAGTGATAGAGCGCTAGCCTTGAGCTGAAGAGCTGAAGGACAGCACCCAGGCAACAAGTTCAAGCCCCACCACCGACCAAAAACAAAACAAAACAAAACAAAGAGTCCCACAGACTTTTCTGCCCAGGCTGGCTTTGAAACCATGATCCTCAGACCTTGGCCTCCTGAGTAGCGAGGATTACAGGCACGAGCCACCAACTCCTGGCTGGTTTTAAGTATAAGAACATCATTGCATTATTCTCCCACTTCCTCTTCTTCTCCTAGGCCCTCTTACACTAAGATTCCTCATGAACTCTTAACCTATTTAACTATCAATGCAGTAGACTTCTCTGAAATCAATCTAAGTTTGATAAGCTTTTGGTCAATCTACTGAGTAGGTCCTTAACCAAGTAGGCTACATTACTCTTTTTATATTGTATCCACCTTGCTGGTTGCTTACCTCCTTCAGATCTTTATTCAAGTGATAGCTTCAAAGTAAAGCTTTCCCCTCACTTTTCTAAAAGATACAATTCCTTAATCTCTTTATCTTTATTAACACTCATCCCCCCTGATATATTTACATACTGTATTGAAAAAAATCTCAACACACACTCACACTCACACACACACACACACACACACACATACAAGTACATGTATATATATACCCATACGCGTACCCCCATCCTCAGACTAAGTGCTCTATAATGTCACAATTTGCTGAGTGAATGAACTGAATAAATTAGTGCAATGTCAGTCAATGACCAACAGAAAATAAAATTTTAGATGAAGTTCTTTCCAGAATCGATTTGTATTTTCAAAAATGGAAAGAAACTATCAAGGGCTTTACTTTTAGTTCAGTCTGTCCAGAGGGAACAATTTCCCAGACAAGCAAAGAACACTTACATTCTAGTAACTTGGAAATCAGCTTCAGCCAGGGAAGGAGGGTTCTTATCTCTGTAATTATGTCAACTTTAATGAAGAGCCAACATTTCTTCAAAAGTATATTGCCTAGTACAGTGCTTACACAAAATATTCAGTAAAAATTGGTGTAACTTCAAATTTGCAAATTAAAATGTATATGTGTATGCATGTTTGACTTCAGTAGGCAGTTTGCCAAAAAAAACTTATAAAAAGGCTGAGCTACAGCATGATCAAGATGTGCCTTCCAGAATCTCCAAATTCAGACTGATGATTTCTGTATATAACGGGATGCAGTATATACTTTGCTGACACTAATATATTTTCTCTAATACTAAACTACAGGTGTTACACAGCTCAATAACAAGTATGAAACACTCATCTAATAGAGTGAAGCAAGTACTACAGAGAGAGAGATTCAAGGGAATTTGAAGCCAAGAGAACTGTACTGTTCAAACAAGAAGTGACATACATCTCAAAAACAGCAATTTTTGTCTGGCTCCATAACCTGCAGTGTTCCTAAATCCAGTGAGAAAATACCTGGGAGTGGAGGGGTAGCAATGTCTGCCCCAAGTCTGCTGACTTTCCTCAATCTGATAAGACTCTTAGGGTAGTAACAGAAATGAGACTTTATTCCATCAGTCAAGACTATCACATATTCTCCAGAAAAATGGACTGACCTCTGAGCTTCCCGGTCATCTTTAGGGTTGTAATTAGACAGGCAGTCCAGGATGAAAATCTGGCCCCATTCAGTGCACTCATTCAGGGCTGTCAGCAGCTTATTAATATTCTGTGGGTTTAAATCGAGTAAGTTGCTGTTTGGGTGAGACTCACTGATTTCAGACAATGCTGCTACAGCATTAGCCACCACCTGAGAAAGAAACAAGACACAATTTTGCTGACCTAGAACAGCATAGCCATAACAAACACTCTTCATAGGATTTCTCACAATTTCCAATTCTGCAACATTTTGGATATATACTCTAGGTAGGGTTTTACAGCCTAGGCACTATTGACAAGCCAGATAAAGCTTTGTGGTGTTGATGGGGCCTCCCATGTGCATATGGGAGGTTGAAAGCATCCTTGAACTCTACCCACTAGACACCACTAATGCTCCTCCCATAGTTGTGGCAACCAATTGTTTTCAGATACTTCCAAATATCTGCTATGGGAAAAAAAGAAAAAATCACCCCTGATTGAAAAATATCATCATCCCATGTGGTGTGTGTCTGCTGACAAACACACCATTAAAATACACATTTCTTTAATGTTTTCCTTCAAATGTTTTTCCAGAAAAAGTTCAAAGCAAGAGGAGTTGGCAGTTTAAATAGAACTTTTATACCCAGCCTAAAATGAGGCTAATCTGATGGTATACCTACTCAAAAGTTACAACTTTCTCAGAGCACTGAAAAGGGGTATCCTATGAGCAGCTCTGAGAGAGACAGAAGATGTGAAAGATGGAGATGACAGGAGCAGCAAGCAAAAGGCTTTGGAATAATTGAACTAAAAACAAAAACAAAAAACCCAAAGTACATGTGCTGGGATGCTAACGAAGTTTTTCTAGTGGCAAATTTAACATCAATATGTTAACTGAAGTTAGAATATCCCCAATTTACTCTGAGAGTAAAAGGGAAAAAACCCACATACTCAACAGTGTATTTTTTCTTGTGAGATGTCTGTCATTTCTAAAATGCTGGCATCTGTGAAAAATTCATAGGAGACCTGTTTTTCTCTAACTCCAAATTGTTTCTTCATTCCGAATACAGATTAACTTTCAAATATGGACTAGTAAAATCCACATCTGAGTTGGGTGCTGGTGGCTCACATCTATAATCATTCTCAGGAGGCTAAGCTCAGAGGATTTCAGCTCAAAACCAGTACAAGGCAGAAATCTATATGAGACTGTTACCCCCAGTTATCAGCAAAAAGTAGGAAGTGGAGATGTGGCTCAAGTGGTAAAGCACCAGACTTGAGTAACAAAGTTAAAGAAGAATGCCTTGGCCGTGAATTCAAGCCCGATTAGTCTTGAGCGGAAAAAGCTCAGGACAGTACCCAGACCCTGAATTCAAGCTCCATAACTGGAAAAAAGACTAAATTAAACTAAATTAAAAAGGAAGATAAAATGTAATAGAGTTTCTATTCCTTACAGCAAAGCACACTGTTGCTAAGAACCAGGCAAAGTCAATATAAGCCTAAGAACTGCCAGCTTTTGATCAACATTTTCCTCTCTTATTAAAGAGTTTCCCAGTCATTTCTGCCATTCTGGTGCTTTTACATCTAGAAACTCCTTTAGGTGTGAGTTACAAGACTACTAAGGCAGATTCCTTTCCTGTGCTTGTCCCCAAGCATCCAAATTCTTCTATAAGAGAATGGGTATTTGCTGGTTCAATGCTGCCACCATGTGGAACATGCCTCAAGAGCAGTAAAGTGAGTACTCCTCTCCAGCATTAGACTGAGGACTGACATAATTTCATAGAGAAGGATATTTATGTGTTCAAAATTGTAGCCATTTTGAGGAAATGAAGTAAACTTAAGTGTGTGAATTTTATATATACATGTATACATACACACATATGTATACATTGGTTCTGTAGTGTATATATACACGGTATCAATGAAGAATCCTGGCTATAGCCGGGCCGCTGGTGGCTCACGCCTGTAATCCTAGCTACTCAGGAGGCTGAGATCTGAGGATCGAGGTTCAAAGCCAGCCCAGGCAGGAGAGACTGTGAAACTCCTATCTCCAATAAACCACCAGAAAACTGGAAGTGGCACTGTAGCTCAAGTGGTAGAACGCTCACCTTGAGCTGAAGAGCTAAGGGACAGCGCCCAGGCCCAGAGTTCAAGCCCTACAACCGACACACACACACACACAAAAAAAGAATCCTGGCTATATTACTACCAATTGCATGAGCTGGGGATATTTTAGTCTGAGTATACCATTTCTTCATATGTACTGTGTAATAACTTCCACTTTACAGAACAGATATAAGTGAAATACTGTGCATCAAAGTATTTACTATTGTGCTTGTCATAAAAGGCATTTTCATTTAATTATCTTTTCCTAGTGTCATGGACCATCATCAGCCTTAGGAGTTTTTGAGACGTTTGAGTTACTGAACCTTAATTTCCACCACTAGACCATGGGTAGTACTTTGCATTCATGCTCTCAATCTATTTTTCCCATCAGCATTTGACCCCACAGATTAAAAAAACAAAAATCAGCGTGATGATTAAAATACCTCAAGGTTGATTTTTTGGTATTTTTTTTCTTTTTAATTGTGATTGTTTTTTAAGGTTAAAAAATAAAGGAATAGACAGGCACTGGTGGCTGACACCTGTAATCCTAGCTACTCATGAAGCTGAGATCTGAAGATCACAGTTCAAAGCTCCAGGGAAGGAAAGTCTGTGAAACTCTTATCTCCAATTAACTACCAGAAAATGTGCTAGCCTTGAGCTGAAGAGCTCAGGGGCAGCACCCAGGCCCAGAGTTCAAGGCCCACAATTGACCAAAAAAGGAATAATGTTGAGATCAAAGTACAGATTCAATTATTTTGTAATACAATGTAAGTATATGTGGAAAAAAATAAACAAAGAATCTCAATGAAAGCTGTGGAGGGCAGGGAAAGAGAAATAAGCTCATGTTTCTAATTTCAACTATGTTTGAAGGTTAGCTTAATAAAAAGCATAAACAAACAGCATACACATGTCATTTGAGTACTATGAAGTAGATGAAAACAAAACCAGATCTACCAGGGGAAAACAGACAAATTAGGTCAGTTCCAGAAACTTTGTATTTGGTGAAGTGATCTAATAAAAGATATGTAAGTGCTACTGGGTTTAAAAAAATAAATAAAAAGGGGCTGAGATGGTAGCTCAGTCGTAGAGTGCTTACCTTGCATGCATGAGGCCCTGGGTTCGATTCCCCAGCACCACATAAGCAAAAAGAAAAAAAGCCAGAAGTGATGCTGTGGCTCAATTGGTAGAGTGCTAGCCTTGAGCTGAAGAGCTGAGGGACAGCGCCCAGGCCCAGAGTTCAGGCCACACAACCAGAAGCCTCCACCGCCCCCCCAAAAAAAGCAGAAAAAGGGGGAAGTGGAGCTGTGGTTCAAGTGGTAGAGTACTAGCCTCGAGCTGAAGAGCTGAGGGACAGCACCCAGGCCCAGAGTTCAGGCCCCATGACCAACAGAAAATAAAATAAATAAATAAATAAAAAGACTACTAAGTCATCAGTCCTTCTGTCCCAGAATTTGACAGGTTCTGTATGGAAGAACTGACATCAGTGGGAAAGATGACTTTTTCACTTAAACTCTTAATTGCAGAGGTTAGAATTCATATCCACCTTAAGCCCTCTTTAGCATCATTGAATAGCTAAGTTTTATTTCATAAGGTTATTTAATATTGTTTATCTGGTTGATGCCTGGAACCCTAGTTGTTCATCTTCTCTATGTCCTCAAGTAGAGAATTTCAAAGATGGCTGCTCAGAGTGACAGTATGAATTTTAGTAATGATAAAAACACACAGAAAACTTGGGTTAACCTTTTGGTACTTGTGGTAACAACTTATGAGGATTTGTAGTTTAAGCACTTCCACCCCACCTTGAAGACTACAAAATGGCAGAAAGATTTCTGATATGACAATCAGTATAAGAAATACCTTTTTCAATTTTAATTGAATTAATTTTTTTTTTTGTGCTGGTCCTGGGGGAGCTTGAACTCGAGGACTGGGCACTGTCCCTGAGCTTTTGTGCTGAAGGCTAGTGATCTACACTTGAGCCACAGCTCTACTTCTGGCACTTTTTTTTGGCAGTTAATTGGAAATGAGTCTCAGGGACTTTCCTGCCTGGGCTGGCTTTGAACAGCGATCCTTAGATCTCAGCCTCCTGAGTAGCTACGACTACAGACATGACCCACTGGTGCCTAGCAGAAGTATCCTTTTTTAAATGTAGCTTGTTTCATCCTTTCATCTTACTACTAATCTAGGAAGATAATAAACAAAAGCTACTCATAAACTAAGATAAACCAAAAGAGATGTCCAAACACCTAGCTGAAGCAAATGAAAGACAAATGAGAGATGATACGTATTTCAGGTAAATTCCAACTCTCCCTACACTGAGAAAGTTAAATAACAACAACAATGTAAAGGTAGCCAGGCACCAATGGTAATCCTAGCTACTCAGAAGGCTGAGTTTTAAGGACCATAGTTTGAAGCCAGCCTGGGCAGGAAAGTCCATGAGTCATCTCCAATAAACTACTCAGAAGCAGCCTGAAGTAGCACTGTGGCTCAAGTAGAATGCTACCTTTGAGCACAAAGAGGCTCAGGGACAGCACCCAGGCCCTGAGTTCAAGCCCCAGGACTGGCAAAAAAAAAAAAAAAAAAAAGGAAAGGCTCACCCCTTCTAGTATTATTCACCTTCAAGTAAATGTTGCACTAGACAAAAAAAAGGAACACTTTAAAGAAACTCCTCCAACTTCTCAGTAACAATATTTAGTGACCAATCAATTAAAATGAGCTTGAGGTATTAGCAGTCAGTTTATCACTGCACTTGAATACATCCATTCTAAAAGTAAAGTTTAATTGGAAATAAGTCTCACAGGCTTTCCTGTCCTGGCTGGCTCTGAATGCCTCCTGAGTAACTATGATTATAGGTGTGAGCCACCAGCGCTGGCTAAGAGAATATTTTTTTAAATACCAGTTTTAAGAGGTTATGTTAATGATAAACACTCAGAACATAATCAAGTTGGCTTTTCTTTAAAGAGTAGACAATAAAGATCACTTTGATTCAGTTCTAGTGTCATCATACCAGAATATACCACAAATTTCTATTTGAAAAAAATAATCTTTAAATAAACAACTAAAAAAGAACAAAAAGTGTGTAGGGTATGAAACAATCTGTGATTAGGAGAAATTGTGTTTCCCAGAGGTATTCTGTGCTCCAGTGTCCGAAGACATTTGTGTGAAACATGCCCGGAAAAGAGAGCATTTTAAATGTTGCTCTTTTTGATTTTTTGTTTTTGAGATAGTCTCACTATATGTCCCTTTCAGGTCATTATGTACCCAGGTTTGACCTCAAAATCTCCTTCCTCACTTGGCTCTGAAGTGATCACAATGTGAAGTGATCACATTGGTCCCAAAGTAATTCTGTTGTTTTAAATTTGTTTGGGTATTTTGTACTGCTGGGGATCAAATCCAGAGCTGTGCACATGCCAGGCATGTGCTCTACTACTGAGCTCCATCTCTAGCCCAGCTCATGCACACACGTTCTCTCTCTCATCTAATTTGTGTGTGTACGTGTGCACATGCATGAGTGTGCTGCTACTGGTACTCATACTTTTTCTCTTTAACTCTTCAATTGTGTGTGTGTGTGTGTGTGCTGGTACTGGGGCTTGAACTCAGGGCCTGGGTGCTGTCCCTTAGCTATTTTTCTCAAGGTTGGCACTGTACTATTTGATCCACATTTCTACTTCCAGCTTTTGTTGATTAATTAGAGGTAAGAGACCCTCAAATTTCTCTGCCCAGTCTGACTTTGAACCCCAATCCTCAAATACCAGGCTCCTGAGTAGCAAGGATTAGAGGCCTGTGTCATTGATGCTCAGTTTGCTCTCTTCATAAAAGCAGAAATTTATTACCATTGGATTTGAATCAGCTATGAGATCCCGTAGAGAATCCAGAAATCCTTGATCTTCCACCATTTGGGCATTGATATCATGGAGTTTTGCCACACAGACTGCTGCCGTTTTTCGAACATAGGGGTCTTCATCTTTCAAGCACTTGCGGAGGGGCTCACAGAGATATTCTGTAATCTTATCCACCCGGATGCATCCCATGGTTCTAACTGCCAAGGCCCGAATCAAAGGATTGGGATCTTCACAGTCCTACAAAAAACAAGCATCAGCTGTAAGTATACCAAATGACTCAAAGGAAACAGTCTGCCTACCATGCAAAAGGCCCTAGCTAATAATCCCCAGATCCAAAAATTAAGTGTATCACATTAATTTGTTTCCAATTACATTCTACATCAAAACCCAACCTCCTATGCCATTCCTCTCCAAGAAGGAGCTGGGTATAGGTCATTCGCGCCTATAATAGTTTTGGAGTTTTGTTAGTAGTGCAGATTGAACTCAGGGCCTCTCTGAGCTATGCTCCAATACTTTTTTTGCTCTGGTTATTTTTGAGATAGATCTTGGTTTTACATAAACTGTACTAGACTGACATCCTTCTGTCTTATACTTCCCTTCATAGAGGAGATGCCAGGTGCATACTACCCCATTGCAACTTTAACTACTGAGAGGAGGATCTCTCAAAACATTTTTCCACAAGTTGCCTCAAACTGCAATCCTCCTGACCTCGATCACCTGAGCAGCTAGGATTACAGGCATAAAATCGTTTTTTGTGCTTTTTTAAACTTATTATAAAGATGCTGTACAGAGGGGTTATAGTTATATGAGTAAGGCAATGAGTACATTTCTTGTCGAGCAGTTGCCCCTTTCTTCCCTTGTTGTTCTCCCACCATCCCTTCCCTCCCCCACTTCCCTTACTCCCTCCATCCCCCCGCAAAGTTGTAAAGTTTAATTCCAATATACTGTCTTGTGGCTATCATTGTTGCAATGGGTCATCCTGTGTCCTTGTTTCAGCATTTTGTTATTCCCCCTCCCCCTCCCGAAATTAGACAAATGTATATACAAGATACAGGATATCAAAAGCAAGTAGTACAGTGACAGCAGGGGATACACCATAAGGGGAGGAACATACAATGGAAACAAACCAAAAAAAAATCACGTGGTACATTTAAAACAACAATGAGGAAAGGCCTCTTGTGTCTATATCTTGGGGTTCATTTTACTTAGCATCATCTTATATGGTCATATGTACATAGCTTTTGAGCTTTTTCTGCTCATCTGATAAAATTATCCTAGACATATACTAGTTATTGCAAATGAGGGAAACCATGGCACCTATATTTCTTTGGGTCTGGCTTACTCACTTAATATGATTTTTTCCAAGTCTTCCCATTTCCTAACAAGTGGGTGGTGTCATTCTTTCTGATGGAAGCACAGAATTCGTGTGTGTGTGTGTGTATGTGTGTGTGTGTGTGGTGTGTGTGTATCACATTTTCTTGATCATTTCCTAACAAATGGGTGGTGTCATTCTTTCTGATGGAAGCATAGAATTCGTGTGTGTGTGTGTGTGTGTGTGTGTGTGTGTGTGTGTATCACATTTTCTTGATCCATTCATCTACTAAGGGATATATGGGCTGGTTCTATATCTTACTATAATGAATAATGCTGTGATAAACACAGTTGTGCTGGCCTTTAGCATGCCTAATTTGTGATTATTTGGGTAAATACCCAAGTGAGATTTCTGGGTCATAGGGGAGGCTCTATGTGTAGTCTTTTGAGGAACCTCCATACTGCTTTCCAGAGTCGTTGAACAAGTTTATGCTCCCACCAACAATGCAGTAGAGTTCCCTTTTGGCCACATCTCCTCCAGCATCTGTTGTTACTAGATTTCTTGATTATAACCATTCTAACTGGGCTGGGAAGTTGGCTCAGTGGTAGAGTGCTTGCCTTGCATGCCTGAGGCCCTGGGTTCGATTCCTCAGCACCACACAGGCAGAAAAGGCCAGAAGTGGTGCTTTGGCTCAAGTGGTAGAGCGCTAGCCATGAGCTGAAGAGCTGAGGGACAGCGCCTAAGCCGAGTTCAGGCCCCACAACTGACAAAAAAAGAAAATAAAAAATAAAATAAAAAACCATTCTAACTGGGGTGAGGTGGAATCTCAATGTTGTTTTGATTTGCATTTCTTTTATGGCCAGAGAAATTGAGCATTTCTTCATGTGTTTACTGTCCATTTCTTCTTCAGAGAAGTCTCTCTTTAAGTCTTTTTGTTTTGTTTTGTTTTTGGGTCCGGTTGTGGGGCCTGAACTCTGGGCCTGGGAGCTGTCCCTCAGCTCTTCAGCTCAAGGCTAGCACTCTACCACTTGAGCCACAGCACCACTTCCGGCTTTTTTCTTTTTGCTTATGTGGTGCTGAGGAATTGAACCCAGGGCCTCATGCATGCAAGGCAAGCACTCTACCACTGAGCCACCTTCCCAGCCCCTCTCTTTAAGTCTTTAGCCCACTTGTTAATGGATTTGTTTTTGGAGGATTTAATTTTTTGAGTTCTAAGTATATTTTAGATATGAGGCCCTTGTTTGTTGTATGGCTAGTGAAGATCTTCTCCCAATCTGTGGGCTTTCTATTGATCGTATTAGCTATGTCCTTGCCATGCAGAAGCTCTGCAGTTTCATGCAATCCCATTTGTCCAACCTTTCTTTGATTTGTTTTGTTTCTGGGTCTTTATTAAAAAAAATTTTGGCCTGGGCCAAGGAGCCCTAGAGCTTCTCCTATTCCTTCCTGTAATGTATTCAGGGTGTCTGTTTTTACTTCCAGTTCTTTGATCTATTTGGAGTTGATTCTGGTGCAGGGTGATATATAAGGATCTAATTTTAGTTTTCTACAGGTGTTTAACCAAGTTTGCCAGGGTGATATATAAGGATCTAATATTAGTTTTCTACAGGTGTTTAACCAAGTTTTCTAGCACCATTTACTGAAGACACTGTCTTTCATTCTATTTTGGCTCCCTATCAAAGATTCGGTGGCTATAGGTCTGTGAGTTTATTTCTAGGTCTTCTGTTCTATTCCATTGGTCCTCAGGTCTGTTCTTGTGCCAGTACCAAGCTGCTTTGAGTACTATGGCTTTGTAGTAGAGTTTGAAGTCTGGTATTGATATTCCTCCAGCACTGTTCTTTCTGTTAAGGACTGTTTTTGCTATTCCGGGTCTTTTATTGTTCCATATGAATTTTTGGATTGCTTCTTCTGTTTCCTTGAAGAATGAGGCTGAGATATTAATGGGTATTGCATTGAATTTGTAGATAGCCTTTGGCAGTAATGCCTTTTTCATTATGTTAATCCTCCCACTCTAGAAGCATAGGAGGTTTTTTCATTTTCTTAGTTCTGCTTTCATTGCCTTTTTCAGGTTTTTAAAGTTTTCATCATAGAGGTCCTTCACTTCTTTAGTTAATTCCTAGGTATTTTATTTTTTTGTGGGGCTATTACAAAAGGGAATTGCTTTCCTGATTTCAGCTGCACTCTTCACATTTTTGGCATACAGGAAAGCCATTGATTTGTTGTTGTTTTTGTGGGGCTTGAACTCTGGGCCTGGGCACTGACCCTCAGCTCTTCAGCTCAAGCTAGCACTCTACCAACTGAGTCACAACGCCACTTCTGGTTTTTTCTGTTTATGTGGTGCTGGGGAATCGAACCCAGGGCCTCATGCATATGAGGCAAGCACTCTACCACTTAGCCACCTTCCCAGCCCAAACCATTGACTTTTGAGGGTTAATTTTATACCCTGCTACTTTGCCAAAGTTTAAAATCAACTTGAGTAACTCTGGAGTGGAATCCATGGGATGCTTTAAATATAAGATCATGTCATCTGCAAAGAAGGAGAGTTTTACTTCATCTTTCCCTATTTGGATACCCTTTATGTTTGCATCTTATCTTACTGCTCTAACTAGGCATTCTAATACTAAAGTGAAAAGGAGTGGAGAACAAATCAGCCAACGACAAATGCTGGAGGGGATGTGGAGAACGAGGAACGCTATTACACTGCTGGTGGGAATGTACACTCATACAACCACTTTGGAAAGCAGTCTGGAGGGTCCTTAGAAAGCTAAAGATTGACCTCCCTTACGACCCAGTCATACCACTTCTAGGCATCTACCCTGAACAACAGGAACCAATATACAAGGACACGTGCACCTCCATGTTTATTGCAGCACTGTTCGCAATAGCTAGGATATGGAAACAACCTAGATGCCCCACCACAGATGAATGGATCCAAAAATTGTGGTATCTATACACAATGGAATATTATGCAGCCATTAGAAATGACAAAATAATGGCATTTGCAGGGAAATGGATGGAGCTAGAAGGAATCATGTTGAGCGAGGTAAGCCAAGAACGAAGAGACAAACAGTACCTGGTCTCCCTGATAAGTGGATGATGAATCCAAAATGTTAGGTGATATGACAAAACTAACAGGACTTAAGAAACAAAGAACTCCCACTCATCTGGTTGAACCACTACTAAATATCCCCATGCTGCTGATCACATATATGGTATATAACATATGAGCACCGTTATATATTACAGACTGTGATAGACAATTTGCTCCAGGAAAGTTAGAATGAACTTGTGACTTTAAATGAGCATCATTATTCCACAATACTGTGAATTTCCGGAAATTAAGTAATCACTTAATCACAATCAAAAAAAAAAAAAAAAAGAACCTTGGGAAGGGAGGGGATGGTAGGGGGAAAACAATGGAGGGGGTAACAATGTTCAAGAGGAAGTGGAAGTGTACTCATTACCTCACTCATGTAACTGTAACCCTCTGTATAGTATCTTTACAATAAAAAAAAAAAAAAAAAAGCCCTTTCTGAAGGATAAAAAAAAAAAAAAAGACTGATTAAAAAAGACTTATTACTTCACGGCTTCAGCAATAAGGGAAGGGAATGATTATTTGAATATTTCTATTAAGTATATTCAACTATTAAGGGAAGTAGGGAAGGAGGGAGGGGGAAAGCACAGCATGATGGTACAATATAAAACTCCATTCACTTGGGAGAATCACAGTTCTGAGGCTGCCCCAGGCAAAAAGTTACCAAGACTCCATGTCAATCAATAAGCCAGAAATGGCGGCATACTCCTATAATTGAAGCTGTGGCAAGCACTGATAGAACTGAAGTCTGAGGCCAGATGCAGACAAAAAAACAACCAATCGGCTGGGAATGTGGCTTATTGGAAGAGTGTTTGCCCAGCATGCATGAAGTCATGGGTTCAAATCCTCAATACCACATAAACAGAAAAAGACGGAAGTGGCACTGTGGCTCAAGTGGTAGAAGTGGTAGAGTGCTAGCCTTGAGCGAAAGAAGCTCAGGGACAGAGCCCAGTCCCTGAGTTCAAGCCCCAGGACTGGCAAAAAACAAACAAAAAAACAACAACAAAAGATGGGCTTTGCCAGAGCTGGTAGCTCATGCCTGTAATCCTAGCTACTCAGGAGGCTGAGATCTGAGGATCACGGTTCAAACCCAGCATGGGCAGGAAAGTCTATGAGACTCTTATCTCTAATAAACCACCAGAAAACCCAAAGTGGCTCTGTGGCTCAAGTAGTAGAGCCTTGAGCTGAAGAGCTGTGAGGGACAGCGCTCAGGCCCAGAGTTCAAGCCCTACGACTTACCAAAAACAAAAAACAAAACAACAACAACAACAAGAAAACAAACAATCACAACCACAAGACCCTACTGAAAAATAACTAAAAAGCTAGGTGCCAGAGCACCTGCCAAGCAGGTGCAAGCCCTTAAGTTCAAACTCCAGTAGTACAAAGAGGGTGTGGGGGCAACAATCTGATTGATACATGTAAAGAAGAAATGATATGTTTATCTAGCAAGAAAGGAAATAGAGTTGAGAGAGGTCTCCAGAAAGTATAGAAGCATCCAGAAAGTATAAATTAACCATTAATGTCCATACGTCAGTAATGTTTAAAATTACATAACTTAGAAATCTGTTAACTATTCCCTCTACTTGAATGTTTCAAAAAAAAATCATTAACTCAACCCAAAGTAATAACTTTGGCTTTTAAGCCAAAGCCTCATTTTTACAAGGATAAAGCCTCAGGGAACTAATGATATGCCCAAACTTTGTCAGTCTTGGAAGGTATAAACAGTGAGGTTTCACCTGGCTTTCTTCTACCCATCTGGCAAAGATGCATGTACCAAGTCCCACTAACAGAAGGTTTGCCATATGGTTTCAACTTCCCTAGTTGACACATGCTAGCAAATAGATTGCTTAAAACATGAAACTGCCAGTCCTTCTCTAAAGGTCTTCTAAAGCACCAGTGACTCAAACCTCTAATCCTAGCTGCTCAGGAAGCTGAAACTTGGAGAACTGAGGGTCAAAACTAGCCCAGAAAGAAAGGTCAATGAGCCTCTACCTCCCATTAACCAGAAATATGCCAAGTGTGGCTCAAGTGGTATAGCACCAGCCTTGAGTAAGAGCATATGGCCCTTAGTACTGGTGCACACATGTGCGTGTGTGTGTGTGTACACACACACACACAGAAGGTTATCTGAGGGCTGGAAAGGTGGCTCAGAAGTAGAGTGCTTGCCTTGCATGAATGAGGCCTTGGGTTAGATTTCTCAGCACCACGTAAGTACCCCTTGACTGGCAAAAAAAAAAAAAAGAAGGTTATCTGAGGTAGAGGAAAGTGGTCTTAAGTCCTTGGATACGTTACCTTCACAAAGCTGTTGACAGCCATGATAGCCATGTCTGGCTGACTCTTGGCATAGTTCATCAAGTAGAGATACACAAGCTTCTTTAGTTCCAGGTTATCAGTCTGCATACAGTTCACTACATCTGGAAAGAGAGAGCTGAAGACAGAAAGACAGTCAAAGAAATGTTCTTAAACAAGGGCTGGGAATATGGCTTAGTGGTAAAGTACTTGCCTAGCATACATGAAGCCCTGGGTTCAACTCCGTAATACCACATAAACAGAAAAAGCTGAAAGTGCACTGTGGCTCAAATGGTAGAGTGCTAGCCTTGAGCAAAAGCTCAGGGATAGTACCCAGGCCCTGAGTTCAAGCCCTCTGGATTGCCCCCCCTCCCAAAAAAAGAACAAAAGAAAGAAATGTTCTTAAAAAATAATTTGATACATGGAAATAAATTGCTAAAAAAAAAAATACAATCCCAAGGTCTCAAACAGGGGTTGTTCTTTTATTCTCTCTCTTTTCTCCTTCCCTTCCTTCTCTCCCTCTTTTCCTTCCTTCTTTTTGTTTTAGAGGTACCGGGGATGAAACCCAGGGCCTCATGTATGCTAGGTCAGGACCATATAGCTGATCTACACCCATAACCTCTATATCATTTTAAATTAAGTTCTGCACATTGTATCACTTCATCTATAATATTTCACTGTACATCTTTAGGAATCTTTTAGAAAAACCATTACATTATCATACAAAAAATTACCAATAATTATTCTCAGCCCACTGAAATCTCTAAGTACTTACAGCAGTTACACTTTCCAATGTTCAATGCTCATAAGTAGAAACTTAGTTTCTGAGTTCTTGTGCTGTGATCCTGGATTTTCAATCATTTGTTTGCATTCTCAAATAACATGATACTTGATATCCAGGCTCAAGATTACAATTCTAATCTAGATCTACAACCATTCTAAAACATCTTGATTTCCTTTTAGTGGAATTTACTTTTTTTAAACATTGCACATTTCTATGTATTAAGATTTGATTATAATAAAATAGAAACGTAGTCTATTCCTAGTCTATTCCTTTCCCAAGTACTAGACATTTCATGATTTAACCTTCTGTAAGTCACAAGAAAGAGATACATGTTTCTATTCACAAATAGCACCATTTGCTTGGAAGCACTGAACTTGCTGGATTTTAAGTTATATTTTTGTTTTTGTGGGGTGTGTGTATGTGTGGTATTTGCCAGTCCTGGAGCTTGAACTCAGGGGCTGGGCACTGCCCCTGAGCTGTTTTGGCTCAAGGCTAGCACTCTACAACTTGAGCCACAGTGCCACTTCAGGCCTTTTCTGTTTATATGGTACTGAGCAATAGAACCTGGGCTTCATGTATGTTAAGCAAGCACTCTACCACATTCCTAATCCAAGCTATATTTTAGCGCACGCGTGCGCGCGTGCGTGCGTGCGTGCGTGTGTGTGTGTGTGTGTATGTGTATCTTTTCTTTTTGGTACTGGGGATTGAACCCAGGACATTGCACCTAGTAGCACTTTGCTGCTGAGCTACATATCCCAGACCTAAGCTATATTTCTTAAAATGTAGACTAACTATAATTTTATGGGAAGTTAGTAATTAACTATCCCCCTAAGGTTTTTTTAGAATATTTACAAATTTTAAATAGTTTTAAGTATCTTACTACTAGTATAGAAGAAAAGACAAAGAACGTCAGTGTATTTCCACAGACAAAAGAATGACTGAAATAACTGGTCACATCATATAACTCCTGTATATACACAAAAAAGGGTACAGAAATATTTACAAAAGGGAAGATGGACTGCATATTCAATCCATCACATCTCCAATGAACCACAAACTTCTCTTTTGCAAGGGAACAAGCTATTAGTTTCAGCATACCTGTGGGATCTCATGTACCTCTAGATACATTTTAAACTCTCTCCTAAATGAGTTTCTGCTTTCTATTTTCTAGAATAATTCATGTGTAAACTTGCTGTAAAATTAGTAAATGTCAAACATTAACTAGTAGTAAATTGCTAAGAGCCTAAATAATGCTAGCAACCTACACAAGATCAAGAAGATCAAGTTGGGTAAGTATGTGAATACAGCAATTAGGAGGTACTTGAGAGTTTTTGTTTTTGTTTTGTTTTGTTGGTCGTGGGCCTTGAACTCTGGGCCTGAGGGCTGTCCCTCAGCTCTTCAGCTCAAGGCAAGCGCTCTACCACTTGAGCTATAACGCCACTTCCGGTTTTCTGGTGGTTTATTGGAGATAAGAGTTTCACGGACTTTCCTGCTCAGGCTGGCTTTGAACCGTGATCCTCAGATCTCAGCCTCTTGAGTAGCTAGGATTACAGGCATGAGCCACCGGCGCCAGGCTGGTACTTCAGAGTTTTGAACCAACCTGAGCTAGTCTAAAAACAAAAGCAAAAAAAGCAGGACGAGGAAGAGAAAGAAGAGGAAGAAGAGGAGGAAGAGGAGGAAGGGGAGGAAGATGAGAAGGGAGAAGGGAGGAGGGAGGAGGAAGAGGAGGAAGAAGAAGAGAAATTTTTGTACTAATCAGGAGCTAAAAGTAGTTTTTATCAGATGAGCATGTACAACTGAATTGATGACAGAAAATACTAATTATAAATCTGTTAAACAAAATGTTTTCACCGGGTGTCAGTGGCTCACGCCTGTAATCCTAGCTACTCAGGAGGCTGAGATTTGAGAATCACGGTTCAAAGCCAGCCCTGGCAGGAAACTCTGTGAGACTCTTATCTCCAATAAACCACTCAGAAAACTAGAAGTGGCACTGTGGCTCAAGTAGTAGAGCGCTGAAGAGCTGAGGGATAGTGCCCAGGCCCCAGTTTAAGCCCCATGACAAAAAAAAAAAAAAAAGTTTTCAACCTGATAAAAAATAATCACATTGCAGCCGGGCGCTGGTGGCTCACGCCTGTAATCCTAGCTACTCAGGAGGCTGAGATCTGAGGATCGCGGTTCAAAGCCAGCCCGGGCAGGAGAGACCGTGAGACTCCTATCTCCAATAAACCACCAGAAAACCGGAAGTGGCGCTGTAGCTCAAGTGGTAGAGCGCTCGCCTTGAGCTGAAGAGCTGAGGGACAACGCCCAGGCCCAGAGTTCAAGCCCCACGACCGACAAAAAAAAAAAAAAAAAAAAAAAAATCACATTGCTCTCATTGGCAGACCTGTAATACAAAATGTCATACTTAATTATTATTACATGAATTTCATCAAGAAATTCGTGAGCCAGGTGCTAGTGGCTCATGACTGTAATCATTACTCAAGAGGCTGAAATCTAAGGATTGAGGTTCAAAGCCAGCCTGGACACGAAAGCCTATGAGACTCTTATCTCTAGTTAACCACCCAAAATCTGGAAGTGGAGCTATGGTTCAAAGTGGTAGAGCACTAGCCTTGAGCAAAAAAGCTCTGAGACAGCAACTGTGCCCTGAATTCAAGTCCCCAGGACTAGACCAAAAAAGAAAGAAAAAAAGTTTCAAAATTTTTTCTTTCTGATTATAAATAAATGTAATATATATAATATATATAAATAATATCCTCTGTTCTGCTTCTTTAAAAGAAGCAGAAGATGCACAAGATCCACTCTGCCAGTCCCTGCTTTGCTTCTTGGTCTGCTAACTCCAAGTATGTACTACTTATTGTCCCTTTCCAGAAAAACTTTTATCAATCCCAGACATAGATGGCCACTGATCAGCAATCTAAGAACCATACGTCATTACAGGCTAACAGACAAAACAACAGAAACAGACATCCACAACCAACTCAGACAACAGCACCTGAACAGTCATATCTAGAACTACTATTTCTATCTGGGTTTCTTGTCTGGTTATGGGAACAGTTCTCAACTTTTTGATTTCAGAATCCTTTCACACATAAAATTACTGGAATCCCAAAGCATTTTTGTTCACGTGGGTTATACATCTATTAATATTTTACCATGTTAGGAAGAAAAACTAAGAAAAATTTAGAATAGCAATCCACTTAAAATATCAAACCCATTTCAAAACACAATAAGTGAAAATTTATTATAAGTGTTTTATATTTTCTCACATCTCTTTAGTGTTGTTCATCCTTTTGTAGAATGAATGCTTTGGTCAGAGTAGAAGACAATCCAGTTTCATATACATAAATAAGCTAGAAATTTCTTATTTTAAGTTTCTATATTTTTAATTTTACTTATAATAATTTTATATTTAATAATTGTGTCACTATAATAATATTCTTAATAGTAATTTTATATTTAACTTTTCTTAAAAGTTATTAACATTTTGAAATCTTTAATATTTTAGTTACATTTTCATGTACAATATTTTACACTGAAACTATACATGTGGCCAAGTACCAGTGGCTTACACCTGTAATCCTAGCTACTCAGGAAGCTGAGATCTGAAGATCAGAGTTCAAAGCTAGCTGGGGCAGAAAGTCCCTCTGAGAGTCTTATCTCTAATTAACCATTCAAAATGCGGAACTGGAGTTGTGGCTCAAAGTGGTAGAGCACTAGCCTTGAGCAAAAGAGCTCAGGGACAGCGCCTAGATCCTGAGTTCAAGCCCCAGGACTGACAAAAAAAAAAAAAAAAAAGGAACTACACATGTGCAGATTTTTCTTTTTAGTACACAAGAAAAATTCCTTAAAAGTGCCGGGCGCCGGTGGCTCACGCCTGTAATCCTAGCTACTCAGGAGGCTGAGATCTGAGAATCGCGGTTCAAAGCCAGCCCGGGCAGGAAAGACCGTGAGACTCTTATCTCCAATAAACCACTAGAAAACCGGAAGTGGCGCTGTAGCTCAAGTGGTAGAGTGCTCGCCTTGAGCTGAAGAGCTGAGGGACAGCGCCCAGGCCCAGAGTTCAAGCCCCATGACCGACAAAAAAAAAAAAAAAAAAAAAAAAGAAAAATTCCTTAAAAGTTATAGTGAACAATCACTCTGAAACATCAATACTTGATTGCATTAAAATCTAAAATACTTATCATATATTTTGAATGGATCTGTTACTGCATAATTTTGTGATAATTTACAGATCTTTTACTGCATAACTGTGATACAAGCAGTGGTCCACAACAAGACATTGGGTCACTGAGCCATTCAGAGCTTCGCTATGTTGACACATTTCACCGTGTAACAAAAAAATAACTGCTTATTTCACCACCAATCTCAGTAGACAGGTGCACAAGTTTCAAGAACGTGGCAAGCTCAATGGTGAGAGATACAAGTTTTACAAAATCCTAATTTTATATTTATCTTTTAAAATCAGAACAAGTATTATGTGACTAATCACAGAAATTCTAAGATGAACTGGATGCAGCAACAGCTGCTCTCTTGGGTTTAGTTGTTGTTCACAAAATCTAGGCCTAAATCTGCCTCATTCAACTAGTCCCTGTAGTATTTCATTTCTTAGCCTTGGCACTCCAGTTATTCTTCCTCTAGGACACATTTGTCACATGCCAACTTCTGAAGGTGTTGGCCTTGCCACCACAGGGCTGTACCAAGTGTCCATGTCCCTTTTTCCACATCTCAAAAGACCCAAGAGCCCTAATTATTTTTTGTTGTTGTTGTTGGTCATGGGGCTGGAACTCCGAGCTTGGGCGCCATCCTTTAGCTCTTTAGCTCAAGGTGAGTGCTCTACCGCTTGAGCCACAGCGCCACTTCCAGTTTTCCAGTGGCTTATTGGAGATAAGAGTCTCACAGACTTTCCTGCCAGGGCTGGCTTTGAACCACGATCCTCAGATCTCAGCCTCCTGAGTAGCAAGGATTACAGGTTTGAGCCACCAGTGCCCAGTTAAGAGCCCTAATTTTTACTTTAAAGCTCAAAATATATCTGTCAAAATTTCTCCATTGAAGTAACAAGTTCATTTTGTTCACTTGATCAAATGTCCCCCAAATACCAAAATCTAATTAAACATCCTCTATCAATCATTCTTTCACATAAGGGTATTTGCAATTCAAATAATCACACAGGGCTTTTTTCTTAATCATCATCCTTTACAATACAAATAAGCTTTATGCAAAAATCCAATTTCATCATCACAGTATATTAAAAAGAACTGTACTCAAGGTTCAAATTTTTGTGGGTTGGAGAGTACTACTGGGCTTTGACTCAATATGCCCCATCCGTTATTCACTCTGGTTACTTTTCAGATCTGAAGCTTAAGGTTGGGGCCATCCTAAGCTGGCCATCCTATCTAGGCTTCCTACATAGCTAGGATTACATACATGTGTGACTATAACAGGCTTGTTTGTTGAAACTGGGTCTTTTTGCCTAGGCTGGCCTCAAATCAGGATCCTCCTGATTTCTATCTCCTCTGAGTATATATAGAACTATAGAAATGAGCCACCTTATTTGGTCCAAAGTTCAAGTTTTAAGAAAATAAATGTACAATGTGTTATGAAGGGCTGTCCTTTTATCTTGTAAGGACATGGTGGTGAAAAAATACAGTGACAAATGGCCAACCTCACTGCTTTGGTTTACATTGAGACACTGGCAATTTTATGCTCCACTGATTCACATCATCAGTGTAAACATCAATATGGGGAAAAAGACAAGTAATATGTAAGTATTATAAGACAATTTTGACTTCATGTATACTGGGAAAGAATCTCAAGATCATTAAATTATAGAAATGAACAAAAAAAAGACTAAATGAATTTTGTTAGCACTGATTTTCATCTTCAATTCAATAAGCGAATGTAGAATTATAAAGCTGTGGGCACTGGATTAAGCCAATTAATTATATGAGCTTTTACTTACAGTATGTTTTTTTTTTATCATCATCAAAGTATCTCATGCAACACATCTGTAACTGTGCCAGCTCTCAGATTTTAGGCTAAGTCTGAATGCAACAAAATCAGTGCTCTAATAAAAGCAAACAAAACACTTAAATCAGAGCATTAATATAAAAGCAGTATACTACCTGATATTTCCAGGGAAACAAATTTTTTTTTTGTTGGTCATGGGACTTGAACTCTGGGCCTAGGCACTGTCCCTCAGCTTCTCAGCTCAAGGCTAGCACACTACCACTTGAGCTATAGCATCACTTCTAGTTTTCTGGTGGTTTTTGGAGATAAGAGTCTCACGGTCTTTCCTGCCCGGGCTGGCTTTGAACCGTGATCTCCTTAGCCTCCTGAGTAGCTAGGATTACAGGCGTGAGCCACCAGCGCCTGGCCTACAAACCTTTTAATAGGTTTTAAGACCTACTATGTTGCCCAAGTAGTGCCCCAACTCTTGGATTTGAGGAATCCTCCCACCTCAGCCTCTTGAATAGCTGAGACTATAAGCATGCTTCACTATGCCCCACAAGTCTATGATTTTAAAGTACAATTAATAAAGGCCCTAAAAGAGGTATCACTAAAGTAATGATGGGTAAATGTTCTTACCTCACATCTTTTCCCACAGTCATAGCAGCAATGACTTTCTTCACAGCCTCCTTCCTCTTTTCTTTCTTTTCATTATTGAGTTCAGCTTTTAATTCAAAAATTTCCCCTACAAGAGATGAGAGGAGGTGGTTGAGATCCCAGGACCACTAGAACAGAATATTGAACTATGCAATAACACCAGGAGAGCAAGGCAGCAACTGAAATAAATTATTAAAAAGTTACGGAGCCAAGTGCTGGTGGCTCATGCTGTAATCTTAGGTACTTACTCAGAGGCTGAGATCTGAGGATTGAAATTCAAAACCAGCCAAGTCAGGAAAGTATGTGAAATTCTTATCTCCAGTTAACCATCAGAAAATCGAAGTGGCTCTGTAGCTCAAAGTGGTAGAGCACTAGCCTTGAGCAAAAGAATTCAGGAATAGCACACAGGCCCTAAATTCAAGCCTTATGTCTGACCAAAAAAAAAAAAGTTATGGGTTAGGTAAATGTCACAGCACTAGAATTGTAACTGATTAGGTTACCACCAAAAGGTTTAAAAACTTTTAAAATTACAGCCTTAACATATAGTGAAGATACTTAGGACCTGTAAGAGTAGAAAAAAGCAAATTCATGTATCAAAATATAATAGGGGGCTGGGAAGGTGGCTCAGTGGTAGAGTGCTTGCCTTGCATGCATGAGGCCCTGGGTTCGATTCCCCAGCACCACATAAGCAAAAAGAAAAAAAGCCAAAAGTGGCACTGTGGCTCAAGTGGTAGAGCGCTAGCCTTGAGCTGAAGAGCTGAGGGACAGCGCCCAGGCCCAGAGTTCAAGCCCCACGACCGGACCCAAAAACAACAACAACAACAACAACAACAACAACAAAATATAATAGGAAGAGAATACTAAGGAATAATTTTCCACCCAAATTTTAAGGTCCAAAGAACAAAGTAAATGTAGATAGGGAACAGTTTTAGAAATATGTATTTGTCTCACTATTTATTTATTTATTCATTCATTCATTCATTTTTGCTACCAGTACTGGGGTTTGAACTCAAGACCTGGGTGCTATCTATTAGCTTTTCTGCTCAAAGCTGGTGCTCTACTACTTGATCCATACCTTCACTTCCAGCTTTTTGGTGGTTAACTGAAGATGAATCTCACAGACATTCCTGCCTGGGCTGGCTTCAAAATGCAATCCTTGGATCTCAACCTTCTGAGTAGCTAGAATTACAGGCATGAGCCACAAGTGCCCAGCTATTCCTTGAATCCAGATGTTCCAATTTTGGCCACACACTCCTACACTTAAAGATAACAATTATATATGTTCTACTCAGGATAACAGGAATCAGTATTTACAATGACTTGAATCAGAATGTCAAGGAGATCTCTATCATGAATCATTTGCTCTAATCATTGCTCTAATCCCTTCCAACCCACCCTAAGGTTATAGTCGTATCCTATCCAAGCAATGTAACAAGAATAATTTTTTTTTTCGGGGGTCCGTTCGTGAGGCCTGAACTCTGGGCTTGGGCGCTGTCCCTCAGCCCTTCAGCTCAAGGCTAGCGCTCTACCACTTGAGCCACAATGCCACTTCCGGCTTTTTTTCTTTTTGCTTATGTGGTGCTGAGGAATAGAACCCAGGGCCTCAGGCATGCAAGGCAAGCACTCTAACACTGAGCCACCTTCCCAGCCCATCAAGAATAATTATTAAGCTGGGTGCTGGTGGTTCACACATATAATCCTAGTTACTCAGTATGCTGAGATCTGAGGCCCATAGCCAACCTTGGGCAGGAAAGTCTGTGAGACTCTTATTCCAAATAAACACCAGAAAACCAGAAGTGGAGTTGTAGCTCAGAGTGCTAGCCTTGAGTAAAAAAGCCTAGGGACAGGGCTTGGACAGTGGCTTAGTGGTAGAGTGCTTGCCTTGCATGCATGAGGCCCTGGGTTCGATTCCTCAGCACCACATAAACAGAAAAGGTCACAAGTGGCACTGTGACTCAAGTGGTAGAGCACTAGCCTTGTGCAAAAGAAACTCAGGGACAGTGCCCAGGCACTGAGTTCAAGCTGCAGGTCTGGCAAAGAAAAAAAAAATAGAGCATAAGGACAGTACCCACAACCAATGGCCCTCCACCCCCTCTCTTCCCACCACCCCCCCCAAAAAATTATGAAGTTAAAAGAATAATACAAGGGCTGAGAATATGGCTTAGTGGTAGAGTACTTGCCTAGCATACATGAAGCCCTGGGTTCGATTCCTCAGTACCACATAAGCAGAAAAAGCCAGAAGTGGCACTATGGCTCAAGTGGTAGAGTGCTAGCCTTGACCAAAAGAAGCTCAGGGACAGTACCCAGGCTCTGAGTTTAAGCTGTAGGACTGGGGGGAAAAATAGTACAGAGCAGAGTTATTTCTAAAGGCATAATCTTGAGTTACTGTTCAGACCTAGTTTTATAAAATGTCAGAGACTTCCCATTATTTTAAGGCTCACTTATCTTAAGAATGCTGGAGTCAAAACTTCTTAAAAGAGAGGAAGAAGAGCTGGGAAGGTAGCTCAATGGTAGAGTGCTTGCCTTCCATGCATGAGGCCCTGGGTTCGATTCCTCAGCACCACATAAGCAAAAAGAAAAAAGCTGGAAGTGGCGCTGTGGCTCAAGTGGTAGAGCGCTAGCCTTGAGCTGAAGAGCTGAGGGACAGCGCCCAGGCCCAGAGTTCAGTTCAGGCCCCATGACCGGACCCCCGCAAAAGAAAGATAGGAAGAAGGGAAGACTGGTCTCCCAGTTCATTTTACCCAGATCTCATTCACCAGTATGACTGTACACAAAGACACTCAGAACTAAAAAAGCTTGCTTCATCAATATCCATCCCTAAAAGGCAAGCAAATTAGTACAAAAAGCTATTTCATTTAATGAACAGCTGCAAAATAGCACAGCTGGGTCTTCAAAGAGTCATTCACCTTTTTACCACGTCCCATGCTGCCAAGTCTAGCTCTTAGAGCTCCCCTCATTGACTTCTGGGAAGAATAAAGGACAAACAGCAGGTTTCAGAAAGTCTGAACTGTGAATAGCAGCAGGAGCTACAGAATGAAAACAGGATGTAGCTGAAATTATTCCAGTACTGAGCATAAATTTAAAGAATATGTTCCAGTGGCAGTTCTGGTGGGTGTTGCAGGAAGCAAAAGGAACACAGTCTATCCATTTTTAAAAACATGGTATTTATCTAGCAATGACTCAATCTTTAAGTCTCAAACTTTTATACATAATCTTAAAAAGGTCCTTTTCCTGCCCAAACTAGATTTGAATGTTGATCCTCAGATCTCAGCTTCCTGAGTAGCTAGAATTACAAATGTGGGCTACCAGTGTGCCTGGCTGATGATCATACTTTTATTCACTGATCATGATCCACAGCTATGATCACTTATTTTGCAACTCAAATTATCCATATTTTACAAGTGGGGACCATTTCAAGCTGTGGTGCTCCTCCTTGGTATGTCCTACCATTTGAGCACTTATGAGATATTCATGTCCAACTTGTACATTTCCTCAACCAACCCTAGAAGTTATTTCTCCAAGAAATTCTGGTTCCTTTTAGTGATAAATGATATTTAGAAACCAAGATTTGTATAGTAGGAGTCTTCTATATCTACTCTGACTTGGAGGAAATTTAATATTTAAATTAATACTTAAATCAAAAACTCCAGCATCAAGCTGTACATTGTAGATACTCAATATTGACTAACTAGTGCAATACAGACTGTAGTGTGTAAGCTCAGCTAAATATGGAGACAACTGTACCAGTAAATACTACAAAGAAACAAAAAAGTCGAATTCAGGGCCAGAAAATTTGAAATATAGCCACTGGAGGAAAGGAGAAAACATATATCTGAGAAGCAAGACAAGCTATTGAAGAACAAAAGAAAAACAAGAACAGCAGTTGGTGTCATGCTCAGAATACATCAGTAACTATGAGGCTTACTGAATACAAAAGCTCAACTAAGGGTACAGTAAGTGGAGAATAACTGGACTCATCTGTCTTTGATAGAAGGGCCAACCAGATTTCTAGAAATTAGCTATTTAGGAATGATTTTACAGAAGAGGGCAGGTTTGACTTTCCCAAGACGAATCCTTAGTTCTAGTCTATAAGCATATATAAAAACTAGTTATATTTTGATCACAAAGATGAAGGTAACAAAAAAAGAGCTAGAAGTCATTGCTCATGAGTGGAGCACTTGCCTAGCATATGTGAAGTCCTGCATTAAATCTCTAGCACTGCAAAATAAATGAAAACTCTATACTGTAATAACTTACTCAGATACACTTATCTGTAGAATTTGTAGCATATCTGAAATAGGAACATTCTACTTGGGGAAATTTTTGAAAAATGTCAAAAGATGTGATGAAATTCTACTACTTACCCTTTTTATTGGTGGTGAAGTACTTGGAGTCAGTCATGGTTTTGGATCTTTAACATGCACCTATGGCAAGAGAAAAGAATGTCTTTATCCCAATTATGTATGTGTGTACATATATGTGTATATATATATATCTCCAGCAAGGCATATTGCTATTATTTTTGCCAATCCTGGGGCTTGAACTCAGGACCTGGGCACTGTCCCTGAGTTGTTTTGCTTAAGGCTAGCACGCTACCACTTGAGCCACAGCACCACTTCTGGCTTTTTCTGTTTATGTGGTACTGAGGAATCGAGCCAGGGCTTCATAAATGCTAAGCAAACACTCTACCACTAAGCTACATTTCCAACCCCCGATTAATTTTTAAGACATTCAGTTTTATCAAAATGCACTCCAGGAGGGGCTGGGAAGGTGGCTTAATGGTAGAGTGCTCACCTTGCATGCATGAGGCCCTGGGTTCAATTCTCAGCACCACATAAGCAGAAAAAGCTGGAAGTGGTGCTGTGGCTCAAGTGGTAGAGCCTTGAGCTGAAGGGCTGAGCGACAGCACCCAGGCCCAGAGCTCAGGCCCCATGACCAGACGCCCCCCCTCCAAAAAAAGAAAAGACAAAATGCACTCTAGGAAACACACATACATACACACACACACATACACACACAAATTCAGTTAGCTTAAAATTTTATATTTCAGAATTTCTGCATTAAAAAATGAGGGGCTTCTTCCTACCATCAATACTGGTAATTCAAGATACACAGAAAACAAAAGATAACCCCCCTGCCTCCAGGAGCAAACAGGAACAAAGTCTAAAGGCCAAATCAAATGCAATACTTATTCCATGCAATATTATGGATTTGTGACTTTTTTTTCCTTCTTTTTTTTTTTGGGGGGGGGGGGGGGTTTAAGTCCTAAGGGCCTCAGTGCTGTCCCTGGGCTATTTTGCTCAAGCCTAGAGCTCTACCACATTGAGCTACAGCAACAGTTCCGGTTTTTCTGGTGGCTAATTGGAGAGAAGAGTCTCATGGACTTTCTTGCCCAGACTGACTTTGAACCAGGATCCTTAAATCTCAGCCTCCTGAGCAGTTAGGTTTACAGGCATGAGTCACCGGTGCCCAACTACTTTGTGATTTTTATCCACTATTATCTCTCCAAGGACAAAAGTTACCATTACTTGTAAAATATTTTCAACTATTCACCCAAACATTTAAGGTAAGAAAAAGGTTGTTTGGCAGATCTCTTCCAAACTGTACTCCCTTCCCAGTTTGAGCCCAAACTACAGCAAGACCCAAGGGTGTGTGGGGAGGGAAAGATATAATTAGATATAGATCTCAACTTCAACCCTAGTTCTTATATATTTTTTTCTTCAAAATAATTTTTTGTTGTAAAAATACTGTACAGAGGGGTTACAATTACATGGGCAAGATAATGAGTACATTTCTTACCAAGCATTGTAGCCTCCTCCTTTGTTTCCCCTTCCCATCCTCCTCCCACCCCTCCACCCAATCCTCCCCGCTCCCCCCCCCACCAAAGTTGTAAAATTCGTTTTCAACATTACGACTAGTACATCTCATTGTTGCAATGGGTCCACCTCTATTCCTATTTAAATGATTTGTTTTTCCCCTTCCCCTCCACAAATTATACCAACATCAAATACAGTGAAAGCAGGGGTTATACTGTGGGGGAGGGACATACAAAGCAACAAAAAAAATAATCTTATAAATGCATTAGAAACAATCGCATGAAAGAAAAAAAACATTTCAATACATATCTTAGGGTTCATTTCCCTAACATCACTTTATCTAACCTTTTCCCTTGACTCAGACATATACTAGATATTGCAAATAAGGGAAACCATGCGACCTATGTTTCTTTGGGCCTGGCTTACTTCACTTAATATAATTTTTTCCAAGCCTTTCCATTTCCTAACAAATGGGGCAATGTCATTCTTTCTGATGGAGGCATAGAATTCCACTGTGTATATATACCACATTTTCTTGATCCATTCATCTACTGAAGGGCATCTGGGTTGTTTCCATATCTTAGCTATAGTAAATAGTACTGCAATAAACATAGTTGTGCTGGTGGTAGCTTTAGTGTGTTCTTGTTTGTAAACATTTGGGTAAATGCCCAAAAGTGGGATTGCTGGGTCATAGGGGAGCTCTATGTGGAGTCTTTTGAGGAACCTCCATACTACTTTCCAAAATGGTTGAACAACAACCTTAATTCTTCTGCCTTAATTCCCAAGAGAATTTATTCTGTGGATTTGTGCCTCTACTACTTAAATAAACAAAATAAAGATAAAATGGTCTGGTTACATTCCCACTCCCCCAAATCATAAGATGATGTTTTAGACAGTGTCCAAAGTACTTAACTCTTTAAATATATTCAATTTCATTAAATGACATTTCTCTGTACCTTTTTTTAAAAAAGTGTATCTTTCTCAACTAAACCATCATCAATAATGCTTTTTTATTAACTTTCAGGTGAGATATCTGGTACTCATTATTATCAGGTCAATATAACAAGCAATAATCAATGGCAAACTCAGCTGGTGCTGGTGGCTCACACTTAAAAACCTAGCTACTGGGGCTGGGAAGGTGGCTCAGTGGCAGAGCGCTTGTGTTGCATGCATGAGGCCCTGGGTTCGATTCCTCAGCACCACAAAAGCAAAAAGAAAAAAAAGCCAGAAGTGGCACTGTGGCTCAAGTGGTAGAGCGCTAGCCTTGAGCTGAAGAGCTTAGGGACAGTTCCCAGGCCCAGAGTTCAGGTCCCACGACCAGACCCAAAAAAACAAAAAACAAAAAACAACAACAACAAAAAAAAACCTAGCTACTTAGGAAGATGAGACCTTTATGGAGCCAGCTTGGGTAGACAAATCTGTGAACCAGCAAACAAAAGCAGAAACTGGGAGTGTGATATAGGTAGTAGAGCTCCAGCCACATGCTAACTAAGCAAGAGCATGGGGCCCTGAGTTCAAGTCCTAAAGCAAGCACACACACCCACAAAAAAGTGTGCAAATTCAAATGATAACATATTTGAAAATAATAAAATAATGAATGGAGTTTAGGGGGGAAAAAAGACCTCCAATTATCAAAAAAAATCATGTAATTAAAGAAAGGGAAAATGAACCAAACAAACCTAAAATATGAAGTGAATCTGGTTTAAAATGATCTTTGGCTGGGAATGTGGGTTCGATTCCTCAGCACCACATAAGCAAAAAAAAAAAAAAAAAAAAGCCAGAAGTGGTGCTATGGCTCAAGTGGTAGAGTGCTAGCCTTGACCAAAAGAAGCTCCAGGACACTGCCCAGGCCTTGAGTGCAAGCCCCAGGACTGGTTTTTTTAAAAAGTGAAAGGATCTTTACAATGTGCTTCTTGCAAAATCTAATGGAAAGATTAGTTTGATATATTTTCAAACTGCCATTTATTACTCATTTTTCTAGATCCTGATAATTATATATATAAGAAAGAAAGAAAGAAACATAGATAGATATAGACAGACAGACAGACAGACAGACAGATTTTTTTTTGGAATGGGGCTTGAACTCAGGGCCTGGGCACTTGAACTCAGGGACTGGGGCACTGAGCTTTTTCACTCAAGGCTATCACTCTACCACTTTGAGCCACAGAGCCACTTCTGGTTTTCTGGTGGTTAACTGCCCAAGCTAACTTCAAACTGCAATCCTCAGATCTCAGTCTTCTGAGTAGCTAGGATTACAGCCACCAGCACCTGGCTAATACAATAGTTCTTTAAGTTGTACTAGAACCTAAATTACCTTCTAAGAAGAAATGTGCCAATACCATGACTGACTTCAACTGCTTCACAACCAATGATTTTATATCATTATAAAATATAGAGGAAGTGGCACTGTGGCTCAAGTGGTAGAGCACTCGCCTTGAGCTGAAGAGCTGAGGGACAGCACCCAAGCCCAGAGTTCAAGCCCCACTACCAAAAACAATAATAATAATAATTTCTATCCTGGATAATTAAAGTTAATCTGTAAGAAAGACTTGGCTTATACAACATTTTCATAATGCCTTTGTAGCAAAAATTCAGAGTACTAAAATCATTTAATCCATTCACGTTGTAAACTAAATATGGAGTAGACTCTTGGAGGAGATCTTCATATAATAAACATTTGGAGGGCTGGGAAGGTGGCTCAGTGGTAGAGTGCTTGCCTTGCATGCATGAGGCCCTGGGTTCGATTCCTCAGCACCACATAAGCAAAAAGAAAAAAGCCGGAAGTGGCGCTGTGGCTCAAGTGGTAGAGTGCTAGCCTTGAGCTGAAGAGCTGAGGGACAGCACCCAGGCCCAGAGTTCAGGCCCACAACCGGACCCAAAATAATAATAATAATAATAACAATAATAAACAACATTTGGAATAAGTCTGAAATCATCTATGAATTTACCTGTGCAAGCTGAAAAAAAATATATAGAAATGATTACTAGAGCCTGAGGAGGGTCCATTATGGTCTGTCTAGGATATCATTATGCCATTTTAAGTACTACAAGATCATCAAAACTTTTAAAACTTGCTTAGGATTTAAAAACAGAATTTTCTTGGAAATTTTCACCCAGTTTCTCACAAAAAGTGCATGAAATTATTTTGTTCTCTGAAGTTCTCATATATATCTATCTATGGATAGATAGATAGATAGATAGATAGATATACATACCCACATTAAATTCTTAATAGGAATTTTCATCACATTCTGTTAAATAAAATACCTTAATTCTTAAGTCATGACTTTATTAGCAGTTACACTATTTCAATATCTCTCCTAACAAATTTCAATTTAAAGCATATATTTGTTCTGTTTGTTGGGATAATGTACCCCAACCAGGTGCCAGTGGCTCATGCCTGTAATCCTAGCCACTCATGAGGCTGAGATCTGAGGATCGTGATTCAAAGCCAGCCAGGGCAGGAAAGTCTGAGACTCTTAAGTCCAATTAACCACCAGAAAACCAGAAGTGGCACTGTGGCTCAAGTGGTAGAGCGCTAGCCTTGAGCTGAGGAGCTCAGGGACAGCATCCCTGGCCCAGAGTTCATGACCTGCGACCCACAAAAAAATAAAATAATGTACCCAACCCAAAAATATTAGGGAAGAAAGGAGTATCAAGTATCTTTAGAAGTTGAAAACACAGATCTTAAACCAAGACTCTCTGCTCTAAAAAAAAAAACAAAAAAAACAAAAAAACAGACCCAGCTACTGGGCAAGCTGGGGCAGGAAGATTGTAATTTCAAGGTCCAGCCTGGGGTAATGTATTGAGATCATTTCAAAAGTAAATAAAAATACTGGGGATGCAGATTAGTGACATCATCTCAGTCCCTGGTTTATTAGATGGCCTAGGTTCAATCCTCCTGTTTCACAGTTGTTGGGTTTTTTTTTTTATAAAGACAGCCAGAGAGGCACAGGGACAGACAGGCAAGGGATGTAGCTCAATGGTAAGAGAATTTGCATAGCAGGTTAAAGACCTTGGGGGTTTGATCCCCAGTACCTGCCTTCCCCCAGCAAAAAAAGACACAAAAAATAAAAGAGAAGAAAAGAGAACTCTTCGCTGACACCATGGAAAAAATTACAAAGAAATATTCAGGAATGTGGCTCAGTGGGAGAGAGCTTACTTATCATGCATGAAGTCCTGGGTTCGATACCTCAGTACCACATAAACAGAAAAAGCCAGAAGTGGTGCTGTGGCTCAAGTGGTAGAATGCTAGCCTTAAGCAAAAGCAATTCAGGGACAGTGCCCAGGTCCTGAGTTCAAGCCCCAGGACTTGCAAAAAATAAAAAATAAAAAGTAAATAAAAATATTCCCTATCTATATTGTCAGAGAAACATTATAACAAGTTAGTCTCTGCTTTAAGCCAGAAGAATCAATGCCCAGGCTGGTAGCTCATGCCTGTAATACTTGCTACTCAGGCGGCTATGATATGAGAACCAGGGTTCAAAGCCAGACCAAGTGGAAAAGTCCATGGGTTTATCTCCAATTACCACCAAAAAGCTGGAAGTGGAGGTGTGGCTCAAGTGGTAGAGCTCCAGCTGTGAGTGAAAAATCCAAAAGGCCCTGAGTTCAAGCCCCAGTATAGGAACAAAAAACAAAACAAAATTAACTCAACAGGAAAGATGAAAATAATCTAAATAAAAAGCAAGAGAAGATGGTTATACACTGTGAATGTCCTAAAGGCCACTGAATTGTTCATCTTAAAATGGTTTTTATAAAAATTTCATCTCAAAAACCTTTTCAGGGGCTGGGAAGGTGGCTCAGTGGTAGAGTGCTTGTCTTGCATGCATGGAGTCCTGGGTTCAATTCCTCAGCACCACATAAGCAGAAAAAGCCGGAAGTGGTGCTGTAGCTCAAGTGGTAGAGCGCTAGCCTTGAGCTGAAGAGCTGAGGGACAGCGCCCAGGCCCAGAGTTCAGGCCCATGACTGACAAAAAAAAAAAAAAAAAAAAAAAAAGAAAGAAAAGAAAGAAAAAACAAACAAACAAACAAAAAAACCTTTGCATACATATTTTTAAAATAAAGTGTATCCAACATTTGCCAGATACAAGAATAGCCATATTTTCTAAATTTAGGAAGGTGAAAACTATGCCTTGACTAAAAAAGGTTCAGAAAGCATGGCCAGGACGAAGCCAAAGAAAATATAATTTGCTAAGAAAAATTATTCTTATAGTACCTGCCTAGTAAGCACTGAGTTCCTGAACCCTAGGAGGACCTGAGTTCAAACCTCCAATACCATCAAATAAAAAATCTAAAATATTAATAATTTGCTGAAGCGCCTCAAGAATAAAAGTTCTTCTGAGAGACAAGAGAAGTAATGTTCCTCAGAAGAGCCTAGAATAGAAATAAAGCCGTAATAGAATTTGAACTCTACTACCTTTCTACCAGACCAAACCCAAACCTGAAAAGTACTCCCTGACTGTTCTGACTGATGGATTGTATGCACTAGGGACATTGTTAAACAATAAAGCTGCCCCAGTCAAAGCACATAATCACTTATTTGTCCTAGCACAAAGTGTGATGTCACTATATTTCACAGAAGGTTGCCCTGGACAGGATTATATATCTAGATTTAACATAACCTAGTTTCTGCCAAATATAGGTTGTGAAAGTGCCTCCTCTCCTTCAATTCCCTCCTCCATCCAGTTCCCCAATGAGAAACAAGATTAACAGTTTAGTAGTATAACTTTAAAAAAAAAATAGTGTCTTAATTTCAAATGGCTCTGGTAAATTGTCCATTTTTGCACATAAGCCCATCTTTACACAGTTCAGTGGTCATAGTAAGAAACTGCCCAAAGTCAGGCAAATAGTAAAGCAACTTTTTATTACAACTCTTAAAGGTGTTAAGCTCATTTTCATTCAAATGTTCAGTAACAAAGACCAATGGCATCTTCCAAGTATTATTTAGTTCATCAGAAATCATGAAACATTTTACAGCTAAAAATCTCCTTTTATTTAAACATGACTATAACTTATTGTTAATATAGTATCATTCTGAAAAAAGTGCTCAACAGTTTTACATCCAACTGTTAATGAAATACCAAGCCAGCCTGAGAAGACTGTGTTCTGTCTAAATACTCCTTGTTTCACTGAGTTCAAATCTGTCCCTCAATTGTGATAATCTAAAATAGTGATCTTTTAAAAAAAGAAAAAAAATCACATAGGAGAAATGAACCTGCTTGAGTCTCTTAAAATGTTTGCTTTATGTTAATTTTATCACCCAACTTCCAGGGGGCCTGTTCGCAGGACACACTATCCTTTCGGGTTCTCCAGGAGTTCTAGCTGTTAAGATACCTGAAATGGCTCTCACCTTGCCACCAGCTTAGTCATCACTGGAAAGTGTTACTGGGTTTCTTGTACAGCTGCTTTCTATTATTACTTTGCAAGTGCACCCTGAGGCTAAGCAATAGAACTGTACAAGGAAGGTAACTAATAATTTAAATTGTTCCATATTGACACCACCTTCTTTCTTAGTCATCCAACCTTTCTGAGCTAATAACATTTTCTTTACTCTTCCTTTTAAACCACAACCGTTACAACAGTGTTAGGCAGTTAAAAAAGCGCTTTTCTTCCGAAATGTCAAAAGTCTAATGAAGGACCAGGCCACATTTCCCATACTTCGTAAAGAAGCCGAGTGAGTGAGTTCAATAAAAGCCAAATTGAGAAGTGTTTTGAAAACAAACCAGCACACATTCTCCGAATGCAAATTTGGGGGAAAAAAAAAAACAAAAACAGGAAATTCTGGTTTCTTTACTTCTAATGGAATCTAAAGCCTTTCCCAAACTAGTCTGTTACTGCGAGACCCAGCGGGGGAGGAGGGGTGGGGGAAAAGAAAAAGAAAAAGACTTCCTCCACTCTCCCTTCGGGTCAATTATGGAGGTTAGTTCTGGCCAGGCTCGAGGTGTCAGGGAAGCCCTCTTCCTTACCCCAGACGATCACAGACCCTCGAGGTGTATTCTTCATTCCCCCTATCAGATAGCAAAGAGACAGGGGTGCCTCCAAACCTCAAGTTCTGGGGGCAAAGGGTTGGGGACCCCTTTTTTCCCCCCCCATCTGTTCGCTGGACACCTCCCTGTCCCTCGGGAACCACCCGGAAAGGGGAAGGGCTGCCCTCGGCCTCCACTCTGGCCTCGACCCGCCACACCCCTGGGCTCCGCCCTCCGGCCGAGAAAGCCCCAACTCGGAAGCCCACTCTTCCCTCCAGGGCACCCCCAGCCCCCGCGGCCACCCTGAGCACCCCCTCCCTGCTCCCACCCGGGCGGCAGGCAGCGGGGACGGCCCCCCGCCGACCTTCCTCCTCACAACGGTCACCCCGACGCTGCCCCCATCCTCAACCGTCTCGTTTCCAGGCTCCAGCCCCGCCCGGTCAGCGGCCCAGCCCCCGGGGCTCCTCTTCCTTCCCATCAATTAGGGACACACCCCAAAAACAGCCGCCCGAAACTCACCAGGGGCGAGGGCGGGGGTGGCGGCAGCAGTCGGAGAGCACAGCCTGGGAGCGGTTGTAATGGTTTCCTGCCCGTCACGATTCTTTCTTTAGGTCTACACTGCGCAAAACCCAATTTGCCAGGCACAAAGATGGTAGGCCGGAAACCTTAACGTCAGAGAGCCTCGCCGCGCGACGTCATCGAGGTGCGCGGGAGAACCAGGAGGCGGTTACCTGGGAGATGAAGGAAGGATTTCACTTTTGGCTTAGGGGCCTACACCTGGACCCCTGAGCCCAGAGGAAGCTCAGTGGTTGTTTTCTGTATGTTTCCTCGCACAGGGATTTTTTTTCTCTTTTCAAAACTTTAAACACAGGTGTGTGTGTGTGTGTGTGTGAAATATCTTGTCCCTTTCTTTAAAACAAACTGTCCTGGGAGGCTCAGATTCCTTCAATGATGACATGTGTGTGTGTGTGTGTGTGTGTGTGAAATCCTTTCTTTAAAACAAACTGTCCTGGGAGGCTCAGATTCCTTCAATGATGACACAGCCCAGGACCACACACACACACACACACACACACACACGCACACACACACGCACACACACACACGCAAAGAAATTGAGATGGCATCAGATCTCAGTTCAAATACACACACACACACACACACACACGTGCAAAGAAATTGAGATGGCATCAGATCTCAGTTCAAATCCTTGCCCTGAGTGCCTCCACAACTTCTTGAAGTCTAAATGTTACAAAATAAAATCCGTAGCTTACAGTTTTTTCCCAAAACGAATACCTTGATTCCAGGATCTGGAAACTGGAGAAAGGCTGATGAATGAAACTGTCATGTAAATGAAACTGTCCCTAAAATTCAAAGGTGTACTGTTAAGAGAGCAAGGGGTAGATTGCCCCTGCACTTGCATTTTTGCTCATCAACTCTGTGAGAGCAGAAAAGTTTATGCATTAAATCATTCTCAGGCAAGTAATGACATGTTAAAATTTCCTATGACATATGTGTGTGTATATATTGTGTATGTATATACTGGGTATCGGTTTACAAACAGTTGCCTTTTAATTGTACTTTCCAACTTTAAGGAATAGATATATATATATATATTATTTCTAAATATACCATCAATTCAAAATCTTTTCAACTTTGTCTTGTTGGATATGTGTGTGTCTATCTCTCTCTCTCTCTCTCTCCTGGATGTTGATTTATAAGACAGTCTTGCTGGGTAGCCTAGGCTGGATTTGACCTCTAAATTGTCTTGCCTTAGCTTCTCAAGTGCTGGGCTTTATCTCTTAATTTTTCTAAATTTTATACTTTTAATCCTATATATGCAAAAGCACTGACATTTAAAACAATTATATATTGTTTAAATTCTGCATTCTTTTTACTAAGTACTTTCATCGATGTATATTTTTATATTTATATTTTATTTTTATTTTTTATTGGTTGTGGGGGCTGAAGTCTGGGCCTGGGTGCTGTCTGTCCCTCAGCTCTTCAGCTCAAGGCTAGCACCCTATCACTTGAGCCACAGTGCCACTTCCAGCTTTTTTTTCCTGCTTATGTGGTGCTGAGGAATTGAACCCAAGGCCTCATGCATGGCGAGGCAAGTGCTCTACCAGAGCCAACTTCCCAGCCCCTAGTTTTATATTTTATGTATTTTATGTTAGATAGAGATAGATAGATAGATAGATAGATAGATAGATAGATAGATAGATAGATAGATAGATGAGTCTCACGGGCCTGGTGCTGGTGGCTCACTCCTGTAATTCTAGCTACTCAAGAGGCTGAGATCTGAGGATCTCAGTTCAAAGCCAGCCCCAGCAGGAAAGTCCAAGAGGCTGGTTTTTTTTTGTTTTTTGTTTTGGCCCAGTCGTGGGCCTGAACTCTGGGCCTGAGCACTGTCCCTCAGCTCTTCAGCTCAAGGCTAGCGCTCTACCACTTGAGCCACAGCGCCACTTCCGGCTTTTTTCTTTTTGCTTATGTGGTGCTGAGGAATCGAACCCAGGGCCTCAAGCATGCAAGGCAAGTACTCTAGCACTGAGCCACTTTCCCAGCCCCTCCAAGAGCCTCTTATCTCCAATTAATCACCAGAAACCCGGAAGTGGTGCTGTGGCTGAAGTGGTAGAGCACTGGGACTTGAGCTGAAGAGCTCATGGACAGCACCCAGGCTCAAGAGTTCAAGCCCCTTGACAGTCTCATGTACTTTGAACCGGTATCCTCAGATCTCAGCTTCCTAAGTAGCTAGGATTACAGGCATAAGCCACCAGCACCTGGATATATTTCACAGAGTTTTAAATCAATGTATATTTTTATACAGCACATCCCTATTCAAACTAGTAATGTCTTATATGTTCAATGGCCATAGTGGCTGCCTATTTTATTTTATTTATTTATTTTAGTTGGCTGTGGGGTCTGAACTCGGCCTGGGCACTGTCCCTCAGATCTTCAGGTCAAGGCTAGTGCTCTACCACTTGAGCCACAGGACCACTTCTGGCCTTTTCTGCTTTTGTGGTGCTGAGGAATTGAACCCAGGGCCTCATGCATGAAAGACAAAGCACTCTACCACTGAGCCACCTTCCCAGCCCCTAATTTTTTAAAAACTATACATATCAGTAGTTGATATTGAAAGAGACAAACACCACTATATGCCTCCTAATGGAAGGCTGCCACCTTATAGTCTACCCCCAATAAAAGAATATGAATGTAATCAAGCCTCTAGATTCCATTATCAATTCACAGAAAATATAGAAGTATGTTGCTAAATGACATGTCAGAAACATAATCAGAAAATTTCAAATATTGGGAAACTTTTAGTAGATAAGCAAAAAGATTTATTTATTGCTGATAGTACAGTTTGAACTCAGGGCCTGGGGCCTGCTGTTCTTCTTTAGCATGCACCCTCATTGAAAAAGGAGGAACTTTGTGGGTGTGTGTGTGTTCTATCACTTGAGCCACAGCTCTACATCTGACGTTTTGCTGGTAAACTGGAGTCTCACAGACTTTCCTGCCCAGGCTGGCTTCATAAACTGTGATACTCAGATCTCTACCTTCTGAGTAGGCAGGATTACAGGCATGAGCCACGGGTGGCCTGGAACCAGAATTTTTGAAACAAGATATAAAGGCTGCCAACAAGTAGCTCACACCTAATAATCCTGGCTACTCAGGGGGCTGAGATCCAAGAATGGAAGTTTGGGGTCAGCCTAGGCAAACAAATAGCAGATTCCTACAATTAACCAGCAAAAAGATGAAAGAAAGTACAAGCGTGGCTCACGTGGTAGATCCCTGGCTGTGAAGCCCTGGGTTCAAGCCCAAGTACCCCCACCCCACAGCTCAAGTGGTAGAATGCTGGCTGTGAAGCACCAAGTTCAAGCCCCAATAGCAACACACACACACACACACACACACACACACACACACCTGCAAGTAGAGCTGTGGCTTAAGTGGTAAAGCACTAGCCCTGAGAGAATAAAAGCTCAGGGACACTGCCCCGGTCCTGAGCTCAAGCCCCAGGACCGATACCAAGAAAAAACAAAATCACCCCAATTTCTCAAGAGCTCGTCGTAAGGAGTCTGTCTTATCATCGGTGGTAATAAAGCTGACGGTTCTATCACCTTAAACCCTTGCTGGGGGTGGGCAGCACGCCGTCCCCCTCCACGGCCCCGGACCCCCGGCGGCTCGCAGGACCGCCAGTCGCACGGAGGTGACGACCGCACGCACCAGCCTGAGGCGCTCTGCCACGGTACGCGGGGCGGAAGCGGAAGTCCGTTTGTTGACCATAGAGTTCTCTAGTTCCGGTTTCAAGGCCTCACCGGCGGGCTAGAGAGCCTCCCTTCCGCCAGCCGTCCTCCAGGTCCCCCGGGGCTTCTACTTCCGGTCGGAGCTTCGGTCATAAAGCTGAGCCCTCCCTCCAAACGTGGCGTCGCGAGTTCTTCTCCTCCCCCCCCCCCCCCTTCTCCTCGCCAGGGGTCAACAAGCAAGGACGGGCGCGGGCGGGGGAACTTTCTAGCCCACAGCCGGAGCCAGAGCTAGCGTTCCCGGCCTGCACTGGCACCTCTGCTCGCTAAGATCCGGCTGGCTCTCCAGCCCCCCCACCCCACGAAGTGAGGGTCATTGGTTCGTAGCTCCAGGCCTGCAGGCGGAGAGGACCTGCCTGATCTCCCACCCCCTCCCCGAGTCACGCTGTGCCCTGCCAGCTGCCGCGCTGGACAAGTCACCCCTCTCACGTGCCCCTTCACCCGCGCGGAGCTAGCTTCCTCCGGGACTCCACTGGGAGACTTCTCCCAGAAGAGGTGCCCCGCCCCACCCCACTCCCCAGTTAAATTTTACTTGAGAGTTTGGAGTTTGAGGTGTCATGCAGAAAGAGTCATAAGATTCAGCACCCGTTTGATTAAAAAAAAAATTCATGGTCAGTAGAGCGTTTGTGGAGAAAGTGAAGTAATAGTAGTATACACAGGAGATACGATGGCTGAACATGGGGCTCATGTTACGACTGCTTCTGTGGCGGATGATCAGCCATCCATCTTTGAGGTGGTAGCGCAGGACAGTCTAATGACAGCTGTGAGACCTGCTCTACAGCATGTGGTCAAGGTAAGGTATAAATTTCCTGAGAGATCCCAGGGAGGATTGGGTGAAAACCGAACCAAGTAATTTACTTGGTAGCCCAGGACTGAAATAACTATTTTCACACATTTCATAAACCAGGGCTTAATGGGAGTGCATATTCAGCCCCGGCTGTGTAGAGCCCTGTACCGAATACCTAGCCTCTTCAGGGAGGTCAGGGTAGATCCCAAAAGAAGTGCCTGAAGCCCCAAATACATTGAATTGCAATAGCAAAAAGGAAACGCAAATTGAAGTACAGTAGTTGTGTAATAGAATGAACTTCTGTTGATTTTTTTTATTTCATGTGACTTCTTTAGGTTTTGGCAGAATCAAATCCTGCACACTATGGCTTCTTTTGGAGGTGGTTTGACGAAATCTTTACTCTGCTAGATCTTCTGCTCCAGCAGCATTATCTGTCTAAAACCAGTGCCTCTTTTTCTGAAAATTTTTATGGCTTAAAGCGGATTGTAATGGAGGACTCTCACAAGTCTCAGAGATTAGCCAGTGCTGGTCTGCCAAAGAAGCAGCTTTGGAAGTCACTTGTGTTCCTGGTTCTTCTTCCCTATCTCAAAGTGAAGCTGGAGAAGCTGGTGTCTAGCCTGAGAGAAGAGGATGAATATTCTATTCATCCCCCCTCTTCCCACTGGAAACGATTTTACAGAGCCTTCCTAGCAGCCTACCCATTTGTTAACATGGCTTGGGAAGGCTGGTTTCTTGTACAGCAACTTAGCTACATCCTAGGAAAAGCTCAGCATCACTCTCCTCTGCTGAGACTGGCTGGAGTTCGGCTAGGCCGACTGACAGTTCAGGACATTCAAGCCATGGAACGCAGATTGGTTGAGGCCTACATGATGCAGCAACCAGCCAAGAGGTAAGGCCTAATGTCTTTAAAACAACTTTAACAAATTCTAAGGTCTTATCCTAATCTTAGAAAGTTAAGTTTTTCTCCCTTTGTCTACCCAGAATTATTTAATAAAACCATAGTAGCTGGGCACTGGTGGCTCACGCCTATAATCCTAGCTATTCAGGAGGCTGAGATCTGAGGATCACGCTTCAAAGCCAGCCCATGCAGGAGAGTCTGTGAGACTCTTATCTCCAATAAACTATTCAGAAAAGTGGAAGTGGCATAGTGGCTTAAGTGATAGAATGCTAGCCTTGAGCTGAAGAGCTGAGGGACAGCTTTCAGGTCCAGAGTTCAAGTCCCATGACCGACAAAAAATTAAACCAAACAACAACAAAACACACAGAAAACCTTTCTCGGATGATGCACGCTTTAGTGAAGACTTGGTATGTGCCAGGCCCTGTGTTGTATGTTTTCTCTATGTTCAGTATCTCAAGCTTTGTCACAACTCAGTGAAGTAAATGCAGTACCTCTAACAGTTGAGAAAAACAAGTCTTTACAGCTAAGTACCTTGGACAGTTTGACAGGTAGGAGATAGAAAGCTGTCATTCAAGGCAGGTTAATACAGTTCTAAATGAAACTTAGCACTGAGCACTTAGATGGACAGGTTAAATTGTAACCCCTTTGTACAACCAGCTAAAGTTCTTGGAAAAACAAAACATGAAGCTGAGAGCTAGGCATGATGGCATATACTTGTCATCTCAGCACTAGAGAGGTGGAGACAGAAAGATCACAAGTTTGAGGCCAGCCAGGCTATGTAGTGAGATCTTCACAAACAAATGAAGGTTAGATCCTCAACACATAAAATGCTGAATTAGAAGACGGAACCATTAAGTCGGGTGCCCATGGTTCGTGCCTGTAATTCTAGCTGTTCATGAGGCTGAGATCTGAGGATTGCAGTTCCAAGCCAGCCTGGGTAGCAAAGTTGCTGTGACTTATCTCCAATGAACCATCAAAAAGCCAGAATGGAGCTATGGCTCCTATGGTAGAGTGCTAGCCTTGAGCAAAAAAGCTCCAGGACAGTGCCCAAACCCTTAAGTTCAAGCAGTAGTACTGGCACACAAAACAAAGCAGAGAATCATTTAGAATAGATTAAGGAAAAGGTCTCAATATAGCTCTTCAATCCCCAAGTCAGTGACTCTGATGAAAAGGGCAAAACTACATTTACAAGTTTTTTGTGTAATTATATCCAAGTGAAATTTGACTTTGTTCCCTTGTTTTTCCCCTCCAGCAGTGTTCGTGAGAAAATAAAGTCAGCTCTGAAAAAAGCTGTGGGAGGTGTTGCCTTCTCCCTTTCCACTGGGCTTTCCGTGGGTGTGTTCTTCCTGCAGTTTCTTGACTGGTGGTACTCTTCAGAAAACCAAGAAACCATCAAATCATTGACTGCCCTGCCTACTCCACCACCACCTGTACACCTCGACTACAATTCTGATTCCCCACTGTTACCCAAAATGAAGACTGTGTGCCCACTGTGTCGTAAAACCCGGGTGAATGATACTGTTCTTGCCACTTCTGGCTATGTGTTTTGTTATCGCTGTGTGTTTACCTATGTGAGGAGTCACCAAGCTTGTCCCATCACAGGTTATCCAACAGAAGTACAGCATCTAATTAAGCTGTATTCCCCTGAGAACTGAAAAGATTAGCAAATTATCTCACAGCTCAAGTATTGTACTATAAAGCTACAGGGCTGTTTTTCAGTATGGTACACAGCATTGATACCTTACCCAGTTTACAATTAAATTAATTTTAAACAACTACATGGATTCCTTTCAAAATATGCCCATTTGATCCTAACCTTTTAGCCTGCTCTCTAGACTCCAACTTACAGTGAACCCAGTTAAAGTTGAAGCCTCAAGGTTGTAGGGGATGTGAGGGCCATCTACCGGTTGATTAAAGAGGAACAAGAAATACAGAAGCTCTTTGGAAAACCTCAGCTTGGACTTTATAAAATGGGTGGCTAGGGGAAGCAGGTCTTCTTTTTAGAAAACATCTCTGCCTAGAAGGTAGAGGTTTTATTACTTCCAAAACAATATGAAACATGGACATGCTCATTACAAAAATATTAAGAACACTTTAGAAAAAAAAATCCTTCCATATTCTTGTGAATGACATCTACAGTTTATTAGCATTTGAAGATTCCTTTAGAATGAATGTTTACATAGGCAGTACTTTAAAATTTTCAACGTGAAAGTAAAGCTAACAATGAAAAGATGACGTGAGATGCTTACCTAATGAACTCTTAATGAATGAGACCTTTTTTTTTTTGGTCGGTTGTGGGGCTTGAACTCTGGGTTTGGGCACTGTCCCTGCGCTCTTCAACTCAAGGCGAGCACTCTACCACTTGAGCCACAGTGCCAGTTCCAGTTTTCTATTGGTTTTTATCGGAGATAAGAGTCTCACGGACTGCCTGGGCTGGCTTTGAACCGTGATCCTCAGATCTCAGCCTCCTGAGTAGCTAGGATTACAGGCGTGAGCCACTGGCCTTTTAATACTCTTTCTGCTTTCCATTGAAGAGCTTGCTCAACTGACAGTAACTATCCTGATTATTACTAAAGTTCCTAGGAAACGAGTTGTTTGAATAAATGTTTCTGACAACTGTTCCATGCTGTCATGATTATGTGAAAACCTATTAAAGTGTTTAAAATAAATTTTTTATTCAGATCACCTTTGACTTTTTGAGGTTTTTATATTAAGGATTTTGAAATAATCATTAGAACAAAAATACTGTGCTTTAACAGCAAGACTGTAACTTTGTGTGGAATACTTTGTACCAGAAAAACTACAGAAACAGGCCTAGTATGGGAGGGGGTACATGCCTTATTTATTTCTGAATAAGCTTAAACTCAGGGCCTAGGTGCTGTCCCTGAGTTTTTGTGCTCAAGGCTAGTACTCCACTATTTGAGTCAGCTCCATTTCTGGCTTAATTGGAGACAAGAGTCTCATGGACTTTCCTGACTGGGCTGGCTTTGAACTGCAATCCTCAGATCTCAGCTTCCTGAGGAGGTAAGATTACACCGGCACCCAGCTGGTACATGCCTCTTAACTGAGATAGGAGGTTGAATTTAAGGCTTACCTGAGATTCAGGAGCCTCTGTAAAAACACAACCCTAATCTGGCATGTGCAACTGATTTCTATTGCTATTGGGAGGAAGGAAGGAAGGGAGGGAGAGAAGGGAAGGAAAGGAAAGGAAGGAAAGAACAAAAGAAAGGAAGAAACTGAAATTGCCTGAACAGGGAAATTCATGCCACTAGATCAGCAGGTTGATAAATACAGGTTTGATTTAAAAAAAAAAAAAGTCACCAGGTAGGTGCCAATGGATTACTTTTCATTTTAGTTACTTAGGAAGCTAAAACTGGGATTGTCATGGTTCAAGGACAGCCCAGGCAGAAAAGACCCCCTTTTCAACCAATAGCTGGCTGGGCATGGTGGGACACTGGTCACCTCAGCTATGTGGGAAGAGACTGGGTTTTAGGAGACCCTGGACAAGGAAGTCTTCAAAAGGCCAGGGCCTGATATTCCAGCTATGATGGGAAACTTAAAATAGGCAAATTGTGGTTTAGGTTTGTACCTAAGCAAGAACTGAGACCCTATGTCAAAAGCAACCAGGGTTGAAGGAGTGGCTCATCCACAGAGCATCTGCCTAGCATTCATTAAACTCTGAGTTCAAACTCCAGTGCTCCAGTATTCCAAAAAGGGAAGGAGGGTGGGAGGGTTATTAGCAGGGTGCAGTGATGCATTCAAAGGTAAGAGAATCAAAATTTCAAGGCCAGCATTGAAATAGTGAACTAGTCTCAAAATACCCAAATCAATTTTAATAGAGAACAGGTGAAAATAATTTGTCTTTGCTATGCTAAGTCTTTTTCTAATAATGTAACATTTGGCAATTCAAAGCATATATGTGATACAGTTAAATTCTAACATGAATTATCCATCACATCAATTTTAAAATATTGAAACAGCATAAAAACATAGTGGCGATATTTTACAAATTCTTATAAAAACTCAAAGGTTTCAAAAAATTCAAAGGATATACCACAAAAATACCATAGGTAATTACTTTTTTTTTTTTTTTTGGTCGGTCATGGGGCCTGAACTCAGAGCCTGGGTGCTGTCCCTCAGCTCTTCAGCTCAAGGCTAGAGCTCTACCACTTGAGCCACAGTACACTTCAAGCTTTTTCTGTTTATGTGTTGCTGAGGAATTGAGCTCAGGGCTCATGCATGCGAGGCAAGCACTCTACCACTGAGCTACCTTCCCAGCCCCAATTACATTATTATTATTTTTTTTTTTTGTCGGTCATGGGCTTGAACTCTGGGCCTGGGCGCTGTCCCTCAGCTCTTCAGCTCAAGGCGAGAGCTCTACCACTTGAGCTACAGCGCCACTTCCGGTTTTCTGGTGGTTTATTGGAGATAGGAGTCTCATGGTCTCTCCTGCCCGGGCTGGCTTTGAACCGCGATCCTCAGATCTCAGCCTCCTGAGTAGCTAGGATTACAGGCGTGAGCCACCAGCGCCCGGCTTACATTATTTTTTAATACAGTAATAAGTCAATAAAGGGAGTGAATCAGATTCAGAATTGAAATGCTGTAGTTCTCCATGAAGATTTCAAACCAGATTTTTCACTTCAACCTAAGGAGGGAAACAAAGTATCAGTAATTCAAAAAACCACTTACACTTAAGAAGGCAGTATTCAAATAAGCTAGGACTCACCTATGGGGGGAGGGGGAGGAAACCACAACCAGAATGAGCTCAGAGAGAAGATTAAGGGATCATGCCCTGGTCAAAGCCAACACTCAAGCAATGGCAATACCAGGTCAGACTATACTTCACTCATCATTGCCTCATGCATTTCACCTCCCTACATCAGCCAAGAGCAGCCTGATGCCCTATTTTCACAGGCAACAAAACTTGGGCCTACCTAAACAAGAAAATAAAAGCTTCCTTTTTAGATGTGTCAACCATAAGTTTTCAGTAAGTATTTTCTCTCCCACTCTGCTTTAAGTATCTCTTAACTACAAAATTGCAACTTGGACAAGTTTTGTTTGGGGGAGAGTTTTTTGTTGGTTTCTGCAGCCCACTAGAGTAGAGAAGCATTTGTGATTCAAATCCAGTTTGGTGTCATCCAAGCAGAATAACAGGGATGTTTGGTAGAGTTCACAGCCTAGATCTAAAACAGCAGCTTTAGAAAATATTTCCTACTAAATTACAAAGACTAGTTCACTTAATATAAAATTTGAATTATAATTCTGCTACTGGCACTACAATAGGGACTCAGTGTGTCTGCTGTTTCCCTCCAATCCAATGTATACCTATGCTGACCTTAAATTACTGAGGAGGATTATGCCATCACTTGAGTGTTCAATTGCTCCCAACAGGCCAGGAAATTAAATCCAATCTGCTTAGCATTTAAGATGTTTCAAAACTGACCCAGGAATGAAGCTCTGGGTTCAATACCCAACACCAAAACAAGCAAACAAAGTATTAAAACAAAAAATGTCACCCAACATCCTTAATACCATAATTCTAACATATACCTTACAATCTATCCAATCCAGACTACTCCTAAGTCTTTAGGGATGTGCCTTCCATCTAGAAAGTCCTTCTCTTGCTTACTAAAAACCCTTACTGTACTTCAATCTTACCCCTCCAGTTAGTGACCCTCGAAAAGGCTACTTTTTGTGTACAGTCTAATTTGTATATACTCCTAATTTGAATTCAGTATCTGCAAGCCACATCAGGTACACTCATTCTGTCTCTGAATACCTGGAGCGCCTTCCCACACTCATTTGCATGGAGAGAATCTCTAAATTAGACTTTCAGAAATTGAATACCATCTTTTCTTCTTCATCTTCTTTTGTGGGGAAGGGCGTGTCCATAGTGGGGCTTGAATTCAGGGCCTAGGCGCTGTCCCCAAGCTTTTTTTGTGCAAGGCTAGTGCTCTACTACTTGAACTGAATGTTCACGTTTTTTTTTTTTAATGATTCTTTTTTTTTTTGGGGGTCCGGTCATGGGGCCTGAACTCTGGGCCTGGGCGCTGTCCCTCAGCTCTTCAGCTCAAGGCTAGCGCTCTATCACTTGAGCCACAGCGCCACTTCCGGCTTTTTTCTTTTTGCTTATGTGGTGCTGAGGAATCAAACCCAGGGCCTCAGGCATGCAAGGCAAGTGCTTTAACCACTGAGCCACCTTCTCAGCCCTGAATGTTCACTTTAAAAAAAAAAAAAGAATTAAGTATTCCTAATTCACTCAATCACCTCCTCCTCTGACTTCCACAGCACTTTCTTCCATCACAGTCCGCAATTGATGCCAATTAGTCACCAGGTCACTGGATCTCCATCATCTAAAGTTCCTACAGATCCAGGACTGCTTTACATGTCTGTAGTCCAATAAGGCCCGCTTGAATTTAGTCAATAACAATGGATTCAGTCAATGGGCGACCCTCCCTAATAAGCCCTAAATTCCACGATAAAGAGCATCAGCACAATTTATAAAGCTAGCTTACCTCCAACCTGTCACACCGGTGGTGTCACGTGACCACGAACCAAGTATCTCCAAAGTTCTCGGCCCCATCCTCGATCTCGTGGCGCCCAGTAATTCGCCTCTCCAGGGAAGTGGGAGGGGGCAGAGATCCCCAAATTAAACTTAAAAGACAAGGTTCAAACCCCACCACCTTCATCAATGGCTGAAGTTGTCGTCGCGCGGGAAAAAGGAGTTAGGGCCAGGGTCAGAGGTCAGGCCAAGCACCCAGAGACGAAGGGAGAGCACAACCCGCTTTCCGAACTCTACAAAGTTACCAGGCCCTGAACTCTTTTCGATCTTGGCCACAGCGGAGGACGATGGCCAAGTCTTCAGGTCCGCCGACCACGCACGAACTGCTGCCCACGACCTCTCGGCGTCTGGCCGCCGGACCCGCAGCCCACAGTCCTGCGCGGTGCGCGCCAGGGCAGCCAATCCCGTTTGCGGCTGTGTAGTCACGTGAGCGGCAGTAAGGCGGGGATGGCATGAACTGGAGCCAATCGGAGGCCGAAGCGGACATTAGGGGTGGAGCTAGAGAATTGGTTCCTCCCTTGCTTCTTTGCATCTTTGTCTCCAGTTAGAGAGACACTATTTGCTTATTAGTACTCTTGGTTCTTTTTCTTTTCTTTTGTTTTCTTTTTCACTCCTTAAAATTCCCTGTCCTCGGGACAGCTGTTAGGCATGGTGATTTTGACTGTGTCTTTGAGTGTGTTTGTGACCTGCGATTGCAGGAAGAAGCGTGGGTTAATTAAACCCACAGTATTTATTGCACTTATCCTGGATTCTGCTTGAGGGGCAAGGGGCAAGGGATTGGGGTGGACTCACTGATGGAAGTGTCCCTTCCTGTCCAGGGGTAATTCATTGGCTGGCCAACCTCTTCAACGTTTCCTAAAAGAAAGTGACACCCTGGGGTGGGGGTGGGGGGAGGAAGCGTGGCTAACTGACAAAGAAGTGGGAAGGCAAGTGGGAAAGACTGAGAAAGGTGGCTAGGTCCTGAAGGATAAGAAGATTTAAGAATGTGGAGAAGGAATAATTTCGGTGTTTGAATTAGCTGAGCTTTAAGGAGAAGTTACTAAATTTAGCTAGAGTAATAGAGTTTTTGAGATACTTCTCAAGATTCTGAGTTGGCAACAATCCGTGGCGTTAACAACACAGATGTTCTCCAGTATAAAATCAAACATCAAAAACTGGCCGGGCGCCGGTGGCTCACGCCTGTAATCCTAGGTACTCAAGAAGCTGAGATCTGAGAATCACAGTTCAAAGCCAGCCCGGACAGGAAAGTCCATGAGACTCTTATCTCCAATAAACCACCAGAAAACCGGACATTGCGCTGTGCCTCAAGTAGTAGAGGCTAGCCTTGAGCTGAAGAGCTGAGGGACAGCGCCCAGGCCCAGAGTTCAAACCCAACGACCGACCGAAATAAATAAATTAATTAAAAACTACAGAATGCCTGGGGTTCAACCCAGAGCTGTCCAATCAGATATTCTCAGGGGTTGGAGTTCAGGCATGTATACTTTATTTATTTTTGTTTGAGTACTGGGGCTTGCATTCAGCACTAGAGAACTGTCCCTTAGTATTTTTTTGCTCAAGCTAGTCAGTCCCTGACCACTTGAGCCATAGTGCTACTCCCAGCTTTTTGGCAGTTAATTGGAGACAAGAGTCTCACAGACTTTCCTTCCTGGGCTGGCTTTGAATCTGGATCCCCTTACCTCAGCCTTCTGAGAAGCTAGGATTATAGGCTTGAGTTGAGTGCCTGTCCTTATCTGTTTTTTTGTTTGTTTGTTTGTTTGTTTGTTTTTGTTCAGGTCCTGAGGCTTGAACTCAGGGCCTTCCTTCCCTTGTTTGTCTTTTTCCACGTAAGGCTAGCATTCTACTATTTGAGCCTTAGCTCCTGGTCTGGCTTTTGTGTGATTAATTGGAGATGAAAGTCTCACCAACTTTTCTGCCTGAGCTGGTTTTGACTCTTGATCCTCAGATCTCAGCTTCCTGTTAGCTGGAATTACAGGCATGAGCCAACAGCAACACCCAGTGGTAGTAGCTTTTTTTTTTTTTTTTTTTTTTTTTTGGTTGGTCATGGGCTTGAACTCTGGGCCTGGGCACTGTCCCTCAGCTCTTCAGCTCAAGGCAAGCGCTCTACCACTTGAGCTACAGCGCCACTTCCAGCTTTTATTTTTTAATAAGATAATTATATCATCTAACAAAGTTGTTAAAGATGAATGAAAATAATGCTTAGCAATCAGAGTGCTCAGGCAATGTTACTGGTAGATGTTGAACTGTTAGGAGTTGTTTATATCTTTTCCCTCTAGAGAGGGTAATAGGCATGTGTCTCCTTCCAGCTGTCAGCTGTGTGGCAGAATGAGATGAGCTTTGGATCAGATAACCCAATGTTCAAATCCCAGCTCTGCTTATAGGTAACCCTGAGCTTTACTTTCTGATCAATTCTTTCATTTATAAGGTAGTAAAAAAAATGCCTGTCTTTCAGGCATTGAGAGGATTATATAAGAAGAGTCCATATTTGACCCAAATGAAGCAATCACTAAATGCACTATTTTGGGTTGCCAGGGGCACTGTACTGGTTTTGGAAGGTGCTTGATTATTCGATCATGGATTAATGAAGAAAAGGCTGACATTCTATGCTATTCACTATGTGTAGCATCTCATTTTATCCTTAAAATGTGGAGAAGGCACTATTATAAGAAAGATTGTGACGTTTAGGTTAGTTTAACCAAGGTCTCCCAGCTAGAATGTAAGGGCAGCATTTGAACACCCTACATATTCCCAAATAGAGGAAAGAATGGATGTAAGGGAACTTACCAGAGCCCAGTAATGGCATGGTGGAACCCAGGCTGTTGCTATTGGTAACTATGTTATCTAACTACACATATCCAGTCATTTCTATGAAATAATTAAGGTTGAAATGGAAACACTTGTGGGTCAAGAGATCAAGGACAAAGCTAGCCCTTTCAGCAGGTATCTGATACTTTCTGTCTGGTGAGCACATAGGCAGTGCCATATGACTATTAAGAAGTGGAAATGAACACAAATAAAGTAAGGGTTCTGAGCCTAGCACTGTTGGTACATACCTATAATCCCAGCTACTCAGGAGGCTGAGATCTGAAGCTCTCAGTTCAAAATCAGCCTGGACAGAAAAGTCTAGGAGTCTCCTCTCTCCAATTAACCACCAAAAAGCCAGAAGTGGAGCTGTGACTCAAGTGTTCGAATACCAACCTTGAGTGAGAAAGCTAAGGAAAGTAACCAGGCCCTGAGTTCAACCACAATACTAGTGCACACACACACACACACACACACACACAAACTTAAATCAAAATTTGCCTATCATCCTCAACTCAGTGACCACCAACATTTCTATGCATTTTACTACACTAGGTCTTATGTCTATCAAAGAGTAAGAGAAGAATAAAAATTACATAGAATAAACAATATGAAAGGTGGAAAATAAGTTAATGTTTTTTGAAATGAATATGTACAGCATAGCCTAACTTGAAATGAATGTAGTTAGTAGAGTTTTGCTAACAAAATTAACCAGGGCAGAAGGTACTTCTAGGATGTGTGGAACAGATCATCATTGTCTTAGGGGCTTCAATTTTTGACTGCTCATTTGAAGACCCTTGAGTTTTCCCATTATGAAACCCTGATTCACTCCCTGAGGTCAGGCCCTGACATAGACACTTCTTGAGTCCTTATCAGTCTTCCTCAGTGAGTCCATGTTATGAAGACTGGAGGAGTCTGGCAGAGTTCCTGCTCCTCCCAGGCCGATATCACAAGGCAACAGGGGCCTTGACAGAAGGCAAACATTGAGACCAGTGCCAGATGTGAAACTGAAGCAGCAAGAGAAAACTCCAAGAGCATCAGGTAAGAGAACTTTTTCCCCTAAATCTCATCGATCTAATTTTAGGTTCAGTTTATAGTCTTGAGTTCACCAAGGACAGTATAAAGGTAGCTAATGAGAAAAATATAAAGGTAAATGATTGGGAAATCTGGAAGGGTAGAAAGGCTATTCAACCGGATCTAGAATCTCAGAAAACATACTTTCATGGTTATCAGTATCCATGTAACATCGAGAAGACTTGGGAGTCATAAGGCCATAGGCCCAGCAAGTTCAAAGTTAATTAGATTTGTGTTACAGGTCCCATTGGTAAAAGTTGCAGAGAGACAAATTGCAGCTGAAAGTAAGGAAGAAAATACAATGGAACACATTGAAATTATAATGCGGGCTGGGGAGGTGGCTCAGTGGTAGAGTGCTTGCCTTGCATGCATGAGGCCCTGGGTTCGGTTCCTCAGCACCACATAAGCAAAAAGAAAAAAGCCGGAAGTGGCGCTGTGGCTCAAGAGCACTAGCCTTGAGCTGAAGAGCTGAGGGACAGCGCCCAGGCCCAGAGTTCAGGCCCCACGACTGGACCCCCCCCAAAAAAAAGAAAAGAAAAGAAATTATAATGCATCACTAGTTACTGGAGTTGTTCAAGCAATTACATGGTCATTTGTTGGGTTTTTTTTGTGTGTGTGATAGCTTTTCACTAGGTAGCTTAGGCTGGCTTCTAACTTTTTCCTTGTTCCTCAGCCTCTTGAGTTAGAATTATAAGCAAGTACCACCATGTCCAGATTAATGTGTGTGTGTTTTTTTAATATAACACAATCTTCTACAGTTTCTCTCTCTCTCTTTTTTTTTTTTTTTTTTGGTCAATCGTGGGGCTTGAACTCTGGGCTTAGGCACTGTCCCTGCAGTCTTCAGCTCAAGGTTAGCTTTCTACCACTTGAGCCTCAGCGCCACTTTTGGTTTTCTGGTAGTCATTTGGAGATATAAATCTCATGGACTTTCCTGCCTGGGCTGGCTTTGAACTGTGATCCTCAGATCTCCTGAGTAACTGGGATTACGGATGTGAGCCACCAGCGCCTGGCTTCTACAGTCTTTTTTATAGCAACATCTTCTACACTCCCTTAATTCTCTACTGCTTCTTTCCCCCTTGAAACATGAATAGAATCATTATTTGATTTCAACTTCTACTTCTGCATATTCGCTAATAAAATACATTTTTTATGCTGTTACTGGAACTTGAACTTGGGGCCTGGATGCTGTCCCTTGGCTTTTTTTCCCCCCCGCAAGGCTCATGCTCTACCACTTAAGCCACAGCTTCATTTCCTGCTTTTTACATAGTTAATTGGAGATACGAGTCTCACAGACTTTCCTGCCTGGGCTCGCTCCATGATCCTCAGATCTCAGCCTCTTGAGTAGCCAGGATTACAAGTGTGGGCTATGACTTACTCTTTTTTTTGGGGGGGGGGAATCCGGTCATGGGGCCTGAACTCTTTTTTTTTTTTTTTTTTTTTTTTTTGTCGGTCATGGGGCTTGAACTCTGGGCCTGGGCGCTGTCCCTCAGCTCTTCAGCTCAAGGCGAGTGCTCTACCACTTGAGCTACAGCACTACTTCCGGTTTTCTGGTGGTTTATTGGAGATAGGAGTCTCACGGTCTCTCCTGCCCGGGCTGGCTTTGAACCGCGATCCTCAGATCTCAGCCTCCTGAGTAGCTAGGATTACAGGCGTGAGCCACCAGTGCCCGGCGGGGCCTGAACTCTTGGCCTGGGCGCTGTCCCTCAGCTCTTCAGCTCAAGGCTAACGCTCTTCCACTTGAGCCACAGTGCCACTTCCAGCTTTTTTCTTTATGTGGTGCTGAGGAATCGAACCCAGGGCCTCAGGCATGCAAGGCAAGTGCTCTACCACTGAGCCACCTTCCCAGCCCCTGACTTATTCTTTAATAAAATAACTGTTCTGGGCTCAAAGTTACTGCTTTCTGATATTATTGGATGATGATTGAACATTTCAGCCATGTAATTTTCCCATATGGCAAAATATTAAGCGTTGACTTAAAATCTAGGCTTATTCTTGCTAAAAATAAAAAGGTTAAGGATACTTTTGTTAGGAATGAGTAGTATCAAAGATTATTTCCAATGTTAAAGTGTATATTCAATCATTTATAGGTTCAAAGAAAATATTAGCATCTCTGAAATTCTCACTAAGGCAGAAAAAACACCTCTGTCCTTGTTATTTGTAGAAGCCTTTTCTGTTGTTGTTTGGAGTTCAGAAGGGCTGCTGGGATGGAAAGCCTCCAGGCTGACATAGAAATGCTCTTTGCTGAGAAGATTGTGTCAGTGGGCAGAGTCACCTTTGGAGAAGAGAATAGGAAGATGATGACCAATAGCTGTTTGAAAAGAAATGAGAATCTGAAGATCATCAAGGCTATCTGTGCACTGCTAAATTCTGGAGGGGGCGTGATTAAGGCAGAGACTGATGATAGAACCTACAATTATCGATCCCATGGGCTGGGACAAGATTTAGAAACTTCCTTTCAGAAGCTCCTGCCTTCAGGCTCACAGAAGTACCTTGACTATACACAGCAGGGAGACCTTCTCCTGATTTTTGTGAAGGCATGGAACCCAGATGTTTGCAGCCTCCCAGTGAAGATTTGTAGCTTGCACTCCAATTTATATCGGAGAGATGTGACCTCTGCTATCAACCTGAACGCAAGCAATGCCCTGGAACTTCTTAGAGAGAAGGCATCTAGAGCCCAAAGAGGCACATGGGACTTACATACTCCTCAGAGAACCCTAAACAGATATATTCAAGAGGAGGAAGATATGAAGGTGGCTGCCTCAGAATTCTTTGAAAGGGATAGACTTAGGTATAAAGAGAAGCTCAACTTTACCGAGTCAACACACGTCGAGTTTAAAAGGTTCACCAGCAAGAAGATTGTCCCTCGGATTAAAGAAAGGCTACCTCACTATGTTTCTGCATTTGCCAACACTCTTGGGGGATACCTAATTATTGGGGTTGATGACAAGAGCAAAGAAGTGTTTGGATGTAAGAAAGAAAAAGTGAATCCTGACTTATTGAAAAATGAAATTGAAAACTACATAGAAAAGTTGCCTACATATCACTTCTGCCATAAGAAACCCAAGGTCAAGTTCACTACCAAAATCATAAATGTCTACCAAAGAGATGCCCTGTATGGTTATGTCTGTGTGGTTCGAGTAGAGCCCTTCTGCTGTGTGGTGTTTGCAGAGGATCCGGATTCCTGGATCATGATGGAAAATTCTGTCACAAGGCTGACAGCTGAGCACTGGGTGGTCATGATGCTGGATGCTCAGTCAGGTAAAGAGGAAGAGAGAATCATTGTCCCTTCCATAGGAAGGATCCCTTTCCTCTACTCTTCTGGTATTCAGTCATATATTTATCTTAAATAATATTTAACTTTTACTAAAATTGTTTATGTTTTCAAATGTTCTTCCATGACAGAATTTTTCCATATATATATTTATTTATTTAAATTTTTCTTGTCAGTTGTGGAGCTTGAAATCAAGGCCTGGGCGCTGTCCCTGAGCTCTTTTTCTTCAAGGCTAGGACTCTACCACTTTGAGCCAGAGCTCCATTTCTGGTTTTCTGGTGGTTAATTAGAGCTAAGAATATCATGGGCTGAGGCTGGGAAGGTGGCTCAGTGGTAGAGCGCTTGCCTTGCATGCCTGAGGCCCTGGGTTCGATTCCTCAGCACCACATAAACAAAAAGAAAAAAGCCAGAAGTGGCACTGTGGCTCAAGTGGTAGGTAGAGTGCTAGCCTTGAGTTGAATAGCTGAGGGACAGTGCCCAGACCCAGAGTTCAGGCCCCATGACCGGACCCCCCCCCCAAAAAAAAAAAGGAATATCATGGGCTTTTCTTCCTGGGCTGGCTTTGAACTAATATTCTCAGATCTCAGCCTTCTGAATAATTAGGAAATTAGGATTACAGGTGTGAGCCACCAGCACCTGGCTGTCCCAAATTTAGTTCTAATATTCTTTAGTTTAAAAAAATATCCTTTAGTTTCTACTATTATTTGTTTATGACCTCTGTGTGTGTGTGTGTCTGTGTCTGTGTGTGTGTGTGTGTGTGTGTCTGTGTGTCTATGTGTTGGTAAATAGAGCCTGAACTCCTGGCATGGGTGCTATACCTTAGTTTTTATGCTCAAGGCTGTCACTCTACCACTTGAGCCACACCCCCACTTTCAGCTTTTTGCTGATATGAGTCACATGGACTTTCCTCCTGCCTGGCTGGCTTTGGACCTCGATGTTCAGATCTCATCCCCTAAATAGCTAGGATTACAGGCATGAGCCACTGACTTCTGGCGAGAATTTGATCTCTTTGGGGTCAAGCAATGCATGAATTTCAGTCTATATTGGGAGAGTTATAGCATACTATCTGCTATGAATTAGTGAAATTTCCTTTTTATGCAAGGTAAAGGTTGGTCAAGCCGGGCGCTGGTGGCTCACGCCTGTAATCCTAGCTACTCAGGAGGCTGAGATCTGAGGATCGCGGTTCAAAGCCAGCCCGGGCAGGAGAGACTGTGAGACTCCTATCTCCAATAAACCACAAGAAAACCGGAAGTGGCGCTGTAGCTCAAGTGGTAGAGCGCTTGCCTTGAGCTGAAGAGCTGAGGGACAGCGCCCAGGCCCAGAGTTCAAGTCCCACTACCGACCAAAAAAAAAAAAAAAAAAAAAGGTTGGTCAAAAAATTGCAGGGTAATTTTCCTAAATAGAAACAATTTCACTCATTTTCAGAGAAACACTGTTTAAAAATGACTCTGCTCGAAGCCTTTCAAGGAAACCATTTTTGAAGAATTTGAACTGTTCCAATAACACTAAGAGCTAACATAGCAAACCCTTGAGTTTGGAATACCATCATGTGGGGGAATGATTCAAAAAGTAGTACTGGACTGGGGGATGGTAGTGCAGGACACCTAGTACTTCCCTGGTACTTCCCTGACTGGAATCAACCTTGGTGATTTCTAATCCACCCCAAAGGACTTAAAGACCAAACTGAGTTTACCAGCTTGCTTTAGGGTAAATATGTTCACAATTGGACAAAAGAAGTTTAAATCCAAGACTTGAGTGATTATAATCTTTTTTTGTTGTTGTTATTGGTTGTGGGGCTTGAACTCTGGGCCTGGAGACTGTTCCTGAGCTCTTAAGCTCAAAGCAAGCGCTCTACTGCTTGAACCACAGCATCACTTCCTATAATCTTTTTTTATTGTCCTAAATTTGTTAGAGGTCCCTCTCTCTTTCTTTCCCTCTCCCCTTTCTCCTTCTCTCTCCCTTTTCCCCTTTCCTCCCCCACATCCCTAAGCTAGAGATCCTATGCTTTCTGAACCATCTAGCCTTGGATGAAGACTTACAATTAAAACAACATGTAGCCAGGCACTAAAACCAGCCCAGGCAGTAAAGTCTGTGAGGCTCTTATCTCCAAATGACTACCCAAAAAAGCCAGAAGTGGCCCTGTAGCTCCAAGTGGTAGAGCTCTAGCTTTGAACATAAGGGCTCAGGGACAGTGCCCAGACCCTGAGTTCAAGCCCCATGAACAACAAAAAAAATTTTTTTTTGTCTAAAACTAGTTTCCATGTGATTATTTAGCTCCTTCCAGTTTGGCCAGAGACCACAGTGCTCACCTGCTTTCACCAGCCTCTTCTGCACCAAGAAGCCCAGCATATCCCACAAAAGTCCTGGAATTTAAGAAGGATCTGCAACAACGTGTGTTTCCAGGTATTCCTGTTTTGCTTTGTTTATCTGAGATAGAGTCTCAATACATAACCCAGTCCTGACTCAAACTCAGGTATTTCCTTTTGATTTCAGGCGAACAGATGATTTGTTTTGTAAAATGAAGTAGGAAACTATGAAATTCACAGTTCCAGGGGTAAATAGCTCTTGCCAAACATGTAAAGGCCCTGGGTTTGATTCCCCAGTACCTCAAAAATAAACAAGCACAAAATAATAAACTTGGGAGGAGTTGGTGTGAGTTAATCCAAGTGTTTCTTCTTAAGGAAGAACAAATATAGAACTTTTCAGACATCATGAGCCTGAAATAATATACATTAATATTACATTATATATTACATTATGTAACATATTATATAGAATATACATACTATATATGATTACACAACTATATACAATATAATAATGTGTAATATATAATACAATGTAATAATATACAATATTTATTATATATAGCTATAGGATTAGTACTATATAATAATATATCTATATGATAGTAAAACAATGTATCTTATATACAATATATTAATGTATCACATTTTATCATGTACTTCTAGTATATATAATATATGTGCTAGATATTATATGTTACATATTACATATGTTTTTTTTTTTCATTACTAAACTTACATATGCTTCCTGGTTTCCAGTCCCATGTTGCTTTCATTCTCCAAATCTGAGAGCGCTAGCATACCTTACGTCTATACCATGAGAACTGTTTCCTGGTTTTCAGAAAGAGCCACAGAGTCCTCTGAACTGCTAAAGCAGAGTTTCTCCGCCTCCACACTATTGTCATAATTCTTTGTCAGGGAGTTGTGAGTGCCAGGTAATTAATTGTAGGCTGTTGGCAGCATTCCTGGCCTCTGCCCAGTAGATACTAATACCATCTCTCTAGTTATAACAATAAAAAACTTGCCAGTTTGTCAGAGGTCCCCTAGGTAGGGGGATAAATTGCTGATCATTAAAAATTTGCTGTGCTAAAGGAGAAGTTTTAGTTTCCCCCAAAGCATCAGTGTCCCAGAAAGGCCTAGGGAGGAAGCAGTGACTTCCTGTAAGTCGTGGAGCATCTGGGCTTGAGGAAAAGGTTTTGTGAAGATCCCTCTCAGATAGCTTTCTCCAGGTTAGAGCTGGAATTCCTCCTGTAGCCTTGGGCTATGCCAAGAGGATGCTGCCTTTGTTTTTTGTTTTTTGTCTGTTGTGGGGCTTGAACTCTGGACCTGGGCATTTTGTCCCTCAGCTCTTCAACTCAAGGCTAACACTCTACTACTGAGCCACAGTACCACTTCCAGTTTTCTGAGTGGTTTATTGGAGATAAGAGTCTCACGGTCTTTCCTGCCTAGGCTGGCCTTGAACCTCGATCTTCAGATCTCAGCCTCCTGCTGGGATGTTGCCTTTTTTTTTTTAAGTTGGTTGTGGGGTCTGAACTATGGGCCTGGGCACTGTCCCTCAGCTCTTCAGCTCAAGGCTAGCAGTCTACCACTTGAGCCACAGCGCTACTTCTGGCTTTTTCTGCTTATGTGGTGCTGAGGAATCGAACCCAGGGCCTCATGCATGCAAGGCAAGCACTCAACCACTGAGCCAACTTTCCAGCGCTGGGATGCTGACTTTGCAGCAAGGAAACTCATAGTTTTGTGGCCACAACAATCTGTATTTAACCATGTTTTATGCTTTTGTCAGTTTTAGTAACTTCAGTTCTTTGAATTTTCAGTGACACAGGAAGAGATGCGATTTCAACCAGAATCTCTCTGTCGGCAGTTATTCTCAGATCATGAAGGACTGGAGCAATTCATGAAGACACAGATCTATCCTTGTTCTCAGGGGGTTGTGATATTTTCTAGAAGCTGGGCTAGCGATATTGGTTTAAGGAAAGAGGAAAATGTCCTGTGTGATGCACTCTTGATAGCCGTTAACAGCCCCTTGGTACTCTATACCATCTTTAAAGATGCTAGCTGGATGGGAGGTCTTCAATATGCCAAAGACACTGCCCTGCAGTTAAAGCAGAAACTGCAAACTGAGGGTGGCTATACAGGGAAGGTGTGCGTCATTCCAAGGCTGACACCTCTGACCAGCTGGCCAGATGGACCTTGTGAATTCCCTATGTACTACCCCCAGTCCTACAGGCTCTCCAGTGAAGAAGTGGAGGACATCTTGCAGGCCCTTGTGGTCATCTCCTTCTGCTCTACATCTCTTCTGAGTGACTGCCTGGGCTGTGAGTACTTCGACCTGCTTGTAACAGAGCAGTGTGAGTTGCTTTCTCAGAGCCTTCATGAAACTCGGGAATTGTTCATCCACTGCTTTCCAGGAACCCGGAAGACAGCCCTGGCCACGAAGATCATGGGGAAAATTAAAGACTTCTTCCATTGCAAACCAAAAGAGATCCTCTATGTTTGTGAAAGTGACTCCCTCAAGGGTTTGGTGAGGTGAGAGTTTTACTAAACTAAAAACAAAAACATACTTAATCTTTACAACAGTGCCACAAAAGTAATTTGTATTTTCTATTTACTTTAAATCAGTTTAAAATTGGGAGGGGCTAAGCACTCATGGCTCACACCTGCAATCCTAGCTACTCAGGAGGCTGAGCTCTAATGATTACAATTTGAAGCTAGCTAGCCCAAATAAGAAAGTCCATCTGACTCATATCTCCAATTAACCAGCAAAAAGCCAGAACTAGAGCTGTGGCTAAGGGACAGTGCCCAGGCCCTGAGTTCAAGCCCCAGTCTTGGTAAAAAATAAATAAGCAAATTTGGCAATGACTCTTTGTTGAGTAAATTTAAGCACCCAAGCCAAAATAAATGGTTCTAAATGGCCAGGTAGTTTAATTATAAGTGGATAATTTATACTGTTCAAGTTTTTAAAATGTTATAAATAAACTTAGTATGCATAACTTTACATTTGTTGACCTAGAAATGTTTTCCCCACAATCTGTGGTCTTAAATCTAAGAAAAGTAGAAATGAATCCTTTTTGCTTTGAAGATACTTTTTTTGCCTGATATTTAATGTTTTAAAATTGTAAGATTAGTTACTTATGACTCAAATATAGAAATCATTGATATTGTTTATAAAATATTTTGATCCATTTGACTTACTTTACACTGATAATTTTAGAAAGCAGGCAGAATTTATTCTGATTAAAATCTCAGGGCTGGGAAGGTGGCTCAGTGGTAGAGCACTTGCCTTGCATGCATGAGGCCCTGGGTTAGATTCCTCAGCACCACCTAAGCAAAAAGAAAAAAGCTGGAAGTGGCGCTGTGGCTCAAGTGGTAGAGTGCTAGCCTTGAGCTGAAGAGCTGAGGGACAGTGCCCAGGCCCAGAGTTCATGCCCCACGACTGGACCCCCCCCCCAAAAAAAAAGACTAGTATTTTACCACTCAAGCCACAGCTTTGCTTTCAGCTTTCTAGCAGTTAGTTGGAAATAGGAATCTCACAGACTTTCCTACCCAGGTTGGCTTCTAGCTATAATCCTTAAATCTCAGCTTACTGAGTAGTGAGGATTACTGCTATGAGCAACCAGCCCAGGGTTGACTCCAGTTATCTTTTTTTAAAACTTTAACCTGTTTCTTTTTTAATTTTTAAATTGTTATTATAAAGGTGGTATATAGAATGGTTACAGTTTCCAGGTATACTTTGTTGTTGTTGGTGGTGGTCGTAGGGCCTGAACTCTGGGCCTGGGTGCTGTCCCTCAGCAATTCAGCTCAAGGCTAGTGCACTACCACTTGAGCCATAGTGCCACTTCTGGCTTTTTCTGCTTATCTGGTGCTGAGGAATTGAACTCAGGGCCTCATGCATGCAAGGCAAGCACTCTACCACTGAGCCACCTTCCCAGCCCTCCAGGTATATTTTTGAGCATCATTCATATTTAAACACTGTGTTACATTTAGTGTTAGCGGAAAAAACATACTGAAGACCTTACCATTAAAAATTATTTAAGGTTCATGCATATAACCCTAAGTACTCAGGAGGCTGAGATCTGAAGACTGAAGTTCAAAGCCAGCCTAGGCAGGAAAGTCTGTGAGACTCTTATCTCCAATTAACTACCAAAAAAGTCAGAAGTGGAGCTATAGCTCAAGTGGTAGAATACTAGCTGTTAAGAAAAGTGTTCAGGGACAGTGCCGAGGGTCTAACTGAGTTCAAGTCCCAGGACTAGTGCTCATGTGCACACACACACAACATACACACACACGTATGTGTGTGTGTGTATGTTGTGTGTGTGTGCACATGAGCACTACGTGTGTGCGTGTGTGTGTATGTTGTGTGTGTGCACATGAGCACGTGTGTGTGTGTGTGTGTGTGTGTGTGTGTGTGTGTATGTTGTGTGTGTTATAATAAAGACAGATTTATTTTAGGCTAGAAGTAGAGCAGCAACTACTTGTCAGTGAAAGAGACCTTTAGGCACACTCCTAATAAACTAGTACAAGCCAGGTACTAGTGACTGATGCCTATAACCTTAGCTAATCTAGAGGCTAAATTCTGGAGATCAAGGTTTGAAGTCAGCCCAGGCAGAAAGGGTTCTCTAGACTCTCCAAAATAGCCTGCAGAAAAGCAGAGCTGGAGACATGGCTCAAGTGGTAGAATATACCAGCTTACTAAACATAAGGCCCTAAATTCAAGCCCCAGTATAAGAAGAAAGAAAGAAGGAAAGAAAGAAAGAAAGAAAGAAAGAAAGAAAGAAAGAAAGAAAGAAAGAAAGAAAGAAAGAAAGAAAGAAAGAAAGGAAGGAAGGAAGGAAGGAAGGAAGAGAAAGAGAAAGAGAGAGAGAGAAAGAAAGGGGGAGGGAGGAAGCGAGGAATGAAGAAAGGAAGGAAGAAAGAAAGAAAAAGAAGGAAGGAAGGAAGAAAGAAAGGAAAGAAGGAAGGAAGGGACCAGTAGAAAATTGGGTATGGTGGCACACATATTTGTAATCTCAATACTCAAGAGACTGGGAGGGTTTAAAGTCTGAGGCCATCTTGAGCTACATATTGAGACACCCTCCTGACCCCCCCCCACACACACACACAAAGAAGAAAATAGAATGAGGAAGACTTTCTAAGTTAAAAAAAAAAACCAGCAAATTCAAAGACATGTAGACACTACAGACCAGAATGGTAGGTCTGGGGGTGGGTATAAGGCAGATAGTGATATTGGAAATGAGGGAGATATTAGATTCCCGAGGATCTTGTAAATTGTGCTAAGGGCTATATTTGCCATTAAGCTTTACAGATTTTTTTAAACTGTCAGTTGAAAGGCTAATTTGACAAATACCTATTGAACCTCTAATATGAGGGGAGATGCAGAGATGGCTAAGAATCAGAGCATTTTTTCAAGAGCCTGCACAGTTCAAACTGGAGGAAAGCAAAAATAGTTCATAATTAAAACACAGAAATAGCTCATGTAAAATCAGGGAATCTTTAGGAACTTGTGCTCATCCTTGAATTCAAATTAGAGAAGACAAGAAACTGGTTTGTATTAAAAAGCAAGGGAAGAAATAGAATTTGTTTTAGAAGAAATTTGAATTCCTTCATAAAGATTGTGATATAAGCTGGGCACTAGTAGCTTAGACCTGTATTCCTAATTACTCAGAAGGCAGAGATCTGAGAGTTGTGGTTCAAAGCCAGGCCAGGCAGAAAAGTCCCTGTGAGACTTTTATCTCCAATTAATCACTCAAAAACTGGAAGTGGAGCTGTGGCTCAAAGTGGTAGGGCACTAGCCTTGAGCAAAAAAAACCTCAGGGACAGTGCCCAGACTCTGAGTTCAAGCCCCACAACTGACCAAAAAATATTGTGGTATACCTCTAGGTGACTGCTTTCCAGATCTGTAAAAGAACAGAAAGTTTGGGGGGCTGGGAAGGTGGATCAGTGGTAGAATGCTTATCTTGCATGTATGAGACCCTGGGTTTGATTCCTCAGCACCACATAAGCAAAAAGAAAAAAAAGAACAAAAAGTTTAAAAATATGGTAACATAAATTACTTTTGAGGAGCTGGGAGGTGGCTTACTGGTAGAGTGCTTATCTTGCATGTATGAGGCCCTGGGTTTGATTCCTCAGCATCACATAAGCAGATAAATCCGGAAGTGGCACTGTGGCTCAAGTGGTAGACTGCTAGCCTTGAGCTGAAGAGCTGAGGGACAGCACCTAGGCCCAGAATTCAGGCCTGTGACTGAGAAAAAAAAAATCATTTGTGAGCTTTTGTTTAGCAGTAAGGGTCTTGTCTTCAAGGATTGTCAAGTAGCAAAAATGGATACTAATAGAGATAATAAAATCTCCTACCTCCTTTGTAATAATGGAAGTTTCACATACAGATTGAAGTAAATACTTCATAAAGATAGGGTATAAGATTCTGCATTCTGTCAAGTGACTTGTCAATGTAGCTGTTTTGTGGTGTTGACACTAGTAAGTTGATGAATGCACCTCCAAAGGGGGAATTAACCTCTTATTCCAATCCAATCTTTTTCTTTTTCTTTTGTTGGTCGTGGGGCTTGAACTCCGGGCCTGGGCACTGTCCCTCAGCTCTTCAGCTCAAGGCAAGCTCTCTACCACTTGTGCCACAGCACTACTTCTGATTTTCTGAGTGGTTTATTAGAGATGAGAGTCTCACGGAGTTTCCTGCCCGGGTTGTCTTTGAACTGTGATCCTCAGATCTCAGCCTCTTGAGAAGTTAGGATTACCAGCGTGTGCCACTGGCACCTGGCCCCAATTCAGTCTTCTGATTCCAATTCCAGTGCTACTGATGCCTTTGTTTTTATGCCTGAAAACCCTGTTTTCTCTTTCCTCCTCATAGCCAACAAACCCCCTTCCGTGCTGTGACCCGGAACGTGTTCATGCAAGGAGATTTCTCAAGGATTAAGCACATAGTGATGGATGAGACAGAGAATTTCTGCAGTACATATGGAAATTGGTACCTGAAGGCCAGGAGCATCACTCACCCTAAGGAGAAGGGGGATGGAAGTGAAAACCCTCAGCACAGGATCCTCTGGCTTTTTCTAGACCCTTTCCAAGTCCATCATGCAGAAGTCAATGGCCTCCCGCCTCCTTCTGCTCAATTTCCTCGGAGAACAATCACCAATGGGATCCACTGTGCTTGGGAAATAGCAATGGTCATGAAGGAAGAAATGGAAAGGATCAGAGAAAACCCTCTCTCCCATGTGTCTCCAGATAGTGTGGCATTGTTCCAGGAAGCTGTCTATGAGGAAGCCATGTGTGCCCAGGCTCCACCTGGGGTGTATGAAATCAAGACCCAAATGACCACAGAACAAATAGCAAAGTATGTGGCAGAAAAGTGTCACAGCTTGTTCCAATGGGGCTATCTGCCCAAGGATATAGCAGTCCTATACACGAGACCGGAGGAAAGAGGACGCTACCAGCCTGTGCTCCTAAGAGAAATGAACTTAATTCACACCCACAAAGCAACAGAGGTGGTGTTCAGCAGGGCTGCAGGTGTTCAGGACAATCACATTGTTTTAGACAGTGTTCAGCAGTTCTCAGGCCTTCAAAGGAATATTGTGTTTGGGCTTAGTTCAGAAGGTGCCCAGCCAGAGGAATTTCAAAAGCTCTGCTTTGCTTCAAGAGCCATTAGCCACCTCTATCTGCTCTATGAAAAGAGGAAAGCCTTCTGAAAATGATTATAAACAACATGGGAGTCTCTCTGCCTACATAGGTGTCAGCTATTCCTTTTGGCAAACAAGAAAATCTAGGTACATCTGTGAGGCTCTGAACCACAGAGCTGTCTCTTGAGGCTCAGCCTCAGCAGTTACCCTGTTCCTTTCCCAGTCCATTTTTCTTCTCTGCACAATCACAACACATGTGTCACTGGTCTCATGCTGCCTCCTCCAGCTCAATCCAGCTTTTATCCTGCCATCTGAAGGGGTTATCCTCAAATAGCTACTTTATGAAATCTTCTGCTCAGATACTTCCAGTGAGTAGTCCCCACAGCCTTCAAATCACATCAGTTCCTCAAATGTTCCATCATGCATCCTGATTTATTCTCCTACCTATGTCCTGGATTGTACCTCTGGTCCCCCAGTGTTTCCAATACACTCCAGACTCATTGGCCCATTTTGTGGCAGGATGCCCTCCATGACAGTTATGCTGATTGGGTGTTTTACTAACATCTCCATATTGACTGTGGGCTTTAAGTTTACATGTTCAAAATTTGATTTATTCATTCCACTAAATCTAAATCAGTCTCTTGGTGACAGTACTATGCCAGCTAAGCTCACAAAAGACTAACATATGATGGAAAAATGCCACTCTGTTAAATTATGATGAGGATTGTAGGGACCAATAGGCTTTTGCTAATCTGAGCATTCAACAAAAGCATAGAACCTAGACTCCATGAGCAGAGCTTTGCTCTAAAGGGATCTGAGCTAGAGGGTAAGTCTAAACCTATGGCTGCAGTCCTGGACATGGACTACACAGAAACAACTCTCATCTACCCCCTGCTTCTCCAAATACTTTGCCATCTCTTCTCTCTCCTTTCCTCTTCTACATAGCCTTAATATGTTGGATAAAATAATTTGTTTAATAAAGTAACTAAGATTGCTGTGTTCTGGTAGCTATGCTTATAATCCTAGCTACTCAGGAGACTGCTGAGGATTCCAGATCAAAGTCAGCCCCTGCAGGAAAGTCCCTGCAACCCTCAGCCAAAATTAACCACCAGAAAAGTCAGAAGTAGAACTGAGGCTCAAGGAGTAGAAAACTAGCTTTGAGTAAAAAAGCTAAGGGACAGAACTCAGATCCTGAGTTCAAGCCCCAATACTGGCACAAAAATAAAATAAATAAGATAAACAAGCATTGCCCATGATAAAAAGTGTTTAGAAAGAAGAAAAGGAGGGTAATTATTATATAAGGTTGGGGAATGGAGAAAGGGGGAAAAGTTCTTAAATCTTCTCAATATTCAAACTTAGCACTTTTTTACCTTTTTGAGTGTTTATTTCTATGCTTCATTCATAGAAGAATACTTTCACATAGTTACAATCAAGTTGTATAATCACCACTATAAATATTTAACTTTTTTAGAGGTAAGACTATAGATTGCATTATTGTTCATCTCTTCCAATGTCTATGCCCTTCATAGTGCCTTACATGAGAGCTATAGATACTTTCCTACACCTGGGATGTGGGCTTGGCCACGTGATCTTATTTAGCCAAGGAAATGTTCGTATTTTGCAATGTGCACAAAGGCTATGTATTTGATCTCTTAGGTTTCCACTACCTCCATACAAAGAACATGCCCTCCATGGCCTATTAATCATTGAGGAATGAGAGACATGGAAACTTAACTCATAGGCTAGAGCCAAGCTCAACCAAGTCCAACTAGATCAACCAAAACCCAGCTGACTTGAAAACACATAACTGAGAAATAAACATTTGTCTTATGACTGAGTTTTTGTTTTTGTTTTTTTTGGGTCCGGTCATGGGGCCTGAACTCTGGGCCTGGGCACTGTCCCTCAGCTCTTCAGCTCAAGGCTAGTGCTCTACCACTTGAGCCACAGCACCACTTCCGACTTTTTTTCTTTTTGCATATGTGGTGCTGAGGAATCAAACCCAGGGCCTCATGCATGCAAGGAAAGCGCTCTACCACTGAGCCACCTTCCCAGCCCGCCTTATGACTGAGTTTTTAAGGTTACTTGTTATATAGCGGTAGCTGACTAATGCCAGTACTGCTCCATGTGGTAGCATGTCTTCAAAAGCATCATTTGTGTGTGCACGTGCGTGTGCATGCATGCTCACGTCGCACACTGCTCATTGGACTTAAACTTAGGGTCTGGGCACTGTCCCTGATAATTTTTTGCTCAAGGCTAGCACTTTACCACTTGAGCCACAGCTGTACATCCAGAATTTTGGTAGTTAATTGGAAAAAGAGTCTTGTGAAGTTTCCTTCTTGGGCTAGCTTTGAACTTCAATTCTCAGATCTCAACTGCCTCAGTAGCTAGGATTACAGGTGTGAGCCTCCAATGCTCACCTGAGAGAATCATTTTCAGTGGTCATCCTAGCACATCCTAAATCATGACATTTTAATTGAAGGATTGACTCCCACCCTAGTTTCCCAGGTGCATACAGATACCTGGCAACCCACCAAAGATAAGTGCAGACTGCCTAACTCCAGCAAGCCTATCTAAGCCTGGTTGTAAACATTCCATCATGGGCCCAGCCGAAAAGCCCTCCACCTCCCTTGACCTAGTGGCTTTTTCATTATCCTCTGCCTCTTTGCTCAGACCTCATAAAAACCCAGCTCCTATCCCAACTCTACACATAGTCTCTAAGCCTGCAGAAAAGCTGTGTCCCTCACTGCTCTATCTCAATAAACAGTCCTTGCCTGTGGAAGATCGAGTCCGGCCTGTTTCCTTCCTTTCTTCTCCATAATTATTCTTTTCTTGTGTAACTAGCAATGTCATACTATTAAAACTAAACCAGCACATTAGTATGCTACATTTTTTCTGCTGTAGTTATTAATCCTCAGAAATGGATTACTGGATCAAAAAGGTGGCCTGAAGGAAGCAGAAACTCATTTAAATTGGTTCTGTTGTAGACTGTACAGAAAACCCAATCACTGCACTTGACAACTTATAGACTTGTTCTTGCCTTAAGGAAGAGAATGAAATGTAGGCATCAGCTTCTTATGACAAAAAAATTAAACATTTGATTCTCAGAAATAGCTGACTTTGTAAGGGATCCCACAGAATAAAACTGAGGCTCATTACCCTAACCCAAGACCTTAGAAGAAGAACTTAACTTGGAGAATTATTGATGGCAATATGAATTATGTAATCTTGACACTTTGATCTGTTTCAAGGGAAAAAAGCATCCTTGAAGTAGCTTTAGGGTATTGTTTCAGAGAAAAGAAAAGATACCCTTAGACTATGAACAGGACTTTAAAAAAAAAAAAAAGAGAAACTCTGGCACGGAGAAACCCACTCAAGAAGAGGGGAATTAGGTACCAGTGGCTCAACTCTGTAATCTTAGCTACTCAGGAGGCTTGAAGTTTGAAGCTAGCCCAGCCAGAAAAGTGCATAAGACTCTGTCTCCAATTAACCAGCAACAAAGCTGAATGAGAGGTGTCACACAAGTGGTAGAGCATCAGCTGGCAGAAAAAAAATTGAGTGAGAGTGAGAGGGCCTGAGGTCAAGCCCTAGTATACCCCCCCCACACAGAGAGAAGAGTATGTGCAGATGAGCTAGCTTTGTGACACTGAGCTGCCCTACCATCTTCAAGATGCACTTGTACTTCATTTTTACTGACTCATTTCCCCTGTTAATCCATTGGCACAGATACTTCTGCTGAGTCGTAATCATAGAGTACATCCCATTTTGTATCCTGTTTGGCATCTTTTCAACTCTGAGGGCTCCTATATGGCAGGTGGAGCACTTTCCAGGTTGCAGCCTAGAGAGAGATGGACTGACTGGCCTTTGAGTAGGGATGGGTGCTTGACAGATCAACACAGCTTCTTAAATCCCAGATGCTTTCCTTGGCAGCTTCTTCATGGCTCCAGGAGAGGAAGAGGGTGATGGTGGTGACTTGATGGGTGGGCAAAAGAAGAAACAAAGTCCATAAAGCATGAGTAACACAGAGCAGCAACATTTCAGGGGACTCAGCCACAGAGTGGTGGTGTGTCACTGTGCAAAGCTAGCACGGGTGAAAGGCATGGCAGTGACCAGCAGGGCTGTCAAAGAAATCTCCGCTTATCAGAAGATACTAAAGGATGAGAGACGATGCCCTTCCCAAGTGTGCCATTTGGCATTATTTTGAGTTAAAGACAATTGAACAGCAGATATGAGAAAGACATTCTAATGATTTTTCTTCCTCAAGACAGAGGAGGAAAACTCTCATGCTTTGCACACCCGGGCAAAACCTATATGCTTTTCTTTTGTTAATTGGTCATATGTCAGGCTCAGCCAAAAACACTTAAGAGAATAGAAGTAAATTTTTGCTTCTCCTACCGTATTTAGTAAGAGGATGGAATTCTAAAGGGTTGGGTTACTTCTCTTGCTCTGGAGCTTGTGAGTGAGATCCTGGAAGAGCCCACAAAAACTAAAGTAAGAATTATGACAGCTCTCTCAGATCCTTGTCTGCAGTGCCTGGTAAGGGGAAGAAGGCAAAAAAGAAATCCTAAATTCAGATTGGTAGGAAAAATAATGTAAAACTTAGTTCTTTTGCACGGGTTTTTGTTTGTTTGTTATATGTGTTGGTACTGGGACTTGAACTCAGGGCCTCATGCTCTCTTTTGGCTTTTCCAGTTGGTGTTCTATCATTTGAGCCACACTTCCAATCTAACATTTTCCTAGTTCGTTGGAGCTGGAATCTTGAAGACTTCTCTGACCAGGCTGGCTTTGAACTTCAATCCTCCAGGTCCCCAGCCTTTTTCTTGAGTAGATAGAATTACAGCTATAAGCATCTGGCTTGCTTCATGAGTCATATGAATTTATTCTAGGTATGATTCCTGCCTCCCAGCAGGCCTTGATTTTCTTCTCTGTCTTCGATAATAAGGAAGAAAAGTAGGAGGCCTTTTTTTTTCATCTTGTTTTATGTCTTCAGAGTTTGGCTTTGTGATCATTGAACAATTCTCTCTAGTCTCTGCCAGTGAGAGGGTTGTGAAGTGTTGGCTTTCATGGGTGGCTATCAAAGAGGCTGGAAACACCAGACAAAGTGACAAATATGAGTCCAGTCCATACAGGGATTTGTGGTCTCCATCTTTGTTGCTTGGTAAGTGCTGGCAAACCTAATTCTCATATTACCCACCTGATGTCACGGGTTAGTGCTCTGCGAATGGACGCATCTTGCATTCCCAGGGCCACCAGCAGACTTTGTCTTCATGAACACTATTATGATTTCTTGTGACAACACGGGTCTTGGCTAATTTTGAGAGTGAACTTTTTGGATCTTGGGAGGGCTACATCTTTTGAATCCTTTTGGGGGATACTTCTGGCATCTATGGCTCAGCTAAGGAAGGCTTACTGCCAAGGCAGAGGGGTTAGCCAAACTAAACAGGCTTACAGAGTAATACAAATGGCCCAACAGAAACTTGGTTAGCAGTGTGTTGAGGTCTACAGTGGGCATCTGGTCCCAATGCAATTCTGTTTCTCACCCCAAAGTCCAGGATTGGACCTGAGGGCACACAACCCCAGGCAGGTGGAAAGGTCCCAGAGCCTTTGGCTGTGGGATTGAGAAGGAAATGGAGGCTCAAATCTTTGTCCCGCCTCCCCCCGCAAAAAAAAAAAAAAAAAAAAAAACCAAACCAAACAAAAATCCCACTAGTTCCTGGGCCAGTATGGAAGGAACTCAGCTGGGGATCTGAGCCAGATGGAGCCAGGCCTGGAGCTAAGCCTCGGACTTCGTCCCGGAGGGTGGGGCTGGCAGGTGATAGAGAGGAGAGAGAAGTGAGAATCCAATCTGTCCCAATTGGGAGCTTCCTCGGGGCCTGGGGAAGTCATTCATTTTTCGCTAAATAATCTTTATTCGTTGTCTTACTGTCATTTGGACGAGTCGTTAGATAGACTGGGTGATGGAAAATAGATACTGGAGAGAGAAAGCGTAAGGATAGAGAGCTGAGCCAGAGTAGGAGGGAAAGGAGAAAGACAAGAGGGGAGAGGCAGCAAAAGAGAACTAGGACATACCAGGAGCGATCAGAAGTCTGGTGCTTCTGGACACTTTTTTTAGGGGGGGAAGAGGATGGGGGCTGGACACTTTTAGGGGGTTTAGGGGGTCGGAGCTGAGGTTTGAGCACATGGTTTCTGGCTTGCTAGGGTAGGCACTTTTTCCTGCCACCCCAACCTTTTTTCCCCCCCTTTAGTTATTTTTGTTAGATAGGATTGGCTTTGGAGTGGGATTCACCTACCTAAATAGCCTCCCCCATATCTGGGGTAACAGGTGCATCACCACACAAGCCAGGTTTATTGGTTGAGATTGGTCCCGCGCTTTTCTTTGCCCGGATGGCCTTATACCTAAATCTAGGCGCGCGCGTAACTAGGATTACAGGTGTATCACCCAGTCCCGCCCCTGGAGGGAAGGATCCCCTCTCTTCCCCTCTCCACCCCCGCCTTGGTTTAAGAAACCTTCTGATTGGCTGGTTTGTCTCGGCGGAAAGCTGGTGGGTGGAGCCAGCCATTGTAATATCAGGATCTGTCCCCAAGTCTTCCCGCAAACTGCTGGAGGACCTCGACTCACCAGGAGCTGGAGAGGGTGAGTAAGGGCAGGGAGGCTGGGATCTTGGCTTCTTGTCGGGGTTGTTTAGAACTCCCGCCGTTTTGCAGACTTCCAAGATCTAGTCCACCAGATCCCCGACCCCGGAAGATGGCAGCGGACAGCCTGGGACCAGAGCAGTAAACCAGGGAAATCCTCTGCATTGGGGCGGGGGGGGGGGGGGGGTGGGGGGAGGGGAGGGGAGGCAGCTAGTTCGTTCTCCCTCAGTGCCAGATTCCCTAACAGGAGGGTGGAGAAGGGGACTCGGGGTTTGGGGGCCAGCCTGACTCGTGCACCTGTTTCCTCCCGGGCTCTGATGGAGTCCCTGGCCCAGCCAGCACAGGTTTCTTCCGGGAGGCAGAGCCAGCGAGGCGCGAAATCCTTGGATCCCAGGCTAGCCAAGGTCAGGTCTTAGATGCAGAGCGTTGGAAAGCCGTGGAGTCGAGGAACAACTTCTGCAGCTTGTAAAATTAAGATCCCTTCATCTGGGAGCATTTTAAGAGTCAGCATTGGAATTGCCATTTCCCCCATCAGAAGTTTATTAAGTTGCTGCTGGGGTGCTGAAAGTCAAGACTTAGGAATGCTATTTAAAAGGGGCCTGAGCTTGGAGCGTTCCCTGCCAAACAAGCCTAAAAGTGTAGGAAGTGAACGCTCTGGAGAAGGGCGATGAGGCGGTGGTTTCAGCTTTCTAGCATGTTACTTGGCTAGCTCTTCAGTTCCCCTTTTGGGCGCTGTCCCTGAGCCGCTTTATGGTTAAGGCTAGAGCTCTACTACTTGTGCCACAGAGCCATTTCCACCTTTTTTTTTTTTTTTTTTGAGTAGTTTATTGGAAATAAAGGTCTCAGGGGAACTTTTCTGCCCAAGAGGGCCTCGAACCGTAATCCTCAGATCTCAACCTCCTGACTAACTGGGATAACAAGAGTGAGCCACCAGCGTCTGACTTTCAGTTTCCTTTCTGTTCAGTTATGAGGGTAGCCATTCCCCAACGGTCCCAATTTTCCTAAGACACAAAGAGGTTAATAGCCACTGTGTCACACAGCGAAGAAGTGACCGAGCTGGGATTTGAATTAGGCATTTCAAAGTCTCAGTTTCTGAATACTTCAGCATCTCTATGTGTATCTTTCTGCTTAGTAGGTTTTTTTTTTCTGCCTATTAGGGCTGATTTTGGTGGAAGAAGATAACAGGTACTACTTCATTGTGGAAGCCAGATATACACAGGAAAGTTTTGAGAAAATTATCCTGTGAACCCAGCAGAACCAAGGGCTTTTATTGTTAAAATTCTTTGATAAGCTTCCTGAATTATTCCTCATTATTCTGTATGTCTGTGCATACATATGTGCACATGCGTGTGTGTACATGTGTGTGGTAGAACTGAGCCTCTTACTGTCACTCAAAGCTGGTGCTCTACCACTCTACTTGTACCACTTGAGCCATAATTTCATTTCCAGTCTTTTGGTGATCAATTGGAGATAAGAGTCTCACAGACTTTTCTGCCTGTTATGGCCTTAAACTGCTATCCTCACATCTCAGCCTTTTGAGTAGCTGGGATTATAGATGTGAGCCATCAGCACCTGTCTGGATTCTCTAATTTCTATCAACTTAGTACAATTGTATTTAGGTTTCCAAATGTATAAGGAATGATATCTTAGCCCTACAAGGAAATCTGTAGGAGGCACAGGTTGCAATTATCCTTTGAACCCAAGGGAAGTGAAGAGTTTCCTGAGCATTTTCTGTTGGAAAAAAAAAAAAAAGTCAAAATCTGGAGCTGGAGATAGGTGAAGGTGACGTTTTGAATACAGTTACATGCGACAATGCACCAGTTCATATTGCTTAAATATTATAGCACTGAGAAAATAATTAGCTTTGAAGTCACATATATCAAATGAATGTTTTACAAATAAGAAGGATGTTTTGGCAGTATTGGAATGCAGAATAGAGTGGTGAGCATAGAGATTTCAAAGCACAAGTGAAAACAAGGCAAAACGGTAAGATCGCGACTGTGCCAAACTTCATTTTGTCTAACCAATTTCTTCTAAGTGTTCTCACTGCTCAGTAATCTTCCCCCCTTTTACCTGTGTCAACACCTGCTGGATCTGTCCTCAGTGATAAGTCCCCACTCATGAGCAAAGATTACAATTTCAGATCTTTAAGGCAGATGGAGTTCAACAGGAATGGGAAGTAAGGCTGTGCTTGGAATGCTTTTTGTTTTGTTTGTTTTTTTGTCTTGTGCCAGTTAGTCTTGGAGCGTGAACTCAGGGCCTGCGTACTGTCCCTGAGCTGCTTTTGCTAAAGGCTATCACTCTACCATTTGAGCCACAGTACCACTTCCAGCTTTTTTTTTTTTTTTTTTATTAGAGATAAGAGTCTCACAGACTTTCTTGTCCGGGATGGCTTTGAACTGTGATCTGCAGATCTCAGGCTCTTGAATGCTAGGATTGCAGGTGTGAGCTACCAGCATCTAGCTAGAATGCTTTTTTTTTTTTTGGTCAATCATGGGGCTTGAACTCTGGGCCTGGGCGCTGTCCCTCAGCTCTCCAGCTCAAGGTGAGCGCTCTACCACTTGAGCTACTTCCAGTTTTCTGGTGGTTTATTGGAGATAGGAGTCTCATGGTCTCTCCTGCCTGGGCTGGCTTTGAACCGTGATCCTCAGATCTCAACCTCCTGAGTAGCTAGGATTACAGGTGTGAGCCACCAGCGCCTGGCTTAGCTAGAATGATTTTTATAGGATGGATATGTCCCTGATGATTTCAAAATGGCTTTTAAATTTACTATTTTAATTTTTCAAATGATGATACTAGTTGTCTCTTGACTGCATTAATCTTTTAAAACAACAATCTTTTTTGGTGATACTGGGAGTTAAATTCAAGGCCTCACAATTGCCAGGCAAGTGCTCTACCCCACTCCTGTTCGTTTGCTTGTTTATGCTTCTGATACAGAGTTCCTGCTAACTGTGATGCTCTTTCTGTGTCCCCTTCCTGAGGAGCTGGAATGATAGATTTGCACTACTATGCTTGGCCACAACTCTTGCTCCTAATCTATCAAAGTAATCTTCCTTTGAAAATTTTCTTTCTCTTATTTCCTTTATTCAGTTCCATAGTTCACTGAGCTTTTTACTTTCTCCTCCTACCACCCTCACTTCCTGTCTTAAAGCATTTTCAAATGCATAGTCTATATTTCAGTGACTTCTGCGCTAAAATCTTTCACTTCCTGCTCTGCTTTTTTAGTTTGAGTGGAAAGTTAGCTTCTTAAAAATGTGTAATAATTTTCTGGGCACTGGTGGCTCAGACCTGTAATCTTAGCTACTAAGGAAGCTCAGATCTGAGGATCACAGTTAGAAGCCAGCCCAGGCAAGACAGTCCATGAGTCTCTTAAGAATCTCCACTTAAACCAGGCACTGGTGATTCACATCTATAATCCTAGCTACACAGGAGGGTGAGTTCTGAGGATCCTGGTTTAAAGCCAGCTCAGGCAGTAGAGTCCATGAGACTCTTTTTGTTTTTTTTTGGGGGGGGGTCCGGTCGTGGGGTCTGAACTCTGGGCTTGGGTGCTGTCCCTCAGCTCTTCAGCTCAAGGCTAGCACTCTACCACTTGAGCCACAGCTCCATTTGTTGCTTATGTGGTGCTGAGGAATCGAACCCAGGGCCTCATGCATGCAAGGCAAACACTCTATCACTGAGCCACCTTCCCAGCCTATCCATGAGACTCTTATCTCTAATTAACCACTAGCAAACCAGAAGTGGCACTGTAGTTCAAAGTGGTAGAGTGCTACCCTTGAGCAAAAGAGCTTGTGGATAAGTCCCAGACCAACTTCAAGCCCAATGACCACAACCACCAACAAAAAAGAATCTCCAATCTAGAAGTGAAGTTGTGACTCAAGTGGTAGAGTGCCAGCCTTGGACAAAAAAGTTTAGGGACACACATCCACAAATCACCCAACAACAAATGCTGGAGGGGATGTGGAGAAAGAAGTCTATTACACTGCTGGTGGGAATGTACACTTATACAACCACTTTGGAAAGCAGTCTGGAGGGTCCTTAGAAAGCTAAAGATTGACCTCCCTTACGACCCAGTCATACCACTTCTAGGCATCTACCCTGAACAACAGGAACCAATATACAAGGACACGTGCACCTCCATGTTTATTGCAGCACTGTTCGCAATAGCTAGGATATGGAAACAACCTAGATGCCCCACCACAGATGAATGGATCCAAAAATTGTGGTATCTATACACAATGGAATATTATGCAGCCATTAGAAATGACAAAATAATGGCATTTGCAGGGAAATGGATGGAGCTAGAAGGAATCATGTTGAGTGAGGTAAGCCAAGAGCAAAGAGACAAACGGTACATGGTCTCCCTGATAAGTGGATGTTAAATCCAAAATGTTAGGTGATACGACAAAATTAACAGGACTTAAGAAACAAAGAACTTCCACTCATCTGGTCGAACCACTACTAAATATCCCCATACTGCTGATCACATGTATGGTGTATATGTGTACACTGTTATATGTTATAGACCGTGATAGACAATTTGCTCTAGGAAAGTTAGAATGAACTTTAAATGAGCATCATTATTCCACAATACTGGGAAATTTGGGAAATTACGTAATCACTTAATCACAATTTAAAAAAAAAAAAAAAAGAACCTCGGGGAAGGTAGGGAGGGAAGGGATAGAAGGGGGAAAACAATGGAAGGGTAACAATGCCCAATAGGAAGTGTACTCATTACCTTACTCATGTAACTGTAACCCTCTGTATAGTATCTTTACAATAAAAAAAAAAAAAGTTTAGGCCCTGAATTCAAGCCCAGGATTGGTGCATGCACACACACACACACACACACACACACACACACACACACACACACACACACACACACACACACACACACACACACACACAACATATAAAAGAATAAAATAACAAAACTCATGTCCTACTTACCTCTTGAGTTTTAACAGGCTTGACATTTTCCGTATTTGGGACAGCTTTCTCGCCTGCTCTCACATTCTCAGTTTAAGCAATATAAAGTTTTCTTAATTCTTCATCTTTATACTTATACATTTCTGTGTTTACTGTTAACTTCTGGTGGAAAATCAGGAAGCTTCCTGTGTATCCTTTTACTATAATAAGATACTCAGAAAAAAATGTTTATTGTAGTTCTAGCTCTAAATATTTTATTAATATTATTCCATTCAAAACCTGTTCAGGGGGCTGGGAAGGTGGCTCAGTGGTAGAGCGCTTGCCTTGCATACATGAGGCCCTGGGTTCAATCCTCAGCACCACATAAGCAAAAAGAAAAAAGCTGGAAGTGGCGCTGTGGCTCAAGTGGTAGAGCGCTAGCCTTGAGCTAAAGAGCTGAGGGACAGCATCCAGGCCCAGAGTTCAGGCCCCACAACCAGGCCTCCCCCCCAAAAAAAGAATCAAAACTTGTTCAGGCTGAGCGCTGGTAGCTCACACCAGTAATCCTAGCTATTAAGGAGGCTGAGATCTGAGGATCACGGTTCACAGCCAGCCTGGGCAGGAAAGTCCTTGGGACTCTTATCTCCAATTATACACTAGAAAACCAGAAGTGGCACTGTGGCTCAAGCAGTAGAGCATTTACCTTAAGCTGAAGAGCTCAAGGATAGTGCCCAAGCCCAGAGATCCAGCCCCACGACCACCTATAACAACAACAACAAAAATCACACCTTCAATCTGATGGCTTCACCCAGCCAATCCCAGTACATCCAGGAGGTCCTGAGAGTTTTACTCAACTATAGTCTTCAGATTAGTTTATTCCTTTCCATGCCCAGTGTCACACAAGATAGCAAATACTAATTTCATTAGCCCCATTTTGGCTAATAGACTGATGAGTCTATTGCTTTGATTTGGAACATTTTAGATGTAGACTCAGTATCTCCCAATAAATGGATCAATAAGCTGTAGGCATGGAACAATGAGTGTCTCAATAAAAGTGAGACCATGGGGCTGGGAAGGTGGTTCAGTGGTAGAGTGCTTGCCTTGCAAGCATGAGGCCCTGGGTTCAATTCCTCAGCAGCACATACGCAGAAAAAGCCAGAAGTGGCGCTGAGGCTCAACTGGCAGAGCACTAGCCTTGAGCTGAAGAGCTGAGGGACAGTGCCCAGTCCCAGAGTTCAGGCCCCACGACTGACAAAAAAAAAAAAAGTGAAACCAATGTTTCAATCCTTTCAGCTGTAGGATCAACAACATGCAGAGAAATTCTTGCTCCCTGGTGGTGGAACCATATCAACCAGACCTTGTTATCGATATAGGAAAAATAACTCTGGGTGAAACAAACAGAAACAATTTGCAAGGAAATCAGAAACAGCAGGAGAAGGAGACACTTTTACAGGCTGCATGTGCTCTGTTAAACTCCGGAGGAGGAGTGATTCGGATGGAAATGACAGAAGAGGTTGAACATGCTGGGGAGCTGGGACTGGACCTGGAAAAGGCCTTGAGAGAGCTCATTCAGTCTTTAGATTTGGAGACTTTCTTTGAAACTAAGCAATACAGGGCATATTTTTACATTTTTGTTAAATCATGGAGCAGTGACTCTTCAGATGGTTCCTCTATGGCCAGAATTTGTAGTCTGAGTCCTTCGTTGTACCGTAGATCTGGTACCTCTAAGTGGCCCATGGACTCAAGAGCTGCATTTGATTTCCTGAAGACTAAGAAAGAGAGAGCAAAACAAAGTATTGTCCACACACTGAATGAAGAATCTTCATCCAGTAAAACTCTACGAATTGCAGAGCGGGACATCTCTGAACCAAATTCTGCTTTCCATGTTTTCCAAAAAGACTGGCTTGCATTCCAGGAAACTCTGTCTTTTCCTGAGTCTCAAACAGTAGAGTTTAAACAGTTCTCCACAAAACACATCCAGGAATATGTAAAAAACATAATTCCGGAGTACATCTCTGCATTTGCCAACACTGGGGGAGGCTATCTTTTTATTGGAGTGGATGACAAGACCAAGAAAGTCTTGGGATGCTCAAAAGACAAGGTTGATCCTGTCTCTTTAAAAACAGTGATAGATAAAGAAATTTCCAAGTTACCTATTTTCCATTTCTGCTCTTCAAATGCACCAGTATCCTACGAGACCAAGGTCATAGAAGTACGTATAGTGAGTGAGCTGTATGGTTATGTCTGTGTGCTAAAAGTAGAGCCATTCTGCTGTGTGGTATTCTCAAGAGCTCCCAGTTCATGGATGGTGGAGAAGAGGAAGGGCATCTATCCCCTGACAACTGAAGAGTGGGTAAGAAGGATGATGGATACTGACCCAGGTAAGAGGCAGAAAGCAGCACCTACCTCTCTATCCTACCTCTTGGGCTCCCCGGTGTCCTTCATTCTCTGTGGCCTTGAGCTCTTTGTGCCCATTGAAATTTCCTTTCTCTGTATTCCCAAGGTTCTTATATACAGGAAAGTTTCACTGGGTGAGAAAAAGCCAACATCAAATATTTTTATGAATGATGATTTTCCACAAAAGAAGAAGTAAAGGAAACTCATATGGAAACAGATTTTTGTCTATTGTTTAAAATTGTTGAATGCAAATTTGCTAGAGCTTCATAATAATGATGACTTTTGACCTCAGGTTAAAATGAGCCCAGAATGTAGGAGACAAGAGCCAACACTGGGAGAGGTATATTTCAGTTGGATTTCTGGGGTGTGGGGATTTAAATCATCCAGTAATTAGAATTTAAGGTGAACATTTTAAACTCCACTCTGCTTAAACAAAGCTATTCTAACATAGAAAAGGGAGCATTAAACTGAATGAAGAATCACAGTTCTATATTGGAAAGAAGGAATCAGATGTGGTGGTACTCATTTGGAATCCCAGCACTCAGGAGGTAATAAGAAAACTGGGACATGAGGGTATCAGAATAAAGCAAGGACAGAAAGCAAACTCAACAGACCAACTTTATTTGGGAGTGAAGCCTGGGAAGGGCGACCAAGTCTCCTTCAGCCTGGCTGAAGGGGAAATGGTACTTCCCCCCTCCCTTTATAACTAGTGCTCTTTAAATATTAGGCAGAAAGTGTGAAGTAAGGTGGGATAGATGGAAGCAGGGTTGGGTGGGAGAGCAATTTTGACTGAGGAGTTTCAAGGTCCTAATAGCATCTGTGTTTGTCAGGAGCATCAGTGTCAGATGTGGCCCAAGTTTCAGGCTCTCTTCCAAGAATACTGGATATGTTTGTTCAATGTGAAGCTTTGGTGGTAAGCTTGACAAAGAAAGGAAGAAGTGTCTGGCTTATTGGCCAGGTTAAATTCTGTGTCAAGGGTTAGTTGCTTTCTTCTTTCAGAGTTGCCTGAAGCTTTTGAATCCCAGCTGAGTCTATCTGACAGTCCTCCAAGCTGCAGACCAGTGTATTCCAAGAAAGGTCTGGAACATAAATGTGATCTCCAACAGTATTTCTTTCCAGGTACGAGTGGCCAATTTTTATTTAGGAGAAAGAGATAATTTAATACTTTTGGTTAAAAAGAAATCCATAGAAAATTGTGTACTGTAACTCCAAGTGAGTAAGAGAATATACACGTGTACAAAGCAACATCCAGAGCTGGGCGCCGGTGACTCACACCTAACTACTCAGGACCTGGGTGCTGTCCCTTAGCTTTTACACTCAAGGCTGAGCTTTACCACTTAAACCACAGCTCCACTTCTAGCATTTTGGTGGTTAAATGGAGATAAGAATTCTGTAGACTTTGCTGCCTGGGCAAGCTTCAAACTGTAATAATCCTCACATCCCAGCCTCCTGAGTAGCTAGAGTACAAGAGTAAGCCACTGGCACCTAACACTTGTCAGAAAGATTTGTTGTTGTTGTTGGTCATGGGGCTTGAACTCTGGGCCTGGTCACTGTCCTCAAGGTGAGCACTCTACCACTGCACTACTTCCGGTTTTCTGGAAGTTTATTGGAGATAAGAGTTTCATGGATGTTCCTGCCCCAGCTGGCTTTGAACTGTGATCCTCAGATCTCAATTTCTTTTTTGTCGGTCATGGCGCCTGAACTCTGGGCCTGGGCGCTGTCCCTCAGCAATTCAGCTGTAGACTAGAGCTCTACCACTTGAGCCTCAGCCCCACTTCTGGCTTTTTCTGCTTATGTGATGCTGAGGAATTGAACCCAGGGCCTCATACATGCAAAGCAAGCACTCTACCACTGAGCCACTTTCCCAGCCCCAGATCTCAATTTCTGAGTAGCTAGGATTACAGGCGTGAGCCACCAGCAATATCAGAAAGATTTTTAAACATTACTCTGTAAGACTCTGAGATGCAAGAGTAACTGTCATACGTGTTTTCCTCTTTTTTCAGCTCAATAAATTCTGTATTAGTTGGAATACTCTGACCTCCATAAGATAACAGAAGAGAATTGTTTCAACCCCCCAATAAGTTTGCCCAGGGCTTGTCTGGTCCTGGGAAGATACTCATGGCCACTGATATGGGTAAAAGACAGGATCACAGGGTGAGGGGTAAGGGGAAGTCTCTTAGATTGTATTATCTTAGATTGCTTAATCTTCCCTCTTAAATGTAATATGTGATTCATAGAAAGTAATACTAACACATCTTTCAAATCTTCTCTTTGATTCCCCCATCTAGTGAGGCCAAAACAAGAAAAAATCAGACATTCTCCTGAAGCCCTCTGGGAGGAGCTGTGCAAAGAACATGAAGGACTGGAGGAATTAATAAGCCAGCAACTTTCTCCTTCCACCTGGGGAATTCTGATAGTCTCGAGAAGCTGGGCTGTGGACTTGGGCTTGCAAGAGAGGCAGGGAGTCATCTGTGATGTGCTTCTCATTGCACACAACAATCCCCCCATACTCTTCACCATTCTCAGGGAGCAAGAAGCAGGTGGACAGGACTACTGCACCTACACTGCCTTTACACTGAAGCAGAAGCTGGTGAACATGGGTGGCTATACCGGGAAGCTGTGTGTCATGGCCAAGGTCCTCTACCTGAGTCCACAGAGCAATGCAGAGTCAGTGGAGGTGTCAGAATCTCTAATAGATTACCCCCTGTCCTATAACCTAGCAGATGCCCGGCAAATGGAAGCCTTGCTGCAGGCCCTTGTGATTGTCTTGCTCAGCTTTCCATCTTTCCTGAGTGACCAACTTGGCTGTAAGGTATTAAACTTGCTCACAGCCCAACAGTATGAGATTTTCTCTAAAAACCTCCGCAAGAACAGGGAATTGTTCATCTATGGCTTGCCTGGCTCAGGAAAGACAGTCATGGCCATGAAGATCATAGATAAGATCAAGAATGTGTTTCACTGTGAGTCAAATCAAATTCTCTACATTTGTGAAAACCAGCCTTTGAAGAACTTAATCAGGTAAGCTATTGGCTCTACGCCTAGTTATGGTACGTAATCTGGGTTGAACTTTTTTCTGCTAAATCTTTCCTGTCCTCCCCCCATCCACTTTTTGTGTGTATATGTAGATGTTGGGGCTTGAACTCTGGGTCTGGTTGCTGTCCATTAACATTTTTGTCAAAACAGACATCTTGCCACTTGAGCCATGGCTGTACTTCCTGTTAAGTCCCCTTGATCATTAAGAATGGAGTGGTAATATAACTGAGAGAATAATACTGCATTCCAGGGAGCAGGTCACAGGGATTTTCTCTCTTTATTTAGTTCCACCAAACCTGAGTGTGTCATTTTAACTGTTTTAGTGCAAAAAAAAATTGCCAGGCAGTGACAAGAAAGACCTTCATGAAGTATAACTATGAAGATATCGAACACATAATCATTGATGAAGCTCAGAATTTCCGCATTGAAAATGGTCAATGGTACAGGAAGGCAAAAAACATCACTCAGAGAAAAATGGATTGTCCAGGAATTCTCTGGATCTTTCTGGACTACTTTCAGACGAGTCACTTGTGTGATAGTGGCCTTCCATCCTTCAGAGCCCAGTATCCAAGAGAGGAACTCAGCAGAGTGGTTCGCAATGCAGATGTGATAGCCCACTACCTACAACAGATAATGCAGAACATCAGAAAAAATCCTCCAACCAATATCCCCAGTGAATCCCTGCAGATGTTTCTTGAAGTTGAAGGGGTTCAGGGTGTTCCAGGCAACTTAAAGATTGAACACTTGGACTTAGAAAACATGGTGAATTATGTGTCAACGAAGTATAGGGATTTATTGAAGAGTGGCTATTCTCCCAAAGACATTGCTGTGCTTTTCAGCACAGCAAATGAAGTGGAGATATATAAAAATATGTTTTTAAAAGAAATGAAGAAGAGAAAATTTTCTCAGACCAATGATGCATCCATATCTGCCAGTCCCATATTTGATAGTATCCGTAGATTCTCAGGCCTAGAAAGAAACATTGTGTTTGGGATCAATTTTTCGGCAACTGAGCCAGCTATTTACTACAATCTTCTGCTCTGTCTGGCTTCCAGGGCAAATCAACATCTGTATATTCTGAACCTTATTGATAGCAATCCTAAGCTCAAGATATAATAGAGGCAAAATAGTTGGTCTAGGGCTGGGAAGGTGGCTCAGTGGTAGAGTGCTTGCCTTGCACGCATGAGGCCCTGGGTTCAATTCCTCAGCACTACATAAGCAAAAAGAAAAAAGCCAGAAGTGGCACTGTGTCTCAAGTGGTAGAGTGCTAGCCTTGAGCTGAAGAGCTGAGGGACAGCGCCCGGGCCCAGAGTTTAGGCCCCACGACCGGACCCCCCCCAAAAAAAAACAACAAAAATAGTTGGTCTGTCCTTCAGTTTCATAAAAAGGGTGATTAATACAATTTGAAACACTTTATTTCTATGTAAGAGAGTCTTAAGAGAACTGACATCAGAGGTGTTGCCATATATTATGTGCAAGGAACTTCTTAGAAATCCAGTCGTCATCAGATGTCTGAATTAATGCTTTTTGTTGATGCTTTACATGTTGCCATTGAAGTTCCATTTGTCAAAACCTAGTAAGTTTTCTTTGATAACTCAGAAGAGAGCTATTGACTCTTCCTTCTTTGTCTGGTAAAACATAGACTGGTGCAGCTATTTCTTGCAATCAAGATTCCAGAACATGTGGCCCTAAGAGTAATATGAAGAGCCAGGTGATAGTGGCTCATACCTGTAATCCCAGCTACTCAGGAGGCTGAGATCTGAGGATCATGGCTCAAAGCCACCCCAGGCATGAAAGTCCATGAGACCCTTATCTCCAATTAACCACCCAAAAAAACCAGAAGTGAGACTGTAACTCAAGTGGTAAAGCACCAGCATTGAGCACAAAAGCTTAAGGACAGCACCCAGGTACTGAGTTTAAGACTCAAGACTAGCACCTAAATTAAAAAAAAAAAAAAAGAGTACTATGAAGTAGACTATTAATCTGAGAGCTAATATTATGGCATTTATTCCCCATGGCCAACTTCAAGCTAACTACAAAAGGCTCAAGATAGCCCTAGAAAATGAACAGTTGACTTTTGGGGACTGGTGTCATGACAACTAAATGATTCCATCAATGCTTTAGAAAGGAAATGTTATTAGAAAAATAGAATAGTGTACATCCTTATTTTACTTACAGTGATTTTGCACTAATATCTATGTATGTCATGCTCTGGCCCAAAAGTAATTATTTTTTACTGAATAATATATAACTCAGCTGGGTTATTTTTAGGGGTAACTTTTCCAAGTAGAAAAACATGATGTTTGTTCCTATGCAGACTAATTTCTATTTATTGTTGATTTAATATGTGGTTCAATATATTTGTAAAAAGACCACTAGGCAAGCTGGGTTCTAGGGGCTCACTCCTATCATCCTAACAGCTCGGGAAGCTGAGATCTGATGATTGAAGCCAGCCTAGGCAGGAAACTCCATGAGACTCTTTTCTCCAACAAACTACTTAGAAAGGGCCAGAAGTGGTACTGTGGCTCAAGTGGTAGAGCACAAGCCTTGAGCCAAAGAAGCTCAGGGACAGTTCCTAGACCCTGAGATCAAGCCCCAGGACCAGGACAAAAAACAGCTGGGCATGGTGGTTCACACTTGTAATGCTAGTTACTCAGAAGGTAGAGCTCAAGAGGACCAGGGTTCAAGGTTAACCCAAGCAAAAAGTTGATGAAACTCCATCTCAACAAAAAAAAGTTGGGCATAATGGTGCATACTTGTTACTCCAGGTACACAGAAAGGCATAAAGTGGGAGGATTGCAGTCTAGTCTGGTCCAGAGCCTACCTGAAGAAGAACTAAAGTAAAAAAGGCTCAAGAGGGCTGGGAAGGTAGCTCATAGTAGAACGCTTGCCTTGTATGCTCAAGGCCCTGGGTTCGATTCCTCAGCACCACATAAGCAAAAAGAAAAAAGCCGGAAGTGGTGCTGTAGCTCAAGTGGTAGAGCGCTAGCCGTGAGCTGAAGAGCTGAGGGACAGTGCCCAGGCCCAGAGTTCAGGCCCCACGACTGGACCGTAAAAAAAAAAAAAAAAGAAAAAAGAATGTTGGGCAAAAGGATCATTATTGGCTGCTGACAATAATGAACTGTAGACCTGAGATTGAAAACCAAGTTGGGGGAAAGGATGACAAAGTCATAAGTAAATGACATCTAACTGTGACAGTATAAAAATCTCATGCCCAAGGAGAGACACTATAAAAGATGACAGACATTTACAAAGAAATGGATGGGCCTGGGCAAAAACTATCTTAAGTGAAGTAAGTCAGGCCCAGAGATACTAAGGATCAAATTTTCTTTTATATGTAGATATTATATTTCATTTATAAGTATATATGCAAACATGTGGAGGGTCATATGCAGATGTATGCAAATGTACTAACTATAGTATGCTATATGTAGGGGAGAACTCTGATAGTGTAACTTCTTTGAACAACTAACTCCTAGTCTCACAAAATGAATACCAGGAAGCCAATACTTGAGGTGTCAGGGGTTGAGGGATGAGGTTAGGACAGGTGGTAAACAAATGAAAGTGGAACTAGGAAAATTGAGGGGATGGGTGGGGTTTGCAGAAATGAGGAGGAATGATGAAGATTCATTGTACTCACAAACTGACCTGTAGAATTGAAACTCTTGTATAATTAAAGATAATACAGTAATAATAAAATTACAGTGGAAAATGATGATATAGAAAAAGTTTCTTTATTTCTATTTGTTTATTTTTTTGTCAGTTGTGGGGCTTGACCTTGGAAGCTTGGGCGCTGTCCCAGAGATATTTTGCTCAAGGCTAGTTGCTCAAACACATTGGGCCACAGCACCACTTCTGGTTTTCTGGTAGTTAATTGGAGATAAGAGTATGAGGGACTTTCCTTTGAACTGTAATCCTCATATCTCAGCCTCCTGAGTAACTATAGCTAGGATTATAGGTGTAAACCACCAGTGCCCAACCAGAAGGTTTTTTTTTAATTTTTTTTTTATTGTGAAAATACCATACAGAGGGGTTACAATTACATGGGCAAGCAGAAAGGTTTCTTAATACATCACATCACCTGACAAAAACATCATTTCACATGGATCAATCTATTCATGAAAATTAAGTATATTTAGAAGTTTAAAGATAAGCATTAAAGGGCTGGGAAGGTGGCTCAGTGGTAGAGCACTTGCCTTGCATGCAGGAGGCCCTGGGTTCGATTCCTCAGCACCACATAAGCAGAAAAAAAAAGCCAGAAGTGGTGCTGTGGCTCAAATGGTAGAGTGCTAGCCTTGAGCTGAAGAGCTGAGGGACAGCGTCCAGGCCCAGAGTTCAGGCCCCACGACTGGACCAAAAAAAAAAATAAGCATTAAAAATCATACTATTACTAAATGGGAAGCAAAGTAGAAACAATGGTGGGGAGAATTTCGAAGATAGTGATAGCTTGGGGCGAGGAACTGTCTAGAAAAGGTATTATAGTAAAATTTTGTGCTAGGTGCCAATGGCTCATATCTGTAATCCTAGCTATCCAGGAGGCTGAGATATGAGGATCATAGTTTGATGCCAGCCTGGGGATGAAAGTCCATGAGATTCTTTTCTTTTGGCGGGGGGGGGGGGGGGGGGGGTGTCCGGTCATGGGTGTGAACTCTGGGCCTGGGCGCTGTCCCTCAGCTCTTCAGCTCAAGGCTAGCACTCTACCACTTGAGCCAAGCTCCACTTCTGGCTTTTTTCTTTTTTGCTTATGTGGTGCTGAGGAATCAAACCCAGGGCCTCAGGCATGCAAGGCAAGTGCTCTACCACTGAGCCAACTTCCCAGCCCCTCCATGAGATTCTTATCTCCAATTAAGCACCAACAAGGCTGAAAGTGGAGCTGTGGTACAAGTGCAGAGAGCTAGCCTTGAGCAAAAAGGCTCAGAGTAGTGCCCATGCCCTGAGTTCAAGCCCCAAACTGGCACACACACACACAAGAATTTATCTATTTAATTTTCTACCATAAATTTCTCCTTCTATATTCTTTGTCTCTCTTATCTCTCCTCTCTGTCTCTCTGTCTGTCTCTCTGTCTCTGTCTGTCTCTGTCTGTCTCTGTCTGTCTCTGTGTCTCTGTGTCTCTGTCTGTCTGTCTGTCTGTCTGTCTGTCTGTCTCTCTCTCTCTCTCTCTCTCTCTCTCTGCCAGTCCTGGAGCTTGAACTCAGGGCCTGGACACTATCCCTGAGCTTGTTTTGCTCAAGGCTAGCACTCTACCACTTGAGCCACAGTGCCACTTCTGGCTATTTCTGTATATGTGGTCCTGAGGAATCCAACCCAGGATTTCATGCATGCTAGGCAAGCAAGCACGCACTCTACCACTAAGCCACATTCCTAGCTCCTGTCTTCTATATTTTCATCCTACCCACACATTTTATTCACTTCCTAGCCAGAATGTTCTAGATCGTGTTATGATTTTTTTTCTTTTTTGTAGCCTGTCACCTCGATTCTCTTTACTCTTGATTCACACAAGAGACAGCTAAATTGTCATTTGATTACATATACTTTCCTTTTTTTTTTTTTTTTTTACTAGTCCAGGGCTTGAATTCAAGGCCTAGACACTGTCCCTGAGCTGTTTTTGCTCAAGACTAGCACTCTACCACTTGAGCTACAGCGCCACTTCTGGCTTTTTCTGTGTATGTGCCACTGAGGAGTTGAACTCAAGGCTTCATGCATGCTAGGCAAGCCCTCTACCACTAAGCCACATTTGGAGCCCCTATACTTTCTATTTTAAAGGAGCACATGCCAACTTGAAATAAAAAGTGCTATTTCCAAGGCTTCCTTTGACATCAACTGTGGTCATAGGAACATCAAGTTTGACATAATCCAGAAAAGGTATTTCAAAATGTGTTCCAAAATGACCTCCATAAACAGTGAACTATGGATTTTCTAGATGTAAGAGCAAATTGTACACCCTGTTACCTGAGCAACTGAGCCTCAGCCAATTGGAGCATCCAATCCTAGGATGGAAGAACCCTTAGCCAATCACAAACTGAAGGATGCCAGATTTTGTGCAAATAAAGCAAAACAACTGTACCAATCAACTAATCTCTGCATGGTCATTTCCTGTTTTGCTGGTGGTAAATGCAGAGTACCAGGTTGGAGTTGGGGTATTCTGAACCAGCTGTATTGTCTGTTGTTCATTAATCATTACTATAACAAAATAACTGGTAGGCTATCAAAATAAAGAAGTCTAGTTAGCTCACAGTTCTTGAGATTCCATTGCTTGCAGCTGCCAGCATTATTGCAATTTGGCGGTGCCTGTGAGGGGAAGTGAATCCATCATCAAACAGTTAACCAGATATTTAGGGATCCATCTTGCTAGTAAGTACTCAGAGGGGGACTCTTTCGGTTCTTCTCAAAATTGAAGGTGTTTATGCCTGAAATGAGACTGTATTCCACTCGAGAAAGAGATGTACTTATGTGTACAAAGTGAAACAAGGTATGGATGAAAAGAAATAGACCTCTGCTAAGTAGAGCCCTTGTGGTGATTTGAATATGAAATGCTCCCCATGGGTTAATGTGTTGAATCCTTGGTTTCCAGTTGGTGACATCTTGATAAGTTCTAGAGATTTCAGGAGGTGAAGAAATGAGTCATTAAGGGTATCCCTTTGAAGTGCCTCACTGGTCTACAGGCCTTTCTTCTTTCTTGGCTTCCTATCTACCATGAGGTAGAGAGGCTCCTCTCACTCATTCTCTTGCTGCCATGGTGCTCTGCCTACACATATGGGGCCAGGCCACCCTGCACTTCAGGACCCTCTGAAACTGTTCTTTCAGGTATCTTGGTCACAGACAGGAGAAAGTAACTCATACAGCCCTCTTACCTGTGGCCAGAAAGAAAAAGTGACTCCATTCCAGTTGGAAAAGCTAATCACTTCAATCACCAAAGCAGTGGGAAACAAAGTTTATTTCTTCTAGCATTAAAAAAAATGGTATTAGAGATTGAATCCAGGGCCTTGGGCTTACTAGATCGGTGTTCTACTACTTAAGCCATGCCCCTATCCTTTTGCTTTATGTTCTCACACTCTTGTCAGAATGGCCCTGGATTACAATCCTTCTACCTCTACCTCCTGAGTCACTGGAGCCCGAATTTTCACAGTATTTCTTAAAGGCCTCTATGAAGAGGCCAGACAATGGGAAACAATCTAATGGTGAATGTCAGATTAAGGAACTCACTTTCCTTCCCAAGCTTATTGGCTTCCCCTGGATCTTTTTGGAATATTTGCTGGCAAAAAAAAATTATGTTAAAAATATAGTCTGTTTTTTCTCCACCATCTTGGAGCCTCTGGTGGCCTTCTGGGAACAGAACTTCTAGAAGGCAAATGTGACAGGAAGGTGTGATATGAGGTCATTTTTTTTGCGGTGACAAGCAAGGTCTCCGGAACCAAAGGGATACCCCTTTTGGTTTTTCTCAAAACTGAGACTGTATTCCCCTTGAGGAAGATATGTGCTTATGTGTACAAAGAGAAGGAAAGAAGGAAAGAAGGAAAGAAAGAAGGAAAGAAAGAAAGAAAGAAAGAAAGAAAGAAAGAAAGAAAGAAAGAAAGAAAGAAAGAAAGAGAGAAAGAAAGAGAGAGAAAGAAAGAAAGAAAAGAGAAAGAGAAGGAAGGGAGGAATGAAGGAAGGAAAAGAGGAAGGGAGGGAGGGAGGAAGGAAGGGAGGAAGGAAGGAAAGAAAGGAGGAATGAAGGAAGGAAGGAAGGAAGGGAGGAAGAAGGAAGGAAGGGAGGGGGAGGGAAGGACAGAAAGAAGAGAGAGGGAGGGAGGGAGGGAGGGAGGGAGAGAGAGAGAGAGAGAGAGAGAGAGAGAGAGAGAGAGAGAGAGAGAGAGAGAGAGAGAGAGAGAGAGATCTGTGAAACTCAGGTTGCTGGCCTCCAACTCTGGATACTCATGTCTCAGCCTTCTCCCAAATGCAGGATTACAGTGACTCCCGACAACAAACTGAACAAAATGAGAGCAATTTGGAGAAACATAATTCATGCTCATGGAAATGGTGGCATGGTCCTTGTTAAATCTTGAAGCAAACTTCCTGCCATGGACTTGGACGAGGAAGCCATATAGCCATATTTCCCCCAAGAATTTAACAAGAAGTAAAGTGAGTTGGTGGTTTGGTTTTGTTTTAGATAAAAAAAATGTGGTCTCTCCAACCCAAATAAGATTTATCCAACTGGCACAGAATGCCATGTGGGTTCTAACCTTATGAGAGGGAAATGAGTTTGGCAGTGGTCCTATCTCTCAGAGATGTCCTCCCATATAAGGAACTTAACACACCCAATCAACCCTAAATATGGAGAGAGAAGAAAAGAAGAATTTGGACACAGGCCAAATCACATCATTTACTACTAACAAACGTGTATATTTCAGAAAAGGCCATATCTCAGTGTTGGCAATCCATCAGAAGAAGGAAATAATGAACATATTTTTGTGCAGTGAAAAGAAGCTCATGCAAGAGTTAGCAAAGATTGTTTGGAGTATTGTTCGTACAAAGGAAACCTCTGAGAAACTCAGATTCTCCTGATTTCCCCCCCTGTTCTCTCTGGCAGGATGGAATGGGGTATGATGTTTAGATTTTCCTCCATCTCCTAATAGTATAACTTTCCAAAAATCTATCTCTCTTCTAGCTGATATTTCATGCATATGTAATTATATTTATTGTATTGAATAATTTTAATTATTTTAATCAAGAACCATAAATCTGAGTGCCCTGACCTCTACCCAATGTTGATATCAGAATGAGCCTTCAATAAGTATGGGTAGAATTAGGACATCCTGGAGTGACATGCTCTACCATAATTATCTGAACCCTATGGGAACTGCAGTATTATTGAGAAATTTGTATCTATAAGTATATTACCTGTGTCATTCTTCTGTGGCTGAACTAATGTACAGAACATATTCTTTCATCTGCCCAATATGCATTCTTTTGTGGGAACACCTCTTTTCCATCGCCTGGTAATCTAGTCAGTTTATGTCAACTGGAGAAGGATGCAATCTCTCTCTCAACTTAGTCTTAACCATCAATCTCTGGATATCATTGGATCAAGGATTAGAAAATGACCCAATCTAGGCATATCAACAATCCCAGGGGTTTTCAGGTCTGCTGAGACCATGAAGAATTGTTTATTGTTTAATTCTCTTCTATAATAAACAATAACAAGTATGTAAGTCTGATGCTGCTAAACTCCAGAGAGAAGGGCTGTCAGGAAATGAAGTCAACCCAAAGGAAATCAAAGTTGGGACTTAGGTTGGGAGCTGAGAAGGAGAAAAAAGACACATAGAGAGAGAATAATACTGATGGTATTTGAAGCACTGGGTCTAACAATGTCACATCTTTCCCTGAGTGGCTAAGATGTGAGCATCAATGAATTATATCTTTTTTATTAGAGTTGTCCTTATATATGTTCATCATGTCCATCTTGGTTAGAAGACTTTCCCAAGCAAATTGCCAAGATAGTATCATACTGGTGAACATGAATTAGGTTTCCATGATAGTTGGGTAACTGGATGGGGAGAAGGCTGGGACAGGGCCCTGCTGGTGAGACATGCAGTTCAGAACAGGAGAGCTAGCACAGATTAGCATCCAAACTCAACCTGGGTGCTAATCTTTATAGACACATACCTGTTCCGTCCTACCTTTCCACACAAATCATTTTCCCAAAATATAAAAAAAACTTCAGTCCATTAACTAGGACTTAGAATGGGTACAGAATGGATTATTTCCCTAACCCCAACCCCATCATGATGAGAGTTATTCTAGAAATTTCTAGACCATGGACATGTACAGAGGCAGGAAGTAAGGATGCCAGTGAAACATTCAATTCAAGATTCACAATTCAAGGGACAATCAAGTCTTTCCTTTCTATTAAGACTTCATTGCCATTGCTATGATTCCTTATAGATGAACTCACACTCCAGGAACTTCCCAGCTCAGGAGTCTACACAGTACAGGACCAGCCCCAACATCTCTGTGGACTCCTAACTATGACACTGGCTTAATGAAGCCATAATCCATGCACTTGATGAGACATTCCCGGGCTATCTGAACCACTGTTGCCCTCTTCTCATCAGGCTCCTGTTTGCCCACCACGGTCAAGATCTCTAGTAGCTCACTCTCCACCAGCTTCTTGGCCAGCTCAGCATCAGCTGCCAACAGGTTGTAGGCAATGACCAGGCCCCGGTGCTGCACAGACAGCTTGTCATGCAGGCAGAGTCGCTGCAGAATCTCCAACCACTGTGATGTCTGGAATAAGAGAAGCAGGTAAGGAAGTTTTCCAGAAATCAGTGGGAATACAAAGGAAGGAAATCTGAGGACAACATAAAGAGCAAGTATATGGGGGCTGGGAAGTTGGCTCAGTGGTAGAGCGCTTGCCTTGCATGCCTGAGGCCCTGGGTTCGATTCCTCAGCACCACATAAGCAAAAAGAAAAAAGCCGGAAGTGGCACCGTGGCTCAAGTGGTAGAGCGCTAGCCTTGAGCTGAAGAGCTGAGGGATAGCGCCCAGGCCCAGAGTTCAGGCCCCACAACCGGACCCATAATAAAAGAAAAATAAAAAAAGAGCAAGTATATGGGTCAAGCCAACAGCTAGGTAACAGAGTTATGCCACATATCTGGAAGAGGATTAGTATCTCCATCTATTCCTCTGTGTGTGTGTGTGTGTGTGTGTGTGTGTGTGTGTGTGTGTCCAAGAGCTTAAACTCAAGGCCTACGTGCTCTCTCTCTTAGTTTTTTACTCTACCATTTGAACCACACCTCTACTTCTGGCTTTTTGTTGGTTAATTGGAGATAAGAGTGTCATAGACTTTCCTGTCCCAGCTGCATTTGAACCTTGATCCTCAGATTACAGCCTCCGGAGTAGCTAGGATTACAGGTGTGAGTCACCAGTACCTGGCATCTATCTCTTGACAAGCGAAGAGATAGGTCCGCTCATGCCTGAGCAGAATGGTGATAAAGAGTGTTCAGAAAAGATCATTACCCTGGGTACAAGCTAAGCCAGGTGCCCTTTGAGACAAGAGCTCCAGGCATACAAGCATACTCTTTATTCTTGGTTGGAATCAACACAAGAGTCTGGAGTGAATCTTCTCCATGCTTCCTCTAGCCACCATGTAGAGTTTGGGGAGGCAGGACTCTGGAGCACCCTGACAAGGCTGAGAATAGCTCCAGGAAGCTGTTGGATTCTTCAGCAGATGCACAGAAGGCAACTGAAGATAATGGCTATCCATATGAACTAGAGCCAGAGGCACCAGTGTTGAGGCTCTAGCTTGGCATTTCCCATGGGCATGACCTCAAGTGTTACCTGCTCTTTCTCAGCCCCAGGAGTTTCATCTAACAGTGCTCTGCCTCATTGTGTCATTGTAGTGAAATGGTTCTTGGGAAGACTGCAGTGCAGAAAGAGTACCACGGATGGATGTAGACAGGGATGTCCCTGTTATTATTCTGGTGTGTGTGTGTGTGTGTGTGTGTGTGTGTGTGTGTGTGCATGTGCGCGCATGTGCATGTGCACATGTGCACACTATTCCTGGGGCTTGAATTCAGGGTCTTCAGGCTGTCCCTGAGATTTTTTTTGCTCAAGACTAGTGTTCTACCACTTCAGCCACAGCTTCAACTTCTAGTTTGTGTGTGTGTGTGTGTGTGTGTGTGTGTGTGTGGTGGTGGTGGTGGTCATCTTGAACTCAGGGCCTGGGTGCAGTCCCTGAGCTCTTTTCACTCACAGATAGTGCTCCACCACTTTGAGTCACAGCTCCACTTCTGATTTTCCGGGGGTTAATTGAAGATAAGAGTCTCATGGACGTTCCTGCCTCTGCTGGCTTCAAACCACAATCCTCAGATCTCAGCCTCCTGAATAGCTAGGATTCCAGGTGTGAGCCACCAGCACCTAGCCACTTCAAGCTTTTTGGTGCTTAATTAGAGGTAAGAATCTCACAGATGTTCCTACTTGAGCTCGTTTTGAACCATGATCCTTTGATCTCAGCCTCCTGAATAGTAGCTAGGATTACAGGTATGAGCCACCAGCGCCCAGTGCTTCTTAAGTGATGAGTTTTTTGCAGCACCAAAGGCAAAGGCTGAGCCTAGAGTGGGTAGGTCAAAGCTAGCACACTCAGAAATCCAAAGGATGAGGTTAAAGAGACAAAGGGCAGCTTTAAGAGTGAACTTTCCTCTCTTCAGATGATAGGAACAGAGTGGGCTAGGGGAGGGATTACCTTGGGAATTGAGCTCCCAGGAAGATCATCTGGGTGCCTTCTTGTCCCTGGGGCCCACACTTACCACCTGGGTCATCTTGAGACACAGTTTCTTGTGCGCTGCTGTCAGCATGGCCAGGGCCCCAGCTGCTGCGTTCTGCACCTTGTCATCATCCTCCCCGCAGAGCAGCACCACCAGCTTCAGCCTGTCATTCCCATCAGCCAGGAACCTCTCTTGTACCTGGTGGTGGTGGTGGTGAGGGAGGGAGGAAATGGTGAAGTACATGCTCAGAGAAAAAACATACCCCAGTGTTGCCTTTTGAGGAGGGGAAGATAAAGCTGAAGTTCTCTGATCCAGGAGGCCTTGAAGTTTTCCTTTGAACTGCTGGTCTATGCTACATTGCCCAGGAAGACTTCCCTGATTGGCTGGTTGGAGGAGCTGGAAATACCCCCCCCACACACACACAACTACAAAGTTAAAGAAAATAAGAGATTCTCCAAATAATGTGCTCTAACACCTGTATTGGCATCCACACCTCCGGGGTAGGGGCGGGGAGAGACAAGCAGCACTCAGGTAGATGATGTGTGAAGAACCTGTCAGTCACTTCCTTTTGGGGAACGTGGAATGGTTTGTCCATGACCCAGGGTCTTCAGGGTCTATTGAACAGTGACTTTGCCTTCCAAAAGTTCAGGGGCTGGAGAAGGAGCAACTTCCAGCCAAAGATAGCACAACCACCTCCTCTCACACCTTGAGGCAGCTGTGGCCTAGTTATTGTCAGAAGAGAGCAGAGGGGAGGTGTGGCACTGCCACGGAGCGTAAATGCTTACAGGTACCTCTTCCATGGCATCAACATGGAAGGAAGGAGGCAGCTTTTAAACTTTTTTTTAAAATGTACATTCACTGTACAAGGTGATTTAATTATGGTAGTCCCATAGATGTGTATTACGCACTTGGATCAAACTCACACTTTCTGCTCGACTCCCTTAGCTTTGCTTGCCTCCTTTTTCAAATAGTATCTGGTGGGTTTTATCATGCTATCTTCATAGATATATATTCATCTCCCAACACCTTCCCCACCTTCTGCTAACACACACACACACACACACACACACACACACACACACACAAACACAGCCTTCCTTTTACATTCATGTCCCATTATTATTGCTATCATCTTTCAAGTCTATATTCTGATTATTAGCCTAAAGCATAATATTTGAATATTCTTCCCACCCCTGTGCTAGGGTTTGAACTCAGGACCTTGAACTCACTCAGCTTGCTTGCTCAGCTGCAGCTTACCATTTGAGCTACACCTCCAGTCTGGTTTTTTTGTTGGTTATTTTGAAGATGGAGTCTCTGATTTTTCTGTCTGAACTGGCCACAAACTGTAATCCTTCAGATTTCAGCCTCATGAATAGCTAGGATTACAGGGGAGAGGCACCAGAGCCCAGCTAGAAATGTAGCTTGTTGAGCCTGGTTTATCATACTCAACATAATGGTCTCTAGTTCCATTCATTTTCCTGCTAAGTAGCACTCCATTGTGTAGATACACCAAATTTTCTTTATCCATTCATCAGGTATTGGGTACTTAGGCAGATTCCACATTGTGGGCATTGAGAAGAGAGCTACAATTAAGATGTGTGTGTAGGTCTCCTTCTTGCAGGTATCTGCCTAAGTGTGGTATGGTAGGATCATAAGGCAGGACCATTATTAGTTTCTTGATAAAACCCTTTACTATTCTGTGGTGACTGTAGTGGTTTATATTCCTAGTAACAGGATCCTTCTCTCTCTATCCCCACGCACATTCTCACCATCTGTATGTAGTTCATTTTCTTGATGAGTTCCGTTCTGACTGGGCTGAGATGAAATCTCTGTGTCATGTTTATTTCAATTTCTTTTGTGGCAAAAGGTGTTAACTGTTTCATCATGTATTTGTTAGCCATTTTTATGCCTCTGAAAATTTTCCAATTCATCTGCCCATTTATTAATTGGGATATTTGACCTTTTCATGTTTAATTCTTAGAACTTTGTATATCTAATGAGTAGCTGGAAAAGATTTTTTTCTCCCGTTCTGTGTGGGTTGTCTGTTGATGTGCAGAAGTTTTTCAATCTGATACTATCTCACTTGTCAATTCTTGTTTTTAATTCCTAGGCAAATGGAATCCTATTCAGAAGATAATTGTCTAGCCTATATCTTTAAGTGTTTTCCTGTAGTAGTTTTGAGGTTTCAAGTTATACGTTAAGATCATTGCTCTATCTTGAATAGATTTTTGTACAGAGAGATAGGGACCTAGTTTCAGTCTCCTCTAGATGGATGTTCAGTTTCCCAGCATGATTTGTTGAACAGGGTGTCTTTTCTCTAATGTATGCTTTTTTTTCCTTTTGTCAAAAACCAGATGACTGTGGTTGTGTGGGTTTATTTCTGGGTCTTCTGTTCCATTGGTTTACATGGTTGTTTTGCACCAAGCTATTTTTTGTACTATAACTCTGTAATAGGATTTGACGTCTGGTATTGTGATATGTCTAGTGTTTCTCATTTTGCTCAGGATCACTGTGACTTTTATGTTTCTGTATGAATTCTAGGATTGATTTTCTATTTCTGTGAAGAAAGAAATTGAGATTTTGATGGGAATTGCATTGAATCTCTAGACTGCTTTTGGTGATATGGTCATTTTCATTATATTAATTCTGCAGGTCTATGAACCTGGGAGGTCTTTCCAACTTCTAATGTCTTCTTTCTTCAGGTCTTATACTTTTAATTGTAGAGTTCTTTCTTTTCTCCTTAGTTAAGTTTCTTCCTATGTATTTATTTTTTAATCTGTTGTGATTGGAATTATTTTCCTGATTTCTTTCTCAGCTTGGTCATTGTTTGATATATAGAAAAACCATTCATTTGTGTGTGTGTGTGTGCGTGTGTGTGTGTATATGTGTGTGTGTGTGTGTGTGTGTGTGTGTGTGTGTGTGTGTGATTATTTTGTATTCTGCTACTTTGCTGAAAGACTTTTTAGTGGAGTTGGGTCAAAATGTTGACTTTAATGCTGTTGTAATAGCCCCGCGTCTGACCTTTGGCTTGGCCCTTCATGTCCCCATTCATGCCCTACTACCCTCGCCATGCTCTGGCCAAGCTGTGGCCCACCTTACCTCCTTATTGACCACCATGTTGCACATGCACTCAGTGGCCGCCTGCCGCAGCTGGTCATGATTCTCAAACATGTAGTTCTCAATGTCCGGCAAGGCTTTTTCCTTGAAGATCTTCTGCCTGGGGTGAAGGGTGGAGGTAGAGAGACTGTGAGTCCTCTTCAGTGAGCATGTGGGATTTCAGCCACCCAGGGCCTTTCTGCCCTGATCATGGAGTCCCTCCCACATCCTCAGCCAAGAGGGTTTGAATGACATTGAGCCAGCTCCAGGAGGGACAACAAGGGGTCCAAACTAAGTGGCAAAAAGCCATTTGGTCTGAGTGATGGTTCTGGAATGAACATGTCACCCCCCTGGAGATTCTTTTGTATTGCTGGGGAAGAGAAATTATTTTGTATTGTTGTTGGAGAAAAGAAATTCTCTTATTTATTTATTTATTTTTGTCTGAAGCTGGGCCTCAAACTTGGTATCTGATTCTTTCCCTCATTGGCAAGCGCTTTACCACCTGAACCACCCCTCCAACTTCCTCTCTTTCTTTTTTGTGGTCAGTTGTGGGGCTTGAACTCTGGGCTTGGGCACTGTCCCTGCACTCTTCAGCTCAAGGTGAGCATTCTATCATTTGAGCCACAGTGCCACTTCCAGTTTTCTAGTGGTTAATCAGAGATAAGAGTCTCACGGACTTTCCTGATGGGGCTGGCTTTGAACCACGATCCTCGGATCTCAGCCTCCTGAGTAGCTAGGATTACAGGTGTGAGCCACTGGCACCCGCCCTCCCCAACTCTTTCTTGCCTTATCCCATTTCCTATGAAGCCCAGGAAATGTGAGGTCCAGAGCTACATTGTAACCATGAGAAGGGGAATGTCATCAGAATTAAGACAAAGAATAGAAAGCAGGAGAGGGAAAGACCAGTACCTGGGACAACTTTGTAACCTCTGTATGAAACCAAACCTTAATCTGGCTTAATCTGGTTATTTCAGATTCTTTCTTCCCTCCAGTACTGGGATTTGAACTCAAGAGTCTTAAGATTGCTAGGCAAGGTGCCTTACCATTTGAGCTACACCCCCAATCCTTTTGCTTTTAATTTGATTTTCTTTTAACTGGACCAGCTTTGTACTGCTTCTCCTACCTGCAACTCCCATCTAGGTAGGATAACAGATATAAATAACTTACACTTGTATTTGTTTTTTGTCAGTTGTAGGGCTTGAACTCAGGGCCTGGGTGCTGTCCTTGATCCTCCTTGGGCTCAAGGCTAGTGCTCTATCACTAAAGCCACACTGCCACTTACAGTTCTTGAGTGGTTAATTGGAGATAAGAGTCTCACAGGGACTTTTCTGCCTGGGCTGGCTTTGAAATGCGATCCTCAGATTTCAGCCTCCTGAGTAGCTAAGATTATAGGTGTGAGCCATTGGTGCCCAACATACTTGGTTTTTTGTTTTGCCAGTCATGGGGCCTGAACTCTGGGCCTAGGCACTGTCCCTCAGCTCTTCAGCAAGGCTAGTGCTCTACCACTTGAGCCACAGCGCCACTTCCGGATTTTTTCTTTTTGCTTATGTGGTGCTGAGGAATCAAACTAGGGCCTCATGCATGCAAGGCAAGCACTCTACTACTGAGCCACCTTCCTAGCCCCATACTTGGTTTTAAGATGGGGTTTCATTAACTTTTGCCCAGGTTGGCATTAAACCAAGATCTTCCAATCCTCATTTCCAAGTAACTGGACTTACAAGCATGTTCCACTATGGATGGCTTTTTTTCCTTTTTTTTTTTTTTGTTGTTGTTGTTTGTGGTGGTGGTGGTGGTAGTGGTGGTCGTGGGGCTTGAACTCTGGGCCTGGGCGCTGTCCCTGAGTTCTTCAGTCAAGGCTAGTGCTCTACCACTCGAGCCACAGTGCCACTTCCAGTTTTCTGGTGGTTAATTGGAGATAAGAGTCTCACAGACACTCTTGCCCAGGCTGGCTTTGAACCGTGATCCTCAGATATCAGCCTCCTGAATAACTAGGATTACAGGCATGAGCTGTCTGCACCCAGCTTTTCTCCTGCTTTTTGAGGCAGGGTCTCAGTATATGACCTAGGCTGGCCTTGAAGTTGTAACTCCCTGCCAGTCTCCTTAGTGCTGGGATTACAGGTGTGTGCCACCATGCTCCATCATACCCCCGTTAGGGTTGAGTGTTTTTTGTTTTTATTTTTGTCTTTGCCACTTGAAACTGAGAACCCAGTATGTCTCCCCAAGGCCCTATTTTAAGAAACAACAGTGCATCTCCATTGTCCATCTGGTAATATCCTCACCACTTTGGAAACAACGCTTCTGCATCCATTCTCTGTCTAGTCTTTCCCAGCTCCAACCCCTCCCGTGGTTGTTGCCACCCAGTGCCTTCCATGCTGACCTCTGAACAAAGCAGCTTTACCTGTGATGTGTGTGTGTGTGTGTGTGTGTGTGTGTGTGTGTGTGTATGTGTGAAATTTTCACCTAACACTATGGGACACTCTCTCCATTCTGCCCCCTCCACCTCCCTCCCATCCATATCCCTACTCACCTGAGTTTTTCACTCCGTCCAGACAGGTTCGTGAGACCAAGGAGAGCCTCATAGTTCTGAAGCCCATCCCTTTTGGTGTCTAGGAGACTCACCAGGGGCCGTACCACTTCATATACCTGTAAGGAATAGGGTGCAGTTCTGGTCAGGGGGAACCATTCCCTCAGTCCTTGACATTTACAGCTGACCAGCTTCCAATTCCCAAAGCCCATCCTATTCTGGGGTCTGATTTAATTTTCACACTGATGCTGAGCGGCAGGGCTATTTCCTCTATAATATAAAGGAGAGAATTGAGCTTTTGGGACAGTGATCCTGTCCACCTGAGTCTGAACATCTCCAATTCTTTGTCCTCTCTGTGACAGCACCATGTCCTGCTCCAGACTGGGATGATGAAGGGACAGGTCCCCTAAGAACAGAAAAGACCCTTCCCCTCCTTCCCCGTTCAATGCAGAGACCCACCCGCTCCCCGGGAAAGGCGATGTCCGGATTGGAGACAGCAGCGATCTTGGCCAGAGCATGGGCTGCCTTCACCTTGCCCACGTCTGTGCCCTCCATAGCCAGAGGGATCAGTGCCTGCAAGAAAGATGGGAGTGAGTCACTGCTTGGCCATAGACATCCAGATGTTCCTCCCATTCTCCCATTCTAGTTGCCATCTCTCTGTCTGTCTGGGCCATCAGAAGTTCAGAAGTCTCTGTGTCATAATCAGCCCTTGGATATCATGGAAAATAATTAAATCCTTAATTATGGATTCTCTTCCCTGGTGCCCAATGCCTATGGAGGTGTTTTTGTGTGTGTTGATGTTGTTGTTGTTGTTGTTGTTGTTTTGTCAGTCATGGGCTTGAACTCTGGGCCTGGGCGCTATCCCTGTGCTCTTCAGCTGAAGGCAAGTGCTCTACCACTTGAGCCACTATACCACTTCTGCCTATGGAAGTTTTAATCCCTTTCTCCTACCCATCCATAGGCTCCGTCAGCTTTTAGAAAAATAATCTAAATAGATGTTTTCTTTTTTGCCCAAGCAAATTAAACCTAATTACAGCATCAGCCTTTTGTTGAGCATATATGTGTATTGTATCTAATACTACTTTACTATGGTTTATTTAATGTCTGTGACATTCTGAAAAAAATGAATGAGTCTTCCCTGCCCCCATCTTACATATGAAGAAACTGGCTCTTAGAGAGCAAGTATTCTTTCCATGTTATACAGCTAGAAAGGGGAAAGCAAAATGCCATTACAAGCTGGGTGTTAGTGGCTCATGCTTGTAATTCTACATATTCGGGAGGCAGAGTGCTTAGGATCCTTGTTTGAAACCAATCCAGCCAGGCAGACAAATCCAAGAAACTCTAATCTCCAATTAACCAGCAATAAGCCGGAACTGGAGGCATGGCTTAATGGTAGAGTATCAGCCTTGAGCAAAATAAGCTAAGCAGAAAGCCAATGTTCTGAGTTTAATCCTCAGTACTGGTACCCATGCACGCACACAGACACACAGACACACACAGAGAGAGATACAACTAGAAGCTTTTATGAAAAGCCTGGGGTCTCCATCTTCATCATTACCAGGCAGGGTAAATAAAATCCAAACTATATATACCAGAGCATCATCAGATTAAGCAGAAATTGGATTGGGAACCATAAGCACACACAGGGCAGACAACTGAGAGGCTATTCCAGGAGGTTTGGGGGGCAGTGATACTGAGCCAGGCAAGTGGGATTGTGCCTACTTGCAGACACATGGGTGCACACACATGTGAGTACACACATACAGAGTATGTGCTCCTCCCCAGCAGATCCTATCTAGCAAGGGCTGGATCTTGTCTAATTACCTTGCCACCACCTTGAGCCACAATGGTGCCTCGATCCTTTGAGTTCTCACACAGTGCCAAGAACACCCTGTAGGCCAAGAACAAAGGAGAATATTTAGCATGTTCTCAGACTAGTCAGAGCTGGAAAACTCCAGACAACAGAAAAAGTCCAGCAAGCATACCTTGCACACCCATGCCTGGAAAGAGCATATGGGGGAAATGTTGCATGGGTATAAGTGGCCAGGACTGAAGCGAGGTCAAGGGAGACTGCAAAGAGCCACTCCATTACTGTTTATGGAGATGATCATCGGTCTAGCCAGGCCTCCTCTCAGGTCTTAGTATCACCTCCTCCCAGGTATCCCAGGCTCCAGACATACTATAGGAGAGCCCACAATTCCCTCGTTCTCCATCCTCTGTCTTTCATCTTCGGTGCCTTTGCATATGCTGTGTTCTCTGGCTGGAGTCCTTCCCTCCTCTGCATTTGAATGGCTTTTGTCCTTCCCTTGAGGACTCCATTGAGTGGTCACCACTGTCATGACGCCTTCTTGGAGGCCAGTCTGCTTATCCTCCAGTCTGGCCAGTTGAAAGCCACTGCTTGCACTCCAACCAGCCCTGTGTACCACCGCCCACCCCCCCAAATTATGGTATCCACTACACTAACCTATCTCCTCCCAACCAGTCTGCACAGAGATCCAGCCTTTCATCTCTAGGGACACAAGTAGCCAGGATGGACAATACCACACACACACACACACACACACACACACACACACACACACGCACACACACACACACATACACACACCGACACAAGATGGCTCTTTCCCAGGATGCTCAGTAGCCCAACCCCTCACTTAGTCCCCATATTTTCTATCTCCTGTCTCTCTGTCCCCTACAGCCCACCAAAGCCACACCTGGCCAGTAGTTCCTTGGTCTGGTCGGTGAGGATAGCACTGTCAGCTTTCACCATGCAGGCTAGTGCTGAGATGACACCCGCCTTCAGGAGCCGTTTTACCCGTATGTCGACAAAATCCTTCTTGTCCTGAGGGACAAAAGGGTGGTGCTAGGGAGGGGCCTGAGCATCAGGCCATATAGGAGGCTATAGGACTGACTTCCCATGGACAGTTGAACAATGGCCCCCAAGATGACCACAACTTAGTTCCTGGTGATGGCATATGTCCTTATGTGACCGAAGGGATGCTTTAGAGATAACCAAGTTAAGGAGATTTATAGATGAGAACATAATCCTAGATTATCTATGGGGGAACAACCCAATCACAAAATAACCCCAAGGCAAGATGATGGAAGTCAGTACTGGGAAATGTGACAAGGAGGTTGGAGTGATTGGAGGGCACAGGCCAAGGGAGAAAGGTGGTAGCTAGAAGCCACTGATAAAAATCTAGTCCAGGGCTGGGAAGGTGGCTCAGTGGTAGAATGCTTGCTTTGCATGCATGAGGCCCTGGGTTCAATTCCTCAGCACCATATAAGCAGAAAAAGCCAGGAGTGGCGCTGTGGCTCAAGTGGCAGAGCACTAGCCTTAAGCTGAAGAGCTGAGGGACAGCGCCCAGGCCCAGAGTTCAGGCCCAGGACTGACAAAAAAAAAAAAAAAAATCTAGTCCATCAGGGCTGGGAAGGTGGCTCAGTGGTAAAGTGCTTGCCTTGCATGAATGAGGCCCTGGGTTCGATTCCTCAGCACACATAAGCAGAAAAAGCCAGAAGTGATGCTGTGGCTCAAGAGGTAGAGTGCCAGCCTTGAGCTGAAGAGTTGAGGGACAGTGCCCAGGCCCAGAGTTCAGGCTCCACCACCACCAACAACAACAACAAAAATCTAGTCAAGAACATAGATTCTCCCTCCCCTCAGCTTCCAGAAGGAACAGCCCTGCTGCTACCTGGATTGTGACTTCTCCTAGAATTTTAACATTAAAACCTGTGCTTTTCATAGCCAGTTGGTGGCTCATGCTTGTAATCCTAGCTACTCAGGGGGCTGAGACCTTAGGATCACTGTTCAAGCTGAAACTGGGCAGTAAAGTCTGTGAGACTCTTATCTCCAATTAACCACCAAGAAACCAGAAGTGGAGCTGTGGTACAAAGTGGTAGAGTGTTAGCCTTGAGCAGAAAAGCTCAAGGACAGAACCAAGCCCTGAGTTCAATCCCTACAACAAACAAAAAAGGTAAAATCAAAATTGTGCTTTTCATAGCCAGTGCTGGTAGCTCATGCTTGTAATCCTAGCTACTCAGGGGGAGCTGAGATCTGAGGATCACAGTTCAAAGCTAGCCCAGGCATGAAAGTCTACAAGACTCTCATTTCCAATTAATCACCAAAAAGTTGGAAGTGGAGCTGTGGCTCAAATAGTAGAATGCTAGCATTGAGCAAAAAAGCTCAGGAATAGCAATCACCCAGGTCCTGAGTTCCAGTCCCTGTATTGATACCAAAAATGAAAAGCTTCAGAGAATGAGATAGCAATGTGGAAAACACTATTGACCCCCAAAACCTGGCACAAAATAATTCCATTCTGATTGTGACTATATAGAAGGAAGAAAAGATGTTCAAGGAAAGAAAGGCTCTGGAGGGTAATATGTCAAATATTAGCAGTGGTCACGTGATCACATCAGTGCCTGGTTTATTTTCTCTTGTCCATCTATCTTCAAACATTGAAATTGATCTTCCTGGCTGGAAATGATTTGAATATACATTTATATGCAGATAATATTCAAATGTCACCCTGGTATACAGGAAATCATCATACCTTGTGACCTCCAGAGGATTTGTAACCTCTGGACAAATGCTGACCCTTAGCCCTCTTTTCTTTTGTTCCTACTCAGCACTCATCCCCAAATCCAGATAGCTCCAAAAATCAAAGTTTTATAAGTCTTGAAGCATGAGATAAAATGGTCTCACAGCCATGAAATTGACAACAAAATTGTGAACCATTCGTCACAGCTCCATATGCTTAATAGAGAAAAAAAAAGTGTTTCTTTTCCAAGATGGAAAATTAAAACAAAGATAGACACAAGTGCCACCTGGTGGGGAAATTTACCAGAATCATCTCTGATTGATCCAATCCTCTCATACTTGCGCTACACATTTTTTTCCAATCCACTCCTTCTGGAGGTGTGGTGGCACAGCACCCCCATCCCCTTCAGGGCCCCCAGTACCCACCTTTGGGTGCTCCTCAGGCACGTGCTGCTTGGAGAACTTGGCAAGTTGTACCAGCTCTGGGATGAGCTCCTTGACATCATAGCTATTGGTGCAGTTCACCAGGGTGGTGGCCACTGAGTACAAGATGGTCTTATCGCTGGTCTGGAGGAGAGAGAACAGAAATTTGGATCTGGCTTCTGCTTAGAAGACCCATAGGAGCACAGAAGCTTGGGAGCCAGTGGGTTTTGGAGCTCAATGTGGAGAAATCCTTGTGACACAGATGACCAAGGGTCCGCCCTACTTATAAAACCAACATCACCTTGGAGAGAGTGACCAGAAATGTCTATACCCAGCTCCTGGCTTTGTAGCTCCTTTATAGGTTTTTTTTTATAGGTTTTTTTTTTTTGGGGGGGGGTCCAGTCGTGGGGCCTGAACTCTGGGCCTGGGCGCTATCCCTCAGCTCTTCAGCTCAAGGCTAGCGCTCTACCACTTGAGCCACAGCGCCACTTCCGGCTTTTTTCTTTTTGCTTATGTGGTGCTGAGGAATCGAACCCAGGGCCTCAGGCATGCAAGGCAAGCGCTCTACCACAGAGCCACCTTCCCAGCCCTTGTAGCTCCTTTACAAACCCAGTTCTAGCACCTGGGTATGGACTGGCTGGGAGCTAGACTTGAATCTGGTCCTAGTGGAAATTGCTCCAGAGGAGGTAAGGCACTACCTTGGAGAAAGGGGATGGTCCACAGGACCTCACTTCCTATGGGCTATAGGCAGATATACCTTCCTCTTGCTCACCTTCCCTCTGTCAAAAAGGCAGGAAGCACTACAAGTCCACCTATAAGCCAGGTAGGATGAAAGTCTTAAAGAAGGAAAGGGACCAATGCAGGTTTATGCAGGAGAGGGAGGAGAGTCAGGATGATGATGTAGCCATCCAATCCCCTTGGGCCTACGTGCAAGAGCCCTTCCCTGAGGTCACCTTGGCCAGCTCGAACATGGCCTGCAGAGCAGGGATGTCCTGAACAAAGTCATCCTTCACATCAGCATCCAGTGTGAGGTAGGCTAGGCCCTCCACAGCCCAGCGTCGGGTCCGAGTGTCTATGGTAGAATTGCACAGCCACCTGAAGTGAGGAGGGAGAAGTAAGGAGGGAGAGAGGGTACAGAAGGTAAAGGTCTCCAGTCAAGACAGAAATGACTTCAGGATTGTAAGCAGAGGTGAAGAACTTCACATTATCCAATGCCCACTGCCCCAGAGATGGCCCAGAGTCCCCACCCCCTCCACAACAGAGGTCCAAGAGGAGACATGGGACCGGGAGGAACAACTCTCTTACTTTCGACACTGCTTGGCCAGCTTCTCGGTGGACCCTTCAGCAAACTGTCTGAGACCATAGTCAGTGCCGCCGGCAGAGCCAAGCTTACAGAGTCCCTGCAGGAGAGCAGATGGGTACGCAGATCAGGCCCCAGAGCTAGGGCCAGGTCTTGCTCTATGGGTCCCATACTGTCCTGTTTGCCTCTCCTGGGACACATACTTTTCCTCAGGGGACCCCTCTTCTGATTTCTTTTTTTGGGGGGGGGTCCGGTCATGGGGCCTGAACTCTGGGCCTGAGCACTATCTCTCAGCTCTTCAGCTCAAGGCTAGCGCTCTACCACTTGAGCCACAGCGCCACTTCCAGCTTTTTTCTTTGTGCTTATGTGGTGCTGAGGAATCGAACCCAGGCCCTCAGGCATGCAAGGCAAGCGCTCTACCACTGAGCCACCTTCCCAGCCCCCCCTCTTCTGATTTCTTAGTGGGGGATGCCTTCAAACCGGAAGCTGGTCCCCTCACTATTCTGGTCTCACAGACATTTTGAAAGGCCCATAATGGCACAGACGGGTCCAGAAATCATGGCCAAAGTAAAAATTAGTTATGTGTTTTGTGTGTGGGGGGGCACTGTGTACTTGCACTTGATAGACTGGCACACTGCAACTTTAGCCATATACCCCACGTTAGTTTAGTCTTCAGCTTTTGCCTAAACCCATGATCCTCCTACCTCCGCTTCCTGAGTAGCTGGGATTAAAGATATAACCCACCTCACTCTGCTTTTTTTTTTTTAATAGTGTCTCAATAACTTTTTCTTTTTCTTCCCTGGACTAGTCTTAAACCACCACCCTCCTATCTCTGTATCCCATGTAGCTGGGAGAACAGATGTTAGACATATCTTCCAGCCAGTAATTCATTTTGTGTGTGTGTGTGTGTGTGTGTGTACATATATATATATATATATATATATATATATATATATATATGGTGGAATACACCTATAACCCCCAGGATAATCTTGAGTTTGAGTCTACCCTGGGCTACAGAGTGAGATTCTGTCTCAAAACAAGCCAAAAAATTGATATGGATTTTTTTTGGTTGGTCATGGGGCTTGAACTCTGGGCCTGCATACTGTCCCTGCACTCTTCAGCTCAAGGCTAGTGCTCTACCCCTTGAGCCACAGTCCACTTCCAGTTTTCTGAGTGGTTAATTGGAGATAAGAGTTTTACAGACTTTCCTGTCTGGGCTGGTTTTGAACTGCAATCCTCAGATCTCAGCCTCCTGAGTAGCTAGGATTACTGGTGTGAGCCACCAGCACCCTGCTGGTATGGATTTTTTTTAAAGAAACAAATCAATGACTTACTTAAATCCCTGTCCTTGTTTATGAGATAAAGAAAAGATCCATGAAAATAATCATAGTACAAATGAAAAGTGGAGAAAAAAAAAAAAAGATAACCAGTTTGAGCTGTGCCATGTAAAAGCTGGTTAAGGAAACTGAGTTGCTAGTGTTTGCTTCAGAAGTACTTTCTGGATAAATCATTTCAGTGCCCTTCACAGCATGGAGAACAGGTTAATCTCAGGGTCCACCCTTCTGAATCTCTGTCTCCCTGCCCAGCCATAAGCATGGGCATGAGTGGCTCCTGGTGCATGGTCCCCTCAGGATGGGCCACGCCTCACTCTTCTTGCTCTCACTAGTTACCATGTCTGTTACCATGTCTGGTACCTATACTGGAGGGTGGTTGGTAGCCAGCCCACTCACCACCAGCGTGCGGATCTTGATCTTCTCATTCTTGGTGGTCTTGTAGATTTCTTTGAGTAAGGTCACCCCATTGGTGATGATGAAGGTGGCCCGGCTGAGCTTGGTGGAGGCATGGATGAGTGCTTCCACAGCCACCAGCTGGTCTGCTTCACGCTCTGAGCCGCACAGCGCCACCATCATCTCCATCACACCTTTCATTCCCAGCAACTGATTGCCAAGGTCAAAGGGCCCCTGCAGGATCCCCGACACCGTCTGGATGGCATTCACATTCTTGTCCATGTTCTGTGGGTCAAATGTGCCCCTAAAACAGAGGGCAAGGCTTGTGAAAACAATTGGCCCAAGGGAAGTTGGGTGCTGGTTGATCATGCCTGTAAGCCTGGCCACTCAGGAAGGTGGGATATGAGAATCACAGTGTAAAGCCAGCCTGGGTAAAAAGTCCATGAGACCCTTATCTCCAATTAACCACCAAAAAGCCAGAAGTAGAGGCATGGCTCAAGTTGTAGAATAATAGTCTTCGGTGGAATAGCCAAGTGAGAATGCAAGACCCTGAGTTCAAGTCCCACTATTGGCATGAGGCATGCAAACACACACACACACACACACAGAATTGGACCAGCAGGTGGAAAAAATGGAAGCAGACAGATTTGGATCCTCTTTCAGACACTGTGTGACATTGGACAATCTACTAAGCTTCCGCTTCTTGATCTGTAAACTGAGGCTACTTCTCTGCTTTTCAGAGTTGTGGGGAGGGTAAAGGACACTACAGAGGTGTCACAGAGAGGTTCCTTGAGAAACACACTCTGATTCAGGGACCAACATTCAGGAAGGTTATTAGAAAGAGCTCTTAGGAAGAAGAGAAGGAAGCTCATGTGGGCAGAGGGAGGCATTGAAATAAGCTCAAACAGTTCTGAGTGTGGATGCCTGGCAGAGCTGTTCCAGATTAGGGTGGGGACAAGTCATAGAGGCTGACTTGGTGAGACATCACTCCTCAGTTGAGGGGAGTCCCAAAGAGAGACAAGAGTCAAGAGCTGTCAGCTGATTGTCCTTCTAGCAGCGAGGGCTCCTGTGGAATAGTGTGGCTTTCACAGCCACCCTCAGCCTCTCCCCTTGTCCACATGAGGTTGTGGAACTTGGGGATCTCATGAAGAACTCCAGAAATTAGTATAGCTGAAGCTGTGGCAGGCAAAGACACAGGAACCTTTAAGTCAATCAAAGTTGGGGGCTAGTAGAAGCTGGGGATAGTCAGGAGTTGGTGAAGTTGGGGAGCTAAGCAGAGTTTTACATTTTAATGGGTTTTAAAAGAAAAAAGAACTAGGCAATAGAAATTTAAAATATTATCTTGCAAAGACTCAACTACTAGCTGGGAGCTAGTGGATCATACCTGTAATCCTAGATATTCAGAAGGCTAAAAATCTGAGGATAGTGGGTTGAAGCCAGCCTGGGAAGGAAAGTCTGTGAGACTTTTTTTTTTGGGGGGGGGGCGGGTCCAGTCGTGGGGCCTGAACTCTGGGCCTGGGCATTGTCCCTCAGCTCTTCAGCTCAAGGCTAGCACTCTACCACTTGAGCCACAGCGCCACTTCTGTCATTTTTTTTGCTTATGTGGTGCTGAGGAATCGAACCCAGGGCCTCATGCATGCAAGGCAAGTGCTCTACCACTGAGCCACCTTCCCAGCCCAGTCTGTGAGACTCTTATCTCCAATTAACCACCCCAAAACCAGAAGTGGAACTGTGGCTCAAAGTGATAGAGCACTAGCCTTGAGCAAAAGAGCCCAGGGACAGCATCCAGGCCTAAGTTCAAGAGACAAAAAAAGAAAAAGATGAAACTACTTCTTTTTTGGCTGTTTGCAAAAAGATTTCTGCCCTGGGAAGAGAAGGAAAAACAGAGTAAAGGTGGGATCTTCACCCGCCTAAGACTTATACTCAGCTTCCTGAGCCATGGTTCATTCTGAGCAATGGTCGTGTCCCAGAAATCCCAGTATTTTACAAGCTGGAAAATCAGTGGGAAAGTGTCAAATGGCCATGTAACAATGAGAGGGGAAAGGAGAGGACACACAAGGAGGAGCATCCGAGGTGACAGGTGGCAGTGAGAAGACCTAGGTGGCCTGGCTGCTGAGAACTCCCCAAAGCCTGGCTTAGTCTCCAAGGTCACATGTTTCCTAAAGTCCTGATAGAGCCAACCTCCCTCCTGACAAGTTCACCGGTACTCCAGTCCACTATAAGAGCCTCTGGTAGATTTAAATTATGTCCAGATTAAAAATATATATTTTTTTAACATTAGAAATAGCTTCCACTGAGCTATCTGTTGTTTTTTTATTTCATTTATTTACTTATTTTGTTGGCTGTGGGGTTTGAACTCAGGGCCTGGGCTCTGTCCCTGAGCTCTTTTGTACAAATCTAGTGCTCTACCACTTTGAGCCATAGTGCCACTTCCAGTTTTCTAATGGTTCATTGGAGATAGGAATCTCATGGACTTTCCTTCTTGGGCTGGCTTTGAACCATGATCCTCAGATCATAGCTTCCTGAGTAAATAGGATTATAGGTGTGAGCCACTGGCACCAGGCTTCAGGCCAACTCAAGATGGTGACTTCACGGAAGATGCCCAAACCAGAATCACCTGGCTGAACCACTCCCAAACATCTATGCTACTGAAAGTCAATGATTCCCACAATTCTAAATGGCTAATTTTGGGAATTAGGAATCTAACACAGAGCTAGCCCTGGGAGGCCCCTGGGGACTCACGTGATATACTCCTCACAGATCTTGCGGAAATGATCACGCTCAGGGTCACAGCGCAGGTCATCGTAGAGCTTGTTGATGAGGATGGAAGCCAGCATGCGAGTGTTGTCCGTCAAGGGTAGGCAGGAAGGCAGGTCAGGAACCTGGCCCAGCACCTTTAGGATCTTTCTCAGGCCTGCAGATCAACAAGGGCAAGTGTGAGATTCCCATTGGGCTCTACCTTCACCAACATACTTCTACCCTCAGTAAGATCTGCCTTTAGGCAACATAAGCCTTCCTTGGTGCAGAGCACTGGGGTGGGGCCGAGAGACCCAGGTCCTCCCAGTGACCGTGCCCCTACCATGAGTAACCTTCATCCTCTACAATTCTGTTTCACATTCTTTCAAGGGATTCCAGACTAGCTGATCTCTGGGGACTTGGTCAGGGCTAACATTCTGTGATGTACAATCGGTACCTGTGTGCATGTGCTCATGCGTGTGCGCACGCACGCGCACACACACACACACACACACACACACACCAGTACTGGGCTTGAAATCAGATCCTTATGCTCTTGCTTGGCTTTCTTGCTCAGCTAAGACTCTACCACGTAAGCCATGCCTCGAATACAGAATTTTGTTTATTAATTGGAGATGGAATCTTACAGACTTTCATGCCTGGAGTGTCTTTGAACCACCATCCTCCAGATCTCGGTTTCCTGAGTAACTAGGATTACAGGTGTGAGCCACTGGCACCCCCCTGTTCACATACCGTGTTTTTATAATGTCTTCTCTCAGGGCCTCAGTTTCTTTACTTGCAAAATGGAAATAATACTCCCTACTTTACAAAGCTAGAAGACCCAATCAGGAAAAGTGTGGAAGCAGCCTAGTGCTAATCTGGAGACACCATTGGCATTCAATGAATGTCTAGTACATCTTCAGAAAATAGTATATTTGCTGGTTATTATGATCCCCTGTTTTTCTTAGAGTATTGAAAGATAGAATTCAGACCTTTTTTTCCCCTACACCTTTACCAGCTAAACTGGTGAAGAGTCCCCGCCCTCACAGACAAGAATCTCACTTGGTGCCTGCCCTCCTCCCACCTCCTCACCATTATCCACCACGTAGATGGTGCGTGAGTTGTCATGGATCGCCAGGTCCTTCCTGGGGACATTCTTATTGAGCAAGTTGAGCGCCTGGTCCCTGCCCTGGCCAGACACTTTCTTACTAACCAGCATGTCGAGCAGGTGGTTGGTAATCTGCTTCAGGTCCTTCTTGGTGTCTGAGAAATAAGGATAAGAGCAAACAGAAGGATAAAGTCCCGTGTGGATAGGATCAGGAATGAAAGAAGCTCCTAGAAAGACTCGGAAGATATTGAATCCATTGCTTTCTGCGTAGGTAGATACTTCCAGGAGAGGATAATGTTTCCAATCTCATCCCCCAAAGAAAACAAAACTCCCCAGATAACACCCGTAAGTGGGGGGGTCATCTGGCTAATCTGAACAGTCTTTTCTATGGTAACAGCTCCTGGTTCTTAAAAAAGTCTTTTGCGGGCTGGGAAGGTGGCTCAGTGGTAGAGCATTTGCCTTGCATGCCTGAGGCCCTGGGTTCGATTCCTCAGCACCACATAAGCAAAAAGAAAAAAGCCAGAAGTGGCGCTGTAGCTCAAGTGGTAGAGCACTAGCCTTGAGCTGAAGAGCTGAGGGACAGCGCCCAGGCCCAGAGTTCAGGCCCCATGACCGGACCCCCCCCCAAAAAAAGTCTTTTGCATGATTGGCAAAGATCCAGGCATATTTTATATGGCTTTGATAGACTGGGTCAATAAAATATTCTGCAGAAAGGAAATTTATACTCCACACAGAATCTCCACTTCCCACAGATCCAGGCACGCCAAGAGCCCAAATGCCAGCTTTGCTTATGGGGCCAGGGCTTCCCCCAAACTAGTGAGTATTAAAAGACAAGTGCTTTTTTCTTTTTTCCTAATTTTGCTCTTTCTGACTTCCCTAAGGTCTAGAGGGGTTTTAGTTCTCATTCTAGGATGGAGCTCAAAGACAAGCCAGCTGGCAGGGACATAGAGATCTCCAAATCATGTCAGATGAAGAACAGAGGAAGGAAGGAGTTGGGCCCTGCCACACTAAGGAAGAGTCCTCAGTGGACTTGATAGTCTGTTCTCAGATAAAACCACGTCATAACAGACTCCTTCTGTGAGGCTCCAGGGTGCAGAATTGGGACCAAAGGTGAGTACAAGCTACAGAGACACAGATCTGAAATCAATATGTTTTAGGATTTTTGTAGCAGACCAGCAATAAGTCACTATTTCTCAGAGGACTTGAGGAAGATTATACTTTCCTATCATGAATGAGGTAAGACTCTAGAATTCACACTCTTGGTTGGGACCTCCCCCAGGCTGGCTCTGAGTTGATCATGTGATCTGTGGTACAACCAAAGGCTTCCAAGGCCTCTATTTGTAAAGGTTTTTTTTTTTTTAATCTAAGAACTGGTGGCTCATGCCATAATCTTAGCTAATCAAGAGGCTGAAATCTGAAGATCACAGTTTAAAGCTAGCCTGGGCTGGCTTAACCACCAAAAAGCTAGAAGTGGAGCTGTGGCTCCAGTAGTAGAAAGCTACTCTTGAGTGCAAAAAACCACACATACACTGGGGAAAAAAAGAATATTAAATGTGTTGAGTTAGGTGGTGAATGCCTATAATTCCAGCACTTGGGAAGTTAAGGGAAGAATTAGAGGAAACATTAGAAGCCAGTCTGAGCTATATAGTAATACCCTGTTTCAAAGAAAAAAGAATATTAGATGGTATACAATAGTAACATTAATCAATAAATTAAGCTACTTATAGCAGAATTCCAACTTTTTAAATTTTTTTGTTGATCATGGGGCTTGAACTCAGGGCCCAGGCACAATCCCTGAGCTCTTTCACTCTACCACTTTGAGCTATAGTTCAAACCACTTCTGGTTTTCTGGTGGTTGATTGGATATAAGAATCTCGTGGCCTTTTCTGCCGGGGCTGGCTTTGAATCACAATCCTCAGATCTCAGCCTCCTGAGTAGCTAGGATCACAGATATGAGCCACCAATGCCCAGCCAGAATTCCAATTTCATTAAATTGAAATTTATATGACTATTGACATTGACATAGATGGAAAAATATAGGAATGTCATATGGACATAGTAGTGACTACAGGGTCATTTTAATATATGATTACATTTTTTCACATTTATATATTTCCAAATTTTTCCAAATTTCTCTGATAAGACTCTGCTACCTTTTTCAAATTGTTCATAAGTATATGCAAAATAAAGTTTACCATTTTTATGTATGCAATTTTTGTGGCATTGAGTAAATTCACAATGTCATGGCATTACCAATCCACAGAACTTTTTTTGTGCTGGTATTGGGGTGTGAAAGTCAGGGTCTTGTGCTCTTGCTTGGCATATGTATTTTTGCTCAAGGCTGGCATACTTGAGCCACAGCTTCACTTCTAGCTTTTTGGTGGTTATTGGAGATAAGTGCTCATGGTCTTTCTGCCTGACTGAGTTTAAATCTCAATCCTCAGATCTCAACCTCTGGAGTAGCTAGGTTTACCGGCGTGAGCCCCCAGTACACACATGCACAGAACTTTTTTTCATCTTGCACAATGGAAACTCTCTATTCATTAAACCGCAGCTCCCATGTCTCTTTCCCAGACCCCAAAAGCCATCATTCTGCCTCTGTCTCTGTGCATTTGACTGCTCTAGGTAGTTCATGTAGGTGAAACCACACAGTATTTGCCCTGTTGTGATGGGCTTATTTCTTTTAGCACCACATCCTCAGGGCCAATCCATGTCAGATCATCCTTCCTTGTAAGGGTGAACAAAATTCCATCACATGCATATATCATTTTTCTTACCCAATCATCCATGATAGACACTTGGTTTATTTCCACCTATTAGCTACAGCAAATGCTGCACTGGGCCCCTCATATTTTTGTTTTTGTTTTGTTTTGTTTTCGTTCTGGTCCTGGGGCTTGAACTCAGAGTCTGAGCTTTTTTTTTTTTTTTTCTCAAGGCAAGCACTCCACCACTTGAGCCACAGCTCCATTTCCAGCTTTTTTGGGTGTTTAGAGATGAGAGTCTCATGGACTTTCAAATCACAATCCTCAGATCTCAGTGTCCTGAGTAGTTAGGATCACAGGTATGAGCCATCAGTGCCTGGCTGCCTCCCATGCTTTTATTGCCAGGACATACATATAGAAATGAAACCAGGTACACCGGAAATGCCCAGTCGGAGGTGGCAACTGATTGTCCCTTTAAGTCCACTTGAACCAGAACCGGAAAACGTCTCTTACCTAGAACCAGGGCCTCCTCCTTCCCCCGATGCTCCCGCTTGTCCTCCCCAGACAGGGAATCGATGATGGACTGTAGCAGGTTGCAGACAGCCAGAGACATCTCCTCATCCTCCACTGCCATGAGGCTGCAGATTCGGTCTATTCGGACTGCATGCAGAATCACTGTGGCCTAAGTACAGCAGAAACCACAGTCAAAGGCTCTGCCCCTCCCTCCTGCTCTGACAGGGGCTGGGGGTGGGGAGTATCAAACCCCAGCCCCACTCCATGAGATAGGGTATGAGTGCAGGCAACCAGTGCCCTGAGCAGGATCTCAGCCTGGGAAACCTCCTTCTAGAGATTTGGATCTGTGCTATCCAATACAGCAACCCCTCCCCACCACTACCACCTAGGACTTTTAAGCTCTTGCTCCATGCTAAGACCACCTTGCACCACATTGAGATGTGGTGAATGGCACACACTGAGTCTAAAAGATAGTACAGAATCTCAAACTACAATGAACAATAGTAGCTTGGTGCCAATGGCTCATGTCTGTAATCCTAGAGGCTGAGATCTGAGGACTGTGGTTCAAAGTCAGCACAAGTGACACATCTGAGAGACTATTTCCAATTTATCAGTTAAAACAAAAGCCAGAAGTGGACCAGTGACTCAAGTGATGGAGTGCCAGCCTTGAGTGAAAAAGCTAAGGAATAGTACCCAGATCCTGATTGCAAGACCTAGTACTGGTACAAAAAAGGAAAAAACAAGAACCTTGTACTCAACCCTTCCTAAAGCCACTTTCAATAACCTGACTTTATCGAGAGGGTGAGAAAGTAAGAGAAAATGAGGGACTGGGTAACGCTGTTTGACAAAAAATGTACTCATTACCTTATGTATGTAACTGTAACACCTCTGTAAATCACCTTTATAATAAAATAAAATAAAAGTTTAAAAAAAGAAAAAAAACCTGACTTAGTGACACTTGTTTCCAGCACAAAAGGGAAAGGTCTTGGTCACTCCTAAACCAGGCACCATAAGACTAAGGTTGGGGCACTGGGAAACCTTTTATATTCTGTATCAGTTTCTATTTGTCCCCTGACCACCCATTACCCTCCAGATCCCTGGTGGGTAGCTGTCCATCCCCACCAAGAACCCCCTTTCCCAGGTCACTGGGGCCTCACCCGAGCTCGGTGGCCACTGCACATGCCTGACAGGGTGCGCACTGCAGCCAGCACCAGCTCGGGCCTCTGAGTATCCAGAAGCTGCAGCAGCAGGGCCACTCCATTGGTCTGGAAGATTCTCTCAGCTCCAGCTTCCTCTCGGCCTAGGACAATGAGGTTGTTGGCAGCCTGAGGAAGGGAGAGACAATGAGGGTCCTGAGCAACTCATGACTGTATAGCTCTTGACCTTGAGCCAACTACAAGGGCTGGCACAAGGGCTGTCTTCACCACATGGTTGTTGTTGTTTTTTCCCCCTCTTATTTTATAATCTAATTCCTGGGACACAACCCAACAACATAATCCAGACGTCAAAGCAACTTGCAAGTCTCAGGAAGGAGTTCTCGAGAAGGTAGAAGGTGATGGGCAGAGAGCACTGGATAGGATCCACAAGCCTTGGATCTGAGTTCTGGTTCTGCTACCTGCTAGCTAGTAACTTTGGGCAAGAATCACAGTGCCTTTTTGGGCTTCTGATTCTTCATTTGAAAAATTAGGTGGTTGTGTCTGATGGCTCCTTTGCTTTTCTCATCCTAAAGTTGCCCAAATTGAGAATATATGGACTTTAAAAGGCCTTGAGGAAAGAAAGAGGTGGTCAGAGAGGCAGGTACAAGCCCTGGAGAGGCCTGAGACTTCAGGCAAGCAAGACCAGGACAGCACTACCTGTTAAGGCTATGTACTTTTCAACACAAAGCTATTTTAATCCCTACCAACTCATTATGTCTTCATAAGTTCATTATAAAGGAATGTTATATAAGTTCATTTACCATAAAAACCAACACCCCCCCTTGGGTGTTATCTGTTAAATTCTTCTTTTTTGGGGGTCCGGTGGTAGGGTCTGAACTCTGGGCCTGGGCGCTGTCCCTCAGCTCTTCAGCTCAAGGCTAGCGCTCTACCACTTGAGCCAAAGCGCCACTTCCAGCTTTTTTCTACTTATGTGGTGCTGAGGAATCAAACCCCACGCCTCATGCATGGGAGGCAAGCACTCTACCACTGAGCCAACTTCCCAGCCCCCTGTTAAATTCTTATAAATACAAAATACTAAAAGGTGGGGAGGCACTTTTTTTATTCCAAAGGAGGATTAGATGCACCATGGAGGAAAAAACACACACACAAGAAATCTGACTGAAGAGATAATGGTATCAATAAATATATTTAATATTTTAGAATGAGTTCTTTGTACTATTGCTAAATGAAAGGAAACAAAATTTGTGGCTTGGAGGTGGTTGGCTCAAGTGGTAAGCTGTTTGCAAAGCCTGCGTGAAGCCATGGGTTTCATCTCTAGTACTTTAATTAATTAATTAAATAACCAATAAAACTTTATTTGAATGTGCCCTTGTTTCTCAGGCCTGAAACTATGAGGCAGGTGAAGTTTTCTCCTTGAGTGCAAAACTTAGAGTAGCAGAAAAAAAAATCTCAATAATCCAGATAAATAATATCCAATGCAACATTTTAAAAAATCAATGCCAAAAAGTTCACAATAAACAAAGTATCCCAGTTTTAAATAACATAGCATGCAACCTTGTTGGATGTCTCCCCACAATGGATTATTCTTAACTCCGGTCCTTCTATGGTTCTTGCTTGTTTTCTAATGGGATTAATTTGGGGTCTTTTTTTTTTCCTGTCCAGAGAAAGGCTGGCAAGAAGCCAGAGCTGCAAGTTGAGAGCACCCACTGCTGGCTAGCACTATGTGGGACTCACCTTTTCCCGCTTATCAGCCTCGCTGTTTTGGTCCAGGAGGATCTCAAACATATTCTGTACCCTTGAGTCTGTGGAGAACTGCACATGGAGCTGAGGAGAGAAGAGGGAGCAGAGAGAGGCAGGTGAGGGGCCAGTGTGTGTGTGGGGATCACATAATTTCTTCCAGTTCCATGTACATTTCATCTCCCCAGATGTCAGGCTATTTACTCTGGACCCCAGCCTCTTCATTCATATATTCATTCCAGAAAGGGTACAACTTTGTGCTAGGCATTGTTCTAGAGACTGGAGATAAAATGGTGAGCAAAATTACATCCTCATCCTGCTGCTGGTGATTCAAACCTGTAATCCCACCTACTCAAGAGGCTGAGATATGAGGATCTCGGTTTGAAGCCAGCCTGGGCAGGAGAGTCTGTGAAGCTCTTATCTCTAGTTAAGCACCAGAAAACCAGAAGTGGAGCTATGGTTCAAAATGTTAGAATGATAGCCTTGAGTACAAAAGCTCAGGGACAATGCCCAGGCCCTGAGTTCAAGCACTTTTCCTCTGAAGCTTACCTAGTCTTGAACAACAAAGATCACTAGTCCAATTTTGGAGTAAACAATCAGCATAAACCATTAGATTTTTAAATAAGTACTGAAATAGAAATGGAGTCTCCAGGCTCAAAAACTAGAAGTAGATTTTGAGTATTACTCCAGGTAAGTTGAGACCCTAATGTTTGTTTTGGTTTTGCTTATTTTCTTGGTGGTACTGGAGTTTGAACTTACAGCCTCAGGCTTACTAGCATGGTGCTGTACCATTTGAACCACACCTCCAGCACAATCCCATTGCTCTAGATCTTTCATGGCATGACCTAATGGGGCAATTCACCTGCTCCCCCTTTTCCCTCATGACTTAGTGTGGATCTGCCCTCACTGCCTCTGGACTGTAGAGGCTCCACCCTCGTCTACCACTTCTCAGATCCCTCCCTCACTTCTTTCCCCAGCCCTGAGTCTGTACCCAGACAGGATACTGTGGATCCCTTACAGAGGCTGCTCCAGGTACCTTGTATTTCCTGGGTTTTGGAGCAGGGAACTGAATGAACAGGTACTTTCTACTCCCTCTTCTGGGAGGAAACTGACATACTCAAGGAGTCCCCAGGAAATCAATAGTTCCCATACAGGATGCCTCCCCCTCTGGTCCAGGCTCCCCCTGGAATGTGTGTATAGACATCTTCCCAGATACGATCTCATGTCCATTTTCCCACCTCAGAATCCCTGATTCCTAGAATCTTTGCTACCTTTGTCCTCCTGAGAAGAGAGGAAGGGCATGTTGTAGACATGCTAATTGTGTGTGTGTGTGTGTGTGTGTGTGTTAATAGTGGGGCTTGGAAGTATCCAAGCTTGTCCAACTCAGAGCTTGAAAGTGTCCAAGTCCTTGAGCTTTTTTACTCAAGGGTGGTACTCTACCACTTTAGCCACAGCTCCATTTCTGGCTTTTGAGTGATTAATTGGAGATAGGAGTCTCACCAACTTTCTTGCCCAGGCTGGTTTCAGTGATCAGGTCTCAGCCTTCTTAGTAGCTAGGGTGAGCCATCAACATTTAGCTCATGTGATTTTTTTTTTTTTTTGGTCAGTTGTGGGGCTTGAACTCTGGGCCTGGGCACTGTCCCTCAGCTCTTCAGCTCAAGGCGAGCACTCTACCACTTGAGCTACAGTGCCACTTCCGGTTTTCTGGTGGTTTATTGGAGATAGGAGTCTCACGGTCTCTCCTGCCAGGGCTGGCTTTGAACCTCGATCCTCAGATCTCAGCCTCCTGAGTAGCTAAGATTATAAGCATGAGCCACCAGTGCCTGGCTGTAACCTTTTTGTATACCACCTTTATAATAACAATTTTTTTAAAAGACTGAGATCCAAGTATAGCTGTTCAAAGACAGAAAAGTATATGTGACTCCATCTCCAAAATATCCACTAAAAAAGCAAGGCTGGAGATATAGCTCTAGACTTAGCCATGAGTAAGCAAACTGAATGAGGGCTTGAGGCTCTGAGTTCAAATTCCAGTACCACCTCTCCCCCTCTTCCCAAACAATGTTCTAGTCCTGGCTTGCTTCTCAGATGGCATCACATAGCACCTTTCTCGATCTCTCCCAGGTGGGTGCATCTGCCCAGTTACTCCATGGAACCTGCCTGTACCATTTGCTATCTCCAGCTCAAAGTGTAGGGGTGGGTCTGTCCTGATGTCCCCTTCTCCAGATCATCCCTCCTGGGAAGAGGCCAGGAGCAGCTGAAGTCTGTGAAATAGTCCAGTTTACCTTCTCCTGGATGCTGGTGTTGAGTCTCCTCAATGTTTCCTGGAAGTTTGGGTTCCGAGGTTCGAGAGTAGCACAGCGCTGCACATCCTTGAAGGCCTGATCCAACTTCCCCAAGTGCTCAAGCGCCTGGCACCTCCGGTATAGAGCCTTGATATCTGCCGAATCCATGTCGATGGCTGCAGAGGGAAGGCAGGCAGGTCCTCAGGGGCCCAGGCTGCAGATCACCACTCCCACTGCCCTGACTCAGAATCCTGTCTTCCCTGAAGATGGTCTACGCACACAGACCTTCTGGCCCACACTATCCCTTTGTTAGAGAGACTTACTGTCTCTCAGATTGAAAGAGTCTGAGTGATCTGACTGGGTGTGGCAGCACGTGCCTGCAATCCTAACTACTCAAGAGGTAAAGGCAGGGGGACTGCAAATTCATAGTCAGCCCTGGAATAAGTGTTAAGACTCTATCTCAAAAACAAAATATGAACAAAAGGGCTGGGGTTGTGGATCCTCAAGTGGCTTTCCTGTCATTGTGAGAGGTGCTGGGTTCATTTCCTAATACTGAAAAAAAAGAGGGGGGTGTTAAGGGCTAATCCAATTCCCCCTTGCACACCACAAGTGACAGGAAGCACCCTCCTTTTCAAGACAGACAATAGATTAATCAGAAAACCTTTCCCCTTCTTGCTGGGACGCTGGTGGCTCATGCCTATAATCCTAGCTACTCAGGAGCTGAGATCTGAGGATCCCAATTCAAAGTCCCAGACTGGGGCAGACAAATCCTCCAAGACTCTTATCTCCAACTAGCCAGTAAAAAGCTAGAAATGGAGGTGTGCCTCAAGTGATAAAACACCAGCCTTGAGCAAAAAATAAAAAAGCCAAGTGAGAGTGCAAAGCCCTGAGTTCAAGCTCCAGTGCACACTTATGTGTTCTTTTATCATAGTCCCACCCAGAAATTAAATCCAATCCTTCCTCCTTTTGAAGGCCTTCAAGGCATTGGAAGCCACTGTCCATCCACCTGAAAGTTGCCTTCCCTGGGCAAAATATTGCTGCTTTCCAGCACTATTCTCCCCAGAAGCCTCCAGTCCCTTCCCCAGCTGTTTCCTGCCCTTCCTAGCCCACTCCAAACCAGCACTGTGTCTCCAAAGTATGGTAACCAGCTCAAAAACTCCTGCACAGACATGCTGGGACTGGTGTAGGGGCAGGTATGTGTGTGTGGTATGTAGGCAGCGGGCACTCACCTCTGGAGGCATCGGAAGCTGCCTGGACATAGCTCTCCTGAAAAAGAGAGGAGAAAGAGGGCTTGATTAACAGGGACTCAGTGCAGAGACAACCAGAGGAGGTATGCTTACCCAGGCAGCTGCAGGCTATTAGAGGCCCAGGATCCAAAGAATGGATAGGCTTCGGCTTAAGGGAAAGCCAGGTTTGAATTCTGGCTCTGCTAGAACTCTGAGAGAGTTCAGGAGAGTGAATCAAGCCCTCAGAGCCTTGGATTTCCTGGTGCAATTAGGAGCCGACGGTAGTGGCTAGGGTTTTTACTTGTTTATTTTGTTTTGTGCTGGTCCTGGAGCTTGAACTCAAGGCCTGGGCTCTGTTCCTTAGCTTTTTTGTTCAAGGCTGGCATTCTACCACTTGAGCCATAGCTCCACTTCTGGTTTTGCTGATTTCTTTGGAGATAAGAGTCTCACAGACTTTCTTTCGTAGGCTGGCTTCTAATATCGATCCTTAGGTTTCAGCCTCTTGAGTAGCTAGGATTACCAGCCTGAGCCACAAGTGTCTGGCTATGAAAAAGCTGGCTTTTTAATCCTGCAGCTCTGGAGGTGAGAGGTTCCCTGAGTCACAGTCAGAATAGCAACAGGGCTGCTGAGCCTGTGGCAGTAATTAAGATGTCACCAAATAACACATGAACAGCATCTACGCTGGGCTGACTCTGAGCTGGATGAATTTCCATGTCTCCAGAGCAGTGGGGTCAGGTGGTAGGAGACACCTTCTCCAACCCAAGGGACTCAGGGTTGATGGCTGGGACCAGCGACTGCTGCCACAGCCCTGCCTCCATCCCCAACAATCCCCTACCCTCTGGGACTGCCACCTGGCTTCATACCAACTTCAAGCCACAGGCCGCCCGGTTCCGGTAGAGAGTGGCCAGCAGGGTCTTGTCCTTGGTGAGCTTCAGGGCCTGACTGTAGCTTTTGGTGGCCGCCTTGTAGTCCTGACGCTGGAAATGCCAGTTGCCCTCCTCCTTCAGCTTTGCTGCCTCTGCCTCTGCCATCTGTGGGGACAGAGCAGCCCTGTCTCACCAGCCCTGGCTCCAGACTCAGGGCAGGACTCCAGGCCTCCACCACTAGGATGGAGGATGGGGATTCTCTGGGATGAGATCCACCTCCAGCACCCCCAAACCCATTGACCCTGGAGGACATTGTCACATCTGCCCAGAGCTCTGCTCCAGTGAGAGATGTCAGAGTTCACATGTCTCTCTTTCCATCCCTCCCAGCCGGGGTAGGTGAAACCACCACACTAAAGGCCCACGGTCTTACAAAGGCCTGGATGAAAGTCCACAGGCCTTCTCCCTGCCCAGCCTCCCTGCAGCTGCCAGCTCACTGTCTCTGTGAGGCCTCCTCCTCTTCCTGGTGCTACTTCTGAGTTCTGGGATCTACCTCGGCCAGTGGCCTCCGTCTGCCCCTCCTAGCCCCTATCCAAGAGACTTTATCACCCCAGCCAGTGGCTCCATACCATATTTGGCCACTGGGGCAGGTGGCCCTGGAGTCTGTCATTGATACCCAGGGCCCTCCCCCTCCCAGGACTGGACAGTCATGACCACGTGCAGGTGTTGTCTAGCCTCCGCCTCTTGAGCACCCTGCTCAGGGACAATCCTGAGGATTCATACCCCTCAAGACAGAGAAAGATCCAGAAAGGACAGGAACTTTTCCTGGGTACAGCTATAATGCCCCTTTTACACACACACACACACACACACACACACACACACACACACACACACATACACACACACACACACACACACACACACACACACACACACACACACACACACACACACACACCCTGTCCTAGATAAACAACTTCCCCCTCCTCCTGTCCCTGCTATTTTGGGAGCAGAGTGACAGCTGAGGGGCTGATAGACTTGGCCACAGAGCAGCTGCCCAGCTCCCCAACCAACTGGAGTCTTCCAGAAATGCCTTTCTGGAGGGAGGGGGCGGACAAGGCGGAGGAAAATGCTTCCCCTCGTCTGCTTAGACTTGCATCCTACTGTTCTGGAATTTCCTTGTTGAACATGTTCTTGCTTTTCAGAAAGACAACTGACTTGCCAATTCTGTCCACTGTGAGTGGGTTACTGTTTGGGTATGCATGCTCTCTCCTGTCCCTTCCTCTTGGTGGCTGGGGAATATATTCAGCCCACCTCCTCCATCAGACTGGGAACTCTCTGAGGGTAGGCTGTGTTTCTCCACCATCAGACTCCCACAGACAAGGCCTAGGTCAGGTCCAAGGATGGTAACCTTCCATGTCACCAAAAACCTTGTGGGACATGAAGAGACTCGTATCAGGACAAGAACTATGCATTCCACAGAAGGGTCTTCTGTGATGTTTCTTTGCTGCTAAGGGATCCCAAGGTGACCTTACGAGGCTACTTCACTACTCAGAACTCATGCCCTCAAGCTACACTGGTGGTACATGCCTGTAATCCTAGCTACTCAGGAGGCTAAGATCTGAGGTTCATGGTTCAAAGCCAGCCCAGGCAGAAAAGTCTGTGAGACTCTTATCTCCAATTAACCCCCAGAAAACCAAAAGTGGTGCCATGGCTCAAAATGGTAGAGTGCTGGCTTTGAGCAAAAAGAGCTCAGGGACAGTGCCCAGACCCTGAGTTCAAACCCCATGACTGCCAAAAGCAGGAAAAGGAGGAGGAGGAGGAGGAGGAGGAGGAGGAGGAGGAGGAGGAGGAGGAGGAGGAGGAGGAGGAGGAGGAGGAGGAGGAGGAGAAAGAGGAGGAGGAGGAGGAGGAGGAGGAGGAGGAGGAGGAAGAGGAGGAGGAGGAGGAGGAGGAGCAGGAGCAGGAGGAACAGGAGGAGCAGGAGGAAGAAAAGAAGAACTTGTGCCCTTCAGTATCTCCTAGTTCTAGCCTCTGCCCTAGAGGTCCAGGACCACTCAGGCAGCTCCCTACTCTTCTGGAGAAAAGAGTCTCCTGAGGGAATGAATGAATGCGATGCATGAATTAGTACTTTGATGCCAAATATACCATATGTATATACACATACATATACATATATATATATATATACATATATAGATATGACACTAAAGAAGAAATATAGGGGCACTGGGAAGGTGGCTCAGTGGTAGAGTGCTTGCTTTGCATGCATGAGGTCCTGGATTCGATTCCTCAGCACCACATAAGCAGAAAAAGCTGGAAGTGGTGCTTTGGCTCAAGTGGGAGAGCGCTAGCCTTGAGCTGAAGAGTTCAGGCCCCATGACTGACAAAAAGAAGAAGAAGAAGAAAGAACCATCAGCAGCAGCATAGAGGATGGTCACCCACTTTTGATTGTGCTCCTCGCTCTGCGATCTTGGCAGGTTCTACTGTCCAGCTGAACATAAAGTCCAGCCCTAACACATGGATTTTTCTTGTTTAGTTCTTGGTTGGAGGGAGGGGAATTGAGATGGAGGTCTCCCTATGTTTTCCAGGTTGGGTTTGCATTACTTGCCTCAGCCTCCTGAGTACCTGGGACAACAGGTGTGCCCAGGCTAACAAATGTTTGGTAAATGGACAGATAAATGGATAGACAGAACCCCTGCCCTGGTCCCACTTGTTGTGACGCAAGCAAGAATAATAAGGCAAAAGATCTTAAAGGAAAGGTGATTAATGAATATTTATGGCTAGATCTCAAGAAAGAGAAACTTCCTTTTAGACTACTGGAGCTGCCATGGGAGAATGCCATGGGCTGGAGGATTAGACCACTGATATGTTTTCACATCTCTGGAGCTGAGAAATCCGAGATCTTGGCGCCACCAAGGTTTGTTTCTGGCGAGGACTCTGCTCTGCTCGCAGGCAGGCACCGCAGTTCTCATGGCCTCTTCCCTAGGTGTGTCCACAGCAAGGGTAGAGGTGAGGAAATAGTGATGTCGAAAGATACTCAGAGTAGCCAGTCCCTGGTGGCTCACGCCTGTAATCCTAGCTACTCAGGAAGCTGAGATCTGAGGATCGCGGTTCAAAGCCAGCCCAGGCAGGAAAGTCCGTGAGGCTTTTATCTCCAATTAACTACAACACGCGGCCTAACTCCCAGAAGAGGGAGAGAAGGCCTCCGGGTAGGCCACGTGACTGACAGCGGAGCCACCTGACGGCTGCGGGCGGGACGAGGCCGGATTCTCCTCCCAGCACCAGGGGGCGCTGTGAGCGGCGGCGACATTCCGCAGCCCTGGCAGGCGACGCTCCGTCCGGCCCATCGTGTCCACGTGGGGGAAGGCAGCATGGCGGCGGTGGGTGTGCTGGGGCGCCGGCCGTGGGGCGCCGGGAGGGGCTCCCCAAGCGGGGATCGAGGCTGGGAGTTGGGCGGGGTGGGAGTTGGGGGCTGACTGACGACTACTCCCGCTCGATCGCGCAGGAGGCGGCGGCGGTGGAGGTGCGCGACGTGCAGCGGCTGCTCGTGCAGTTCCAGGATGAGGGCGGGCAGCTGCTGGGCTCCCCGTTCGACGTGCCGGTGGACATCACCCCCGATCGGCTGCAGCTCGTGTGCAACGCGCTGCTGGCGCAGGTGAGCGGCGCGCGGGACGGGCCTGCGGGGGGCGCGGGGGGCGCGTGCGGGGCTGAGGGTCCCCAGGCTCTCCGCACCGAGCTCCGGCCCACCCGGCGCGCAGCCCCGGGCAGCCCCGCAGGATGGAGCAGGTGAGGAGACGCCTCGCACCTGCGGAGGGGCGGCGTCGGGACCGTCCACCCTCGGCTGAGCGGGGCGGGGGGGCGGCGGTGTTCCCCTGATTGTCCCCGGCTGACCCTCGGTGAGGGCGGGGAGACGTTAATTTCCCGCGCCTATGCTGGACAGCGTGGCCTGGAGAGATTCAGTGATTCGCAGGTTGTTGGCTCTGTCCGGGCTCGAGGGGGGGAAGGGGGAGGAGAGGGAATGTTTAGATTTGGGAGTGGAACCCTCAGTCATGTCAGACTCTTGACGTAGGCTGTTAACCTTTAATTAAAGTGAAAACGGGCTGCCCTCTGCCGGGTTTAAAGGAGTGTCTGGGGTCCAGGGGTGTGTGAGCTGCTGAGGAGGCCGAGATCCCGAGGAAGGGCGTTAAAGCCAGCTGAGGCAGAAGCGTCTATTGGATTTGATCTTCTGTATAGCCAGCAAAAAAGGCAGGGCTGGAGGAGAGGCTCAAAAGTGATAGAGCTACCAACTGGCAAGGGAAAGGCCTAGAATCTTTTTAAAGTTTTTGTGCCAGTACTGGGGCTTTTCAGAGGCAGGATTACAGGTGTGAGCACTGGTGCCCAGCTCTTAAGAGTTCTTTTTAAAGCACACCAAGCCCTTGAATTAGTCGTTGGCAATAAGACATGGAAATTCCGGCAATAGTTGCTTTAAGTCTGTTATTTTAACCTATCAAGTAGGTTAATTAATGTCTACTTCCCAGGATTGTGATATGTAGATAAAGGATTTCAAAATGTAATATGAGTGCCCTGAGATGATTATTCAAGGATTAAAAAGTGGAGAATAATGGAGTATCCTACATAGGGTGGCTGAAAAGTGAGTAGTCTCGTCACACACACAGACACACACAATGGAGTATCCTACATAGGGTGGCTGAAAAGTGAGTAGTCTCGTCACACACACACAATGGATTGGTGAGTTCAGTGGGGCGGGCCTAGGCAGACAGGCCCCTGTACATGCTTCATGGGAAAACTGGCCTTTACTATTGTCCTTCAGGAGGATCCTCTGCCCCTGGCTTTCTATGTCCATGATGCTGAGATCATCTCCTCACTGGAGAAGACACTGGAGGAGTCCCAGGCAGTGGAGACAGAGAAGATTCTTGACATCATCTATCAGCCCCAAGCTGTCTTCAGGGTCCGGGCTGTAACCCGCTGCACCAGCTCCTTGGAGGGTCATAGCGAGGCAGTCATTTCAGTGGCCTTCAGCCCCACTGGAAAGTAAGGAAAGCTGCAGGTTTGAGGATGGGATGTGTGTGCAACCTCTGACTGGGGTAAAGAGAATTATGATTGATGGGGACTTCAACTGCCTATCACAGACTTGAGCTCTGTGTTCAAGTTGCAAGTGAAGACTTCCCTATTGTGATTTGTTCTCCAAAAGCTGAGGATAGCTGCCTGGGAAGAGCCCTCCCTAGTCTTAATTTCAGGAGATTTGAGCTGCAGGTTCAGCTCTACCCCTTCCAAGCTGGGTGAATGGGATGAACCTCTTCATCTTTGTGAGTTTGTTATTCCAATGTGAAACTGGGATTTACTTCTTCTCGCAGTCCTTTGAGGGTATGAAAAGTTCCAAAAGCTGGCTATTGGGTTGGAGTAGAGAGCTTACCTAGCATGCCCAAGGCCCTGGGTGCAATGCCCAGGACCAGGGAAAGAAGAAAGTTATAGCTGTAGCTATTCTTGTCTGGGAGGGAAGGAAGCAGGCAGGCAAGCACCTGAAATTTTTCTCCCAGGTAGCTTCTTCTCAAGTTGATGGCCCTCTCTGGCCACAGACCTCTATGGCACTGAAGCTGCCTCTCTCTCTTCCCCAGGTACCTGGCCAGTGGCTCTGGAGACACCACTGTGCGCTTCTGGGATCTCAGCACAGAGACACCACATTTTACTTGCAAGGGTCAGTTGTGCATTTAGCCATTTGGGGCTTATGGGGCGGGGTGGGAGGGCGTCTAAACACAATAGTGGGTGGCTAATTTACCAGTTCTTTAGTTCCTGAGGAGGCCTAGAACTGAATCCAACCCCTTGATGTCCAGTTCACAGTTGCCTGTGCCCAGGTAGAGACCAGACTCTTGAGCCCACCTAGCCATGTACAAATAAGCAGAAATTGGGCCAGAGAGTCTATAGGAGTTGTATTAAGGGGCTAACCAACTGGTAGCTGTGACAATCTGGTGTAAAGTCAATATCTGCCACTGGGGTTTCTTTCTTTTTTTTTTTTTGGTCGGTCGTGGGGCTTGAACTCTGGGCCTGGGCGCTGTCCCTCAGCTCTTCAGCTCAAGGCGAGCGCTCTACCACTTGAGCTACAGCGCCACTTCCGGTTTTCTGGTGGTTTATTGGAGATAGGAGTCTCACAGTCTCTCCTGCCGGGGCTGGCTTTGAACCGTGATCCTCAGATCTCAGCCTCCTGAGTAGCTAGGATTACAGGCGTGAGCCACCAGCGCCCGGCTAAAATTGAAGAGATTTTCTTTTCTTTTCTTTTTTTTGGGGGGGTCTGGTCGTGGGGCCTGAACTCTGGGCCTGGGCACTGTCCCTCAGCTCTTCAGCTCAAGGATAGCGCTCTACCACTTGAGCCACAGCACCACTTCCAGCTTTTATTTTTTGCTTATGTGGTGCTGAGGAATCGAACCCAGGGCCTCAGGCATGAAAGGCAAGCGCTCTACCACTGAGCCACCTTCCCAGCTGGGGTTTCTTGACTTTAGCACATCTCAGAATCCTCTTGGGAACTTGATGACCTTGTCCTACTCTCCCACCACCAGAGCTTTCCCTTTAGTACATCTGGGAATTCTCATTTTCAACTAGTTTCAAGTGATTCTACCAGTCTCTGGACCACTGGGTGAATCCTTGTGTGCCATGGACTAGCTAGGTGTGCTTTTGTGAGCAAGGCATATTCTGTCTAAGCTCCAGGTTTGCAGCTGGAAAATGAGAACCTTTCTTGCTTTGCTACCTACCTTAGTGCTGTTGTGAGAATTACTAGGGATAGTGTTTATGGAAAACCTCTTTGTCCCCAATTTCACCTAAGGGAATACTAGAAAGTAGCAGTATTATCTGTGCAGTGAGAGTTGTGGCTCTAGGACTAGGTGTGTTGTCCCTAGGTCTGGAAAGCCTTGCTTCCCCATGTTGTTCACTAAGGAGGATCTGCAGTGTGGCGTGTATTGCTAGATGCTCTAGATGCTCCTCTTCTGTTTTCCTAGGACACAGACATTGGGTGCTTAGCATATCCTGGTCCCCAGATGGCAAGAAGCTGGCCTCGGGCTGCAAGAATGGCCAGGTATGTGGTATCAAGATAACTAGGCAGTGACTCGGGGCTCCTTCCCTGGCTTGGGACCTTTGGTAGGACGGGATGGAGATGATTACTTAGTGAGCTTCTGTCCTTCAGATTCTCCTGTGGGACCCAAGCACAGGGCAGCAAGTGGGCAGGACCCTCGCCGGCCACAGCAAGTGGGTCACAGGCCTGAGCTGGGAACCCCTCCATGTGTAAGTAACACCAAGGTGGGGCGAATGAACCAGGAGCAAAGCTGTCTGCTTCTCTTTGTGACATGGAGATGTTATCTGGGGGGATTTGAGATATGGGTATGTGATGCCAATAATGATTTGGAGGGTCCAAGACACTGCCCTGCAGCTTCGGGGAGGCTGAATGTCTCAGGGCCTGGGACCCATCTTGGGCCATGATGCCAACAAGAGATTGCCACTGGCCTCTGAATTAGAAATAGGAGACAATAGGCAGGCAGGCAGGGCAGAAATGAGCTTTTTGTCTGGCTTCTCACCAGGAATCCAGAATGCCGCTATGTGGCCAGCAGCTCCAAGGATGGCAGTGTGCGGGTCTGGGACACAACTGCAGGCCGCTGTGAACGCATCCTCACCGGGCACACCCAGTCAGTTACTTGCCTCCGGTGGGGAGGAGATGGGCTTCTATACTCTGCCTCCCAGGACCGCACCATTAAAGTCTGGAGGGCCCATGACGTAAGAGCAAGGAGGTGCAGAAGCCCGTCTGCAAATCTCATGTCACACGTGCTGGGGCAGACTTTGTGCCCTCAGCAAGTCCAGTGTTTCCTGAATGTGTGTTGGACACCTGGTCAGAGGGGTGCTGTGTAATGGGTGTGCATTGTGCTCACCTTTGCCTGACCACATACAACCTGCTGTGCTTTTGTATCCAGGGCCAAGGCCCAGAGAGGCTGGTATCTGCTTCAGATGGCCTCACCTTCTTCCTGTGTCCCCCACAGGACAAGAAGCCCCTCACACAGGGGTCCCATGCTTGGTACCACACTATGGGGACTGCGAGGTCCTACAGTCCAGCTTTGGAAAGCCCTGCTCTAGGGAGCCTGTAGCACTTTGCAACCTACCATATCCCAAACCTGGCTGGCTGTAGCCCCTTATACTGATAAACCTCTCCCATGAAATAAGCCAGTGCTTTCATTTCACAGAAGAAAGAGGCTTGGACCCACAGGGGCAGTTTGATTAAGATCAAGTGAATGAGTGGCCCAATAGAGTCCTGATTCTTGTCTCATGCCACCTTTTTTTTTGGGGGGGGGGTCCGGTCATGGGGCCTGAACTCTGGGCCTGGGTGCTGTCCCTCAGCTCTTCAGCTCAAGGCCAATGCTCTACCATTTGAGCCACAGTGCTACTTCCGGCTTTTTTCTTTATGGGTGCTGAGGAATCGAACCCAGGGCCTCAGGCATGCAAGGCAAGTGCTCTACCACTGAGCCACCTTCCCAGCCCCCTCATGCCACCTTGTGGAGAGTGGAGTGTATATATGTCTTTTCCATCTCCCATTATCCTGGATGTGTGTGTATGTCTCTGTCTGTCTGTCTGTCTGTCTGTCTGTCTGTCTGTGCCTGACCTTCTCCCTCTATCCTAGGGTGTGCTGTGCCGGACACTTCAAGGCCATGGTCACTGGGTGAACACCATGGCACTCAGCACTGACTATGCCCTGCGCACAGGGGCCTTTGAACCTGCTGAGGCTACAATTAATGCCCAGGACCTTCAGGGCTCCTGTGAGTGAGTGGGAGGAGGGGAAGGGCTTCCTGGGAAGGAGCCAGTTGTCCAGTTTAATGGGCATGGGCAGGCTTGCTGTTGGTGTTGGATTTCCTAGTCAGCCTTGTCCCTTCTCTCTTTTCTCTGCTGGACACAGTGCAGGAGCTGAAGAAGAGAGCCCTGAGCCGGTACAACCTGGTGCGGGTGAGTGTGCCAGCCACATGTACCCAGCTGTACTCTTTCTCAGCCTTCACTGAGCCGCCACAGGCCCGCAGCCTCTGCCTTCTAACCCCAGCTCAGTGCCGGTTCTAAAGTCTCCGCTTACAGACCTCAAATCTCCACACCTAGGGCCCATTTACTTACTTGGAGTATGTTTACATGTCACAGTTTATGTACTCCACGAACACATTCACATGGTCGTGAGTTTCAAAATTGACAAAAACGGTATTTTGGGAAATTTCTCTCTTGCACAGTCATCCATTTCTTCTGGAAGTGTCCAGTGCTAGCAGTATCTTGTGCCTCTTGAAGGTACATGTATACATGGGTATATGTATGAGATATACATATAAATACACACACGGCCCAAGAAAGCACATTCCTCTTGAACACACTTTTATCTTTTTTTTTTTTTTTTTTTTTTTTTTTATGTCAGTCATGGGGGTTGAACTCTGGGCCTGGGCGCTGTCCCTCAGCTCTTCAGCTCAAGGCGAGCGCTCTACCACTTGAGCCACTTCCAGTTTTCTGGGTGGTTTATTAGAGATAAGAGTCTCATGGACTTTTGTGCCCAGCCTGGTTTTGAACTGCGATCCTCAGATCTCAGCCTCCTGAGTAGCTAGGATTACAGGTGTGAGCCACCGCCTGGCTTGCTTTATCTTTAAAGTATTTTCTTTTCATTTTGGCAGTGAGTTGCCTGCTGTCATGGGGGAGCTTGTGGCCATGCTAGGTCTCACTTCCTCTAATCATGGCCTCTGTCCCCAGTGTAATGGTCAGTGTCTGACCCCATCCAACACACTGTGCTTTCTTGCCCAGGGCCAAGGCCCAGAGAGGCTGGTGTCTGGCTCAGATGACTTCACCTTATTCCTGTGGTCCCCAGCAGAGGACAAGAAGCCCCTCGCACGGATGACAGGACATCAGGCCCTCATCAACCAGGTGCTGTTTTCTCCTGACTCCCGCATTGTGGCCAGTGCCTCCTTTGACAAGTCCATCAAGCTGTGGGATGGCAGGACAGGCAAGTAAGTTGAGGAGTGGGGGCCGTTTTGCTCTTAGCTGTGTACAGTGGAAGGAGCTTGGCAGTGCCGCTCACGGCCTTGCCACAGCCTGGCAAAAGGCCTGGGTTTCCCTATTTTCTACTGCCTCTTCAATATGCAGACCCCCTACCTCAGCATTCAGTGGGGACTAAAAATGCTAATTTGTTTTCCATCAAGAGAGAAATGATGTTAAGGCTAATGGCAGAGGCAGGGATGGGGATGCAGTGGGCCCAAAGGTGATGAAGCGATAGGTGGATGCAGTCAGTGTGGTCCACACACCCGTGGTCTTGGCATGATGCCCTGGGAGCTGGAAAGAAGTGAACCTTGGGTTCCAGTGCAGATCTGTGAGCCAGCTGAGAGGGTGCTACTCACTTAAGTCTGAGAAACTGCTGTAAGGGGGCACAGTGTGCTCAGGGGCTCTTGGAGGGAGAGGTAAGACATACCTGCAGGAGAGAAAGGGAACAGGGAAAACTGATGTGCCACCATTGTGAACTTGCATTCCACAGCTCATTGAAATGGATAATAAAGATGCTGGCCACCAGTGGCTCATGCCTATAATCCTAGCTTTTCAAAAGGCTGAGATCTGAGGATCATTGTTTAAAGGCAGGAAAGTCCCTGCGACCCACCTCCAGCAGCTAACCACTGGAGGTGTAGCTCAAGTGGTAGAGGGCTAGCCTTGAGCAAAAAAGCTCAGGGAGGGGCTGGGAAGGTGGCTCAGTGATAGAGTGCTTGCCTGCATGCATGAGGCCCTGGGTTCGATTCCTCAGCACCATATAAGCAGGAAAAGCTGGAAGTGGTGCTGTGGCTCAAGTGGTAGACCACTATCCTTGAGCTGAAGAGCTGAGGGACAGCGCTCAGGCCCCAAGACCAACCCCCCCCCCAAAAAAAAAAAAACAACTCAGGGACAGCACCCAGGCCCAGAGTTCAAGCCCCAGGACTGGCACCAAAATAAGAAACAAAATAAACTAAGGAAACTACATCTCATAGACAACACTGGCTGGTGCACATAGCCCCAGCTAGTTCCAGATGGGCCTGACCCATCATTATACCATACCACATACCACCCAGTGGTAAGAAACTGCTGTGGGTGGACATCAGACAGATGTGCCAGGCAGGTGGTTGCGATGGACTTAGGTACACAGAGTCATACAGGTCTGGAAGCCTGGCAAGAGGCAGCCTAGAAGCAACTCATATGGAGGAGTTTTATAGACTAGTTGTGAGCAGTCATGAATAAAATGGTCTGGGGCCAGGCAGTTCTTGTAGGCAGCCCACATTGGAGCACAGAGCTAGGGGTAGGAGGTATGTGTGAAGGTCTGATATCCGTGGTCATCTTCCATGGCCCAGGTACCTGGCTTCCCTACGTGGCCATGTGGGTGCCGTGTACCAGATCGCTTGGTCAGCCGACAGCCGGCTACTGGTCAGTGGCAGCAGTGACAGCACCCTGAAGGTGTGGGACGTGAAGGCCCAGAAGCTGGCCACAGACCTCCCTGGCCATGCGGATGAGGTACGGCTGCCCAGGGGGCAGAGGGAGCTGGGATTGTGCCTGGCCCTTCTGCCCTCCCCCACTCCACTCCTTTCTCATCCTCTTGTTTAGGTATATGCCGTGGACTGGAGTCCTGATGGCCAGAGAGTGGCAAGTGGTGGAAAGGACAAGTGTCTCCGGATGTGAGTGGGGTGGCAGATGGGGTGCTTGACCCTCCTGTCTTTACTTCATTCAGGACTTAACGGCACTGTGCTCTTTCCCCATGGTGTGTGGCGCCATGTTCTCACTGAGCAAGCCAAGGCCTGCAGGAATTAGGGGGTGGTGGGAGACCCTGGTGGCACTTGGGGTACTCTCTAACACAGTACAGTTCTCGGTAGAGTACTGAACTATAGAGTCCTGGGACCTGCACTTTGGCTCAGGTTCTGCAGTCACAGAACCTAGTTAATGTGTCTCTCAGGAATTACTAAACCTTTGTAGATAGAAGGCGAGCAAACACACAGCCAAAGCACTGCTCGCTCCTGCTTGGCAGTGGGCATCCCCTAGGGGAACTCCCATCTGAGGCAGGCTACAAGTATATAGCTATTTGCATGGCCAGAAGTCAGAGAGCCTCAGATCCCCATTCTGATTCCCTTCCTTCCCTGCAGATGGCGGAGATGAAGAGTCCCACGGTTCTCCAACGCCCACTTGTACTCCATCCCTGCCAGAAAATGATGGCTGGTGCCAGTGCCCCTGGCTTCCTGACAGACCGCAGCAGTGTCCTACCCAGAGGACCCCTGCCTGTGGTGTGGAGGCCTAGAAGTTATTGCTGAACTCGGCCCAAGGGCACTGCTCTGTTCCTGGTGGTGTTGGCAGTGGTAGGGAGGCCAGGCCCCCTGTGCAGCCTCCGCTGCTGCCCCTGCCTCCTCTTCCAAGTGTCAGCTCGGTTCAGGCTCAGTCAGATCCAGGCTCTGTGGCCAAATAAATAACTTATTTTTATGTGTTCAGATTGTAATTCCTTATAGAACCTAGGCCCCTCTCTTGTATTGCATGACAGGAAATTGCCCTTCCCTCTTGCCCCTGGATCTGTAGAGAGAGGCCAGTGACAAATGTTGGTACTGGCCACATGGACCTGTTGATAACAATGAGGATTCTATATAGCCAGAGTTCCACCAGCCCATCCACCTCTCAGGTGTCTCCTGCTGGACCCCAAGTACTGTGCTCTCGGGCCAGAGAGGAAGGCCTTGGCTGTCCTGGAGGACTTGTACAGGACAGCAGAGGTACAGGTAGCCCTGTGAAGTGTATTACAGGGTAGTAAAAGTAATCCCCAGCGGGACCTCCTGAGGTTTTGACCAAGACTATATCCCCATGCTCCCTCTACATTCCTGCTCATCCCCACACACAGTATGTCTGCTTAGGGTAGGCACTGCATCATTGGAACAATGGCCAGTATCTGGTCCTCTTCTACTGTTCCGCCCCAGCTATGCTTTTGCAATTCTGTCCATTACCTTACTTGGCTGGATGTTTCATTGTCCTAGAAACTGCACTGGTCTCTAGATGACTACGCCCTACTTTGGATGAGCCACCTGAGCTGGTGGTGCTGAAATGACTGCCTGGGTCCTTATGGATATAGCCAGACCCTGCCCAGGTCCAGCACTGACCATTCCTGGCTGTCCAGTCACTGTGGAAACTCGTGAAGAGTAACAGTCTTCACACATAAACAGGTGAAGAATGGGACCCTCCCATTGCCAGCTACCCTGGCTCCTAGCCCCTTATTCATTTGTACTTGGCTGAATCTAAGAAGTGGATGTTGTTAGCCCAGCTGAGGTTGACCTCAGCATGAAACAGAACTAAGAGGTGTTGGACTACCTGCAGTTCTTTAATGAGGGACCTGGACCCAGCCCAGGTCTGGGGGAAGAGGAAGCCTAGCAGCTGTGGGCAGTGGCTGAGCCTGGCCTGGCCTGAGATGTCTGTCAGGGAGTGAGACTCCCATCTATCTAGCTTTGGCCCCAGCCCAGGAGTGAGAATCCCAGATCCCTGCCTCCAGGCCATGCTCTGGGCTGACAGGGTAATCAGTGGTTCTCTGGCATGGTGCTAGTGGTACATCTCATGATTTTGGTCCCTGAGGGCCCTGGGCCAAGGCTGATGGCAAGATGATGGGTGTCCTGGGCCCTCCCCTTAGTAAGGAAATAGGTATTCCAGATCCTCCAGCCTTCGCATGTCCTCCAGCCCAATGGACACTGTTCTTCGCTGAGGTTCCTTGCGCTGCACGGTGATCTGGATGGGGTTGCACTCAGGGAAGCTGTTGAAGTCAGTGGCCACAGTTGCAAACTGAAGTGAGAAAAGAAAACCCCTCAGAACACCTTCCTACCCTGCGTCTGGCTCTCTTCACCATCTGTCTCCCCCATTTTGTCTGCAAAGTACCATCTTGGCCCTATCCTACATAGCACCTGGCAGGAAATAGATCCAAAGAGGCATGACACAAACCCCAGCTGTGTCCAGGACTGCCACCCCCACCTGGCAGTTCCTGGACATTGAGTAAGAGTTCAGACCAGGTGCTTTGTAGTGTGAATATTGTCGAACTTCTTGGTGGGCCCCAGGTGTGTCTTAATTCTTAAATCTCCAGGTTGTAGCATAGTTAATGCCTGTTGGCCCTGACAGGAAGGCTACCAGGGACATGGGTGTGGGGGGGGGAGGAGTTCCCTGGGTCAGATCTCTCCCTGACACCTGCCTCCCCAGCTCACCTTGTAGGGCTTGCACCACTTCCCCACCCCAGCTGTGTTGGCTGCACGGACAGTGAGGCAGTAACTCGTATTAGGCTTCAGCTCCATCAGCTTGACCGTGGTACCCAAGATCTTGTTGAAGATCCATGGACGGTTCTTGCCCTTGGATGATGACTCTTCTTTTTTCTTGGTCATCTCCTGTAACAGGACCTGGTAGAAACTGACCTGCTGTTTGCCCAAGGAATAGGTCCAGGAAATCTAGGGGAGGAGAGAGCCGGAGGCTTCCTCAGACCTGGCCTGTCCTGACCAGAGTCACAATGCCCCTCCCATGCCCATCCCACCTGGAGCTCAGGCATGTTTGAAAGAAGGCACACTGTGTGCAGACACCTGCCCTGAAGGTCCAAGTTCCAAACCCCAAGCTTTTATACCCACAACAGTGGTTTCCCAGGCTGCCTAAGCACCTTGGAATTTTCACAATACTGCAGATTCCTGAGCCTGCTGTCTTCTGTCTGAACTCCCATTTCCAGTTTCTCCTTCCTCTAAATCAACCTTCCTCCTTTCCTTCCTTCCTTCCTTCTTCCATCCCCCTTCCCTCCCTCCTTTCCTTTCCATCACTGACACTTGAGCCCAGGGCTTTTTTTCCACAAAGCTGGTGCTGTCACTTGAGCTACACCTCCTGTTCCAGCTTTTTGATAGTTAATCAGAAATGAGTCTCAGATTTGTCTGCCTGGGCTAGTTTCAAACCTTGACCCTCAGATCTCAGCCTACTGAGTAACTAGGATTATAGATGGGAGCCACTGGGATCTGAGTGGGAATTTAAATCTCTAATGAGTTGGCATTTGACAGATACTGAGGCTGTCCAGCTGGAGACCACAGTTGTGTGGCCTATCCAACAATGGAGCTTCTAGAGTTACTTTCCTAAACTGCAAGTCAAATTACCTCTACCAGGCCTGGGGATGTAGCTCAGTGATAGGCCCTTGCCTAGCTGGTGCTCTGAAGCCCTAGGTTCCATCCCTGCACTAGGGAAAAACCAAACAAAAAACAACTATGTCTATTGACATAGATAGCCTCTTGACACACAATGCTGTGTTCAAAGATGTACCTTACTGCTTACAGAAAAGCCCAATGTTGGAAGGCCACCGGGAAATAACTACATACTAACTTCTTCCGTGTCCTGCCCTCCATCCTCCAGGACACTGCTCCTGAACATGTGGATCCCCAAAGTACCACTTCAGTATCACCCAGGAACTTGTTGACACTGCACATTCCCAGGCTACCTCCAGACCCTTTAGGGAGGAGGCCCAGGAAGGTAGATTTCAATCTGTAAGAATACAGTAGGCAGTGTGAGAAAGTCCATCTTCTGCCCTTCCAGTGGTAAGCCTTTCCTGGGTCAGCTATCCAGGGAATTTTCCTCTATCTCTAGATGTTTAGATCCTACCTCTGGATCCCAGCTCAAAGTTACTAAAAAGCCTCCATGCTCATTCCTGAAGCTAGAACTAATCTTTCCTTTCCCTCTGATACCCTAATGAATCTCCCCTATCTGATTCTCCCTCACGGACCCGGAAAGCTCTGAGCCCCTTTCTGTCTGGCACTGGAGTTCTCTACAGGCGTGCCCTCCCTCGCTCCCTTCCTAAACCATGACCTTGAGATCGGGCTGCAGGGCTAGCATCTTCACACTCCCCACTCAGCTCGCCGCTGACACAGCTTTGGCCAGATGCACACCAGCGGCGGCAGGGAAACGCACCACAGCTGTAGAGTCGCTGACGGTGTGCTCACAGATGAAAGGGGCCTCTGGCACGTCCAGGACCACAGAGGATTCAGAGCGTGTTGAGGATGTGTCTGAGTCCAGCGCAGGGTTGTCAAGATCCAGCAGACCCTTGGTGGCCATTTGGGACTTGGATGAGCTGGGGCAGAGAGCCAGTTCTCCTTTATCTGTGCTCTTGATCATTGTGGTAAAACTGAGCTTGTTCAGCTCACCCTCCAGCATCCCTGCGAAGAAGCTGCTGTTGGGTTGTGTCACGGCCAATTTGATGGGATTCAACAAGGTGGATGAGATGGGGGATATGCTGGTGTCGTCGGAGCTGCACTCAGAATCCTCCAATGGCATTGTCTTCCTGGATCAGGAGGGAGAGGGTGGTGGGATGAGCTGAAGGCTGCTGCCCAAACCCATCCAACCTGAGTACTGTACTCCAAGCTCACCTGGGGTCTGCCTCATCCAAACCTATCCAGGTCAGTCGCAGACTGCAATCCTTTTACCTACACTTTCTGTGTAACTGCAGATGGGTACCACCACGTCCCCTTGTTGGTTGAGATGGGAATCTTGTTAACTTTTTTGTCCAGGCTGGCCTAGAACCTCCTAATCTTGGCCTTCTAAGATTATAGGCATGTGTGTACCACCATACCTGGCTGAGAAAGGGGCATTTTTCCCTCCAGTCCCCTCAGCTTGAACTCTTGGCCTAGGTGCTGAGCCTCTTTGTGCTTAAGGCTAGCGCTCTACAGTTGAACCACAGTGCCACTTCCAGTTTTTGAGTAGTTTATTGGAGACAAGAGTCTCACAGAGACTGTTCTACCTGGGCCTGCTTCAAACCGCAGTACCCAGTTCTCAGCCTCCTGAGTAGATAGGATTATAGGCTTGAGCAGAAGCTGCATTTTTAATAAGATCTTTAAATGGACTTTGATGTGGATGTTCTGAGAGTCACAATTTGAGAGGCTACTAAAACTTTTAAGTTATCCTTCCAAAGAGGGGTGCAAATGCCCCAGGAATGTGGAATAATATCTACAAATATCTAAGTAATGAACAGTATTTACCATTTAATGTTTAATGTAATTTATGTTTGCACTTTAATAACACATAACAATACACAGCATGTAAATTGAATTGTAGATTATATAAAATATATGTAAATATATGATTTAATATATAATTATGTATATATAATTTAATTGTCTAGTTTATATACAATATGTTTATCAGATGAATGCTCAAAATTTTTTTATTCCATTCTGGTTTTTTTGTAATTATGAAACATCTTAGATCTACACACCAAGAGTAATATATTAAGCTTCTATTTACTGCTCCTGCTGCTTCAGAAATAAAACCCACTTAGCATAGCTTGACCCCTCTGGACATTTCTCTTCTTTGCCACAACAAACATCCTCCCTTCAGCGGTAATAGAGTGTTTTAAATTTTTCTATTCATCATTCACTGTGTTTCTTTTTATGTCTGTTACATATGTATGTTAAGCCTAGACAAGATCTATTGTTTTGTGTGGCTTCAGACAATCCATAAATAAAAGGTATTATCCAGTACATCTCCATCTGCGGCTTGCTTCTTGTCTCTCATTGTTGTTCTGATTCATCTATATTGACATATCTAGCACTAGTTCTGTCAGGGTTTCACCATTTTAACTACTTTATATTTTTCCTTTGCATGAACTTACTGTTGCAAAGAAAAAAATGCACACAATTTTCCCACTATTTAAACATTTTACACAGATGAGGCACATCAATACAATTCTTTTTTTTTGGGGGGGGGGTCCAGTCATGGGGCCTGAACTCTGGGCCTGGGCGCTGTCCCTCAGCTCTTCAGCTCAAGGCTAGCACTCTACCACTTGAGCCACAGCGCCACTTTCCGGCTTTTTTCTTTTTGCTTATATGGTGCTGGGGAATTGAACCCAGGGCCTCAGGCATGTAAGGCAAGTGCTCTACCATTGAGCCACCTTCCCAGCCCCAAAACAATTCTTTTTTTAAAAAAATAAAAATTTGATGCAAAGGAAGAAATGCTTAGTCCAAGGCCAGTTGCTATATGCTTACATCCACACACAACTGAAATGTCTCAGAGGGCTAGGCACTGGTGGCTCACATCTGTAATACCATTTACTCAGGAGGCTGAAATCTGAGGATGTTAGTTTGCAGCCAGATTGGGCAGAAAAGACCTCAAACCTCAATCTCAATTGTGTTAAATTGTATCTCTGAGGGGCTGGGAAGGTGGCTCAGTGGTAGAACACTTGCCTTGCATGCTTGAGGCCCTGGGTTCGATTCCTCAGCACCACATAAGCAAAAAGCCAGAAGTGGCGCTGTGGCTCAAGTGGTAGAGCGCTAGCCTTGAGCTGAAGAGCTGAGGGACAGTGCCCAGGCCCAGAGTTCAGGCCCCATGACTGGACCCAAAAAACAAACAAAATTGTATCTCTGAGATACAGATTGCTCATGTTTTGTCTCACATGTGGAAGTTAGTTCTAAAATACAAACCTATATGATATATACAGGGCTGTATGCATATACAAACAAACTGACTGAAGGACAGTATACTTAGAGGAGAAGTTCAAGGGTATAACTCATTTGAATACCAGGAAGCTGAAACATTCTGAGGGGAGGACAAGGGAGAGATGGACACAGGAATGTAAGGAAGAAGGGAGATCAAATGCAGTCGTTATATTCAATGTACACTATGTAAAAACACTGAACTATGTAACTGAGGGTTGGGATGGGGGAGCAGGGGGACAGCAATGAAAGGGTGATATTGATCAATAAGCATTGTACTACTCATAACCTGAGGTCTGGAATTGAAACCCCTTTATACAACTACCTGACAAAGATAATTTTAAAAAGAAACTCTCTCCCTAATTCCCTAAGGTCTCCTGATATTGGCAGCCCACGCGGTCTAAGAACTGATTTGGGAGTACACCACAGGTCCAACCTGTACACCTGTTCCTCCCGGAGAGTACAGAGGGTATTTTAAGACCCTCCTCCAAGCCTTTCTCCCTAGCCCCAACCCCTTGGCTCCAGCCTTAGAAAGGAGGGAGGGACTACACTTTATTTGTATCTTACTCGAAATTGATGTTATCTTGCTCCAATAAGTTAACCAAACTGCCTCTTGAGGAAAGCGGGAGTCCTTTGGTAGCGACGGTCCGTTTCATGAACTTGGGATTTGGAAAGGGTTTTGGCAGTTCTAGTGCATTTACGACATTGAGGGTTTCCTTCTTCATTTTGGCCTCCTCCCCATCCCCCACTTTATAGAGCGCCTCGGATGCCATCTGCTTTGTTGGGGACCACAGCCTTCAGCATGCAGGACAACCCAGCTGACAGGAAGCAGAAAGAAACTGTGGGGGCAGCGGGCCCACCCTTAGTTTGGGTGGGATGGGGGTGCAATGAGCTGACTTCATAATCATCAGTGTAACAATTAGAGGCAAGACTCACCTTGATTTGAGCTGGCTAATGCACCTGAAGCTATCAAATGCCAGGGTATTGGGTGAGGTAGAGCCAAGGAACACAATGCACTGCTCCTTAGGCCTCTTCTAGGGCTACAGCTGCCCCCGAGGACCTCTACGTACTTCACACCTGTGCTCTTCTCAGCTGCCCTAAGATGATGAGCAGAAGGGTGAGAAAACTACACCTGGCAGAGGGAGGCAGCTCTGGAAAGGCCCTGCACAAGGGAGGCTTCGTCTGTAGCTCCTGAGGCTCTGTGTCCTGATGCTGTCAGCAGTAAAGCTCACTATGTCCAGCCAGGTGGGTGGTGGAGAAACACAGGTGGTAGGTAGCTGAGTGCTTTTAGCTCACTTAGGGCTAGGTTTGCAGCTGGCATTCATTCTAAATGGGCCACACCCTCACTCCAAAGTAAGCTCAAATTCTTGAGTGATAATGGTAGGAACTGTAGAAGGATTTTTTAAATGGGCCAGACATTATTGTTGTTCTCAAGGAAACTCATATAGGAGAAAAAGATAGGCCCTTACTTCCAGGGATGGAGAGAAAGAGGACTCCTTTTTTTTTTTTTTTTTTTTAATTTGCCTCTGTTTTTACTCTCAATTAACTTTTTAATATTTTTTATTGTTATCATGAAGGTGATATACAGAAGGGTTACAGTTACATAAGTCAGGTAATGTGTACAATTTTTTTTAGAACAATCTCACCTCTTTCCTCACTTCCTGTTTATCCTTCTCATTGATCTACAAGCTGTGGTGTCCAGCGAGTACCACTGCTGCAGTTGTTCACCCTTTGTCAGAAGGGGACTCTTCAAACGTCACTGGCTCTGTACTCAGTGAATTTTGTTTTTGTTTTTGCAGTGGGGATTGAAGCCAAGGCCTTCTCATTACACCTTGAGCCATGCTGCTAGAGTTAATGTATTTTGTTTTTGAGATAGGGGCTGGCTGTTTTACTGCTACCTTCCCTTTCCAAGAGCTGACCTCCAACTCTGTCCTCTAGTCTCAGTCTCTGCCTCCTCCAGAGTAGCTTGGATTTCAGGCTTGTACCAGGCCCAGCTTGGATGTATATTTGAAACCCAGTTGTCCCTCTGTGTAACTTTTGGCAAGTGACTTAGCTTTACATAGATTCAGTTTCCACACCTATCAAATATGGATGCAAATAGTATCTTGGACTATATTGTTTGTGAAGTCATTTCTTCCCGCAGATGTTGCAAGGGACACTTCCAAATAGCAAATTATATTTGCACGTGTTTACTGCATCTTGGCACCTGTCATATAACCTGGAATTACGTGACTTACGATTCTGTGGTAGAGACTGTCTCCCTTCCTTCTTAATTTATTATCCCCAGGGTTGGGGTAGGGGGCTGACCCACAGCCCATTCACTGGAAAGATGTCTTTTGAGGAAAGAGGTGAAGAAGAGCGATCATGGGCGCATGTGCGAGGAGACGCGAGGGCGTGGCCTCGGGGTGGGGGGGGGAGGCGGGAAAGGTGTCCCCGGGCGGGGCGGGGCTTCCAGGGCAAGGGGCGTGGCTTGAAGCTGGGCGAGCGGGGCGCCGCTGTTCCACCGGCATTGTCGGCAGAGGGCGCTGCAGGCCAAGCCGACGCGGCGCGCGCGAACCCGGAACCAGGAAGTGGCGGCGCGGCTTGTGCAGGCGAGCGCCGAGCGGCCGGCGCGCCGAGTCCTCACCTGAAAGAAGAGTCTGGAAAGGGGGGGGGGGGGCGGATGCACAAGTGACCGGCGGTCCCGGCAGCCCCAGGGGCCATGGGGGTGCTCAGGGCGGGACTGTGCCCGGGCCTCACGGAGGAGATGGTCCAGCTGCTGAGGAGCGGCGGGGTCAAGACAGGTGACACAGCCTGGGCGCCCCCCCCCTCCCGTCATCCGGGGCCCAGCGGCGCCCTGGCCGGACGCCTTCCCTCCCCTGCCAGCCCTGGAGCGGCTGGGGGAGGCTGGGAGCGAGCGGGAGCCCAGCGATGGGGGAGGGCAGGCCCACAGGAGGAGGCCCTACTGTGTGCTGGGCGTCCCGAACCTGCTGGCTCCAGGTAGAATGGACACCCTAGTTCAGAAGAGGCAAACCCAGGCGCGGGAAGCCCAGGCCGTGCCACCGGCCTGCTGGTCAGCTTGTACGTGTGTTTTGTTCTCAGTGATGGACCTGGCTGCTGCAAACCTAGAGGAGGTGGCCCAGAAGTGTAGCCTGTCTTACAAGGTGAGCTCATGGTCCGTGATCGATTGGCGTTCCCCTTCCCCTCAAGTCCTGTCCCTGACCCTCTGGGAGTCTAGAGTTCCCTGAGGTTGGTCAAGGAGAGCCACCTGAGATCCAGGATGGGTGGGCAGAGGAAACGGTCGACATCTGAGCTTGAGTGCCCACCCCTTTGGCAGGCCCTGGTCGCCCTGAGGCGGGTGCTTCTGGCCCAGTTCTCAGCTTTCCCCTTGAATGGTGCTGACCTCTATGAGGAACTGAAGACCTCCACTGCCATCCTGCCCACTGGCATTGAAAGGTTAGACCTATGTGTTTGGGGCATGAGAAAGACTTTCTGGACCAATGGGAAGGAGAACCTTGGGACTTCTGAGCTGTCTTACCTTATAACAGTAACACCCTGGGTAGGGATGCACAGCCTCTGCACTCTTGGTTCTTTCGGAGGAGTAATTGTGGAGGTGGCGTTGCTCTGTCCATCTAGCCACACATTAGGTATCAGAATCACCTCCCCTACTCCCAACTGAGAAAATACTACTACTACTACTACTACTACTACTACTACTGTCCTCTAACTCAAACCAGGCACTGGAGGCTCACATGTATAATTCATGAGGTTGAGATCTGAGGATCATGGTTCAAAGCCAGTCCCGGCAGGAAAAGTCTGTGAGACTTTTTTTTTGCCGTCATGAGGCCTGAACTCAGGGCCTGGGCGCTGTCCCTCAGCTCTTCAGCTCAAGGTTAGCGCTCTACACTTGAGCCACAGTGCCACTTCTGACCTTTTCTGCTTATGTGGTGCTGAGGAATGGAACTCAGGGCCTCATGCATGCAAGGCAAGCACTCTACCCCTGAGCCACCTTCCCAGCCCCATCTGTGAGACTCTCATCTCCAATTAACCACCAAAAAATCTGGAATTGGAGGTGTGGTTCAAGTGAAAAAGGTAAAGGACAGCACCCTACCTTGAGTTCAAATACCAGTACACACACACACACACACACACACACACACACACGTGAAAAAGGTAAAGGACAGCACCCTACCCTGAGTTCAAATACCAGTACACACACACACACACACACACACACACACACACACACACACACACACACACACACACACACACACACACACACACACACACACACACACACACACACACACACACACACACACACACACACACACACCTAACACCAGATGTCAGTAGTATTGCAGCCTTCCGTGACGCTTCAGGATAGAGTGAGCAAGAACAGGGCAGGGGTTTCCTGACTGTAGGTTATGTGTAGTCTCTCCTCAGCCACTGCTCATTCGAGCTTGTTAGGCTCCCTTGCATTTAGCCCTAGAAGAGTAAGTGGCAGAGGTGTGGCTTGCACCCTAGCCATGTGAACCCAGAACCTGGTGCCTTCATTATATTTGTGTACCAGCAGGCTCCCTGAATGGAGCCCTTAAATTATACCACGTTGTTTGGGATGGAAAGAGCTGGAAGACAACTGGTGTTTTCTAGCCAAGTGAGTCTGACCTTTCTCCTGGCCTGTTTGTGCAGAGTATGATGAATATTGCTGCCATCACAGAGGTCTTTGGATCTGTGTTGCCCTGGCTGCTTCTCTAACACGTTCTCTTGGAGAGGTTCACACAGCATAGTGCTTGCTTTCACTGGTTGGGAGCCTTGAGTTTCTAATACTGGGATCTCAGTGTGAGCCCCTAGCTTTGTCCAGCAAACCTTAGAGTGCCTACTGGGTGTCAAATGAGCGGATAGTGTGTCCTCCAGTGAGGCAAGGCCCTTGCCCTTAGTATGACATTTCATGGGCCTACGAGATAGCAAGTAAATAGGGGAGCTGTGTAGGCACTCAGGAAGGCTGCACCAAGAGGAAGGAATTAACAGGAAGCAGTTAGCTTTGGGGCTTGGGAAGAAAGGGAATGGACCTTGCAGCTGTGGGTCACTGCAGGGAGATCACACGCTGGAAAGACCTAAAAGTTGTGGTCTTGACATTGAGGGACCTGTGGACTTTTATGTGGTGCTTGCCATGAATCAGGCTCTGTGCTCAGTGCTTCTCAGTATGTGATTTTCTTTGTTCTTCCTGACCCCTAAGGAGTAAGCACATTGCTGTTGGAACTCAGGGTAAGTGACTTGCTCAAGACATTGCAACTAGTAAATAAAGACCAGACACTTGAGGTCAGGGCCAAGAACTGAACTCTTTTAGTTTTTTTTTTTTTTTGCCAGTCCTGGGGCTTGAACTCAGGGCCTGAGCACTGTCCCTAAGCTTCTTTTGTTCAAGGCTAGCACTCTACCACTTGAGCCACAGTGCCACTTACAGCTTTTTCTGTTTATGTAGCACTGAGGAATTGAACCCAGGGCTTCATGCATGCTTGGCAAGCACTCTACCACTAAGCCACAATCACAGCCCAAGAACTGAACTCTTAACTTTAACTTGCCAACCCTGCTTCTTCTTTCAAGGTGGGATGCTATCAAGAAAGTAGCATTTAGGGAAGTGGGGTAAAAAAGTGCAGGACAGATGGGAAGAGAAAGGGCAAGGTGGAGCTGGTGTGGGTCTAAACTAGGGCAAGTGAGAGTGGGAGAGGTTGAAGAAGAAATGTGACAAGAGCTGGGTGCTGATGGCTCATGCCTGTAATCCTAGCTACTCAGGAGGCTGAGATCTGAGAATTGAGGTTCGAAGCCAACTCAGGGAAGGGAAATCTATGAGTCTCTTCACTAAACTACCAGAAAAGCCAGACATGGAGCTGGGGCTTACGTGCTAGAATGCTAACCTTGAGCAAAACAGCTAAGAAAAAATACCTCAGTTCAATCCCTAGTATGAGCACCAAAAAAAAAGGGGGGGGGAGAAAGAGAAGGAAGGGGGGAGGAGGAGAAAAGGAGAGAGGGAGGGAAGAAGAGGGGGAGGAGGAAGAAGGAAGAAGGAGAAGGAAAAGGAGAAGTGAAAACTGTTCTATTACTCATTTCTTTAGCAAATGTCTCCTGGGTTTTAGGCCTGGTGCTAGTACTAGAGATGTATCAGGGATGCGGCCTGGTCCTTGCCCCAGGGTGCTTTAATTAGATGAGGGAGACAGACAAAAAACAAGCAAATAAAAAAAATAATTACAAACTCCCAGAACTAATAAGAGAGTTCAGCAAAATTGCAGGATACCAGATTAACACATAAAAATCAATTGCATTTCCATGTGCTCTCAGCAAATACATGGACCCTGAGATGAAAAGCACAAAGCCTTTTACAGTTGCTCCAAAGCAAATAAATACTTGGTGTGTCTGACAAAGCACATACATGTAGGGATTGTATGCTGAAAGCGAACCAGCGCTGATAGACAAGGTAAAAAGGGTTCAGAGGGGCTAGGAATGTGGCTTAGTGGTGGAGTGCTTGCCTAGCATGCATGGAGCCCTGGGTTTGATTCCTCAGTACCACATAAACAGAAAAAAGAAGTGGCATTGTGGCTCAAGTGGTAGAGTGTTAGCCTTGAGCACAGAGAGGCTCAGGGATAATGCCCAGGCCCTCAGCTTCTGAGTTGCCCCAGGACTGGCAAAAAAAAAAGGACCAAGATGCAGAGGCACACTGTGAATTGGAAAGTCTACCTAGCAAGTGTCCATTCCTCCCCAGTGATCCATAGGTTTAATGCAATTTCTATCACAGACCTGGCAAGAGTTTTATAGATACTTTGATAGCTCTATAAAAACACCAGTACCTAGAATGTTGAACATGATTTTGCAGGAGGATAAAGTTGGATGGATCAACTCTACCAAACATTAAGGCATACTGTACAGCTATAATAATCAGATGAATATGAGTGAGAAATATACCTCTGAAGTAGGTTCACAGCTGATGTGTTGTGTTGTTGTTGTTTTGAACTCAGGACCTGTGTTTGCTAGTCAAGCACTCAACTGTTTGAACCCTGACCCCGGTCCTTTTTTCTTTAGTTTGTTTTTAATATGGTCTTATACTTTTGCCTAGATGAGCCTTGGGCCTTAATTCTCTTATCTCTACCTCTAGAATAGCTAGGATTGTAGGTGTGACTGCCCACCAGGCTTATTTTTTGGTGGAATTCATTCACATTTTTCCTGAGCTGGCCTCTAAGACAATCTTCCTATTTTTGTATCTGGGGTTTCAGGTATGTGCCACCAGGCAAGTCCTTGTACAGCTGAGTTTTGACAAAGTTACAAGAAGCTAGGGAGATGGGGCTGGGGGTTTAGCCCAGCAGAAGGGCGCCCGCCTGGCATGCACAAGACCCTGGGTTCGGTTCTCAGCCCTGGAAAAAAAAAACATATAAAGCTACAAGAAGCTAGGGAGAAAAATAGTTGGTTTTTTTTTTTTTTTTTTTTTTTGAGCAAATAGTGGACAGGACATGCACAAATATTAAACCTAGCTAGGCTCTGGTGGCTCATGCCTGTAATCCTAGCTACTCAGGAGGCTGATTTCTGAGGATCCTGGTTTGAAGCCAGTCTGGGCAGGAAAGTCCATGAGACTTGAATTACTAAAACTCCAGAAGTGGAGCTGCGGCTCAAATGGTAGAGCACCAGCGTGGAGCAGAAAAGCTAAGAGACAGCACCCAGGCTGAGTTCAAGCCCTTTACCAGTGTGTGTGTGCTCTCTCTCTCTCTCTCTCTCTCTCTCTCTCTCTCTCTCACACACACACACACACACACACACACACACACACACACATCAGTAAATAAATAAATAACAAGTTATGGGCTGGGAATGTGACTTAGTGGTAGAGTGCTCAACTTGCATGCATGAAGCTCTAGGTTCAATTCCTCAACACCACATAAACAGTAAAAGCTGTAAGTGGCACTGTGGCTTAAGGGATAGAGTGCTAGCCTTGAGCAAAAGAAGATCAGGGACACTATACCGGCTCTGAGTTCAAGCCCTAGGACTGGCAAAAACAAAAAACAAAACACAAGTTTTGGGAAATACTAGTAAGTAAACCCATCAGGGCCTTGTATATGCTCAGTAAGCACTCTACACTGAGCTACACCCCCAGCCCAGCTCAGGAAGGCCTTGAATTTGCACACCTCCTCCCTCGGCTTCCCCAGTGCTGGGATTATTGATTTCAGTATATACTGTGATGTGCTTTCCTTCTCTCTTCCTCCCCAATGCCCGGGTTGATGGTCTTTCTGCTTCTGCCATCAGCCTGGACAAGCTGCTTGATGCTGGTCTCTATACTGGAGAAGTGACTGAAGTTGTAGGAGGCCCGGGTAGTGGCAAAACCCAGGTATGGGAGGGTAGCCCCAGGAGGATTGGGGGAGGTGGGTGTATAACACTCCATCCCCCAAGGGGCTCCTGTGTCCCATGGGTTCACTGGTCAACAGAGATGAGCTGGGTCACTGGAAGCTGGGCAGGATATGGTCGCAGCTCCTATGGGACCCCCACCTCCGGGATCAGGCTCACTTAGTACCCTGATCTCTTTCTAGCTCTGTCTTTGTGTGGCTGCAAATGTGGCCCACAGCCTGAAGCAGAGTGTCCTGTACATTGATTCCAGTGGAGGACTGACAGCCTCTCGCCTCCTCCAGCTACTGCAGGCTAGAACCCAGGACGAGGAAGAACAGGTAAGAGGTGGGACGACTGGATTCCTTTAAGAAGCGGACACTATAGGCAGGACCCTGACATCCCTGTGAGAATCTGGGCCATCTGAGTGGGTTCTTGCTTTGAAACCTGCAGTTCTGCTGATGGTCCTGCATCCCTTGCAACTCTGTCCCCCCCGACCCCCCAAGCCAACATCCTCTCTGTATCCTCTTCAGCATCTACCCCAGGATCCCTGTTGCATCCTCCCAGATCCCCTCTGTAACCCCCCTGCATCCCTCCCTGTATCCCCCCTGCATCCTGCCCAGCTAGTGCTGTCATCACCCACATGGCCCTCCCAGGACTTACTGATCAATTCTATTTCTCTTTCTCACTGAGTTTTAAGTATCATGTGTATGTGTGTGTGTATGTGTGCACGCGTATGTGCGTGCACACGCGCACGTGCATGTGCTCTAATACTGAGGCTTGAACTCAGGGCCTTGAGCACTTCCGTAGCTTTTTCACTCAAGGTTGGCACTTACCACTTGAGCTATATCTCCACTTCTGGCTTTTTGCTGGTTAATTATAGATAAGAGATCATGGACTTTTTTGTGTGTGTTGGTGTTGGGGCATGGGCACTGTCCCTGAGCTGTTATTTGTTTCTGCTTTTGTTGTTTTTTTTTTAGCTCAAGTCTAGCACTATTACCACTTTGAGCCATAGCTCTGCTACTGTTTTTTTGTTTTTGTTTTTTGTTTTTTTTTTTTTTAGGTGGAGATAAGAGTCTCACAGACCTCCCTGCACAGACTGGCTTTGAACTGTGATCCCTCAGCTCTCAGTCATGATCTTCAGATCTCAGACTCCTGAGTAGCTAAGATTACAGTGCTTGATTCTCATGGACTTTTCTGCTCAGACTGGCTTAGATCTCAGCCTCTTGAGTAGCAAGGATTAAGGTTTGAGCCACTGGTGCCCAGCTGAATTTCAGATTCAGTATCTTACAGTTCAGTAGCCAGGCAGCTGTGGCTGAGATCCAGCCCAGAGACAAAGCCTGTTTGCATTGCATTCAAGTGTCTCTTCCCATCCTCAGCCTTGCGGTTTCTCTTCATTGCTTCTTTAACCATCTTCTGTTTCCCTCTGTAACCTCTCAGGCAGCAGCTCTCCAGAGGATCCAGGTGGCTCATGCATTTGACATCTTCCAGGTGCTAGATGTCCTACAGGACCTGCGGGGTACAGTGGCCCAGCAGGTAAGCCTGCTGTCTGTCCCTCCTTGCTTTGCCTACCTGGCCAGTTACTGTCAATCTGTGGGCATATGGACTATGATGTATGTTATTGGCAAATGCAGATGTGCATTCTGGTGACCAGCTGTGCTTGCCATTTCCAAGGTAGAATTCCTGAGTGCCCCATTTTGCTCATCACTATTTACATGTCTACCATTCCCACTAAACATGGAGCTCATTAAGTATAAGAATCGTGTTGTATTGTATCCACCTTTGCATTCCTTCCTAAAATGAATTAGGAGTACTTTCAGCTGCATGTAATAGAGTCTGTCTGACAGAGACTTGAACCTTAAGAATAGGACTCATGAGACTGGCAAGTGCTCAATATTAGGGCACTAGGTTGTGAGTCTGGTTTCTTGTTCTTTTTCTCATGATTGCAAAGTGGCTGCTGTAGCTCCAAGCATCTTGCCTTCATACATGCACATATTCTCCATATTCAGGTCACTGAGAGACAGATCATTCTTTTCAGTACTTCTTCCCTTTTATCAGGGAAGAAAAACTATTCCCAGAGCCCACTAGTGGATGTCCCCTCCCCTGCTTATAACTAGTTGGAAAAGATTTGGAAAAATCCATGAGATTCCATCTTCAAAATAACCATCAAGACACTAGGCTGGAGGCATGGCTCAAGTGGTAGAGTGTCAGCCAGCAAGCAAGCTGAGCAATCATGAGACCTTGAGTTCAAACTTCAGTATTGGAGGAAAAAAGGAGAGGAGGGGGCTAGAGGTGTTGCTCAGCAGTAGAGAACCTGCTTAGTAAGTACAAGGACCTAAGTTCAAATCCCAGTATAACCCCACCCCCTAAAAAATGGTGCTTGGAGTAGAATTCTTGGCCTATGTATTTTAGGCAAGTACTTTATCACCACTCCTTCCTTCCTTCCTTCCTTCCTTCCTTCCTTCCTTCCTTCCTTCCTTCCTTCCTTTCTATTTATTTATTCTGTCTGTCTATCTTATACCAGGAGCTGGGCCTTCATTCTCTATAGTCAGGCAGTTTCTGTCCAGTACCTGAATATATTCAGAATCATGTTGACAATGAAAAGGTAAGAGAGTTGAACAGCATTTGGGTTGGTACTGAGCCACCCTGCTAGGTTCTTAAGACAGGGTTTGGTGCATCATTTATAGACTGCAAATTTGAAAAAAAAACAAACAAAAAACCTTTGACTAGTTTAGTCCATCTCAACCTTTTTCTCTTGCCTCAAAACATGACATGTTGCTATGAATATACCCAGGGTATTATATCAAGAAAGTGACTGGGTGCCAGTGGCTTATACCTGTAATTCTAGCTACTTGGGAGGCTGAGATCTGAGTATTGTAGCTTGAAGCCAACCTGAACAGGAAATTCCATGAGATTGTTATCTCAAGTTAACCAACAAAAAAGCTGGAAGTGAAACTGTGACTCAAGTGGCAGAGTGCCAGCCTTGAGCGGGAAAAAAAAAAAAAGCTAAGGGACAGCACCCAGGTTCTTAAGTTCATGCTCCTGCTTAGGCTGTCTTTAAACTGTCATCCTTAGATCTTGGCCTCCTGAGTAGCTAGGATTGTAATAGTGAGCCATTGACATTGGGTTTGTCCTGGAATTTAAATCCATTGTCCACCCACATGTTCCATTATGCATCTATGTTGCAATTCCACATGCAGCAGTGTCTGGGCTGAGAAGCTGTCTCTGATTACCCAGAAGAACAGGCTTGTCCTTTGTGCCCCATTGACTCAACCATACCTACTTCTTCCCTCCCCTCCAGGTGATAGGTTCTTCAGGGGCTGTGAAGGTGGTGGTTGTAGATTCAGTTGCAGCAGTGGTGGCCCCTCTTCTAGGAGGTCAGCAGAGGGAAGGTGAGTGATATGGCACAGCCTGAGGGGCGGGGGGAACCTTACCTCTCAGCCCTGTCCCTGGTCCTCTGCTGCCCTGCCCCTCTGTTCCTCCTACCCCAGGCTTGGCCCTGATGGTGCAGCTGGCCCAAGAGCTGAAGATCCTGGCCCGGGATCTCAACCTGGCTGTGGTGGTAAGAAGGCAGGCTTGGCCTATGGAGTTTACTTCTGATTACAGCTCTTTAGTTCCTTTCAGTGGCAGCTCAGAGCCCCAGTGTAGTCCTTTAGGAAAGGGGCATAGCCCAACTTCCCTGGGTCAGCTGGAGATCTGGACTTTGAGAGAAAGGATTGGATTAGCTAAGGGAATAGCTAAGACAATGTCTGGCTATTAAGACTGGTTTCTTGAGGTATAATATATGTAGACTCTACTTATTTGAAGTTTGATTAATTAAACCAGTTGGATTCAGTCTTGTTACTCTACTGAAAGTTTCCCAGGCTCAGGCAACTACTGATGTATTTCCTGTCCCAATATTTTCCTGTTTCAAGAGTTTCCTACAAGTACTTTTTTTTTTTTTTTGGTCGGTCATGGGGCTTGAACTCTGGGCCTGGGCGCTGTCCCTCAGCTCTTCAGCTCAAGGCGAGCGCTCTACCACTTGAGCTACAGCGCCACTTCCGGTTTTCTGGTGGTTTATTGGAGATAGGAGTCTCACGGTCTCTCCTGCCCGGGCTGGCTTTGAACCGCGATCCTCAGATCTCAGCCTCCTGAGTAGCTAGGATTACAGGCATGAGCCACCAGCGCCAGGCTCTTCTTTATGCTATTAGAGTGACCTTTTCTGCTTACGAAGAAAGCAGAGTTTTGTGTTACTTATTTTTTGTTGTTGTATATTTATTTTGCACATCCTGGGGTTTGAACTCAGAGCCTGAAAGTTGTCCTTGAGTCCTTTTGCTCAAGGCTAGTGCTCTACCACTTGAGCCACAACTCTACTACCAGCTTTGGACTCCTACAGACTTCCCTATTCAGCCTAGTTTTGAACTACAGTCCTCAGATCTCAGCCTCTTGAGTAGCTAGGATTATAGGCATGAGCCATCAGTTTCTACATCCACAGAAGCCATATTAATATTTTATCTCTAAAGTCTTTCCTCTATTAGCATATATACTTATCCTTTAAATCAATTTTCTAGCCAAACTAACCTTATTTAAACAAAAGAAACAACAACAAAAAAAAACCCTTACTATTTCTGTTTCCTGTGTTTTTTTGTTTTGTGTTTTTCACATCCTAGAGCTTGAACTCAGACCCTAGGTGCTATCCCTGAGCCTCTTTTGCTCAAGGCTACACTTGAGCCACAGCTCCACTTCTGGCTTTTTGGTGGTTTATTGGAGGTAAGTGTCTCATAGATTTTCCTGCCCAGGATGGCTTTGAACCATGATCCTCAGATTTCAGCCTCCTGAGTAGCTAGGCTTACAGGTATGAGCCACTGGTGCCTGGCTTTCCCATGTTCTTTATATAAGTTTTTGTTTGTTTGTTTTGTGCTGATACTGGAGTTTCGCAGGGCCTACTGCTCTTGCTTAGCTTTATTCACTCAAGGCAGGCACTCTATCATTTGAACTACAGCTCCAACTCTAGCGTTTTGCTAGTTAATTGGAGATTAATTAAATAATTAATTGCCCAGCTGGCTCTCAACTTTGATATTCAGATCTTAGCCTTCTGCTGTGGCTCAAGTGGTAGAGCACTAGCCTTGAGCTGAAGAGCTTAGGGACAGCACCCAGACCCAGAGTTCAATCCCCACAATCGACAAAGAAACAAAAAACAAAAAAACAGTAGGGTTGGGCATCAATGGCTCATGCCTATAATCCTAGCTACTCAGGAGGTTGAGATCTGAGGATTGTGGTTTGAAATCAGCCTAGGCAGGAAAGTCTGTGAGACTCTTCTCATTACTAACCACAAAAAGCTGGAAGTGGAGCTATGGCACAAATGGTAGAGTGCTAACCTTGAGCACAAAAGCTCAGGGACCATTGTCCAGAGTTCAAACCCCAGGATGAGGGAAAAAAAAGAGGATCAGTAGGAATTGTAAGCCTTTTCTGCAGGTGGCCAACCACTTGACCAGAGACAGGGACACTGGGAGGCTCAAACCTGCCCTTGGACGCTCCTGGAGCTTTGTTCCCAGCACCCGAATTCTCCTGGACATCACCGAAGGGGCCAGAGCATCAGGCAGCTGCCTGCGAACAGCATGTCTGACCAAGTCTCCCCGTCAGGTGAGCCAGCCCCGAGAGGTGCCAGTGGTTTCCCTGGAGGGTGGTTTCCATGCCCATGGATGTCTCACTGAATTTTTCCATGGTAAAACCCTGCCACAAAAGAGCCTACCCACTTGGGTTGCTTAGCTCAACTTACCTTATCTCCTATCTCTTTGTCTAGCCAACAGGATTCCAACAGGTGGTAGACATTGGGACATGGGGGTTCCAAGAGGAAAGCCTGGTGGTTCTGGGAGAGCAGACATGACTGGCACTGTTGATTGGAAAAGAGAGGCACTGAGGCTTCTCCTCTTCCCCCATCTTTTCCTTCCTGGAAAACTGCTGTCCACTGCTTCGTGGCACCTGGGACTGCAGAAGCTCTCAGGCTGACTGAAAAGACTCATTCTGGAAGTACATGGACCCACGGGCCGGGCAGGATGCTGCAGTTGGAAGCACCCAGCTGTGCTCCTTGGTGTCCTCCCTCTGAGTTTCCAGTGGAACTGATTGACCCTGGCCCAGGCATCTCTGAAGGACACTAATGATGAATGAACAGGTCTGAGCGTCACCCTCTGATCCTGTGTTCAGTCCTAGCACAGTGATTGAGCCAGGAAGCTAAACGGAGGGATTTGCCTTTGTTCCCTCCTTGTGTTTCTTTGTTGGCCTCTGTCTTTCCATCTGTAAGGTGGAGCTGTCTCTGAGTTAGCTTAGCTCTGTTTCTGAGTTACTGGGTAGGAATAATCTCATTAAATGCATACTTAGTCATGGATGTTTTGCTCTTGAAATACACAAAAAAGAACTATCCTAAACTCCAGAACCACTTTCCTATAGGGTTGTTTTTTCATTTCTCCCCAGTGAAGCCCTCAAAGAGTGCTGGTTCTTCCTCTCCTGCTGTGGTTTCATACACCTGCATGCATCACCAGGACTGTGTAAGAATGTGAGCTTGCTGCTGTCCCAGGGATATAATTTAACAGGAAGGAAGGCTATGGCCTGCTCCCGGTGAATCTAGCCCCTCATTTCATGTGCTTGGTGCCCTGTGGGGCCTGTGTAGAGTAACCAGAGGTGCTGAACCATGGCCTTGCCCATAAACAGACAGAGGAGAATTTGCACAGTAAATAGAGCCAGCTGGGAAAATTGATGCTGGTGTAAATAATACATGGCAAATCTAGTCCTTTATGTAGAAATTCATTGCTGGTGGCTCCAAGATGCAGTATAATTACATCTCTCTGCCTGCCAGCTGTACCACAGCCTCGTGCCTGGTGGATGAACACCCCCTCCCCCTGTCTGTTACCAGCACTGTGGCCATTCATCTGAGAGCTGTCACCATGGCTGGGAGGGCAGAATGACGCCAGGGAATAGAATGGAAGGAGAAGTAGAAAAATGATCAGGATTGTTTACTGACCACATTTTTAAAAGGAAATCTGTTGTGTAATTAGTTGTTTTGGCCACAGGAAAAGGGAGTCAGAATTACACTTAGAAGATAGGACAATGGTGGCTCACACCTGTAATCCTATCTACTCCGGAGGCTGAGATCTGAGGATCATGGTTCAAAGCTAACCCAGACAGGAAAGTCCATGAGACTTCTATCTCCAATTAACCACCAAAAGATTGGAAGTGGAGCTGTGGCTCAAGAGGTAGAATGCCAGCCTTGAGTGAAAAAGCTAAGGACAAGGTTGGGAATGTGGCTTAGTGGTAGAGTTCTTGCCTAGCGTGCATGAAACCTTGGGTTCAATTCCTCAGTACCACATAAACAGAAAAAGTCCTCAAGAGGTGAGTGCTAGCCTTAAGCCAAAGAAGCTCAGGGACAGTGCCCAGGCGCTGAGTTCAAGCCTTAGTACCAGCAGAAGATAGGACATTTACAGGTGATGGATGCAGCAGGGATAGAAGCAAGTGTGGAGGATGAGGAATGAGTGACAAACTAAAGGGTGTCTGAGTGAGGACAGGTTTGGGGAATCTAAAGTCTGACCCTTGCTTCCACAGAAGACCCTGGGGGGGGAGGGTGTGTGTGTGTGTGTGTGTGTGTGTGTGTGTGTGTGTGTGTGTGTGTGTGTGTGTGTGTGTGTGTGTGTGTGTGTGTGTGTGTGTGTGTGTGTGTGTGTGTGTGTCTGTGTGTGTGTGTCTGTGTGTGTGTGTGTCTGTGTGTGTGTGTCTGTGTGTGTGTGTGTGTCTGTGTGTCTGTGTGTCTGTGTGTCTGTGTGTCTGTGTGTCTGTGTCTGTGTCTGTGTCTGTGTGAGAGAGAGGGGAGGGGGAGTAGGGAGATACTCTTGCAGCTTAATGAGAAACAATACATTAATTTGGAAGGGCAAATCCCTGTTATTCCTGAGAATAGCAGCCTGAGATCACAGCAGATACCACCTATCACTCTGCAGAGCTCAGAGTTTTTGTATTTTCAATGCAATTCTGTAAGCAGTCACTAACAGTCAAGTGGAGGCGCAAGCTTCGTTGTTCTTTTTGCCGTTACCTGTACATGGTGAGTCCAGGTACTTCATGGCTTACTGAGGCCCAATGTTTTATTATTTTATGTTCTATATTCTATTTGCAGAGCTGGGATAAAAACCACGGCTTTAGGGGCTGGGAAGGTGGCTCAATGGTAGAGTGCTTGCCTTGTATGCTTGAGGCCCTGTGTTCGATTCCTCAGCACTACATAAGCAAAAAGAAAAAAGCCGGAAGTGGCGCTGTGGCTCAAGTGGTAGAGTGCTAGCCTTGAGCTGAAGAGCTGAGGGACAGCACCCAGGCCCAGAGTTCAGGCCCCACAACCGGACCCAAAACAAAACAAAACAAAACCACGGCTTTATACATGCTGAGGCAAACTTTCTACCACCAACCTACATCACCAACCCCTATTTAGTCATTGAAAGAGAAAGAGCCAGGAAATGGTAGCTTATGCCTGTAATTCTAGGTACTGGGGAGGCAGGAATCTGGAAGATCATGATTTGAGGCTAGCCTGGGCAAAAAAAGTTCATGAGACTCCCATCTCAGCCAATAGCTGAGTGTAATGGAAGGCTCTGACATTCCACCTATGTGGGAGGATAGGGAAGATTGTTCCAGGCCAGCTCACAACTCCATCTCAGCAGAAAAGGCTGGGTGGTGTGTACTTGTCATTCAGCTGTGGTGGAAAGCATAAATAGGAGGACTGAGGTCCAGGCTGGCCAGGGCAAAAATGCAAGACCCTATTCCATAAACAACAAAAGCACAAATATCTGGAGGTGTGGCTTACACTGCCAGTGTAGCAAGTGTGAGGGCCCTGGGTTCAAACCCAGTACTGCTGAGGGGAGGGGAGGGTAAGGGAGGGAGGGAGAATTTGAGTCTTAGGAAAATGGTAACAGTCTCCATGGCAGGATGGGGGACTAGGACTCAGGATTCTATCCCAAAATGGCCTTTAATTTCCTACCCATATAGGTTTTTACAGTGTTGGGATTGAACCTAGGATGTTTGTTGCATGTGCTATGCAAGAGCTCTACCAGTGAGCTCTATCTCCAATACTTGGTTATCTGAGACCAGGCTTACTCTGTAGCCTAGGCTGGCCTCCAACCTTTGATCCTGTCACTTGATTCCTGTCACTGCCTCCTGAGTGCTGGAATTCTAGGCCTGCACCATTATAGCTACCTAATCCACAATTCTGTTCCTATTGGGATGCTGACTCCATCCCCAACCATATAGCCTGACTGCTCTTACAATGAGAGGTGCTTCATTCCCTGCTTCTCTGGACCATCATGCCACATTTCCTGCAGGCATCCAGGCCAGCCTGCTATATCCTACCTCAGAAGTAACCATGCAAAAAGAGACTTGAGGCATGACTCAAGTGGTAGAACACCCAAGTTCAACCCCTGGTACTGCCAAAATAATAAAGAGAGCAGTGGTCTAGGCGTCCTTGTGTGTGAATGCTTTAGACACTGAGGGAGTGTCCTATAATCTGTAGGGAAGGATATCCAGCTCTTCTGTGTGCTTTTCATTGTGATCTTAGAAGGGGCTAGTGGTGTCAGGAATCACTCCTTTATAGACAGTAAAGGGGAGCTCAGCAAGGTTTAGCACAGGAAGCTAATGAGTTGCAGCACGGGACTCCAAACTTGAATCTAACTGATGCCAGATCCACTTTGTTTCCTTCCAACTGCATGCTGCCTTCGGCTGCAAATATGTAAATGTTTTGACAAAATTCTTTTTCATAGTTTGTTTGCCCTGGTAGCAGCCAAGGTTGCACATCCCAACCTCTTTTAAGCTTTGCTCACCATAAAAAGCTGGATCAGAGATTCACTTTATCAGCTCTTTCTGATTCCCTCCAGGGAAAAGAATGACAAACACTGGGAGGAGGCAGATATCGTTTGTATTAAAGAGAGACAAGGGTTTAGAGGGAAAATAAAGCAGAATAAAAACTACAGGTTCTATGCATTCCTGAGCCAAGAGGTGATAAGGGATTTAGATGTGGATCTTACTAGGTTTTTGCTGTGTTCTGGCATGGAGTTGTCTGGGTACAATTAAAACTATGCAACTAAGCTGAGCATTGGTGGCTTATGCCTCTGATCTTAGCTACGGAGGCCGAGATCTGAGAATCACAGTTGAAAGCCAGCCTGGGTAGAAAAGTCCATGAGACTTTTATCTCCAATAAACTACTCAGAAAAGGCTAGAAATAGTGCTGTGGCTCAAGCCTTGAGCACAAAGAGGCTCAAGGACAACACCCAGGCCCTGAGTTCAAGCCTCACAACCCCACAACAACTGTGTTGGGGACAGGTATTGGAAGAGGTTCTGTGAGGCATACAGATGAAGTTAGAACTATGTGTGTATTTATACATATATTAAAAATATGTATTTTTTTTGCCAGTCCTGGGGCTTGAACTCATGGCCTGGGTGCTGTCCCTGGTTTTCTGGTAGTTAATTGGAGATAAGAGTCTTACAGCCTTTCCTGCCCAGGCTGGCTTTGAACCGTGATCCTCAGATCCTAGCCTCTTTTTTTTTTTTTTTTGGTCCGGTCATGGGGCTTGAACTCTGGGCCTAGGCGCTGTCCCTCAGCTCTTCAGCTCAAGGCTAGTGCTATACCACTTGAGCCACAGCGCCACTTCCGGCTTTTTTCTTTTTGCTTATGTGGTGCTGAGGAATCGAACCCAGGGCCTCATGCATGCAAGGCAAGCACTCTACCACTGAGCCACCTTCCCAGCCCCAGATTCTAGCCTCTTGAGTACCTAGGATTACTGGTGTGAGCCACCTGTACCTGGCCCCTATGTTTGTTTTTTGAGACAGAATCTTACTGTATAGCCCAGGCTGGCTTGAGAATCTCCATCTTCTTGCCTCAACCTCTTGAGCGCTGAAATTACCATACTTAGTAGTTGTTCCCTTAGTTCGTGTGTGTGTGTGTGTGTGTGTGTGTGTGTGTGTGTGTGTGTGTGTGTGTGTATGTGTGTTTGTGTACTGGGCTTGAACTCAGGATCACAGCACTGTCCCTTAGCTTTTTCACTCAAGCCACACTTTTACTTCCAGTTTTGTGGTGATTAATTGGAAATGAGAGTCTCATGGACTTTTCTGCCTGGGCTCGTTTTGAACTATAATCATCTAATCTCAGCCTCCTGAGTAGCTAGGCATGACCCATTAGCCCTCTTCCATCAGGACTTCTCTCACCCCTCCCAGGGATTACTGGTGTGAGTCACGATGGCCAGCTACCTTTTATCAAGGTAAAGACTTCAGAGTGTTTCCATCTGTTGTTGAGGGAGCCTGGGAATTAGCCATGATTTGTGCCATCCATAGTTTTCTCTCCCAGACAATGGAAGGTCCACTTATCCTGGGGCTGGACAGCTGTGCACCAGTTGCTACACTGTGACTCCCAGAGCAGCCCTCGATGTATCTGTTTTTCCCTGGAACAACTGTGTCTACTTATTTTTGAGGTTGGTCAGAAAAAAATGTGCCTTTGCTACAAAGGATCCAGAGTTAGCAGCATAATTTTTTGTGTGTATGCTGGTCCTGGGGCTTGAACTCAGGGCCTGGGTGCTGTTCCTGAGCTTTTGTGCTCTAGAGGCTAGTGTTTCACCAATTTGAGCCACAGCTCCACTTTTAGTTTTTTGATAGTTAATTGGAGATATGAGTCTCATGGAGACAGATACTGGTGGCTCACACCTATAAGCTTAGCTACTTAGGAGGCTGAGATCTGAGGATCTGGGTTTAAAGCCAGCCCTAGCAGGAAAATCCAGGAGTATTTTATCTCCAGTTAACCAGAAAACCAGAAGTAGAGCTGTAGCTTGAAATGGTAGAGCACTAGCCTTGATCAAAAGAACTCAGGGATAATGCCTAGGTCTTGAGTTCAAGCCCCATGACCAAAAAAAAAAAAAAGTATTATGGACTTTCCTGCCTAGGCTGGCTTTGAACCATGATCCTCAAATCAGCCTTCAGAGTAGCTAGGATTACTGGTGCCTAGCTATGGAGCTGGATTTTTCTTTCTTCTTCTTTTTTTTAATGCCAATCCTGGGCTTGAACTCAGGGCCAGGGTGCTGTTCCTAAGCTTTTTTGCACAAGACTAGTGCTCTACTACTTGAATGAAAGCTTCACTTCTGGCTTTTTGGTGCTTAATTAGAGATGAGTCTTATGGGCTTTCCTGCCTGTGCTAGCTAAGAACCAGGATGCTCAGATCTCAGTCACCTGAACAGCTAGGATTACATATGTGAGCCACCAGCACCTGGCTTGGAACTGAATTTTTAACAGCTCTACTAACTGGGTTTTAGCTCTGATATTTACTTGCTATATGACATTGGATCAGTAACAACCTCCTTAGTTTAATTCATAGTGAAATGGCAGAGATACCTTCTTCATAGACCCACTTTAGGGTTGTTTAACTTATGTGAAGCACTAAGTGCCTTTCTAGGCATATAGTAGGTACTCAATCTTAGAACTCTGGAAGCCTTGGGATACCTGGGAGATATTGGCAGAATACTGTCCAGGCAGGGACAGCTTCATAGCAGCATGACCTTGCTCAGGTCATGTGCTTAGTTTTATGCTGAGCTGTTGCCACATTAGAATTCTAGATTTTATTTATTTTTTTATACAGGGGTGCAAAAACACCTCCAGTCCCTCCCCTCCTTTCCCCCCCCCTTTTTTTTTATTGTGAAAATACTGTACATGGGCAAGATAATGAGTACATTTCTTATCAAGCATTGTAGCCTCCTCCTTTGTTTCCCCTTCCCATTCTCCCCCTGTCCTCCCCAATCCTCCCTGTCTCCCTCCCCTTCCTCCCCGCCCCCCCGCACGAAAGTTGTAAAGTTCCTTTTCAACATAACAACTTGTACATCTCATTGTTGCAATGGGTCCACCTGTATCCCTATTTAAACGATTTATTTTTCCCCTTCCCCTCCACAAATTATACCGACATCAAATACAGTGAAAGCAGGGGTTATACTGTGGGGGAGGGACATACAAAGCAACAAAGAAATAATCTTATAAATGCGTTAGAAACAATCACATGAAAGAAAAAAACATTTGAATACATATCTTAGGGTTCATTTTCCTAACATCACCTTATCTGACCTTTTCTGTTTGACTCAGACATATACTAGATATTGCAAATAAGGGAAACCATGGGACCTATGTTTCTTTGGGCCTGGCTTACTTCACTTAATATAATTTTTTCCAAGCCTTTCCATTTCCTAACAAATGGGGCATCTTTTTTTTTTTTAATTATTAATTACTTTTTTAGCTGGGGTAGGTACTGGGTAAGTGCCAGGTAAAGGCCTGGGTGTTCTCCCTTAGCTTTTTCCCTCAAGGTTGTCACTCTACCACTTGAGCCACAGTCTATTTCTGACTTTTTATTTTTTTATTTTATTTATTGTTTTGGGGGGGTCTGGTTGTGGGGCCTGAACTCTGGGCCTGGGCACTGTCCCTCAGCTCTTCAGCTCAAGGCTAGCGCTCTACCACTTGAGCCACAGTGCCACTTCCAGCTTTTTTTTCTTTTTGCTTATGTGGTGCTGAGGAATCAAACCCAGGGCCTCATGCATGCAAGGCAAGCACTCTACCACTGAGCCACCTTCCCTACCCCATATTTCTGACTTTAGTAGTTAATTGGGGATAGAATTCTCATGGACTTTCCTGCCCAGGCTGGCTTCAAACTGTGATGCTCTGATCTCAGCCTATTGAGTAGTTAGGATTACAGGCATGAGCCATAAATGCCCAGCCTCTGTTACTAACTTTTTTTTTGTTGTTGTTATTAACTTTTTGAATAAGGCCTCCCTTTGTGCCCAGGCTGGTCTGGACTGCCATTCTCCTATTTATGCTTCTTGCAAAGCTAGGATGACGGATGACCACAGCAACCAGTTTTTGTTGTTGTTATTGTTGTTATTGTAGGACTTGAACTTTGGGCCTGGGCACTGTCCTTCAGCTCTTCAGCTCAAGGCTAGCGCTCTACCACTTAAGCCACAGTGCCACTTCCAGTTTTCTGGTGGTTTATTGGAGATAAGAGTCTCACAGACTTTCCTGCTCTGGCTGGCTTTGAACTGTGATCCTCAGATCTCAGCCTCCTGAGATCTGAGCCATCAACGCCTGGCTAGCAACGAGCTTTGTTATTGGTTGAAATGGAATCTCATGAACTTCTTGCCCAGGCTGGCCTTCATCCATGACTCTCCCAAACTCAGCCTCTTGATGAGCTAGGATTATAAACATGTATCACCACACCCAGATGGAAGTTTGGCTTTGGACTCAGAATCTTACATTTTTCACAGTGTTCACAAACCAGATAGCCAGTCTTGTCTTCATGAATGGGTTGAGCTGACCCTTCTTTTTCTTTTTCTTTTTTTTCTCTCTTTTTGATCTGAGACTGGGACTCAAACTCAGTACCTGCTGCTTTCGCTTATTGGTTAGCACTCTACCAACTGAGTTATACCTCCAACCTCATGGCTCTTCTTTTTGGGAGATATTCTACTACTGATTTCTTTCTTTTTCCCCCCCTTGTCATGGGGCTTGAACTCTGGGCCTGGGCTCTGCCCCTGGGTTCTTCAACTCAAGGCTAGTGCTCTACCACTTCAGCCTCAGCACACTTCTGGCTTTTTCTGCTTATATAGTGCTGAGGAATCGAACCCAGGACCTCATGCATGCAAGGCAAGCACTCTACCACTGAGCCACCTTCCCAGCCCCTCTACTACTGATTTCTTAGAGGATAATTCCCTCACTCATAGTTAATACATAAATGACCTATAGATGGGCTGGGAAGGTGGCTTAGTGGTAGAGTGTTTGCCTAACATGCGTGAAGCCCTAGGTTCAATTCCTCAAAACCATATAAACAGAAAAAGCCGTAAGTGGCGCTATGGCTCAGGTGCTAGCCTTGAGCAAAAGCAGCTCAGGAACAGTGCCTAGGCCCTGAGTTCAAGTCCCAGGATTGGCAGAAATAAAAAAAAATTACCCATTGATAAGCTAGGGTCAGCATCTTGGGGATGCTTATTGCCATTCTCAGGAAGTCTCTCAGGAATATTTTATATTATGCAGAATGTATTAGGTCCTGAGAAGTTAAGCAAGGCTGCTGAGGTTGAATAATGATTTAGAATTTGGTAATCAGAAAAAGATCTAGGTCAAAATTCTGCTCTGCCCTTCCTGGCTGAGTTCCTTGGGCAAGATAATGTCTTTGCTTTACTAATAAAATCTGTGTTGCAGAGAAATTACATTTTCCTTATTGGTAAAATATATGTCTCAAGGGAATGAGACAGAATTTATGGAAAATGCCTTTCACAGAGAGTCTAGCACATAGTAGGTGCTCAATCACCATGAATAATTCTAGTTCTTGCCCGAAGTAACAACAACAACAACAACAAAAAATCAAGGCACTGAGACTTGCAAGCCTCACTGCTACTAATAAAAGAAATAATATGATTTATTTTTTTTCACTACTGTTTTGGGGAAAGGCATGTGCTTCATAAATATGTATTGGAAAGTACTTAGCAAATGAGTTGAAATAATAAAAATATGTCAAAGTAAACAGCTCCTATAAATATGTCACTTGGTAGACAAATTATTGTTTTATTACTACTAAATACTACTGCTTGCTGAAAAGGATTTCAGATTACTTGCACAATGGGCACGTTATTGAGTGCTTCTGTGGCAGGGCATGATAAAGATGAAAAATAGTGATGGCGATAATGCCTCAGGTGGAGAGAGGAGGAATGTGGGTAAATACAGCTTTGAGGTCTCCTTGCTTCAGTGATGTACACATTACTTAGCAGTATTCCAACAATTTTGCATAATATAGACCAGAGAGCCCAGATAAAAAGATTTCCATGGGATGTCATGAAACCAGACTCTAATTATTGGATCCAACTAGTGGATTCAGTGCATTCCCTTTCCGAACTGAGCAGTCAGCTTGTAAACTAAGTTCACAAAAAGTCACCTCTGTCTCACCTCACTCTTGTTCCAGGCCTTTCTTATTTCTGTGACTGTAATTCACCAGAAGAAAGATGTGGTGGAGACGTTACCCTTCATTACAGCTCATTAATCTATTTGAGAAATAAGATGCTGGGCTCTGGTAGCTCATGCCTGTAATCTAGCTACCCAGCAGGCTGAGTTCTGAGGATCTTGGTTCAAATCCAGGCCAGGCATCCAAATCTGAAAGATTGTAACCTCCAATTAATAAACCAAAAGCTAGAAGTGGAGGTGTGGATCAAGTAGTAGAGTGCCAGCCTTGAGCAGAGAAAGCCAAGGGAGAATGTAAAGCCCTGAGTTCAAGCCCCAGTACCCAGTACCAAATTAAAAGCGTGGATGAGACAGAGAGACAGAGACAGATATAGACAGACAGAAATGGATTCTGGCTCAGGTCTGTCATCTTATACAGGAGTCTGAGATTTAGAGGATTACAGTTCAAAGCCAGCCCAGGCAGAAAAGTCATCTAGAACTTAATCTGCAAAATAACTAGCAAAAAGCAAGGTTGGAGATGTGGCTGAAGTGGTAGCCAATCAAGCACTGAGTTCAAACCTCAGTACTCCACTAGGGAAAGTAAAGCTCTGTGAAGAATGAAGAAGATAGGGAATTGCATCAAGTAAAGTTAGAAAAATAGCCAGGCAGGAAAGCAATGAGTACATTCAATTCCAGAGGGCAGGGGAGGGGGCTGTAGGTCAGTCTTTCCAGACATTAGATGGTGGAAAGAAATGGCTGCATAAGTCAGCTCTGCTTTTTTCTCTCTCTGTGAGTTTGGGTAAATTTCTTAATATGTAGATCTTCATTGACAACATGAGAATAATATTTTAAGTTGGATGGGTTGTTCTGAGGATTGGAAATTATGGTAATCGTAAAGTGAGTCTGATATGTACATATATTTTTATCTTACTTTTTCCTTCTGATGTTCCTTATTTTAAAATGCAAGGTGGCTGGGGATGTAGAGCGCTTGCCTACTATATGGAAGGATCTCCAGTGCACCCCCATATCCCCATGGGTGGGAACTCTGGGAGGTCTTGATTGGAGCCTAAAGCATAAAAAAGTGTGTCAGATAGCACTCAGAAGGAGGATTAGCATTTATATGGCATCTTTTTTGTCTGTTGTGGGGCTTGAAATCAGGGCCTAGGTGCTGTCCCTGAGCTTTTTCACTCAAGGCTAGTGCTCTACCACTTTGAGCCGCAACACCACTTTGGGTTTGTTTGTTTGTTTGTTTTCTTCCCTCCTTCCTTCCTTCCTTCCTTTCTTTCTTTCTTTCTTCCTTCCTTCCTTCCTTTCTTTCTTTCTTTCTTTCTTTCTTTCTTTCTTTCTTTCTTTCTTTCTTTCTTTCTTTCTTTCTTTCTTTCTTTCTTTCTTTCTTTCTTTCTTTCTTTCTTTCTTTCTGGTGGCTAACTGGAGATAAGAGTCTCACAGACTTTCCTGCCTGGGCTGGCTTCGAACCATGATCCTCAAATCTAGTCTTAAGAGTAGCTAGGATTACAGGTGTGAGCCACGAGCGCCTGGCTTGAGTAGATATCTTCTTTTCCCCCCATGCTGCCCTAGTCCCTTTAGGGTTTACCAAGCACTTAGCAAATCTGCTCATTTAATCCCAGGCCCATCTGTGTTCTGGGAGGAGGTTCAAGTTCAGAAGGTTAAATTCCTTACACAGCCAAGGACCCGTGGCCAGGGTGACTCCTTACACTGCGGAGTCTTTTTCATTCCACCACAGCCTTTCTCAGCAGGCTTCTCAGGTGATGCAAATCCAAGGGGACAAGCACAGAATCTGAGGTCCCACAGACCTGGCTCCTCATACCCACGGGTCTGGGGGACCTCGAATAAGCGGCTGAACCACGATGGGCTTGGGTTTCTTCCATTGTGAAACTGAGCAATCGTCACCTGCTCAGAGTTTTGCCCTGGCGAAGTGAGGTGCAGGAGCAAGAGCGAGGCAACTTTCAACCCTTTACTACAAAGCCTGAGTTCGGTGAAATTAAGGGACTCCCTCAAGGTCACCCACATCAGGAAGAGGACAGGCTCAGGGGAAGATTTCCCCCATCTTTCCTTCTGCAATGCGGTGGGCGCCCTGCTCCTGCAGGGGGCGCGCGCGGACGCCCCGCTCTAGCCCTCCGGCTCCACCAGGGGGCGCGCGTGGAGGGCTGCGCTCTAGCCCGCCGCGCGGCCGGCTTCTCTCTATGGCGGCGCGGGCGCGGCTGAGCGGGACGGGCTCCGGAGGGGGGGCGTGGCCCGGGGCTGGAGTGGGCGTGGCCTCGCTAGGCGGGGCGGGAGCGGCCGTTCCCTCCCCCCTCCCCCCCCCCCCCCCGTGGCAGCCTGGGGACGGGGGCGAGGAGGGGGGCGACTTCCTGGGGCCGCCCGTGAGGATGTCGCGACCTCCCCTGGTTGCCCCTCTGCCCCGGAGACACCGCGGCGGCGGAGCCTTCCACCTTTCTGCCTGAGGCGTCCGCGGTGGAGACCCGGTCCCGTCCCATTCCCAGGTGTGGGCCGGGCGGGCCGCAGAGGCAGGTGAGGCGGTGGCGCCGGGGTACGGGAGGCATCGGGCCTGGGGTGGGGGTCCGGCCGGGGCGCGCGGGGCACGCCGGCGGGGGTCGGAGCCGCCTCCCGTGTGGGAGGAACATCCTGGGTCTTGGCCCACGAGGGGTGGGGACGCTCCCTCCTCGCAGGGTCTCGGCCTACAGGGCAGCCCACATCAGTGCCACGGAAAGTTATCGAAGAGAGCTGCTCACCGGTGGGGCCAACAAACCAGGGACGAGTGTCCGAGACTGTCCCCAAGCGCTTCACAGCCGGCTTGTAGTGAAAGATGCCTCTTTGCACGGCAGGGGAAACTGAGGCAGATCTTCAGCGGGGGTGGGGGGTTGCCCCTTTCTAGTTGGAGGAGCCCCTCGGGGTTCCTGGTAGGGAGAGGTGTTCGGTGGAGGGAGATTTGGAGCTCGGAGGTTCGATGGAGAAGTTTGGGTCGGCTGTCCGTCCCTTGGGAGTCGTCCTCTTGTTCAAGTGTCTGTGTGTGTGTCTGTGTGGTCATGGCCAAGACGGAGAGGGAAGTTGGGGCCTCTCTCCAGCTGGCTGCCCGGGAGACATTTGACCAGGCATGGGGAAGCCTGGCAGCCCCAAGCCTCTGCTGGCATCTGTGGGCTCAGAGCTTGACTTCAGACTGGCAGTTGAGAGCACAGTGTATTTCTCCACTGTGTTGGTCTGTCATTGGTTGGGGCGGGGACGGACCTGCTTAGTGTAATCAAGGAAACGAGTACCAGGCTCCTTCCAGCCCCACACCTATCCTGAGGAGGAGAATTATTGGCGTGCAAATAAGGTTTTACCCACAACGATCCCTTTGCTCCAGGGTTAAAGGCCAGCATTCCTGCACTGAACTGACATCCCCAGTGCACGCGGCCTTCTAAGAAATAAGTAAGTTCCTTATGCATTCTTTTGACTGGTGGTTTGGGGACTAAGCGACTTCCTGCCACCCACTCTTGCTACCCTGTTTAAGAACCTCGTGGTTCTTCCAGGGGCAGTTTAGGATACTGAAATGTGGGCAAGGTTGCTCAGGTAACTTTTTCTTTTCTTATCTTTCCCTTCCCTTCCTCTCCCACCTCTCTTCTTCCTCTTCTTCCTCCTCTTCCTTCTTCTTTTATGGGAATGAGAACTGTCAAGGGGATGTGGTCCAGGGTTGTGTTTATAGACAGCTCTAGGACTGGAAGGTGGCCATGATATTACCTTTCAGGTTTGACAACTCATTTATCCTTTTCTTTAGTTGCATTATCTTTTAATTTTGAGGTGGCAAGCATTCTTGGAGCTTTTTTTTTCTCTTCATATTTGTCTCGTGAAACTTTTTTTTTTTTTTTGTCGGTCGTGGGGCTTGAACTCTGGGCCTGGGCGCTGTCCCTCAGCTCTTCAGCTCAAGGCGAGCACTCTACCACTTGAGCTACAGTGCCACTTCCGGTTTTCTGGTGGTTTATTGGAGATAGGAGTCTCAGGGTCTCTCCTGCCCGGGCTGGCTTTGAACCGCGATCCTCAGATCTCAGCCTCCTGAGTAGCTAGGATTACAGGAGTGAGCCACCAGCGCCCGGCTCTCGTGAAACTTTTTTGTGAACTTCCCAACTTGACTTAGGATTACCATCTAAAAGGTTGGATTTTTTTTCCTTAAATTTGAAAATGTTTTAATATTGTGAGATTTCAGAGTATAATCCAAAAGGTTGAGTTACTTATATAAGTTTGGATAGTGTACCTAACGGTTGTAGATTGATATGGCAGGGCTATTGATGTCCTTGTCATCCTGGACAGAGAGACAGACAGATGTATGGATGGACACACATTTTATCTATTTACAGCAATGAAAACTTATTGTTTTCATTCGGATCAGCTGTTAACTTATTGTTTACATTGGGATGGGAGGGTTGTAAATCCTCTAAACTGACCAATTTAACTCACTGCTGAAATAATACAAAAAGAGAAAGCTGTTTGTAAAAAATGTAATTAGTTGTTTAACTTACTTTTGGCTCTGCTTAGTGTGCCTGAAGGGAATACTTCCTGAGGGGCTTTTAAGATAGCCTTGGGAAAGGCATTTTATTTGATGGGTGTTTAAGGACTCTACCCTAACTAAAAGAGTCACAATTTGTTTTCTAATTACTGTGCATTGTGATGTTGATACTGCCATACCAATCGGAGGCCCAGACACCCGGTTCTCTCTAGAAATACCAACCTAAACCTAAATTGTATTTGGGGGACTAATTTCACCTTGATTTTATTCTTGTAGTAGAATCTTGAATACTTCAATTGTCTTAATGGTAGATTAGAGACTTTTATACCACACTTGTACTGGCAGTGGGTTTATGTTTGGGAAGAAAGACTTCACCTCTGAATCTTGGAATTTCATAATCTCTGCAGTACAGAATTAGGATGTACCTTAGAACGTGTTGAGGACAGTTCAGAATGCTAGAGGTGACACTCAAGGGAGGAGCTGCCTTTTTTCTTCTCTCCTTCTCCCTCTCTTCCCTCTTAATGTGCCCTAGGACCTTGTACATGCAAGGCCAGCACTTTCCCTCTGAGCAGCCACTCCCAGCAACTTGGTTATTTTTCCTTGGTTGTTGGTTATTGGTAATTGTTTGTTATTTATTTAAGAATGATTATGGCAGTTGTAAGAACAATTTTTCCATATACAAACACACAAACTCCCATTCTTAAATAGACATGTTCTGGTTCTTGGGAAAGTAGAGGGGAACAGAAAAGGAATAGGCTATACTCAATTGTCAACAGGTGAGTACTGTTTATTGAGAAATAGCAAGGGGCACAGACCTTCCCGAAGGTTTGGAGGTTGTGCAAGAGACTGGATTTTTGGGTGGGCTTATATAGGGTTTAATAAGGAGGCAGAAAATAAAAAATGGGTTATGGTCTCTTGGAGGCCAAGGTCAGTGGCCTTGGCCAGGCTCAGAGTGGAGTGCTCCATCTGGGGTGGGGGTGGGGGCTATTGTTTCCTGGGGGCCAAGGTTGGAATGACCTGCTTGCCAACTAGCACTGAAGCACACACTTGGTGCTTTGCTTGACCCTGGGGAATAAGGCAGGCCTCAATTCTTCATATTCCATCTTTAGATACATAAAACGATTGGGAGAGGCAAGTCCTTCACTAGTCAGTTTTTTGTTTTGTGACTTTATTAGTAGTGGAGTTTTAAAGCTCTAAAACAAGTAGAGCTCTTACTAGGATGCCTGTCTCGTGTTTATGGACTTCAGCTCTCCCTGTTCCCAGGATTTAACAGTTGCTGTGGTCAGGACAGTGGTCACTTCTAATCCTGTTACACCAGTATTATTTTAAACCCTTTATCCTTTCTCTTAAGATTCAAGTTCTTCCTTTGCTTTTTGTATTCAAGAAGAATATTCCACATTTTTTTACACATTCTGAAATAGTGCTAAATGGGAGCTCTGTATGTTTTAAAACATTTTTTTTTCTTTCAAAGCACACACCAAATCTGCATTTATTCTGGAAAGAAACCAGCTCTTTGAATTTGATTGTAAAACCAAAGCTGGTTTTTCTAGCTTTCTGCCAATAGGAAAACCACCTTAACCTCTTGTTACTTTCTGGTTTTGCCAGTTTAGCGACTAGTCACTAGTAGTGAATGATGGCCCAGTGGCATTAAGAGATCCTGAAGTCTCCTTTCATCAAAGGAAGACCACGTTGTAATGAGTGTAGCTTGTTTTATTGCAAGGAGTTCCCCAAAGCCAGCCAGCCACTCCTTGAAGGATGTGGTATCTGGCAGTTTGTAACTGAGACACCTAGGCCTTTAAAAGTGCACATTTAGGTGGGCACTGGTGGTTTATACCGATAATTGTAGCCACTCAGGAGGCTGAGATCTGAGGATCACAGTTTGAAGTTGGCTTAGGCAGCAGGAAATGTTTTTGTGTTTTGGTTGGTTGTGGAGCCTGAACTCTGGGGCTGGATGCTGTCCCTCAGTTCAAGGCTAGCACTCTACCACTTGAGCCACAGTGCCACTTCCAGCTTTTTCTGCTTATGTGGTGCTGAGGAATTGAACCCAGGGCCACCTTCCCATCTCCTGGCAGCAGAAAAGTTTGTAAGGCTCTTTTCTCTGATTATCTATCAAAAAGCTGAAAGTGGAGCTGTGGCTCAAATGGTAGAATGCCAGCTTGAGTGAAAAAACTAAGGCACAGTGCCTAGGTTTTTAGTCCAAGCCCCAGTACTTTCACATACACACATATACACATTTTTTTAAGAGTGCAGATTTCTGAGTTCCACCTCCTAGAGATTTTGATTGGTTAAAAAATCTCATGTAGGGCTGGGAAGGTGGCTCAGTGGTAAAGCGCTTGCCTTGCATGCATGAGGCCCTGGGTTTGATTCCTCAGCACCACATAAGCAAAAAAGAAAAAAGCCAGAAGTGGCGCTGTGGCTCAAGTGGTAGAGTGCTAGCCTTGAGCTGAAGAGCTGAGGGACAGCGCCCAGGCCCAGAGTTCAGGCCCCATGACTGGACCAAAAAAAAAAAAAAAAAATCTCATGTAAGCTGGGCGCTGGTGGCTCACACCTGTAATTGTAGCCACTCAGGAGGCTGAGATCTGAGTTCAAAGCCAGCCCAGGCAGAAAAGTCCATGAGATTTTTTATCTCCAATAAACTACTCAAAAGGCCAGAAGTAGTGCTGTGGCTCAAGTGGTAGAACACTAGCCTTGAGTACAGAGAGGCTCAGGGACAGTGTCCAGACCTTGAGTTCAAGACCTAGGACCAGCAAAACCCCAAGAACAAACAAACAAAACCAAACCCTTGCAGGAGCTGAGAAGGTGGCTCAGTGGTAGAGTGCTTGCCTCGCATGCATGAGGCTCTGGGTTCGATTCCTCAGCACCACATAAGCAGAAAAAGCTGGAAGTGGCTCTGTGGTTCAAGTGGTAGAGCGCTAGCCTTGAGCTGAAAAGCTGAGGGACAGTACCAGGGCCCAGAGGTTAGGCCCCATGATCAACAAAACAAAACAATTTTGTTCTTCAGGTGGTCCTGAGAAGCAACCTCATTTGGGAATGATGTGTGGCTGTGTCCATATATTCATATACTTTTTCTATATGTACATCAAGCCCTTATGGAACTTGGAGTTCTCTTCTTTAAAAATAAAGTTGATATTGAGCATACTTAAGTTCTTTATAAATTGGTAGTCTCACTAGTAGTACCATTGTGCTGTCCTCGGTGCTTGATGTACTAGAAGAGCCCATTTCCTAGTCATACTGGACAACAAAGAGCTTTTATAACTTTTATGTAAATTGCTTTAGAGCAAGGCCCCTCTGCTGCATTATCTGTCAGGAGTCACAAGGGAGGGTTTTTGGTGAAAGTGATAATGTGGAAACCACTGGAGGTCTGAATAGGGAGGTGAGTCCAGTTATAACCAGCCTAGGTAGGATGAGAGGGATGCCTGGGGATTCTCTGTAGACTTTTACAATGAAGCCAGTGTGCCAGCTGCTTCATTATCCACAGCCAAAGCCTTTATTGAAAATAATAGATGCTTACTAGTCAATAAAAGTGAGTTTCAGATTCTTTGCTGAGTTTATGACCTCCAGAAGCATCTGAGTTAAAGTAGAATTAGGTGCTAGGTACAATATGGAATTAAATTTGGCTTTAGGAAGCAGACTGACAGTTTTTTGTTTGTGCCAATACTGAGGCTTGAACTCAGGGCCTGTGTGCTTTCCCTTAGGTTTTTCTGCTTAAGGCTGGCATTCTACCACTTGAACCACAGCTCAGCTTCTGGCTTTTTTTCTGCTAAGAGATAAGTCTCAGATTTGTCTGGTTTTGAACTGAAATCCTCAGATCTCAGCTTCTTGAGTAGCTAGGATTATAGACATGAACCACTGACTCCTGGCTCAGAGTAATTGTTTTAGATCCCAGCTTCTCTTTCTTCTTCACCTTGCTGTTTTAGGAAAATTACTTTTTTTAAAAATAAAATGGCAATATTGGGGCTTGAACTCAGGGTCTGGCACTCTTACTTAGCTTTGTTGTTGTTGTTGTTAAAGGCAAAAAAGAGTCTCTTGCATTTATCTACCTTGGCTGACTTTGAATGGTGATCCTCAGATTTTAGCCTTCTAAGGAGCTAGAATTAAAGGTATGGGCTACCAGCGTTGGGCTTGAGATGTGACTATCTATCTGTCTATCTGTCTATCTATCTACCTATCTATCTATCTATCTATCTACCTTTCTTTCTTTCTTTCTTTCTTTCTTTCTTTCTTTCTTTCTTTCTTTCTTTCTTTCTTTCTCTTTCTTTCTTTCTTTCTTTCTTTCTTTCTTTCTTTCTTTCTTTCTTTCTTTCTTTCTTTCTTTCTTTCTTTCTTTCTTTCTTTCTTTCTTTCTTTCTTTCTTTCTTTCTTTCTTTCTTTCTTTCTTTCTTTCTTTCCCAGTCCTGGGACTTGAACTCAGGCCTGGGTGCTGTCCCTGAGCTTTTTTGCTCAAAGCTAGTGTTCTACCACTTGAGCAACAGCTCCACTTCCAGCTTTTTGGTTGCTAACTGGAGATAAGATTCTCACAGACAGGGCTGGGAAGGTGGCTCAGTGATAGAGCGCTTGCCTTGCATGCCTGAGGCCCTGGGTTCGATTCCTCAGCACCACATAAGCAAAAAAAAAAAAAAAAAAAAAAAAAAAAAAAAAATCTCACAGACTTTCCCGCCCAGACTGGCTTTGAACTGAGATCCTCAGATCTCAAACTCCTGAATAGCTAGGATGATAAGTGTGAGCCACTAACAGTAGGTTTAAGATGTATTATTATTATTATTATTATTATTATTTTATTGTGAAAATACTGTACAGAGCGGTTACAATTACCTGGGCAAGATAATGAGTACATTTCTTATCAAGCATTGTTGCCTCCTCCTTTGTTTCCCCTTCCCATCTCCTAAGATGTAGTTTTAAATCCAGCCCCCTACTCAGCTCTTGCAGAGAGTGTAAGAAAGAGTGAGGACTAAAGCTAAGAGCCAAAGAATATATATGGGCAAGAAAAAATGACTCATAGGACAATTAACAATCCTATAAAAGAATTTTTCAGAATGGGTTGTTGGCATGTGCCCAGTTATTATCAGCTGGAATAAATTACTAACACTATCCAAATTCTGCTGTATGTATTTGGACGGTAGCCCAGGAGCTCTGATTTGGATAGGAGGTATTGAGGGTGGCCCCATTAAGTAATACCTGGCATCCATTTCTTTATTCTCCTTTCTCTCTTTAGGGCTTTTTCTTTCCCTCTCTCCTTTTCCTTCTTTCAAGCTGCCTTTCCCTCAACTTGCCAATCAAGTCATAATAGTCCTAGGCTGAGCCTCTGGTTTCCAGTTGCTAACACCTGTCTCCCAGCTAAATGAATGGGCTCTTTTGTAGGCAGGACATTAAAGAAGCTGATTAGTACAATCCTGGCTTAAAGGGTCCATTAGTAATACCACATATGTAAATTGTGGCATGATTTAAAGCCATTGTAGAGATTAGTTTCTTATACTATGTATTTTTTATATTGGATTATAGTGTCAGTTGAATATTTGGATCTAAACTATGAATCTGTTTATTGCCTAAACAGGCTAATTTCTGTCATTGATTTGAATCATTTATATTCTATAGAAGTTCTTACCCTTAAGGGCCTTTGTATTGTTCACTAAATGTCTAGTGTGTAATACAATTAAAGTTTTGTTCACTGAACTGCTGACATAATTAGTTTAATTTCTGCTCCTTTATATATTCCTGTTGGCAGCTGGAAAATTAAAATACTAGATGTTGCATAAAACTGCTTTTTTTGAGCTGTGATTTTACTGTCAGTTGAATGGACTTAGGCCCAAGGGTACATTTTTTTTTTAAGATGTCTTATTCAACTTTCCTGTAATAGTCTTTCTCTCTATAGAATTAATGTATTAAGACACATAATTGGCTATTTAGGCATTCAGAAGAGACAGTGTTTGGCCTTTTTACCCTGTGATTATATTTCTTCCTACATCTCTTTTGAGGAAATGTGTATAATTTTTGGAAACTCTTAAGTATATTACAGTTACATGAGCATGGGAACTTTTGCAAAGACTCGAGAATGGAGTGGTTTTCCCTGATAAGCCTGTATTATTTAATCCTCTCTGCAAATGGCTGGTCTGTTCTTTTGAGATCACAGCACTGGTAGACCTGATGTGACAGTAGGGAGCTGTGATGCCCGGTAAATCCTGTGCTCGTTCCTCCTCGTGTTTTGCAGAGATGGCTCTGGTCTTCAGGAACTGAGCCTGCTCTCAAGGAGACTTTACATTTAATTACGCTAATCCCCATTTCATTTCCTTCAGGATTCCTAGAAAGGTCCTTACCAGACTGCTGATTTCATGGCTGCGACCTACACAGGTTTTTATCTGTGTTAGGGCAAGGCTGCTAGCCTTTATTTTTTACTTATTGATGATTTTAATGAATTGACCTTGGTCTGGTAGTTTCTCCATTCTCCTGTCTTATAAAAAGGCCCAAACTAACCCTGCCTTCCTCCCTCCTTTTTTTTTTTAATGCTAGTACTGGGATTGAACTCAAGGGTCTGGGCATTCTCCGTTAGCTTTTTCTCTCACAGTTTGTGCTCTATCACTTGAGCCACAGCTCCCCTTCCTGAATTTGGGTAATTAATTAGAGATGAGTTTCATGGACTTTACTGCCTGGGCTGGCTTTGAACTGTGATCCTCAGATCTCAGCTGCCTGAGTGGCTATGACTACAGGCATGAGACACCGGTGCCCAGCCATAATCATCCTTTCATCTGCCTAGTATGTGTGGAAGCCTTGAGTTCAAACTCCAGTACTGGCTGGGAATGTGGCTTAGTGGTAGAGTGCTTGCCTAGCATGCATGAAGCCCTGGGTTTTTGATTCTTCAGTGCCACATAAACAGAGAAAGCCACAAGTGGCACTGTGGCTCAAGTGGTAGAGTGCTAGCCTTGAGCAAAAGAAGCTAAGGGACAATGCCCAGTCCCTGAGTGCACGTCCCAGGACTGGCAGAAAATAGAAAAAAGAAAAACTCCAGGACTACAAAAAAGAAAGAAAGACAAGCAAAAAGAAATGAAAACTTCCCTGTTGTCTTCGTAACCTAATCTTTTAGATTCATTAGACTGAATTTGAGGACATTTGAATTGTTTAATAATTATTGGTGGGAGATGAGGTATGGTTGTGTTGTTGATCTCGAGCAGTGGGCTCAGTGATCTTATGACCTCAGCCTCCAGAGTAGCTATGAGTTTTGGATTTTGTTGAGCTGGAATTAATATGGGTCTTCTCTGAAGCTACATGTTGGTTAAACCTGGTCTCCTAGCATACATTCACATAGCTTTTCTAGAATTGAATCTAAATATAGGGTTTCATCGTCTCTGGGCTGAGGAGTTGGACAGTTGTTTGTAACCGCTGGATTCCTTCTGAGAGTAGCTGTGGCCACCCCCACTTGCAGCCGGTAAGACTTGCTGAAACATTTTCACTGTCTGCATTCTCTATAAAGAAAGCAGCCGAGTCATCCTGAAACGTGTCTGGAAGCTAGGCCAACTGAAACACTGGCCTAAGCGTTAACTGCACTTCATTAGTAATCAGCACCCTTGTTTACTTGTAACTTCTGGATTATGCCAAAAGGTTTAAAAGGAAGAAAAGCTTTTTTTAAGAAATGGGGCATTCTCTTTTCTATCTTTCCTTCCTGTTTTATTCTTTTTTTGCTTTCCAGTGTCAGTACTGATCACAAGGACCAAGAATTCATACATATTATCTTAATAGTATAAAATATGTAGGAATACCCCACGAATTTTTTTTTCATAATGATTAAGATACATGCTTTAGAAATAACCAAATGGTGCTGTTGACTTCTCCCAGTGGTGAATGAGTACTGCAGGGCCAATTGCAGTTAGGTTGGCTTATGTGCTCTGAACCATGCTGCATTATTATCTTACAAGGTGTGGATGAAGGTGACTGATCTATAAGCCTTTTATTTACTTCTTCATTTTTGCAGCATTGGGATCTAAACTTCGAGCTTCTTAACTTGCTGGCTTAATTCACAGATGGCACATGACCATTTAAATCACCCCTCCAGCCCTGTTTTTTGCTGGCTTTTTTAGAAATGGAGTCTTGCCAGTTTTTCTGCCTGGGGCTTATCTCAAGCCACAATCATCTAGATATCAGCCTCCTGAGCAGCTAGGAATATAGGCATGAGTCACTTTTATTTGAAAATGTTGGACAAGGGAGAGGTATAACTTGGGGAAGGAGGGCAGAGTGTTGTAGGCTCTAGCAAGGGTGGATCAACTGAAGTTTAGGCTAGTTTTGAGGAGTAATTTACTTAGTCAAGGGTGGTTCTCAGACAAGGAATTGTTGCAGATAAGTAGCCATGCATGGACAATTTGGATTTTTAACTAGGGGTGGAAAGGACCAGGCTAAGAAGGTGTCATGAGAAGGAGTAATTTTGGGGACAATAGAAAGTTCTGAGTCCAGGTCCTCAAGTTTGTCTACATTTCTATGTTTTGGCAAGGCGAGATTTGAGCACAGTTCTTGGTGGTTAGGAGAGTTTATATATTCTTCTGGGCTAGCTGATATACCTTAGCCAGTGTTTACTCAGTGGGAGAAAGGGGTCTGTCAGAATATTTGTGGAACAGAGCCCTCTGCCTTCCCAACCCACCCTTGACCTTATAGTTGGAGTACAAACTCCAGGTGACCAAATCATCACCTCTAATCCCTGAACCTGCTCAGGGTTACCTAACGTTGAGCCTTTCACTTGGTTGCAGGCCAGCAGCTGGCCTGCTGACAGCGAGGCCACTGTTAATGGGGGAAATGCAGATGACAGTTCTGTAGTTCTCTTCCAGATGGTCTTCATCAGATTCCCAAATTGCCATTACCTGATGGAATCTTTTCTATAGCACACCACACATCTCCTGTAGTACCCACACTGATATTAGAAATGAAAATAGATGTACAGTTATAGCTAATTTGGTTTTTATTAGACGTACAGGCTGTCCAGAGTGTTATTTGTGGAAATGCTAGCAAAAAGCCACCTGAAATTTTTCTCCTTGTCTCATCTTTTTAGAAATATCACAAACATTGTAAAAAAAGAAGTCTCTAGGACTGGAAGTGTAACACTGTGGCAGAACCCTGGCCTAGCATGTGGGAAGCCTTGGAGTTTAATCCCCAGCACTATGAGGCGGGAGGAGAAGAAACACTCTAGGAAAGAGGGCTTTTTTTTTTTTTTTTGTCGGTCCTAGGGCCTGGGTACTGTCCCTTCTGTCCCTCAGCTCTTCAGCTCAAGGTTAGTGCTCTACCAACCACTACCACTTGAGTCACAGTGCCACTTCTGGTTTTCTGGTAGTTTATTGGAGATAAGAGTCTCATGGACTTTCCTGCCTGGGCCAGCTTTGAATTGTGATCCTCAGATTTCAATCTCCTGAATAGCTAGGATTATAGGCATGAGCCGCCAGTGCACAGCAAAGAGGGCTTTTGGTTTGTTTTTTTTGGATGAGGAGCTTGGGGCTTGAACTTAAGACCTTGGTGTTGCCCCTGAACTTTTGTGCTCAATGCTAGTACTCTACCACTTGAGCCACAGCTCTATTTCTGGTCTTTTGGTGTTTAAGGAGATGAGAGTCTCACTGATTTTCCTGCCTGGGCTGGCTTTGTACCATGATCCTCTGGTCTCAGCTTCCTGAGTAACTAGGATTATAGGTGTGAGCCATCAGCTCCTGGCAGTTCAAGAGTTTTCGTCATGTCAAGAAAGCAAATTTTAGCCAAGTGCTCATAGCTTACACTTTTAATCCTTGCTATTTAGGAGGCTGAGCTTGGGAGGATCAAGGTTCACAGCCAGCTCAGGGAAGAAAAGTCATCAAGACTCCCATCTCCAAAATAACCAGAAAGGCTGGGTTAGAAGTGTAGCTCAAGTGATAGAGTGACAGACTAGTAAGTGTGAGGCCTTGAGTTCAAACCCTAGTAACAGGAAAAAGAAAAAAAAAAGGTGTTTTTTGTTTTTGTTTTTTGCCCGTTGTGGGGCCTGACCTCTGGGCCTGGGCGCTGTCCCTCAGCTCTTCAGCTCAAGGCTAGCGCTTCACTTCCGGCTTTTTCTGCTTATGTGGTGCTGAGGAATCGAACCGAGGGCCTCATGCATTCAAGGCAAGCACTCTACCACTGGGCCACCTTCCCAGCCCAAAAGGTGGGTTTTTAACACCATAATATATAGTTAATTGTGTCATTCATTCATTCATGCATTCATTTTATTTGAGACTGGGTTTTGTGTTATATAGCTTAGCTTGTCTTGAACTTGAGATCCTGTGTCTCAGTCATCATGTGTGCCACCATGCTCAGTTTGTAGTTAAATATGTGTATTTTAATATCATTGAGTCTTCCTTACCAAATGACGGAAAGTTAAAAATTGCAGTTGCATATTATAAATGTTATAAAGGTATATTAAGAGCTAGGCTCCAGTGGCCCATACCTTTAATCCTAGCTACTCAAGAGGCTGTGATCTCAGGATCGAAGTTCAAAGCCAGCCCAAGCAGGAAAGTCTGTGAGATTCTTATCTCGAGTTAACTACCAAAAGACCGGAAATAGAGCTGTGGCTCAAGTGGTAATAGTGCTAACAAAAGTTCCAGTACACACACACACGTAAAAAGCTGGGTTTGTCACCAGTGGTTTGTCTGTAATATCAGCTACTCAGAGGCTAAGATCAAGATGATCTGAATTTGAAGCCAGTCCAGTCTGAAAAGGTTCAGCTCAAATTCAGCAGCAAAAACAGGGGTTAGAGGACTGGCTCAAGTGGTAGAACACCAGCTGTGAGCCAAGCACCAGAGACTGACTTCAGACCCCACCCAGTACAGGTTAAAAATAATGTTGCTGTTACTTCTTTTTTTTCCTTTTTTTTTTTTTTTTCCAGTCCTGGGGCTTGAACTCAAGGCTAGCGCTCTACCACTTGAGCCACAGTGCCATTTCTGTCCTTTTCTGCTTATGTGGTACTGAGGAATCAAACCCAGGGCTTTCATGCACGCTAGGCAAACACTCTACCACTAAGCCACATTCCCAGCATCCTGATGTTACACCTTAGCTTTAGATTCCTTCAGAACAGTAATGACAGAGTTGGCACTTAATGGCATGAAAAGTTGGTGTTTCTTAAACTGTGTGAAAGTTTTCTTCCTCCTTCCAGATTGTTGCTCACCAATATTTTTGTGAAAATACAAGGAAAAATGGATTCCTAGGAAAGTCATGCACTTGGGTGTCATCCCAGTGTCAGTGCTGTGCAGTTTCTAAGTGCTGCTTATCTTCACAGGGGCCTTTAACATGTGGGTCCCCATGTATTCTTTGAATAGTATTGTTCTAGATGGTTCTGAGAATGTTGTAGGAACTTGACAGCATTTTCTTCCTGGCACCACTTGTCACTGAGCTATCTAGAACTCCTAGTCCTCCCTGGGGAGGACTAGGACACCATCACTTGGTGACTTCCTAGCTCAGAACCACAGATTTTTTTTTTTTTTGTCGGTCGTGGGGCCTGAACTCTGGGCCTGGGCACTGTCCCTCAGCTCTTCAGCTGTAGACTAGCGTTCTACCACTTGAGACTTAGCCCCACTTCTAGCTTTTTCTGCTTATGTGGTGCTGAGGAATAGAACCCAGGGCCTCATACATGCAAGGCAAGCACTCTACCACTGAGCCACCTTCCCAGCCCCAGAACCACAGATTTAATACTAATGAGGCTTAGAAGGAAGGAGATTACCTTCAATGTATTTTAGAGTAAATTGAAGCCAGCCTGGTGGCTCAGGCCTCCACTCCCAGCTACTGTGGAGGTGGAGATTGGGAGAGGAGATATAGAACTAGAGGATCACCATCCAGGCATGGTAGTACATGCCTGTGATCCAGTGAGAGGAAGCTGTAGGTAGGACTAGAAGATCTGGGTCAATACTGGCCCCAGTCAAAACCTTAAGATCCTATCTGAAAATAAAGTTAAAAAAAAAAAAAAAGGGAGTTGGGGCTAGGGATCAAGTGATAGAGTGCTTGCCTAGTCAGTAAAGCCCTGACTGTTCAAATGTCAGTACTGCAAACAAACAAATAAAAGATTAAACTGATAATTTATGTTTGGTGCCTGTCTCACAAGGCTTATTCAGCACTTCTGACTAAACACTAGAAAGAAGTTTCCAACTTCTTGGTCTATAATTTAACTCACAATTAATAAAGATACTTAAAGAGGGGGAACAGAAAATAAAATTTTGTAGTGTGCAGTTTCTTTTAGGGACTTCAGCTTTAATTTTGTTTTTATTTTGGCTTTCTGAAAACTTATTAATAGTTTAGGAAAAAGTGTTATTAATGTGTAAAGCTATACTGTCAAAATTAGCGTCACTCTGAGGTTGGGAGAAGAATCTTTCCATGCAATACTTTTTGTTCTGGTTTGATTGCTTAGCTGGATGAAATGTCGAACTTGATAGATCATTGGAGCGTTATTTTGGTAGTTAAACAATAATGAAGCTGTTTGGGTGTTTGTGGGGAACACTGCTTCCTGTGTCTGGACTTTGCACTGGTGTTTCAATTGTTGAGTAGCAAGGCTGGTAAGAAAATGCAGCTTCTGTGGCTCCTGACCCAGCTGTCTAAACTCCTGGCTGTGCCGGGGCCTTTGGACAAGCATTGCTTAATGCTTTTGGAAACAGTTTATGTTTCTGATTCCATGAATGTCTATTGTTGCCTGAGTAGATGAGCAAACTAGAAAGGGGAGAAAGGTATTGCATTGTGTCTAGGTCATTCTAGTGAGGTAAGTTTCTTTCTTTCTTTCTTTCTTTTTCTTTTTTTTATTGCTGGTCCTGAGGCTTGAACTCTGGGCCTAGTGCTGTCCCTGAGCTCCTTTATGCTCAAAGCTAGCGCTCTATCACTTGAGCTACAGCACCACTACCAGCTTTTTATTTTTTTGTCAGTTGTGAGGCTTGAACTCTGGGCCTAGGCACTGTCCCTCAGCTCTTCAGCTCAAGGTGATTATCACTTGAGCCACAGTGCCACTTGCGGTTTTCTGGTGGTTTATTGGAGGTAAGAGTTTCATGGACTTTCCTGCCCCGGCCTGGCTTTGAACTGCAATCCTCAGACCTCAGCCTCCTGAGTAGCTAGGATTACAGGTATGAGCCACTAGTGCCCGGCTCACTACTAGCTTTTTTTCTGTGATTTAATTGGAGAGAAGAGGTTCACAGACTTTTCTGCCCAGGCTGACTTCAAACTGAGATCTTAAGATCTTAGCCTCCTGAGTAGCTAGGATTACAGGTGTGAGCCACCAACACCTGGCTTTTGTTGTTTGTTTTTAAACTGGTACTAGAGCTTGAATTCAGAGCTTGGGTGCTTTCTCTTAGTAGCTCAAGACCCACATTCTGCTTTTTTGGTGGTTAGTTGGAGATAAGAGTCTCACAAACAAACCCAGGTCTCAATTTTCTGAGTAACTGGGATTATAGGCTTGAGCCTTCGGCACCCAGTCCTGAAGTGTTCCTTCTTAAGCATCTCCAAAACAGATTCTCCCACACCAAGGAGAAGTGGCTTGTGGGACAACATTGAGATAGCATGTAGCCATATTGCCTACCAGCCTGTGAAGGGCTTTGATTATTTTAACTTTGATTCAGAATGAAGGGTAGGCCACATGAATGAGGGGATAGAGGTCTTTGAAAATCTCTCTTTCTACTGTGGCAGGTCTTGAATTTTCACTTTGAACAATTTCATTTGGTGACTGATGTAATAAAACTGTCTATACAATCAGTTCCCTTTTCTATGGGAATTGTCTGTTGGCCACAGGCACTTGGGAAGCTTTGCACATGCTCAGCAGGATTTACTCCTTCCCTTGTATACAATGATTTTTTTTTTTTCTGAATGAACTTGTATGCATTCTGAAGGAATTGGCAGCAGGGTTATTCTTTTTTATTTATTTTTGTCAGTGGTAGGGACTGAACTCAGGACCTGGGCGCTGTCCTTGAACTCTTTTGCTCAAGGCCTAGTGCTCTACCACTTTGAGCCACAATGCCACTTCCGGTTTTTTTTTTTGTTGTTGTTGGTCGTGGGGCTTGAACTCTGGGCCTGGGCGCTGTCCCTCAGCTCTCCAGCTCAAGGCGAGCGCTCTACCACTTGAGCTACAGCGCCACTTCCGGTTTTCTGGTGGTTTATTGGAGATAGGAGTCTCACGGTCTTTCCTGCCCGGGCTGGCTTTGAATCGCGATCCTCAGATCTCAGCCTCCTGAGTAGCTAGGATTACAGGCGTGAGCCACCAGCGCCCGGCTGCCACATCCGGTTTTTGAGTGATTAATTGGAGATTGGAGTTTCATGGGGACTTGTTCCCCACCCCCCCCAACCCCCCCACCCCCAGGTGGCTTTGAACCACGGTCCTCAGATCTCAGCCTCTTGAGTAGCTAGGATTACTTGGCTCTCTCTTAATCAAGAAAAAGCCCTCTGCTAGGTGCTGGTGGCTCACACCTGTAATCCTAAATCCTAGCCATTCAAGAGGCTGAGATCTGAGGACCGTGGTTCAAAGCCAGCCTGGGCAGAAAAAGTCCATGAGACTCTTCAATTAACCACCAGAAGTGGCACTGTGGCTCAAAGTGGTAGAGAACTAGCCTTATGTGAAAAAGCTCAGGGACAGCACTCAGGGCCTGGGTTCAAGCCCCACAACTAACAAAAAATAAGAGTTTTGTGTAGAACTAATCTAAAGCCTGACATTTCTTTTGCTGGGGGATCCTTCTTTCTATACACTTCATATATTACTGTGTAATAGGCACCAACATATTGTGCTTGGCAAGTAGTTTAATGGTAGAGCATCTTCCTAGTATGTACAAGGCCCTAGGTTCATTCTCCAGCACTAGGGTGGGGGACCCAAGAAAACCAAATTCTTACGTGCTTTCTCCATACCAGGGATTACTGTATTAACCCTGTTCAATCCTCCCAACAATCCTGTGAGTTGGGTAGATACTATTATTGTTTCTTACAGATGCAGAAGTACTGCACAGAGAAGTTAAAGGGCAGGCCTAACGCCACACAGCATTGGAGCCTGAGGGTCTGACTGTGCAGGTTGACATGTCAACAACTAGGCCACAGCTGTCTCCTACTCTTCCCATACTCTTATCTAGAATGATTACTTTTCTGGGTGAGTTTACAAGTAGATTCCATTTCATGTGATACAGACTTAGAACTATCATTTTATATATTACCTCCTTAAGTGTAATGGGATTTTAAAATTATATCGGTAATACCTTTTCCTTGTCTTGATAGATTTGTTTGATTAGTAATAAAGCACTAATTCATAATTTATTCCTAAATCTAAAAATTTAAATATATTTGATATTTAAGTTGGCCACCCTTAGAAGCTTATTTGGCTAAATATCTAAAGTTTAGAGAATTCATTGGTGGATCTTTATTTTTCTTTTGTTGACTTTCGTGCCCATCTACGCTGACCGCTGGGCCTTCTGTTGCAAGTTATGTGAGTGAGGTATATGGTGATGGCCATGCTCAGCTGGGCACCGGTGGCTCATGCCTGTAACCTAGATTATCAGGAGACTGAGATTCGAGAATTGCAGTTTAAAGACCATCCAGGTAGTAAAGTCTATGAGACTCTTCAATTAAGCCAAAAATGGAGCTGTGGCTCAAGTGGTAGAGTGCCAGCCTTGAGAGAAAAAAAAAGCTCAGAGACAGCCCCAAGGCCTTGAGTTCAAGCCCTAGGATAAACTCCTCTCCCCCCCCCCGCCCCCCCCCCCCCCCCCCCCCCGCCATATTCACCAGTCTAGAAAGTAAAGCTTAGCTGTCAGGGGTGAGGGTGACTGCAGAGGAAACATCTTTTGTATTTCCTTTACAAATCTCACCTAGCAAGTGCAGGGCCTGTTGGGTAGCAGCTATCCAAACTAGTAACAGCCATGCGATTGTAGGAAGTAAAGTCACATGCATCCTGTCCCTTGCCTTGCCTGCTAAGCACTGCTAGCACAGTTTACTTCTCTAACTGTCCTGGTTTTCAACTATCTTTGGTATCAAGAAGGGCATTTTGCCTGCCTGTGCAGCTGACATTGCAGCAAGAGGTCATTCTGAGGGGGGCTGCTTTGCTGCCTTCTGGCCCATTGGTTTCATTTTAAAAAATTATTATTTTTGAGAAATTATAGGTTCCCTATTACAAAATAGTACAGTGTTCCCACGTAGCCTTCGCCCATTTTCCGTTCTTATTTAATCATAGGGCAGTGTGTGTGTGTGTGGTGGGGGGGAACTCTGTGCCATTTTATCCTATGTAGGTTACTGTAAGTACTGTGGCCAGAGCTATTCTCTAACCATGCAGATCTTCCTTTTTCTATTTCTCTGTAGGTTCATGCACATCTCATTTCTTTTCCCCCACCCTCCATTCTTGACAACAAGTCTTGTTTGTTTGTTTGTTTTGTTCAAGGTTGGTGCTCTACCTCTTGAACCATAGCTCTACTTCTGGTCATCTCTAGTTTTGTTATTTTAGAAATGTCATGCAAATGTGATCTTGTGACTTGTAGAAATTCTCACTTTTCACTTAGCATCCAAGTTACATGTAGCAATTGTTTGTTCCTTTTCCTTGCTGACTGTGAAGGTATCACAGTAACTTTGATTGTTGAAGAGTGTGTGAGTTGCTAACCATTTTGGGGCTTTTACAAACAAAGCCGTAGAGTGTACAGCTGTGTGTATGGACCTAAGTTTTAATTTCTCTGGGAATACAGTTGATGGATCTTTTGGTAACTGTATGTTCAGATGCCTTTCTTTCTTCCAATCTCCACCAGAAGTAACTAGTATTTAAATGGTTCTAGATTGTTTAGTTTATATTTTCTCCCTACCTGCTGGTTACAGTGCTTTGTTCCAAATGGATAGTTTCGATGGAAGTTTTTTCTTGTGATATAAAAAAAGTCAATACTGAGGTTTATACCTAGGGACTTGTGCTTGCTAGGCAGGTATTCTGTTGCTTGAGACACTTCTCCAGCCCTTTGTTGTTGCACTGGTTATTTTTTGAGATAGGGTCTTGTTTTCTGCCCAGGAACATTCTGGACTTCAGTCGGCATATTTTAGGCTTCCCATCATAGCTGGGATGACAGGCACATGACACCATGCCCAGATGCTTTCCCTTGACATACAGTCTTGCTTCTTCTGCTTTGGTTGGCTTGAATCTGCTATCTTCCCAAGTCAGCATCCCATGTAACAGGGATGGCAGGTGTGTGCTGCCACACCCAGTTATAAATTGAGAATGAGTCTCAAGCTTGTCCTTGGACTGTGATCTCCTCCTATTTTCAGCCCCCTAAGTAGCTAGGATTGCAGTTGTGAGTCACTGGTGTTAGATCCTTTTGAATTTTTTTTTTTTGGCAGTACTAGAATTTGAACTCAGATCTTCACACTGGCTCAGTTTGCTTGCTTGACTGGTGCTCTACCACTTAAGCCATGTCTCTAGCCCATTCTTTTGCTGAGTAGTGGTGGAGTTGTATGGGCTTTCCTACTGAGCTAGCTTTGAAGATGGATCTCAGTTTCTTATGTGCCTAAGATTATGGGAGTAAGTCGTCCTTTTATTTTTATTGCCATTCTCTCTAGTCCACTCACTTTGCAGTAGCACTTGAGAACTTTACTCCTAGCTATAGTTGAATACCCACTGACCAACATCTTTCCATCCCTCCCTGCCCTTACCTTTAAGACCTAAAGGAAGTTTTATTGTTTGTTATGGTAGCTTTATTTGCCCAGTAGGATCCTGGGTGTTGGGATGTCTTTGTCCACTTTATTATAAATAATGCAATATCATTTTATGATGTGCTTTCTCACTGAGCCTTGGGGGAAGTGAGAGCTGTGAGCACAAAAGCCTTCAGAGAACGCTCAGTCCTGTGGGAATTTGTCTTCTCGTCAGCTGTTTAGTCAGATGGAGTCAGATGGAGTGTTTTCTTAAGTGCTGCCGAAATGCACAGTTCGGTCTTTATTTTGAAATCTTTCCCTCTGTCTTTTCTCCCTCCTCCATTACTTTGATTACCTTGATGGGACATTCAAGCTGCGCAGCAGTATCCTTTTATTTGCAGAGCCTACCAAAGCCAGCTTGACGATTAATTGTAGGCGAGCAGGTAATCGTATCTGCTTGGCTAGGAATCACCCTTCAAGATGAGACACAAGTCAACAAAGGCCTCCTAGGAGAGTGAACAAAGGTAACTCAGTGTTGTGTTGTTTTAGTGGAAGCCAGGGAAAAAATTGAGGAAACTGGTTTACTGGTGGTATGAGGCATGTATATGTCGGAAAGAGAGAATGTGAAAGTATATGTTTGTGTCTTTGTGTGTGTCTGTCTGTGTCTGTGTGTCTCTGGAGAAGACTCCAAATATAGTAAAGAACTGTGAATGCAAAAAATCTTCAACATTGGGCTGGGAAGGTGGCTCAGTGGTAGAGCACTTGCCTTGCATGCCTGAGGCCCTGGGTTCGATTCCTCAGCACCACATAAGCAAAAAGAAAAAAAAAGCCAGAAGTGGTGCTGTGGCTCAAGTGGTAGAGTGCTAGCCTTGAGCTGAAGAGCTGAGGGACAGTGCCCAGGCCCAGAGTTCAGGCCCCACAACTAGACTCAAAAAACAAAAACAAGGGCTGGGAAGGTGGCTCAGTGGTAGAGTGCTTGCCTTGCAAGCATGAGGCCCTGGGTTCGATTCCTCAGCACCACATAAACAGAAAAAGCTGGAAGTGGTGCTGTGGCTCCAGTGGTAGAGTGCTAGCCTTGAGCTGAAGAGATGAGGGACAGCACTCAAGCCCAGAGTTCAGGCCCCATCACCGGCAAAACAAAACAAAACAAAACAAAAACTTCAAAGTTGTGTTAGAGATGAAGCAAGTGATAGAATATGAGCCCACTAGTTATGAAGTTATTAGTAATTTTTCAGGTGGTGGAGCTTGGTGACAGGTGAGTTTTCTTCATCCTTTTCTGTTCAGGAAGCAAAGAAATAGCCTTGTATAGAAAATTCTACCTACCAACTAGCAAGGTTTCCACGGTCAAAGTTTCTAAAATGTGCTGTCTGAGACAACAAGCAATCTTGTCACTGACTCCTTCCTTCCAGTCTTCTTTCTTGTCATGTCCTCAAACTCTGTCCTGCTAGCTGTGGATTCCTCCTACCTGTTTGTGACTTTCTCAAGTACTGACATGTAGGAACTTAGTATTTCATTGTGTCTGATATAGGCAGTGGCTAGACACTTAATATTTGATACCTTTCCTGACCTATGAAGGATTTGACTGCAGTGGATAAGAAAGTGTCCATAATTACATTAAAGAACATTCTGGTAATCATACAGGTGGACAGACTGGCTTGGTGGGGCCTCTGGCCCCCCTGGGGGAGGTCCTAGCTGAGTACTGTGGAATAGGGTAGAGCCTCCGCATGCTAGTTCTTGTATCTGAGCTTGGGAGTAGCTCGTTAAAGATTAAAGGGACTCCCTGGTCCTCCTGGCCCCAGGATGGAGTGATCTCTGCCATGGCGACATCCTTTGTCTCCCAGGAGAGGCCATGGCATACAGTGGGTTTGTGCCTGCAGACATTGCAGTGAGCTGCAGTGGCCAATGAGGTGGTGATAAGTTGACATTTGGGCATTCTCAAGACATATGAGCTCTGCATAATGTCTCCTGGCTTGGATTTCTGGGCAAAACTGTCTCAGAGGGAAGTCAGATGCCTCAACTTTCAACCTGTCCCTCTGGGGGCTGTTTTCTCCTCTGTTTCACTTGACTATTCTGTTGAGTCAAGTGAACTTTAATTTTCACAGTCATAAAAATTCCATTAAATCCCTTGTACTGCATCCGAGGTGTGAAAATGTCTCAGTGTAAGGACTGTGGGTGACAGCTAAAATCCTTCAAAGTAGTTAGGATAATTGTCTCTGGAGGCTTGAAAAAAAAATGGCCCAACAAAACAAATTTACAGTTCAGTACTTTGTTGTTTTTGTGGGTGAGTGGGACCATGTGAGGTATCTGCTCAGTGTGATTAACCCTCCAGGGTCTTTGAAAAAAGACTTAGTTTTTATCCTGAGCAGTGTTTAGGGAATATAACTGTGACCTGCCTTTCAAAGCACAATCCCAGGACTGGCTGTATGGAATCATGGGGGTGATGCTTATTCAAAATTCCGATTCTGTTAATTCAGAGCAGTTGAGGAGCTGGGCTGGAAGACCATCTTTTCAATAAGCACCTTATTGATTAAGTAGCCCTAGAGTTGATTCCTGAGTATCCCAACATTTATATCATCTCTTATGCTTAATTCCTGTGATTTATTAGATGATGTATGTTTGTTTGGCAACCATATTATAGTTCTTAAGAAGGCAGTTTTGTTTGAACTCCAGGCATTGGTGTTTGGCAATTTGGTGTTTGGAATTTGGCAGCGTCCTTTATTTAGTCATCAACATGATGAGACTACTACTGGTCCTTGAAATTTGCGTTTATCAGTCAGTATACTTTCTTAGTAAGAAAAAAGATGTGAATGTAACTAAGATTAATTTTGTTAAGGTTGGAGACATTGCTCAGTTGGTAAGAGGGCTAGCCAGTGAGTGAAAGCATCAGGCACCAAGTCTGAGTTTTGGTTTTAGATTTAAAAAATAAGATTAATTTTATTAAAAGTAAGTGATCAAGATGGGCACTAATGGCTCACACCTGTAATCTCACACCAGGCTGGGATTCGAGGATCATAGTTCAAAGCCAGCCGGATCAGGTAAGTGTGTGAGACTTTTTTTTTGGTCAGTTGTGGGGTTTGAACTCAGTCCTGGGTGCTGTCCCTGCACTTTTCTGCTCAAGACTAGCACTCTACCATTTAGAGGCACAGTTTCACTTCTGGTTTTCTGGTGCATAATTGGAGAAAAGAGTCTCATGGACTCCCCTGCCGGGAATGGCTTTGAACAGCTATCCTCAGGCCTCAGACCACAGGGACCATTACAGATGTGAGCTACTGATGCCCAGCTCCATGAGACTCTTACCTCTTAACTGCCTTGAGCAATCTTGCTTAGGGAAGCTGGCCACTGGTGGCTCAAGCCTGTAATACTAGCTACTCAGAAGGCTGAGATCTGAGGATCGTGGTTCAAAGCCAGCCCAGGCAGGAAAGTCCATGAGACTCTTATCTTAAGTAAACCACTAGAAAACTGGAAGTGGCGTTGTGGCTTAAGAGGTAGAGCACTCACATTGAGCTGAAATGCTGAGGGACAACGCCCAGGCCCAGAGTTCAAGCCCCACGATGGACCAAAAAAACCCCAAAAAACTCATGAACAGTGCGCAGGCCTGAGTTCAAGCCCCATGATCGATTAAAAAAATCAGTGTGTTCATATATCTAAAAAATGCCAAAATTTAACTGAAATGTCAACTTCCAAGTAATTAAATATAAGCTGGTTGTTAAAGCAAAATCAGGCTTGGATGCAGGTTCAAACTGGAGAACCTGGCAGTAAGCTTGAAGCACTGAGTTTAGACCAAATACAGAGCAAGCTGCAGTGGCTGCAATGGCCACTCCCTCCCTGCTTGTTTGCCTTCCAGGGGCTTCTGTGTCTTTGTTAGTTTTCTATGGATTTGGAGGTCTACAGAACTCTGAAAAGTGAATATTTTCCTTTCTCTGTTGATACCTACTTATTTCTATGAACTGTAGCAGGAAAAAAACCCAAAACCCTCCCCCTATGTGGCTTATCAATGGTATTACATAGTTTAAGTAGAACAATGGGTATTTGTAAATTTTATCTATTTTTTTATTTTTATCTATTTGTTTATTTTTCCATTTCAGGGCTTGAACTCAGGCCTGGGTGCTGTCCTTGAGCTGTTTTGCTCAAGTCTAGCACTTAGAGCCACAGTTCCACTTTTGGTTTTCTGGTGGTTAGTTGGCCATTCTTGCCCAGGCTGGCTTTAAACTAAGATCCACAGATCTCAGCCTCCTGAGTAGCTAGGATTACAGGTGTGAGCCATCAGCTCTGATTAATTTTTTCTATTTATATATGTATACATATGTTACATTAAATCTGTTGTAACCACCCAGGAACCCCCTGCCCCCTCCCAATAGCTTTGGGTGTTTAGTTACTTATTTAAATTAATATATTGAAAGAAGTTAATCATAGAGCCTCAGATTCTCTTGTTTGGGATTTTGTTTTTAACTGTATTTTTTTTTGTGTGTCTTTTCTTTTTTGGTACTGGGAATCGAACCCAGGATGTTGCACTTGCTAGGCAAGCGCTTTGCCACTGAGCTACATCCCAGCCCGAGCCTCAGATTCTTATAATTTTCATGTAACCTCACAAACCCTCAAGTGCCTGAAGCCACCAGTTCAAATTCAAACTTCCATCTAAAGGAAGGAATGAGGAGTTTTGGAGAAACTGGTTAAAACTGTCAGAGTCCCAGAGGGACATAAGCTCCAGTATGTCTCCTCACCTGTGTCAAGCAGAGTTCAGATGCTTCTAGTACTGGAGTTGCTTCTCATGTAATTCACATTTTCTTCCTGCCCTGTACTATTTAGAGTTTCTCTTATTTAAAGTTACCAATGTAGAACAAGTTGGAAGCTTTAACAATACCTTGTCATTCTCCCCTTTCCTCCAGGTTCTATACTTGGACCTTAGAGTTGTTTCATATTAGAATGTTTGTGAATTATCATTATCTCCAGAAACATTTTTTTAAAGTGTGGTCTATGTGATAATGGTTGTCAGCTGCTATAAAAAATGCTTTTATCATTTGAAAAGGACTAATTATCACACACTGCAGGGAAACTTTCTTTAAACACAGCCATTTTCTGCATTGGAAACACTGAAGGGGAGAAAAAAGTAGGGAACATTTTATATCTTATAAAAGCCCATAGTGTCTGTCCTCTGCTACTGGAATAATGTCAGCAAGAATTGTGTGTCAGGAAAGAAATAGAATTGAAATAGCATAGTTTCTTTTTTTTTTTGGGTCCGGTCGTGGGGCCTGAACTCTGGGCCTGGGCGCTGTCCCTCAGCTCTTCAGCTCAAGGTGATCACTCTACCACTTGAGCCACAGCGCCACTTCCGGCTTTTTTTCTTTTTGCTTATGTGGTGCTGGGGAATTGAACCCAGGGCCTCATGCATGCAAGGCAAGCTCTCTACCACTGAGCCACCTTTCCAGCCCCTGAAGTAGCATAGTTTTAAAATCCATATTTTGTCTGCATGTACATCTTAATTAACCTAACAGTTTTGAGTGGCAAGCTGGGTTAGCACCTAAATCCTAAATTCATGCTGAGTGCCATCTACCTTGAAAGATGGAGGAGGCTAGTGTGTGCCTTGAATCCCCACCTACGAACTAGCTGATGACAGACTCCTTTGTACAACCAGTATACCTTAATGGGAGAGCAAGAAAGGGTAGGGAATGGTGGGGAGGTAAGGAAGGAAGGAGTGAGGGAGAAAGAAACAGCTGATATATGGGAGGAAACCCTCCCATATTTTGAACAGGGAACAGAGAGGGATCTGAAATGAACTTCAGAACTGCTTTTTGTTTTCCTTTCCTTCCTTCCTTCCTTCCTTTCTTTCTTTTTTGGTCGGTTGTGGGATTTGAACTCTAGGCCTGGGCGCTGTCCCTCAGCTCTTCAGCTCAAGGCTAGCACTCTACCTCTTGAGCCACAGTGCCTCTTCCGGCTTTTTCTGCCTCATGCATGCCAGGCAAGCACTCTACCACTGAGTCACCTTCCCAGCCCTGCTTTTGTTTTCTTTATATAACAGCCATGCTAATTCTAACCTATCAGGATAAATTCAGTAATAACAAATGATTTTTGATGAGCCAATCATTCTCTTTTTTTTCTTTTTGTCAGTCTTGGGGCTTGAACTCTGGGCCTGGATGCTGTTCCTCAGCTCTTCAGCTCAAGGCTAGTGCTCTACCACTTGAGCCACAGTGCCACTTCTGGCTTTTTTCTGTTTATATGGTGCTAAGGAATCGAACCCAGGGACTCAAGCATGTGAGGCAAACACTCTACCACTGAGCCACCTTCACAGCCCAACCACTCATTCTCAAAGTAATCTCCCCAACCCACCCGGTCCTGGGGCTTGAACTCAGGGCTTAGGTGCTGTCCCTGAGCTGCTTTGTGCTCAAGGCTAGTGCTCTACCACTTGACCTACAGCACTACTTCCAGCTTTTTCTAAGTAGTTTATTGGAGATGAGTCTTATGGACTTTGCTGCCCAGGCTGGCTTTGAACAGTCATCTTTAGATCTCAGCTTCCCAAGTAGCTAGGATTATGGTATGAGCCACCAGAATGCTTGGCTTCAGCTGAATTTCTCTCTCTCTCTCTCTCTCTCTCTCTCTCTCTCTCTCTCTTTGGTTGGTGGTGGGGCTTGAACTCTGGGCTTGGGTGCTGTCCCAAGCTCTAGCTCTACCTCTTAAGCCACAGCCCGACTCCCTGAATTTAAAAAAAAAATTTTTTTTTTTGGTCGGTCATGGGGCTTGAACTCTGGGCCTGAGCACTGTCCCTCAGCTCTTCAGCTCAAGGTGAGTGCTCTACCACTTGAACTACAGTGCCACTTCCGGTTTTCTGGTGGGTTATTGGAGATAAGAGTCTCATGGACTTTCCTTCTCCAGGCTGGCTTTGAACCGCGTTCCTCAGATCTCAGCCTCCTGAGTAGCTAGGATTACAGGCGTGAGCTACCGGCACTTGGCCCTTCTTGAATTTTTAAAAGTATCTTGAGGCACTTCTGTCTCAGAGAAGTCAATTGGCTAAGGAAATAGAGAGATCAGAGGAAGCAGAGTGGGGAAAAAAAATCAAAGAGCTTGGTTAGAGCTGACAAAAATGTACCCAGATTCCACCAGCTAGCAATGGTTGGGCCAGTTACTGGATTGAGCCTGGGTATTCTGATTTGTAAATGTGAAGTGACTTTTCTATGGCCCTCCTGGGAAAATCCTCAGAGCAGTGAGCCTGCTACCTGCAGCAATGCGCTCAGAGCCCTTAGACTATGCTCAGATGAAATTTCAGAAACTGGCTATTGGAGCTTTCTGGGTAAGGGTTCCAGGTGTGGCCAAGTTCCTGCAGTGGGGGAATGCAGTTTACCTGCCCCCATCCATCAGCCAATGATTGAAAACAATCTGTGGGGTGCCCCATCTTCCCTAGGTTGCAGTTGATTGTGGTTGGCTCCGGCTGAGTTGTTTGGGAGACAGTCTTGCTAGCGTGAGTCAGCACATCCTGCAGGCTTGGTTGCAGTATTGCTTACCAGAGAGATAGATCCCCAGGCGGCACCGTTCACTCTGTCTGAAAGCCACTGCTGTTGGTTCAGAGACTTCATCTGAATATGGCTCCAGCAACCTCAGCCTGGGCAACTAAAGGCAGCTGGCTCTCCGCCGTGACCGTGTTTTGAAACAAGCAAAATCAGGTAACATGCCAGACTGTTTTCTTTATTCCTATCAGCTAGACTAAGCCCGGGGTAAGCGCTGGGAAAATCCTTAACCTTTAGAAGTGAGCCAAAGCTTATCATTTAGTTTAAAGTAAGCCCATGTTTCTTTTGGGATCTGGCTGTGGCTTAGACCTAATTAAACTATTTATTATATAAAACTTAAGCAAAATTACACAGCTTTATCCACCTTTTGGTCTTTTTTTTCCCTGGTTCTTTTCTGTCTTGTGAGAAAGAGTTTGGTTAAATTAAACTACAGAAGGAAGAGAGGTGATCCCATTTGTTTACCTTCCTAGTAACTGAATACTGAATTGTAGGGAACACTGCCTTACTGTGAGCCTCTGCTCTCTTCCTTTCTCAGGGATCATAAAGAAGCTCTCCTCCTTCTTGATTCTGCTCAGCCTCCTGCCCATCTCCATTGTACTTTTCACTTCTAAACTTTTAAATTATTTTGCTGAAAAGTTAGCATTTATATCGCTAGGCAGGTGAGCTTTCCCTTTCCCCAACGTCAGCTTGTGTTTCCTTCCCAGGTATCTTTGGTGGGCTGTGTTCTCCCACTTCAGATTATTGTACATGTGAACCTTCTCTGAAACCCCTACAATTGATTTTCAGCCCAGGACTCCATTCTACCACAAAGCTGCTTCATACAAAGATTGGATGAGACTCCAACCATAGGGTAGGGATATTGAGAACCCAGGTTTATTGGTACATAGTATGTTCTCAGCAAGGGTAGAGTGAGGAAGAGTCTAAACTGAACTTTCCCAGCTCGGATCCTTTCATACACCTGTTGTTATCTTGGCTTCTGCCCCCGCAGCGTCTTCACTCTTTGCTGCAGATCCCCAGTAAACTGCTTATCCACCCAGTGTCCTCCTTTCATCCGGTCTTACTCTCTTCCTAGCGCTTCACACAGTTGAGCGATTTATCCCCTAGCAGTACTCTTCATTTCTCCTCTCCTGAATTTCTATTAGTTTTTTTTTTTTAACATTCTCTTTTGACAGTCCCATAAGTGTGGAGATGTTCTAAGGTTTTGCCCTCCCCAATGCCTCTAAGGGTCTCAATTAGCTCATACATTCAGCTCTCCTAATTATGTTTTACTGGCCCAGCAGGCTCTCTTAGACTTCAGATCTTGGTTGCTAACCAGACAAATCCTGACTGTTCAGCTTGACACACCTTCAAGGGTGTTCAAAAGACATCTTAAATTCAACTCCTACTTAACTTATTTTGCCTACTGTTTTTTGGCCATCTGCATGTGTTACTGTATGTTTGAACTCCTAATTATATCCACCAAACTTTTCTGCTGATTCTTCTTATGTTCACATCTTGTGTATATGCTAAACCCATGGTTGCTTTTCATTATACTTGAGTACTGCTGGATGTGTGGTTTTTCTTCATTTCTCCACATTGTTGCCTTGATTTACCTGAGATTAAAAAAAACAAGACTTTTTTAAAAAACAATCCAAGGGCTTAGAATTTTGTGAGCACTTTTAGGCAGAGCTTGCACTCCTCAAGTATTACAGAAATGTCTATTCCTAAATCTTAACATTTTGTTTACTTTGCCTTCAGAAATTTGATGTAAACTCCTGGTTCAAACCCTTATCGAATGTACTATACCACTTCACCATAAGTCCTTCTCTGCTCCTATCTTTTGTATATTGTTGCTCAAGTTATCTTCTAAAGGCCATATCTAATCTTTTCATTCTTGGCCTTTTAGGGACCACCGGTTCTCTGTTTGCTACTTAGCTTGATTTGTAAAGTCCTTCAGATTTGACCTTGACCTGCTAACTACTGTAATCCATCTTGTCTCTCTCCTTCATTCAGTTCTCTGCTCTTCACTTTTACTGACTCTATCATTTGCCCCATTCCCTGCTATTTCATGTCCCTTTAGGGCTGTTTTCTTTTTCTTTTTTTTCTTTCTTTTTTTGTGGGGTGTGGTGGGGGGCCAGTCCTGGAGCTTGACATTGGGTCCTGGGCACTGTCCCTGAACTCTTTTGCTCAAGGCTAGCACTATACCACTTTGAGCCACAGTGCCACTTCTGGTTTTCTGGTGGTTCATTGGAGACGTTCCTGCCTGGGATCCTGTGATTCTTAGATCTCAGTATCCTGAATAGCTAGGATTACAGGTGTGAGCCACGAGCACCCAGCTAGGGCTGTCTTTTTGTGTGTGTGCTGGTACTGGGACTTGAACTTAAGTCTTAGGCACTGTCCCTTGGCTTTTTCTGCATAAGGCTGATGCTCTACCACTTGAGCCACTGTTCCATTTCCAGCTTTTTGGTGGTTAATCAGAGGTAAAAGTCTTTTGGATTTATTTGCCCAGGCTAGCTTTGAACTTCATTTCTCAGATCTCAGCCTTCTGAGTGGCTAAGATTATAGGCATGAACCACTGGTGCCTACCTTCAGGATTGTGTCTTTCCCAAGTAGTCCTCTCCTCTGTACCCACCCTCAGGACCCTGCACATGTGAAGTCTTCCTATACCTCCTCAGGTAAAGTTCTTCCTATTTAGACTTCTACAGCTCTTTCTCTTCCACTGGACTGTCAAGTTTCTTGACTGAATCACATCTTTTTTCTGGAAACGGGCACATCAGAGACAGTGACTGATGTGAGTTCTCAGGGTCAAACCACTATTCTTAATGTCTTTATCAGTCTTTGAAATATTAGAAAATCCATACGTCGTTAGATGGATGGTTTTAAATTCCTCCTTGGTGAATTTGAGCCTGTGACTGCTTATCAGGTAACTGTTCTAAATTACTTTGAGGACTTAATGGGCTTGCTGAAATTTTGTCCACCTTTTTTTTTTTTTTTTTTTTTTGTCGGTCGTGGGGCTTGAACTCTGGGCTTGAGCGCTATCCCTCAGCTCTTCAGCTCAAGTAAGTGCTCTACCGCTTGAGCCATACCACCACTTCTGGTTTTCTAGTGTTTTATCGGAGATAAGAGTCTCATGGATTTTCCTGCCTGGGCTGGCTTTGAACCGTGATCCTCAGATATCAGCCTCCTGAGTAGCTAGGATTACAGGCGTGAGCCACCGGTGCCTGGCTTGTCCACCATTTTTATAGTGCTTTACAAAATTATTTCTGCATATCATTTGATTTGTTACCTACAAGAAACCTGTGTTGACTACCCTTTTTTTGGTCAGTCATGCGACTTGAACTCTGGGCCTGGGTGCTATCCCTGCGCTCTTCAGCTCAAGGCTAATGCTCTACCGCTTGAGCCACAGTTCCACTTCCGCTTTTCTAGTGGTTTATTAGAGATAAGAGTCTCTTGGACTTTCCTGTCCCAGCTGGCTTTGAACTGTAATCCTCAGATCTCAGCTTCCTGAGTAGCTAGGATTATAGGTGTGAGTCACCAGCGCCTAGCAAGTAGGCTTTTATTGTCCCTATTTTACCAGTGGTTGTAAAGTTAGTTCTGACATAGAAGCATTTATTTTTGGCAAGACTCAGAAAATATTCTTACTCTGTGTTAAGCAACTGGTTGATCTCTTTGTAGTTAAATATACCCCAAATGGTATATGTTGGGCCTATATAATTGGTGCCTTTTCCCAAAAAGCAAGTGCTGAAGACTGTTTTAAACAAGGCCACTTTAGAAGGAGGTTCTCAGAACTCAGGCTGTCTGACCTATGTAAAGGCTCTAGTTGTGGATTGAGACCTTGATTGTAATTATTGCTGTCCCCACTCCAACTTCTTATCCTGTATGCATATTTTCATTCTCTCTTCCTTCCAGTCAGTCAGTCAGTCAACTCACTCACTCATTCTGACTAGAAATCAAATCCCAGGCCTGGCGTGTACTAGGCAAGTGCTCTACCACACCCCAGCTTCATCAACTATGTACTTCAGTTATCTGGCATTTGTTAAAACCAGCTTTTGTGCTAAAGTGTCAAACCAGGTTGATGAATGAAAAGTGTCAGCACAAAGTGAGTAAGCAGAGTGATAAAGATAGGAAAAATTCTCATAGTAGTACATAATTAATCTTCAGAGTACCTCATAACTTTGGGGGATGTATTTGGAACTGTGTGAAATTATAAAAAGATGAGCCATCAGGGCTAGGAAATAATCTCTGTTAGACATAAGTAATATTTACTTTGGGTACCCTCATACTTAATTTTACCAGTTTTTTTTTTTTTTTTTTTTTTTATGGGTCCAGTCGTGGGGCCTGAACTCTGGGCCTGGGCACTGTCCCTCAGCTCTTCAGCTCAAGGTGAGCGCTCTACCACTTGAGCCACAGCGCCACTTCTGGGTACCCTCATACTTAAGAGGATACTCAAAGATGATTAAAAGATTGAAAAATAGGTCTGGTCAGTATAAGTTTAAAAGGGAAAAAAGGGGAAAGACGTTGGCCTAGAGCAGGAAAAGCTAAAAGGATAGCTTGATTGTCATCTTTAAATGCAAGAAAGTTGCCAGGGGGATTTTGATTGTTTTTCATGAACTTCAAAGATCTTAGAGGAAATATGCTTAAATTGAAGGAGTAATTTTTTTTTTCTTTTTTTTGGGTCCGGTCATGGGGCCTGAACTCTGGGCCTGGGTACTGTCCCTCAGCTCTTCAGCTCAAGGCTAGTGTTCTACCATTTGAGCCACAGCACCACTTTCAGCTTTTTTTCTTTTTGCTTATGTGGTGCTGAGGAATCGAACCCAGGGCCTCATGCATGCAAGGCAAGTGCTCTACCACTGAGCCACCTTCCCAGCCCCTGAAGGAGTAATTTTGATGAGCATGTAGGAAGATTTTTTTTTGGGGGGGGGGCCAGTCATGGGGCTTGAACTCTGGGCCTGGGTGCTATCCCTCAGCTCTTCAGCTCAAGGCTAACATTCTACTACTTCAGCCACAGTGCCACTTCTGGCTTTTTTCTGCTTATGTGGTGCTCAGGAATCGAACTCAGGGCCTCATGCATGAAAGACAAGGACTCTACCACTGAGCCACCTTCCCAGCCCCCAGAGTTTTTGATCATCAAAGTCAGGAAATTTGAATGATTGCTAAGGAAGATTTAGAATTTCCTATAATTCCATTTATTTATTACTGTGGTAATAGCTACCTAAAAGCTTTTGATAGCAGAGGATGATGATCATGCCCATGATCCTCTGGGCTGCTTTGCTCCTTGTAATGATATATGGGCTGGAGATTCCAAGACAGCTTCTCTCACATGTCTAGGTCCTTGTTGCTATCGGCTGGGAAATCTTGGTTCTCCTCTATAAAATCTTATTCCTTTCTTGGCCTCTCATTGTTTATTGAGCCATCTCAGGACATTACAGAGTTGGATGTCTTCAGATCTGGGCCTTGGAGACCTACATGATCACTTTGCCTCATCGTTTTGACTTTTTTTTTTTTGGGGGGGGGGTCCAATCGTGGTCCCTGAACTCTTTGGCCTGGGCTTTGTCCCTCAGCTCTTCAGCTCAAGGCTAGCGCTCTACCACTTGAGCCACAGCGCCACTTCTGGCTTTTTTCTTTTTTCTTATATGGTGCTGAGGAATCGAACCCAGGGCCTCAGGCATGCAAGGCAAACGCTCTACCACTGAGCCACCTTCCCAGCCCCTGCCTCATTTTGGACAGAGTAAGTCACAAACAGCTCAGACTCAACAGGTTGGGATATGGACTTCACCTTGAAGGGTAGAGTTTACATTATTCTGCAGAAAGGATCTGCAATATTGTTGGTATTCAGAATTGCTTCCAACTTTGGAAATAATTTGCTAATTACTTGTAGAAATTTTTCATGAGAGGAGCTGGGAAGGTGGCTCAGTGGTAGAGCGCTTGCCTTGCATGCATGAGGCCCTGGGTTCGATTCCTCAGCACCACATAAGCAAAAAGAAAAAAGCCGGAAGTGGCGCTGTGGCTCAAGTGGTAGAGTGCTAGCCTTGAGCTGAAGAGCTGAGGGACAGCACCCAGGCCCAGAGTTCAGGCCCCACGACTGGACCCAAATAAAAAAAAAAGAAATTTTTCATGAGATACTAATCAATATGTGTTTATTGACTAGGTAGTTGGACATATGATTGCAAATCTAGCTGTGTACCAGTCATCTGGGAGCTTTTTTATAAGCAAAGACTCCTAGGTACCAGACACGTGACTCAGAGTCTCCTGGGAGTATTGATTCAAAACAGACACCCTGTGTCCTTCTGTCAGTGAAATGAGTACAGAATGTGGACAGCTCCATATAGGTGTCTTTAAACAGGCCAGCCAGCCTCTCCTTGGCTCACCCCCCTGCACAGCATGCTGTTCCTGCATCTCATTCAATTAGCACATCCTTAAAACAGCATTTCTTGATGCCTCCCTTCTTTTTTTTTCTCATGGTTTCTGGTACTTTTCCTTCATAGTATGTTTAAATATTTGTGTGATTATTTGACTCATGTGTAGTAGGTAAGAACATGTCCACTTCTCTGTATCTAACGTAGGCCTGCTTCATAAAAGGTACTGAATATTTATTGAATGAACAAATGGTTGATTGACTACATGCATGAATGAAGCAATATTTGGATTTAGTTTCAAAGAGTGGTTTGAATTTTGGATAGGTGGAGCAAATGAATGAGAAATCTGTTGTTCTGAAGTGGAAAGCACATATCATATTGCTTGTTTAATTTCAGGATTGGAGAAACTGGTTTGGAAAAAGTTGAAGGGTTTACTTTTAAATGTACTTACTGTGCTAAATTTGAGGTTTGAGATACAGAGTAGGCATTTAGAGATGAAGGACTGAAACTGAAGGGTGAGACGGTTGCCAGATACTGAGATTTCAGTTACCTGACCATATACTATGGGATCCATTATACAGTAAGACCCCCACTGTGTGTTAGACAGTTACAGAGCTGGACGAATGTTCCAGCGAGAAAAGTAACCACAGCATGTAGTTTGAAGGCAATAAATTACTATTTTCAAGTAATTGAAAGGCAGTGGTGGAAAGCTAGAGTGAAGTAAATGAGGAGGATAACATCTTGAGGTAAGTGTGGAGCCAGGCAGAACCCATATCACTTGGGGCCTTTGTGAGCCAGATAGGAACTGGCCTGAACTTGACTCAAATGCAGGATGCAGTCAGACACCAGTGGCTCACACCTGTAATTGTAGCTACTCAGAAGATCTGGGGATTGAAGTTTGAAGCCAGCCCAGGCAGAATAATGTGAGACTCTTATTTCCAATTTAATCAACAAAATTCTGGGAGTGGAGCTGTGGATAACGTAGTAGAGCACCAGCCTTGATAAAAAAAAGCTCCAGGACAGTGCCTAGGCTCTAAGTTCTAGCCCTGGTACCAGCACAAAAAAAGTCATCCGCATTTTCTATAATACTCAGGAATCGAGAAGTAAATAAATAAATCTGGAAGGAACTTCTGTGCAAAGATGTTGGGTTTCAGTAGGTTGTATTTTAAGTTGTGTTTGAAATTCATTCTTGTGATAAACATTGTGATCCTGTGAGATGCAAGGTATATTGGCATAAGAGGGAAAATGTAGAAACCTAGATGGTTAGAAAGTGGGATAAGGTGCTTCACCTTACTTGACAGCCGGGGATTTGGGAGTGGTGGAGGGTGGGGAAGTATCTGAAAACATGCATATTGGCTTGTAGATTGGGTGGGGGGTTGTTCAGTAGGGCTGCTCTGCAGGGTAGCAGTCTGGTTTCTCCAGAAGGTCCCTTAGAATTCTGGTTGCTATGTCTAAGTTGGTCGATCAATCTTCTGGAGACAGGATTTTATTTGGACCTGAAAGGTTGAGCTCAGAACAGTACACCAATTTATCATGAAATAACTGTAATTAATTAATTAAGGAAGCAGTGGAGATTGAACTCAAAGCCTTGTGCATGTTGAGCAGGCACTCTACCATTTAAAGCTATTTCTCCAGACCCAATTAATTATTTTAGAGCGAAGAATTCTTTTTAGCAGGATTCTAGATTTTGCTAGGATATTGCCTTCAATTTTAAGAGATCTGGGAAATCGAATTTATAAATATAAATATCAGTCTTGTTTGGTGAGCACAGAATAAGTAATAAGATAGGATGGTTTGGGAGAATATAGTTACAAAAAAAGCTAACAATATTGATTGCTTTTACTGTATGACTGATATTATACAATTCTGTGTGTCCAGTAGACCATTTAATCATCCTTCAATGTAGGCACATTAATCCTTAATTCACAAGTGAGAAAACTAAGATACTATTCAAATTGGTAAGGGGCAACTGAGATTTGAGCATATACCGCAGCTGCTATCATTCTGTTTCCATTTACGCTCCATGAAATAACCCTGTTGTACCACAGAGAAAATGATGTGTTGACTAGTGACAGAATTTTTCTGCCTTGGACAGCTCTGAGGTAAAAATGGGCCTATTTTTTTTTTCTAGATATGTATTTGTTGACCACTCATTTGATGTGGTCACATCAAATGTGGCCCCTTCTTTTTTTTTTTTTTTTTTGTGTTCGGTTGTGGGGCCTGAACTCTGGGCCTGGACACTGTCCCTCAGCTCTTCAGCTCAAGGCTAGCTCTCTACCACTTGAGCCACAGCGCCACTTCCGGCTTTTTCTTTTTTGCTTATGTGGTGCTGAGGAATCGAACCCAGGGCCTCAAGCATGCAAGGCAAGCGCTCTACCACTGAGCCACCTTCCCAGCCCCCCCTTCTTTTTTTTTAAACTCAGATCTTGGTGCTTGCCAAGTAGGCGACTCTACCTCTTGAGCCATGCCTCCAGCCATCACATTCTTTAAATACATTAATACCATCAAACAAGCCTTTTATTGTTGTCTTTCTTTTGGGCCGCAATGGGACTTGAATGCAGGTCCTGGGTGCTTTTTCACTTTACCACTTGAGCCACAGTTCCAGCTTTTTGCTGGTTAATTGGAGATAAGAGTCTCATGGACTTGTCCTGCTCTGGCTGGCTTCAAATCATGATTGTCAGATCTCAGCCTTCTGAGTAGCTAGGATCACAGATGTGAGCCATTGGGCCCTGGCTTACTTTTTTCAAAAATTAATAAGATCATCTAAGCCTATTGCCATCTTCTTGTTTTTTTTTTGTTTTTTTTGTAGGTTTTTTTGGTGGTACCAAAGTTTGAACTCAGGGCCTAGTGCTTGCTAGGCAGGCACTATACTACTTGAGCTACACTTCTATTACTCCTTGCTTTTGATTTGGAAGATATTGTCTCTTTGGAGAGTCTACATTGATTTTTATTTATTTGTTTAATTTTATGGGTCAAGGTTTTTAGTTTTCCTTTAGCTTCTAGCTCATCGACTTTTCCCTTCCCACCTCCTCTTTCACAGGATTTAAATTAAGATTCTCTTGCTGACTTCTGAACTCTTACTCTGGCTTCAGTCCATCTAACTAGTTTAGCCATGGTTCTCTAGGCTCTACCATTTCTTCCTTCATGCTTGCCTCTTTCTCAGATCAAATTCAGTTCCTTGCTATGCTCTTAATGTCCTTGACTTCCTCCTGGGGACTTTTGTTTCTGTTTTGTTTCTGCTTAGAATATCTATCTTCCCTTGAAGCCTTCTTTGTCTGACTCATCACTGGAAGTACTAATCACCTTCTCTGAGTTTTCTAGGAGAGGATTTCTCTTTTATGTCTCCTTTATGACAGAGTACACTTTCTGCTGTGCATTTCAGTGGTTTGCATGTGTGCCTTTATGCCTCCTAGATCGTCACTTCATTGAGTAGATCTGTGTGGTTGACCTTTGTCATTTCCCCTAGTGATTCATTCAGTTCCCTGTATATAGTAGGCATCCAGTGTCTGCCAGATGAATGAATAAATGAATTTCAGGTTTAAGGTTCTCACTAATTTGTTTTTCTTCTTCCCCTCCCATTCCCTTTTCCTTCCTCTCTGTTGAACTGACTGCTTTGTCTTGCGTGGTCTCTGGCTTGGCTTCACCACTCCCAAAGCTCATCTAGAATTTAGCCTCATTTTTTCCCCATTAACAGTCGTTGTTGGGTGTGCCACATACCACTGGTTAGATTTCCTCCATCCTCCTGCATTTCTAACTAGCCTGACAACTGAGTGGTGATTACATTAGATCTTAATAAAAAGAGCATGTATGAAGAACAGTCCTTAAGGTTAATCAGTGTATTACTTTCAGGCAGGAAAATTTCTGACCCATGTTTCAAGGGAAAGGGAAGAAAAAAAATCTTTGGGCATTAGATCAAGGCATGTAAGATTCATACAATGAGATGTGTGAGATGTCAGAGGCATTTTATTTAACCAAAGAAATCATGCAGGAAGCCACAGGAACTTCCGCTGACTGCTAATATTGAATCTCTCAATTTTTTTTCCTACAGCTGGAAGAAACATTAGATTACTTAGACCAACCCTACTACTTTCCAGATGAGGAAGCAGACGCGAAGAGGCTAAATGTCTTGTTGCCCAGGGTTTACTCCTAGTTCTCACTGTGGTCTGGAAACCACCAACTCTTTTGAGAGTGGCAGAAGTTAGGCCTGATGCAGAGACTTTTTACACGCCCCCTGTAATGCTGCTGAGGGCTGCTGTAGTCCTGAACAGTAGACCGTCTGGGTGGTTGATAGAAGCTGAATTCAAGGCAGTGCACAACATGGGAGCCTTGGAACAGTCCCAGTCACTCCCTTCTGGAGTGAGGACCTCTGCTGTAGTGGGGAACAGCTGACAGAAATCTTTTTTTCCACACTTGAAAAAGAGCCAGGGTTTAACTATAAAAACATTTGTGGTTCTTTTTCCCAGCTTTCATATTCCAACTTTTGTTTCAGATTTCATTGTTTTAAACCTCAGCACTATTTATGTTAAGTTCTTATTGCTTACTGTAAGCCAGATGTTGATATGAAGCATGAGACATCCAGAAAATGTCTGAAGAGATTTATGATTGTGTCTGTTGTTTGTTAGGCGAATCTTTGACCTGACTCAAAGAGAAATGGGTCTTACTGTCAGTGTACTACTGTCCAGTGAGCCCATTGTCAGCAGATAATGAAAGGTTACCTGTTTGTTGAAACAGGTTGACCTCTAGCACTGTTGGCTCAGAGGGAGCAGTAGTGTAGAGATCAGCCAGCCCTAAATAGGAAGTGGATACAAACAGGATATGTTTGTCTTTGCTCTAACTGTGTGACTATGTTTTGAAACTTGGTATAGTTAAAGAGTCAAGACTTGGCCAAGTGCTTGTGGTTCTTGCCTGTAATCCTAGCTACACAGGAGGCTGAGATTTGAGGATTGCAGTTCAATGCCAGCCTGGGCAGGAAAGTCTGTGAGACTCTTATCTCCAATTAACGACTAGAAAACTGGAAGTGGACTGTGGATCAGAGTGGTAGAGCACTAGCCCTGAGCAAAAGAGCTCAGGGACAGTGCCTAGGGCCTGTGTTCAAGCCTTACTACTGACAACAACAACAACAACAACAAAACCCAAGACTTACTAGCCCCATGTGGTGGTTCATCACTGTATTCCCTGCAGTTATGTTTGAGCTACATAGCAGATTTGAAGCCATGCCTTCTAATATTTGAACTTGCCTGAAGCAGTCTGTTTCTGGTTTGAAAAGAAGCTAACTAATTCTATATTCCCTTTGCCTATGTACATATTCACATCTTTCTTCTGAGGACCAGGCATGGTGGCTTTCCCTACCTTACCCCATATTGCATTGCATCCCTATGGATTATAAATGAAAATGCTGAACTGACTTTACTCTGTTACTTTTGGTAGGAGTAGGATTCAATCTGTGCTTAGTTATTTTTTAAAATAACAAACTGCAAGGCTGTAATTCAGCAGCCTTAAGTAACAGGTTCTGTTGGTTGAGTTTCAGGATTTCTAGCACACCTTTGAGTGTTTTGTGACCATGCTAGTTTGCAAATTACTCTGGAGCCATTGTGCAGGTTTTTTGTTTGTTTTTGAATTGGAATTTTCCTTGGGTACTAGAAGCTGGATCTAAAGCTAGCTGCTCAATTGTTTCATCCCTTGGCAAATCTCTAGAGAGGCGATTAAACAATTTGCTTGGGGTCACTCAGCTGGTAAACGATCTCAGCAGCCCCTGTTTTTTGAGCTCCCCCTTCTTTGCTTCCAACTGTGCAGTTTGCTTTATTACCTTCATTAGGGGACCAGATTGGCTGTGGGGTGACCACCTGCAAGGAGTCACCTTGGGCTCTTTGTAGATTATTACAACCTCTTGAGTTATTTTCAAACCAGCCCATTCTGCTGTCTTGAAACTGTAATAGGCCCTTGGCTAGGGGGAGGGCGTGCTAAGAAGAGGGAGGTAGATGGAAAAAGGAATGGTGGATAAATATAGCCATAATACTCAGTGCACATACCTGAAAATGGAACTAATTGAAAGTTCAGAAGGTGGGTAGGGATGAGATAGATGGAATGAGGGAAGAATGATGAAGGGGGTGACTGATCAAGATGCACTATACTTATATTATAAATGGACATGTTAAATTGAAAACTCATGTACAACTATGTGACAATAATAATTTTAAAAAAGCTGAAGTGACCCATAATGTGCCACAGATGAAGTTGTTGATAATGTTTTGTTTTTTTTTTTTTAAATTGCATTTCTATCCCAGCCACACTGCAAAGACTGTGTATCCTGCCACTGTGTGTGGTTCCAGGGGCAAATGGGTAAAAGAGGAAATGGGTGGGGAAAGGGGTACATCTCCTGGGGGTGGTCCAGTGGCTTTGCAAGTGACAGTAGTGAGAAGAGCATTCCCTCCTGATTTAGCACAGGTGTCTTTGTCTTCTTTCTTTAATACTATGGGTGGGGGTGGAGGACTGAATGGGAGATGTGTTTTGTGGATGGATAAAGATATGGAAGGAACCCAAAGACCAGATTAAACTCCTGTGTTCTTTGCAAGGAGAGAACATTATAGTAATACAAAGTCATTCTTTGGGTTTTCTTTTATTTTTTCATGGCACTGGGTGAATGAGAAATATCCCTTCATTTCTGTTTCTTGGGATGGACATTAAGCAGTATTGCATCCTGGCAGGAGCAGAAAACATCACAGAAAGTCAGTGTAATGTTCAGATTGAGATCAGACGTCAAAGCAGGCTAAAGGTTTGTGGAGGAAGAGGATGCTTTGTCTGAACCCATCACATTTACCGGGTTGGGTGCATGGTGGGTAGGAGCAGAAGTGGGTCTGTTCATTCTTCTCTCTCTCTGGCTAGGAAGAAGATTTGAAGCGTTAAGGGAGAAATTCTAAATTGGATGACTGCAGTGGAGGAAGATGGCAAAATTGAAACTCTTTAGTATTGGGGTAGAATTGGGAAGAAACTTAAAAGCCTGGGCTGCAGTGAGGATAAACCACTCTGTGCACCTGAGAGGTTTTTCAAGAGATTAATAGAGGGAGGTGCTGGAGATGTGGCACAGTGGTAGAGTGGCTTCATGGGGCCAGGGCTCAAGCCTCAACACAGAAAAAAAGAATCATACATAGTTTAGAGTTGATGGCAAAGACATGGGGTCATTCAGTTATTGGTGAAAGGACTGATCCTGATTAACAGTATTGACATGTCTAAAGAAAGGGGGAAAAGCAGATATAGGACGGAAAGCACTGTGGAATAGAGCAGATCTGATTAGTCGCTGAATCTTGAAATTGGGCCCAGTAGTTTGTGCCTATAATCCATCTGCTACTTAGGAAGCCGAGATCGGAAGTTCACAGTTTGAAGCCAACCCTGGGCAGAGAAGGCTGAAAGGCTGAGAAACACTTTATCTCCAATTAATCAGCAAAAGCAAGCTGGATTGCAAGCATGTCAAGTGGTAGAATGCCAGTTGTAAGCAGGAAAACAGAGCAGAGTACAAGTTTAAGTCTTGGTACTAGCAACCCCCTCTACCCCCCCCCCCAAAAAAAACAACAACAACAAAAAAAAACTCCAAAACAAAACTGGGTTCTGGTGGCTCATAAAAGATCTTGAGAGTTGCGGTTCTAGGCCAACCCAGGCAGAAAAGTTCACTAGGTTCTACCTCCAAATTAACCAGCAAAGAGCTAGGTTGGAGGTGTGGCTCAAGTGATAGACTCGCAAGCAAGCCCAGTGAGTACAAAGCCCTAAGTTCAAACACCAGTACTTCTGAAATAATAATAATAATAACAATAATAATAATAATAATTAATAATTGTAACTTTTTTGTGTGTTGGTTGTGGGGCTTGAACTCTGGGCCTGGGCACTGTCCCTTAGCTCTTCAGCTCAAGGCAAGCACTATACCATTTGAGCTACAATGCCACTTCCGGTTTTCTGGTAGTTAATTGGAGATAAGAGTCGCACCAACATTCTTGCCCCAGCTGGATTTAAACAGTGATCCTCAGATCTTAGCTTTTGAGTTGCTAGGATTACAGGTGTGAGCCACCTGTGCACTGCTAATAGTAACTTTCTTTATAGCCAACTTTTACTGAGTATCCATTTTGTATTAGGCTCTGGGTAAATGTTTAATGCATTGCTTTAATCCTTTCAATTATCACTTCAACATAGCAGGTTCCATTGTTTTGAGGAAATTATGGGTGAAAGGTTAAGTAAGGGCAGGATCTATGCTTGGACATGGTAACTTTTGGGCAGTCTGCTTTGGAAAGGCAATTGCATCATTTTGATCCTAGATGGAATTTCTGTCTTGAAGTGCTTGCTGCCTTGTCCCAGGGCATAGTTCTAGAAACCCTCTCCTCTGGTCGTTGACTTCGGTTTTTGAAAATCCTGGCTGCCCGTCAGTCAGTTCCTGTGATACTATCATAATATGTGACAGCACCTTCATCTGACAGAAGGTTTAGAAAAGCTTATCTGATGAATCCTGCTTCCTGCACAGAGAGGCCACAGCCTCTGTATCCCGATGAGCTTCATCATCAATTAGGGTGGAAGAAGGATCCTACAGTAATTAAACTGTGGCCCGTTTATTCTGTTCTCAGCATTGTTCAAAGACTTTACTCTGAACTGCTTTCTTTCCCTGATTGACTTGCCCTTTGGGGCAGAATGCCTGGGCTGAAATGAATGTGTAGGTTTTTCTGCTGCAACATTCAATCTGTCATCTCTCCTAAACGCCACACTAGGAAGCAGCCATTTAATTGTTCAGACCCCGGGGGTGATATTTTGGCATGGCTCCATTGGTTAGAATTACTTTTCCCTGAACTTCACAGCAGATGCTGAGATCCCTCTGCAGATATTTGTCATCCACTAGTTGAAACCAGGGAGTTTCCAAGAACATTTATAACTCGTGATTATTATGTATGTTTTTCAGTTGTTTACAACAGTTCCCACTTCAAGAAGAGAGCTCACGGACTGCTCGTGGGAAGTACGGTCTCCCTTCTGTCCCTCTTTATTCAGATTGCCAATCTGAGTGCTTATCACCCCAGGACCGTCTGGTGTCCTATTGCTCATGTCCTTGTGTTGCTTGTCCTCCTACCTTGCTTGGACTGTGAGTCAGGAATGATAGACCTGGGTGTATTTGGTACTGGTCGGCTTCTCTGATTGCATACTTGTTTCCATGTTTTTCTCTGCCGTTCCCATTGTAGCACCATTGCAGTACCACACAAAGGACTGGGGAGGCACGAAGCCTCTGCCTTTCTTGTAGGGAAATAGCTGGAAGCTATTAGTTCTTCCAGGCTCTGCTTGTGCTGGTTCTCTGCTGCTCTAGTAACTGACAGCTTGAACATTTTTCAGTACTTTTTAGAAGATCAATCTGTTACTGTGCTTTTCTTGTTGTCCCAGTAATCTTAAGACATTTTAAGAATTAACTTCGGCATGCCTTAGGTAGACATTTTACTTCTAGATCTTTTCCATAAAGGCACTACTGTGGTTATATGTACTTAAAATCCTTAATTTGCTGATCATTGGAATCATAATTGTGGAGCTTGTGAGTGTGAATTTCCTTTTCTAAAGCTCTATTGTTACCATAGTTAATAATTCAATGAGTAAGTGGCATTTATACTCCTGGCAGTATGGCGAGAATGGAGCTGTGAAATGGACTCACTCATTTCCCGTCTCACCCTCCACACCTGTGTAACTATGGAGAAATATACTTTCAGAAGAATGTATTGATTGTGAGCCAATGAGTGAGACATAGTCCATGTTCTTTCCCCAGAAGGTGGTCACCATGAGTTGTAGGCCTCTTTTTTGGGGGGTTGGGGGGAGTCTGGTCGTGGGCCTGAACTCTGGGCCTGGGCGCTGTCCCTCAGCTCTTCAGCTCAAGGCTAACGCTCTACCACTTGAGCCACAGTGCCACTTCTGGCTTTTTTCTTTTTGCTTATGTGGTGCTGAGGAATCGAACCCAGGGCCACAAGCATGCAAGGCAAGTGCTCTACCACTGAGCCACCTTCCCAGCCCAGTTGTAGGCCTCTTGATGCCAGTACTGGGGCTTGAACTAGGCCTTGCAATCTCGTTTGGCTTTTTCACTCAAGGCTGACCGCTCTACCACTTGAGCGGTAATTTTACTGGGTAATTGTAGATAATCCCATGGGCATTTCTTTCCAGGTTGGCTTTGAACCACAATCTTCAAATCTCAGCCTCCTGAGTCGCTAGGATCACTATTTTGTGATCCACTGGTGCCCAACTTGCCTGCTTTCCCCCCCTGGCTGTTGGGTAGTGCTGGCAGAAGTGAGTTGGAGGCCCAGGTATGAAGATGCTGCTCTGGCAGGTTTCCCCCAGGAAGAAAATGATACATAAAGGGGTGAAACAGTGGTCTAGGCTGTCAATTCTTGAGGGAGATTACTTTTTTTTTTTGGGTCTACCACTTGAGCCACAGTGCCACTTCCGGCTTTTTTCTTTTTTCTTTTTTTTTGGTTGGTCATGGGGCTTGAACTCTGGGCCTGGGCGCTGTCCCTCAGCTCTTCAGCTCAAGGCGAGCGTTCTACCACTTGAGCTACAGCGCCACTTCCGGTTTTCTGGTGGTTTATTGGAGATAGGAGTCTCACGGTCTCTCCTGCCCGGGCTGGTTTTGAACCATGATCCTCAGATCTCAGCCTCCTGAGTAGCTAGGATTACAGGCATGAGCCACCAGCGCCCGGCTCCGGCTTTTTTCTTTTTGCTTATGTGGTGCTGAAGAATCGAAACCAGGGCCTCAGGCATGCAAGGCAAGCGCTCTACCACTGAGCCACCTTCCCAGCCCTTGAAGGAGATTCCTAATGCCAAAATAAGCTGGACATTTGAGGGCCTGCAAGAACAATTGGGGTGGCTCAATCTGAAAGCAAGGAGAAGAAAGTTGTGAGCCCAGGGATTGATAACTGCCCCTCTCAACTAGAACAGAGATGGGCAAGAATAGAAACTGAAATGCATCCTTGGTATTAAAGGCTTTGACTTTAGGAAATTGAGTGTCTATACCACTAGTACCCTGACATTGTGGAAAGTAGGAGTCAAGTTCTCTACTAAATGTTGTCCTTTTTTCAAGTGTTAAGTGTTAAACATTGGCTTGGTAAGTAGGTCCCCTTCTTGGTGTTGTCTGAAGCAGGCAGGGATTTGTAGACATGTTGGTGGCTTCCACTGTCCTCTCTTCTAGGAAGCCTTGGATGACTATGCTAAATGTGGTTAGTGTAATGGTGCAAACACCCCTACTTCCTGTAGAACCTCAAATTAGTCAAAAAGTTGGAGGCACATCTGTTAGCCCCCTAGCTGTGTGACTGATCTGTACCTTAGGGCCCAGTTTCTGCATTCATCAAATGAGCTTTTTATTTCTAGTGTTTGTAAGATTAAATGAGATAGGTGCAGGCCAACTCATTTGTCACATTAGGTGTTTTACAAAATGTTCTTTTAAACAAATATAATTTTAGCAGGGCACCAGTGGCTCATGCCTGTAATTCTAGCTATTCAGGAGGCTGAGATCTAAGGATGCAGATCGAAGCCAGCCTGGGCAGGAAAGTCCCTAACACTTGTATCTCCAATAAACTACTCAGAAAAAGCTGGAGGTGGCACTGAGGCACAAATGGTAGAGCACTAGCCTTGAGCAAAAGAAGTTCAGGGACAGCGCCCAGGCCCAGAATTCCAGCCCAAGGAACAGCAAAAAATGGACTAAATAAAATTAAAAAAAAATCTATGGATCAATCTACCTGTCTATATTATTAAGATATATACAGAAAGATGTCTGTGTGCAAGTAGGCTCAAAACTGGTTTGGAACAAAGCAGTAATCTTCATTAACCCCACACCTTATTGTGCTTCCCATTTACTGCCTGTCTAGTGCTACCCTCTGTTCTCTATGGAAAACTGGAAGGCCCAGTAAAGGTGTGATGTCTTCACCATGAGCACCTCTGTGGCCAGTCTGTGAGGGGGAAGTTTATTCTTGTTGATCTGAAGCTCAGAGGCAACTTTCTCAGGTACATTCACTCTGTATGAAAACCAGGATTTAAGTCAAGTCTCATGGATTTTAAAGCAAGTTAAAAAATGTGGGGACTCCACCCCCCAAACTATTTAGTCTTCTAAAAATGTATCTCTCAAAACTCTCATCTAGGAAATATGTATTACCCACATGCAGTGGACTGCCTTGGAGGACAGAACGTGTTTGGATTTAAAGAACTTGAAAGTATTTTTTTTTCCCCTGCTGAATTCCAGTTCTGTGAAACAGCTCTTGTTTATGTACAGCTCATTCACCTCATGAGCATGCTGTCGATTCTGAGTCTTGGGTTCTGAAATTCCACTCTATGATTTAGATATTCCGAATTCTTTATTCTGAAGCAAATATTCCAAGAGAATCTCAGTGTCAGAACATGCCAGTTGTCCCCATGCCAACACCTGAGACCAGTTGGTGATTGGGCTCACTCTGCAGGTTGCTTACTTACAGGGCAAATCATTGTGGTGTCACCAGCATTTTAAATCCTCCCAGTTCAGGGTGACGCCTGAAGCAAGTTTACTGGAAAGTTCTACTTGCAACCCTGAGATTTTGTTTTAAATTTAACGATTTCTAAGTTCAACTATCCTGCACAAGTGAACAACTTATTTTTAAAGCAAGCAGCCTTCTAAGTTGAGAGATGATTTTAAATCTAAGGTGAGTTCTTAGGAAACAAGTGATTATCACTTAGGTGGTGTAATCAGCTGTGCCCAACCCTGCCTCACACAACCCCAAGGTGACCAGAGGAAAGACATCAGGCTGTTTAGCTCACTGTTGCTGTGAAACCCATAGGTGATGGCCATTTTAGAACTGTAATTTACAGTTTAATAACTTAATGTACTGTCCATCAAATATTTACTTTTGTGCTCATGTGTTCTACAATAGCTCTTAGAGATATATAGGATTTTTATTTCATAGCTAATGAAGCTAAGGATCCTGAAGTTTAGAATAATTTATCCTAGTGCCTCCTGGGATTAGACTCAATTAAGTTCAGTGCGCAACTTCAGCAGTTTATCCCAGATGCTTAGCATGTTTTCCTGCTCTTTTGAGGTTATACTTTTCTTCTTTTTTTCTCTGCTTTCTACCTTTTCATGTCCCATTTAATTTCAAAAGATCACTGTAATTCTTTCAAGATACATACTCCAAATAAATAAAATGCACTGTAGTTTAAAAAAAAAAAATATTTACTTTTGTGTGTGTTTGTGTGCCGGTCCTGGGGCTTGAACTCAGAGCCTGAGCACTGTCCCTGAGCATTCTTTGCTCAAGGCTGGCGCTCTACCATTTGAGCCACAGCTCCACTTTCATCTTTTTGGTGGTTGAGATAAGAAACTCATGGACTTTCCTTCCTGGACTGGCTTTGAACTGTGATCCTCAGATCTCAGCTTCCTGAGTAGCCACCAGCAATGGGCCCCAAATACTTAGAATTGATTAGTATGTTGCTTTCCATCACTACTCACCCTCCAACATGGTCTTATCTTTCATATAGGTGAGGAGAAAAACTCAGCTTAAGTAACCTGTCCAGTGCTAGCTGCCCTTCATTATTCACAAAGGAATTTTTTTCTTGTAGTCACTTTGTTACTATAAACACTGAGGAAAGTGCTTTTGGCCCTATGGAGAGATAACTAGTATATGTCTCATCAGCTGTGCTGATGAAATATGAATGTTGTCTAACCTCAGTCTATTCATTCCAGAAAGTATTTGGGTGCCTACTATGAAGTTCGCTATGCCAGATGCCACAGGTAAAAAAAAAATGAAGACAGATGATGTTCCTGCTCCAGGAGATAGACTGTATACCAACAATTGTAACTACAGTTGTGAAAGTTCTGAAGGAAAGCAGAAGGCAAGGGAGAGCATGTAAGGGGAGGATTCCTGCAGGCAACAGAATGGGAAGGAACAGAGGAAGCAAGAAGTAGAACTGCAATTGAAACTTGGGAGGTCGTTCTTTGTCCAGGCAGTCACAGTAGACTGGAAAAAGGGCAGAGCACTGTGTCCTTGTCCTCATGGAGTTCTTGTTCTGAGTAGGGAATACTGTTCAATACCAGCTAGTAACTACCATTGTACATGAGATGAGAAAATGAAAGCGAAGCTGCAGGTCAGATGACAAGAGGTAGCTAAGCATGCTGCCCAGAAAGAAGGGACAAATGGCAAACCCAAAGGCAGGAGTGGGGGGTTGGGGTTGAGTTGGGATGGATAAGTAGCAGGTGAGAAATAAGGAGTCAGCGCACTGCTGGGGTACAGAGAGAGTTGAATCATCAGCCTAAGAAAGGTACTAGAAGCCATCTAAGGGGTGGGTAGAGAAGGCAGCTTACTGGGGCTAGGTCTCCCAGCTTTTGAAAATGGAGAACAACCAGGAAAGAAGTTTCGAAGCAGAGGGAAGGCAAGGGTGCAGAGTTCTGGAAGCTAAGAGGTGAAGGGAAGGTGTTTGAAGGAGGGAAGAAAGTGAGTGACAGTGCTGACTCCTGCATGCAGAGAAGATTGAGACAAAGACATGTCACATCTGTCCACCTGGAATTCTTTGGAGACCTTGGAATGCAGGCAGAGTATAGATAAATAAAGTATGCTGGAGAATGCTGTAGATACAGGCTAAGGAGCTACAGTCAAGTGTTTGGAGAAATTTTGATTTAGAACAAGCAGAGAAAATGGGCTTTCATGGGAAAGTGTGGTATCCAGTCAAAATGGTTTCTTTTCCTGTTTACAAGTTATACATATTCTAGGTGGCTTAAATTTACTATTTGAGACATAAACAAATGTCAGTGTAATTTGATGAACTCTTACAAAGTAAACACATAATTGACACTCAGAATAAGAATCAGATGTCACTAAAATCTTCTGTGTCCCCACCCATTTCTAATAAGTAACCTGATTTCTCTTGTAGCCTACATAGGCCTCAAGATCTAGGGGTGTAAGCTCAAACCCTGGCATTTCTACCTTCTGGCTGGATTTTTTTTTTTTTTTGGTCGGTCGTGGGGCTTGAACTCTGGCCTGGGCGCTGTCCCTCAGCTCTTCAGCTCAAGGCGAGTGCTCTACCACTTGAGCTACAGCGCCACTTCCGGTTTTCTGGTGGTTTATTGGAGATAGGAGTCTCACAGTCTCTCCTGCCCGGGCTGGCTTTGAACCGCGATCCTCAGATCTCAGCCTCCTGAGTAGCTAGGATTACAGGCGTGAGCCACCAGCGCCGGCTCTGGCTGGATTTTTATAGCAACTTATTTCTCAGAACTTTGGTTTTTTTAACCTGAAAATGGGAAGAACTAGTTTACTTTGTCAGGATCACATGAGATAAAGTACCTGGGGTGGCATGACAGATTAGAAACATTCTTCCAGTAGAGAATGACCACTTTCCCCACTGACTCCTCATACTAAGTAGGGAGACTTAGCTAAGCTATATTGATAGTCCTTCACAGCATTTCCTTCAAGTCTTCACTATTATTCTTTAGTTGCTTTTTAAGGATAATATACAAGATGAAACTGAGCCCATTCTGTATTAACCATCCATAACTTCCGTGCACTTACAGCATAGAGACTGCCAGCCACTCCACGAATGCATTAGTGACAGGAGGTGTGCCACCCTCCATAAATGAGATGACCCTGTAAGGCTTGCCAGCTAGCCATTTTCTGATTATCCATGTCAAAAAGGTGCTTTTTGGCTGTGTGTGGTGGTACTAGTGCCTGTAATCCTAGCAGTCAGGAAGATAGGCAGAAAGATCATTGTTTGAGGTCAGCCCAAGTGAAAAATTAGTGCCACTCCTCTCTCAACCAACAAGCTGGCTATGGTGGTTTGTGCTTGTAATACCTGCTACTTGGGAGGCATAGGAAGGAGGGGTAGTATTGGGGTTTGAACTGAGGGCGTTGTGGTTGCTAGCAGACATTCTATCATTTGAGCTGTGCTCCCAGTCCTAGATAGAAGGATCTCGGTCCCAGGCTGTTTCTTTTTTTTTTTTTGGGTTGGTCGCGGGGCCTGAACTCTGGGCCTGGGCACTATCCCTCAGCTCTTCAGTTCAAGGCTAGCGCTCTACCACTTGAGCCACAGTGCCACTTCCACCTTTTTCTGCTTATGTGGTGCTGAGGAATCGAACCCAGGGCCTCATGCATGCAAGGCAAGCGCTCTACCACTGAGCCACCTTCCCAGCCCCTCCCAGGCTGTTTCTAGGCATAAATATGAGATTCTGTTTAAAAGTAACTAAAAGCAAAAAAAGGTTTGTGTATGTGTGGCTCAAGTGGAAGAGCACCAGCTTAGCAAGTACGAGGCCTGAATTCACATATTGTACCTGGAAAACAAAAGTCAAAACAAAAAACAAATAAAGCATTTCTGAGGTTTGGGGCTTTTTTTTTTTGGGGGGGGGGTCCGGTCGTGGGGCCTGAACTCTGGGCCTGGGCACTGTCCCTCAGCTCTTCAGGGCAAGGCTAGCACTCTACCACTTGAGCCACAGCGCCACTTCCGGCTTTTTCTGCTTATATGGTGCTGAGAAATCGAACCCAGGGCCTCATGCATGCAAGGCAAGCACTCTAGCACGGAGCCACCTTTCCAGCCCCTGGGGCATTTTAATTAGGCAATTTAGAGGTATTTGTAAAGTCTCATACAATGGATTTTCTATAAATGTATTAGTTGCATGATGTAGCTGTCTTGGAACCACCTTGGTGAATAGTTAATTAAAATCCAGACAGTTTAGGCTAGGAAGTGGCTCAGTGGTAGAGTGCTTACCTTGCATGCATGAGGCCCTGGGTTCGATTTCTCAGCACCATATAAGCAGAAAAAGCCGGAAGTGGCGCTGTGGCTCAAGTGGTAGAGCGCTAGCCTTGAGGTGAAGAGCTCAGGGACAGTGCCCAGGCAGGCTCATAGTCCAGCCCCCACAACCGACCAAAAAAATTAAAATCCAGACATTTAGATGAAAACCTTGGTGCCTTTTTTGCCTTAGTTTTGGGTGATCAAGTAAGATAGTTTGGGAATTGCATTGCAGATCCGCTTCTTACCTTATTTCCTTCAGGAAACCCCTGACAGCCACTGACCCACTTTATTTTCCTTGGGCAGGTGAACAAATGGACAAGTTGTTTTAAAAATTAGGGGTTGGAGGAGGAAACAATGCTTAATAGGAAATGTGCTCATTACCTTACTCATGTAACTGTAACCCCTCTGTACACTATTTTTACAATAAAAAAAAACATGTTAAAAATTACTTAGGGGGCTGGGAAGGTGGCTCAGTGGTAGAGTGCTTGCCTAGCATGCATGAGGCCCTAGGCTCAGCAGTATATAAGCAGAAAAAGCCAGAAGTGGTGCTGTGGCTCAAGTGGTAGAGCGCTAGCCTTGAGCTGAAAAGCTGAGAGATAGTGCTCAGGCCCAGAGTTCAGGCCCCATAGCTGACCAAAAAAAAAGGAATTTGGACCTAATGGGGAGAAGTAGCATCATCTTCTCTTTTGCCTTTAACTATGATGCTGCCAGTGCACAGGAGCCAGTCATTGATCTTAACCTGAGATTAGTATTGCAGATTTCCCATTCATCAGTTCCATATCTCCCAGGAAAGTACAGGGTAACGCTCTAGGTGACAAAATGTCCATATTCCCTCTTCCTACTGGGCTTTTAATCCAGGAATAAAGGCACTTTCCTTCTGTGCTCCCAGCCGGCCTGTGCCACCTTCTCCTCTATATGGAGGCAAAGTGGAAGGTTTTGGAAAAGCCTACTAGGAGAGCAGTCAGACTGTTTACGATCAAATCTCCAAGTCCATCTTTTCAGCGGGGTGAGAGGAGTTTGGGAAGGATTTCAAGCCTTCAGGAGAGATGCCATACTCCATCTTCAATGCCAGTGAGGAGGAGCTTAACAGGTAAAGCTGTCAAAGCATGGTGATTCTGGGTGCTGCTGGCTCACACCTTTAATCCTAGCTACTTAGCGTGTTAAGTTCTGAGAACTTTGGTTCAAAGTTAGCCTGGGCAGAAAGTTCATGAGACTCCAATTAATCAGCAAAAAGCCAGAACTGGAGATATGACTTAAGTGGTAGAACACCAGCCCTGAGCCAAAAAGCCCAATGAAAAGGAGTTCAAGCTCTGATACTGAAAAAAAAAAAAAAAAATGAAAAGGGGTGGGGGAGGCAGGTAGTTTACCACAGTCCATAATTGGTTGGCTCCACTTGTAGTTATTTAGCAACAGAAGTGGAGTGTGGATCTGTTTAGGACTGGAGGATAAGCTGCACCACTTCTATGTCCTTCTATTTTGTCTGAGAAGCATTCTACTTGGAAGGCTAATTTCACAACTTCTTGCCTGGAAATTATCCTGAATATAGGTGCTATTTAGGCCTGGAGCTTGCCAGTTTGGCAGAGTACTCTTAGTTGACCACAGTAGCAGAGGTTTCTTTTTTTCTTTTTTGTAAAAATGTTTATTATTGTAAAAAATACTGTATAGAGGGGTTACAGTTACATGAGTAAGGTAATGAGTACATTTCCTATCAAGAATTGTTGCCTCCTCCTTTGTTTTTCCCCTACCATCCCTTCCCTCCCACCTCTACAACTTATCCGCCCCCCCCCCCAAGTTGTAAAGTTCATCTTCAACAGTATCTTGTACATCTCATTGTTACAAAGGGTCTTTTCCCTTCTCCTCCCCAAATTAGAAGTGTATATACAAGATGCAGAGCACCAACATCAAATACAGTGAGAACAGGGGTTATACCATGGGGGAGGAACATACAAAGAAACAAAAAAAATCACATGGTACATTATAAATATGTTAGAAACAATAGCAAGAAAAAAAAACCACTTGTGTCTCTATCTTTGGGTTCATTTCGCTTAACAACATCTTATCTGGTCATATGTACATAGCTTTTGACCTTTTCTGCTTGTCCCAGACATATACTAAAAGTTATTGTAAATAAGGGAAACTATGGGACCTATGCTTCTTTGGGCCTGGCTTACTTAATATGATTTTTTCCAAGTCTTTCCATTTCCTAACAAATGGGGCGATATCATTCTTTCTAATGGAGGCATAGAATTCCATTGTGTATATATATACCACACTTTTTTCATCCATTCATCTACTGAGGGGCATCTGGGTTGGTTCGCGAAGGTTTCTTTTCTGGTATATAAATGGTTGTTAAATAGAGCAAAAGCTAGGGGCTGACTTTTTTAGGCCCAAGAGGTCTCAGAGATTTTTAAAAATGCACTGAGACTTGTTGTGTCCTTCCTTCCCATAGTTACCCTTCCTGGCATTCAGAAACCCAAGCTAAGACTTCATCCTCCACCTGAGAGTGGGGCCTGTGTGGTCACAGAATGTCAGGTTTCAAGTCTCAATGGGGCCAGGTGTCCCTTTTCATGGTAGCCAGGCATTAGAATAGAACATTTAGAGGGGGCCCTTGAGGCTGGCGAGAAGGGAGATAGTGAGGAGAATGCTGGGCTCTCCTGATGCCCAGCCTAGGAGTAGCCTTCTTGGTGTTGGATCAGGGTGGCAGAGCAGAGCCACAGAGCCTTTCCAAGTCCTATGCCTACCCTGGCAATGGCCTTATCCCTTCCCTTATGGTATTCCCAGAGCCTCACCTCGCTGTTGCTTCCTAGATGCTGGGTAAAGTTTGCTGTTGGCCATATGTGGCCTTGTTGTTTCCCACTGATGGTGCCTTACCAGCTGGGTTTCTCCATTCTGATGGAATCCTTAACTCTTAAGAGAAAATTTTACAGTGTGTAGAAGTTTCTCTCTCTCTCTCTCTCTCTCTCTCTCTCTCTCTCTCTCTCTCTCTCTCTCTCTCTCTCTCTCTCACACACACACACACACACACACACACACCTCTCTATCTCTCTCTCTCTCTCTCTCTCTCTCTCTCTCTTTGTGGCAATGCTGGAGATCAAAGCCAAGTCTTCATTCATGTAGGTAGGCAAGTAGTCTACCTCTGAGTTACAGCCACAGAAAGGTTTATTTTCTTCTTGAAGCTAAATCTTTTCTTTCTTTCATTTGCTCACCTTTCTGTTGATAATACACTTCTCTTTGGTTAACTCTCTGCTTCTCCTCACTCTTACTGCCCTCCTGATGGCCAGCTCCCTCCTCTGCAATTGCTTTGTCTTTTGGGTTTTCCTCTGTAGTCAGTGAATATGTCTACATTTATCTTAATGACCTTGGTCCTCTTCATCTCTTCCTTCTTTCTCTCTTTCATAGTTGTCTTTGTGTGTGTGTGTGTGTGTGAATGAGAGAGAGAGAGAGAGAAAGAAAGAGAAAGAGAGAAAGAGAGAGATGCTGTGGTTAGAACTCAGGGCTAGGCAGTACTTTACCATTTGATCATACCACAATCCTTTTCACCTTATCTTTTCATGTAAAGTCTCACTTTTTCCCCCAAGACCAGTCTGGAACTGTGACCATTCTACCAGCACAGCTGGAATGACAAGCATAGGTCACCATAGTTAGTTTATTGATTGAGATAGGGGTCTCTTGAACTTTTGGCCTGGGCTGACCTTAAATAGCCATCCTTGCCAACCACCAGTGGCTCAAGCCTATAATCCTAGCTACTTTGAGGATCATAGTTTGAAGCCAACCCAGGAAGGAAACTCTGTGAGACTCTTTATCTCCAATTCATTACCAAAAACTTATTATTGGACTCAAGTGGTAGAGCATTAGCTCTGAACAAAAAAAGCTTAAGGACAGCACCCAGGCCCTGAGTTCAAGTGCCAATACTGGCACAAAAATCAAACAGAAATAATGATCCTCCTGATCTCTGTGCCTCTTGAGAAGCTGGGATTTCAGGCATGAACCATATGCCCAGACCATAGTTGGTTCTTGAAAAAATAAATTATTACTATAGTTTTACTAATTCTCACTTCTCATTCACTTTCCAACCTGTGGTTATGAGTGTCTATTTCTAAACTGCTCAGACCAAGAGCACACTCACACATTCCCAAAATTAAGTCCTTTGAATGTTTTGTGTTCCTTTCTGTGTTCTCTTCTCTGGGTCATTTTTGGAACTCACAATACGCTTCAGTTTTACTCCCCTTCCCCCAAGTTTCCTTCCTGTCTCATTTCTAACTAGTTTTGCTCTCATCTGCTTGCCAACCAGCCAGCTTCTCTTCTGCCCAGACCATCCAGTCATCTAGTTGGTTCCCTGCCCAACTCTGGTGCTATAGACATCTAGTGAGACAAGGATTCCCACCTTTGTCTTTAGCCTACCCATGTATATGTGGACCCTCTTATAGACCAGCATGTTCTACAGGCCATCTTACCCTACCTTACCCTACCTGTGCTCTTCTCCACACACCTGCACGTGCCCCCTCCTGAGATCTTTATCCCAACAAATGATTCTACTAATTATTCTGTCATATAATAAGGAGTTCTGGGATTTGTCCTGGAGCTTTGTTTTCCCATCATTCTATTTATTCATATTTTGGAGATAGAATCTCTATGTAGGGAGGGCTGACCTTGAAGTCTCAATCATCCCATCTCTGCCTCCTGAGTGCATGTACTACCACAGTTGGTTACGTCTTGCTATTTCTGCCAGAGAGCTACCTGCTCTAGCTTTTACTCCATTGCATCTTTCCAGTAGGACTGCTGCAGTCTCCTGCTCCTAGCCCTCCCCTTGTGGGTCTCTTTTTCCAGTCTGCTTACTGCTTAAGCGCTTTCTGACAGACAAGTGAAATCAGGAAACCTCAATTACCGCCAATCCCCTGCCCCATGTTCTGCTTCATGCAAAATAAAGTCCCAGCCTTTACCCCAATAAGCAGGGTTTTCCATGGCTCCTCATTCACTTGTGTCAAGTGCTGGTCTGCCCATACCCACCGTTCAAAGCATCTTCTGGTTCCAATGTGAATGCATTTGTTTCTTTTTCAAAATGTCTTCTGTTCCCAATGTGCTGATAATTTCTGTGTACTCTCACTTTGAGATGTGGTGCCTCATTTGAGAAGTCTGTTCTGACATGCTTCTTGCCCTTGTCGAGCTGCATTTCCACCATTGTGCTGCCCCTGCACAGACCTCAGTCAGTGCTGTCTGCCCTCACCTTTCACTTGTGGGCTTTACATTTCTAGTTCTCTCCTAGACTGTGAACTCCTCCAGGGCGAGGGCTACACTACCCTCACCTAGTGAGGGGAAGGGAAGCTGCTTCAGGAAAGGTTATAAACCTGCCGCAGGAGAGCTTTTCCCAGTAGTTAATGAATCACCCCTGGCCTTGGCCCTTTCACAAGGGACAGGAAAATTAAGTGGCAATTGCAAAGTCTCTAGGCATACTTTCTGTCTCTCCCCTCCCAGAGAAAATGTGGTAAAGGCATGTACGATGCAGATGGTCACAACTAGTATTTACTTAGTGCCTCCCGGCCTGTAGCATGTGCAGAAGAGAAACATGAAGACAGGGAAGGTATAACTTGCAGGCAGCTCCCTAAGCTGATAGCAGGGCTGTGACCCTGACTGCTGATAAGTATGCTTATCAACATGAGATTTAAAAAATAGTGAGTTCCTATTCCTTTGTTCTCATTCTGTGCCAACAAAAAGAGCCTTTTTACTGTACCACCTGTGCTGGGAGGAAACTTCACATCCTTATCCCATATGAACTACTTCTTGTGAATAAGGCAGATGAGGTTCTTGTCTTTTGAGACCTTAGAGTGTTCAGAAGAGAGATACTGAGTCAGAAATGGTTTTGATGTCCAGGAAATGGAATGAATGTGTTGGCTAGGGGGAATTTAAATATTATGACTCACTTGTTCAGTAGTCCTTGCTGAGCCACCTGTTGTGACTGGGTACTGTGAGACCATTACCGTCCCGAGTCCCAGAGAGGTCAAGGCAAGTAGGTGAGGTGCTTACAGAAGGGAAGGACATAGCACAGGTACATTGCAGACCATGTTGGAAAGCTAAGTCCCTGAAGAAGCCAGCGGCCTGTCAGAATCCTCATGTCCCAGGACGTGATTCCTTCTGGCAGGGTCCCCTTCTTTCTTTCGTGTCATGACCCACCTTGGGCTCTTAGTTCCTTCCAGCTTTCTGTGTCTTTGGACTATGAAAGTGCCATTGTTGAAGCAGTGAGACAGTAGAAAATACCATTCTTTTTGTGTGACCTGATGATTGAATAGTAACATTAGATGTTTCATTTATTATCTCTGTAAGCAGAGCTGAGGCTCAGAATGTCTACACTGACTGCTGGATTCTGAGTTCAACACTCCCACATTGCAGCAAAGCTTGCTATTTAGTAGATGCTTGCTCTTAACCATCTTCAGGTTATTCTGACGTGCGACTGGATCCTTTGTTCGGTGAGCATAGAAGTCCTCAGTCTCTGTGGCCCCTTTGAAATGTAAAATGGGAATAATGTCCAAGATGTCTCGATTAACCTGCACTGGCCCCCAAAGAGCATGGGAACTAATGTTTGTTGAGCATCTTCTACAGGCTAGGATCCACTACAGGTATGAATAAGAAACCTAGGGGACCTGGGTCTTAAAGGTAGAAAAGAAATGACCTGCATAAGAAACAGGTATTCTAGGGCTGGGAAGGTGGCTCAGTGGTAGAGTAATTGCCTTGCATGCCTGAGGCCCTGGGTTCGATTCCTCAGCACCACATAAGCAAAAAGAAAAAAGCCGGAAGTGGCGCTGTGGCTCAAGTGGTAGAGCGCTAGCCTTGAGCTGAAGAGCTGAGGGACAGCACCCAGGCCCAGAGTTCAGGCCCCATGACCGGACCCCCCCCCCCAAAAAAAAAGAAACAGGTATTCTAAGACATTTATATAAGTTTGGGGTACAAATCATTGGTTCATAGGAGGGAAGGTCAAGGTTAAACATGGCATAAGGAAAAAGGACCTTAGGTTTGGAGTCAGAAGACATAGGAATTTATTTATTTATTTATTTATTTATTTATTTATTTATTTATTTATTTATTTATTTGTCCATACATGCCAGTCCTCGGACTTGAACTCAGGGCCTAGGCATTGTCCCTGAGCTTCTTTTGCTCAAGGCTAGTAGTTTACCACTTGAGCCACAGCACCATTTCTGGCTTTTTCTGTTTATGAGCTACTGAGTAATTGAAACTAGGGCTTCGTGCATGCTAGGTAGCAAGCTCTGTACCACTAAGCCACATTCCCAGCCCCAAGACATGAGATTTTAGGATCTCAACTCTTGTCAGGCATCTGTGGCTCATGCCTGTAATCCTAGCTACTCAACTGGCTGAGATCTGAGGATTGTGGTTCAAAGCCAGGCAGGAAAGCCCGCATCAGCAAAACAGCCAGAAGTTGAGCTGTTGCTGAAGTGATACTGTATACTAGCTATATGTTAGACTTCTTTGAGCCTAATTTGCTTCTATCTATCTATCTATCTATCTATCTATCTATCTATCTATCTATCTATCTATCTATCTAATATATATACATATATATATATATTTTTTCTTTTAGATAGATTGTTGGTATGTTGGCCAGGTTGGCCAGGTGGACTCTAAGTGATCCTTTTGATCCTCACCCAAGTACCTGAGCAGGTATTAAGGTTCATACCACTGTACCCAGCTTGCCTTATCTGTATAAAGCAATTAATACCCTCCTTCACCAAAGTCAATCTGAGTATGGAGGTGTGTATGTGAGATAAAGTTCCATGTCTGTCTGCCAGCCTTAGGGATGATGTTCCTAGATAAAGTGGGTGTTAAGGAAATTCTAATTGCTAAGGTAAGAAAAAAAATTTATGTGAAATGTATTTTAAATTCAAGCCCATCAGGAATCAGCAACCTTTCAAAGGTGTACCACACCAATCTGGTAGCCCATCCTGCCCTGGCAGCATCATGTATCTGTGGACCAGTAACTGGTTGTAGAGTTGACAAGGATACCAAGGCCCCTGAAAATAAGTTCTCTGCTCCACTCACCAGATAAGGATATGCAAATCTCTGCTCACTTGTGCCCTTGGGGATAGAAACTACCATATTGGGGGTCTTAACTCTGACCTTTTCCCCTTTCCTCCCTGTACCAGATTCTATCATGTGGGCAACCTGCTGCAACTGGTTCTGCTTGGATGGACAGCCTGAGGAGGTCGCCCCACAACAGGGAGCCAGGACGCAAGCCTATTCCAATCCTGGGTACAGTTCCTTCCCCTCCCCAACAGGCTCGGAGCCAAGCTGCAAGGCCTGTGGGGCTAATTTTGCAAGCACAGCCCGAAAGGTGAGTGCTGCTGTTTAGCCTGCTCTTCACCAGGGCCTCAGGACCCCAGGCAAGCTGCTGGTCCTGCAAATGCCTATCACCTGGCTTTTGCTTGTGTGATGCCAGGGACCAACCTGACCCTTTCATAAGGATTTTCATAAACCAGATGCCATTGGTTCACACCTGCAATCCTAGCTATTCAGGAGGCTGAAACATGAAGATTGCAGGTTGAAGCCAGCCTGGGCAGGGAAGTTCATGAGACTCTTACCTGCAATTAGCCAGTGAAGAGCCAGAAGTGTAGCTATGGCTCAAGTGGTAGAACACTAGCTTTCAGCAAAGAGATAGTGCCCAGGCCCTGAGTTCAAGTCCTGGTACACACACACACACTCTCTCTCTCTCTCTCTCTCTCTCTCTCTCTCTCTCTCTCTCTCTCTCTCTCTCTCTCGCTATGGCTAAAGTGGTAGAACACTAGCTTTCAGCAAAGAGATAGTGCCCAGGCCCTGAGTTCAATCCTGGTACACATACACACAACACACACAAAACACACACACACTTCATGAACAGCTGTTTAAGAGCACCTCACATGGAGCTGGACTCCAGAATTCAGACATCAGTTTGGCTACTTACTAGCTATATGACTTAGCCTCTTATAATTCAGTCCCCCATCTGTGAAGTGTTCCATCCCAGTGCTGAGAGAATAAGCTGGGGCAAGCTATGAAGGGCGCCTGGCACAATGCTTGGAACGTAGCAGGTACCTTTGTGATTTGTTCCATTAGCTGCCATCATACAAGGCCTGACTACAGATAATCCTGCTCCTATTGAAAGCAATGTCAAGAATGTCTCAGGTACGTTAAGATCCTAGCAGACAAGGCTGGGGCCTGTCTACTGTAGCAATTTCATTTGAAATGCTTGGGAGTAGGAAGGAGGATCATTGGCTGGGTGATGGTGGGTGTGGCTTGGTGGGGTATGGCTGTCCCTTTGCAGGGGCTCAGAAGCACAGAGATTATGATTTGTAGTCCCAAGTGGGGCTGGATAGAATGTGAACCTGAAATGGTAACAATGGGAAACCAAGAGAATACTTTTTAACCTATTTGCCATATATGAGGGACTCTTTCCTTTATTTTTGTGCTGGTACTGGGCTTGAACTCAAGTCATTATGCTTTCACTTGGTTTTTTGCTCATGCCTGGTAGACTTTTCTGCCCAGGCTAGCATTCAAACTGAGATCCTCCAGGTTTCAGCCCCCTGTGTAGGATGATGAGTGTAAGCGATCAGCACCTGGCTTTTTATTTTTTATTTTTTTGGTCCGGTCGTGGGGCCTGAACTCTGGGCCTGGGCGCTGTCCCTCAGCTCTTCAGCTCAAGGCTAGCACTCTACCACTTGAGCCACAGTGCCACTTCCGGCTTTTTTCTTTTTGCTTATGTGGTGCTGAGGAATCGAACCCAGGGCTTCAGGCATGCAAGGCAAGCGCTCTACCACTGAGCCACCTTCCCAGCCCCCTGGCTTTTTATTTTTAAGACAAGGTCTCACTTTGTAACCCAGGATGGCTTCAGCCTCTCAGAAATTGAGATTACAAGTTTATGCCACCATGCTTGCCTTGTCTTTTCCTTTCCCTTTCTTTTTCCCCATCCCCTTCCTGTCTTTATGGGACTGTGTTGTGGCTCATACCTGAAATACCAACATTGGAGCAGAGGTAGAAAAACTGTGAGTTCTTAGACCAACCTGGTACACATCAAGATTTAATCTTCACAATAACTATATTGATTTTAGAATGACTAGACCATATTTCGTATGTGATAAAGTAGACATATCAAGTTCCTGACTGACAAATAGCATGGAAGATCTTAAAATACCTTTTTTTCAACTGAATCAGCACCTCAAGATCATATAGCTAGGAAGTGGCAGAGCCAGGACTCCAAACTCAGGCCTTGACTCCAAAGTTCCCCACCAAGAGACAGCTACATGTCCAGTTGAAGATAACAGAGCCAGACCTGAGGGCCTTAGAGCATGCCAATGATTAAAATTTTTAGCTGTTAGCTGAGGGCCAGTGGCTCACACCTGTAATCCTAGCTACTCAGGAGGCTGAGATCTGAGGATCATGGTTCAGAGGCAGCCCAGGCAGGAAAGTCCCTAAGACTCTTAACTCTACCTACCAGAAAACCGGAAGTGGTGCTGTGGCTCAAGTGGTAGAGCACTTGGCCTTGAACTGAAGAGCTCAGGGACAAAGCCCAGGCCCAGAGTTCAAGACCCATGACTGACCAAAACATAAATAAATAAATGAGGAGCTGTCTCCTACCATTGATTGGAAAGAAGTTACTGAATATCACCAGAGATAGGGAGAATGGGGTGAAGGAGGCCTTCTCTGATCCAGCCAAGGAGGTTGGGGCAGCAGCACCAACCATGAGACCAGAGAACAGCTGCCAAATAAAGAAAGCTTTATGAGGTTAGACAAATCCAATTTTGAGGCTGAGAGATGGTTATTGGTACAATGCCCCCCCCAAAAGTATGCATTGATTTTGTACAATCACATGAATTTTGTGAATACGAAGGATGTTTTCTTGGACAAGTAGTACTCATTTGTAATTTCATGCTTAAGTGGATCAGTATTCTTGAGGGTTTGGCATTTCACAGCCAGAAGCTTTTAAGCTGTCTTTTCTACAAGTGGTTGAAATGAACTGATCACATGTGTCCTACTGTTGATTCTTCTCCATTGTGGTCACTGTTTTCTACATGCTCATTGGGTGGACTGCATAGATAATGCTAAGGAATTCCAGAGCGAATAAAGTAAGCTTGTATCTCCCTCATTCCACAAGTTTCCAGTGTTGGAGAGAAGTGGGCAAGCTGCAGTTTTGCAGAAACCTCATCTGTACTGGCTCTCTACCTATCTTGAAGCAGTGACCCTGAGGGTCTGGGAGGGGCTCTGGCAGCCAGCCTCTTTAGTTGGGCCAGTTTGCGAAGGGTGGGGAGGTTGTGCCTGCCTGAGTGTGGTATTCAGTTCTCAGAATGGAAAGATAACTGAGGCGCAAGAGAATAAAACATGACTGTCACCTTTCTATGAGTGTCCGCTTTCTGCTGAGGTGTATATAAAAATCCTTAAGACTGGCAGGCAAGAGTCCTGCTAAGGTCTCTTTCCTTAAGGTGGACCTTAGCAGTGCTAGAGCACATAGGCCAGGCTGCCATGGGAAAGTAATTTCTGCTGGATCAAGGGGAGCCAGTGAAGCGCCCCACACTGAGTCCCTGAGGAGTTGTGCATCCTTGAGGAACCACTGTCAGCTTTGGCTGGATGTCAGTGTTTGAGAACATCTGGGCATCTCCGCAGGCACGTGGCTCTCTAATTCATCTTTCTTGCCTGTCTTCTTGGTCTGATGCCTTTGGTGCATTTCCTTTGCTTGTTCTGCCCCATTTGCTAATGGTTTTCCTCTTTCCTTTTTTTCCTCTTGCCACTGCATGAGGGGCTTTTTAGCCTCAAGCCCTATGCTACTTCTTTAGGGTATGTCTCAGAGGCTTGCTTACTTCACAGTCCCTGTGGGCAGGGGCACACAGAAGCTGGTTAGTTGTATTGCGTCATGTATGTATGTGTGTGTGTTTATGTGTGTGTGTGTTTGTGCACATGTGCATGTGTGTATGTATTTGTGCGCTAGTACTGGGGCTTGAACTCAGGACTTGGGTGTTGCCCTTTGGCTTTTTCTTTTTGCTCCAGGCTATCACTCTACCACTTGAGCTATACCTCCACTTTTAAGATTTTTTGTTGTTGTTGTTGGTTGTGGGCCTTGAACTCTGGGCCTGAGTGCTGTCAGCTCAAGGTGAGTGCTCTACCACTTGAGCCACAGTGCCACTTCCAGTTTTCTGGTGGTTTATTGGAGATGAGAATTTCACCATAGCCTTTCCTGCCTGGGCTGCCTTTGAACCATGATCCTCAGATCTCAGCCTCCTGAGTAGTTAGGATTACAGGTATGAATCACCAGTGCCCAGCTTAAGATTTTTTTATGATGGTTAACTGGAGATGAGAGTCTTAAGGACTTTCCTCCCTGGGCTGGCTTCAAATCATGGTCCTCAGAACTCAGCCTCTTGAGTAACAAGGATATAGGCAGGAGCCATCAGTGTGGCTGTTTTTCCATTTTGACCTCACATCCAACAAGACACACACACACACACACACACACACACACACACACACACACACACCACTCTCTCTCTGTCTCTCTCTCTCTCTCTCTCTGAAAAGAGTGGTTTGGATTTGACCAATTGAGCAATGCTAACTTTATAATTGGGCCAAGCTAGGTCTTGTCAGACTGCCTTGACTTAAGTAATGTTCCATGCTAGGACCACAGCTTTATGAGGCCTCTTCACTTCACTGCTAGCTATCTCAAACACACTCCCCACAGGAAAGATTTTCATATGAATGAACTCCAAACACCCATTTCCACGTGTGTGGTTGCTGCCTGCCGAGCCTTCTGGTGCTGGCACAGCTGCAAATCCTTTTGCCGTCAAGTCCGTACAGCTACAGTCTGGTTACAGCTGGGAGGAGAAAAGGGGGCTTTGTGTGCCCTTCACAATGCTTTCTAAGCTGTAATAACCTACACTGGATGAGAAGCATGTACTCCCCTGTGTGAGTGACACATAGACAAGTTCTGACCAGAACTATCTTGACTTTGCACACTTCCCCTGCGGCCCCCACCAGGCTTCTGTGGTCTTGCCTATGAGAACCTAAGTCTCTGGGGCATTCTTTTATAGCTCGAACAGCTTTCCATATTTAGAAAGGAGGGAGAAGAAACATGTAGGTCAGTACTTAAGTCACTGCAGCGTGAAAAGCTTCCAACTTCTTTAGAGGATCAGGGAGGGTGCCCTTGAGGACAATCCCAGGTGCTCAGGAATTATCTTCCTTGGGAGGGTGACCTGCCACTGGTTGGAACTGCACTCAGCCAGATGTCACTGTTCGTGGGCAGGCTGTGGGTTGTGCAATCTTGGTGTGCTGTCTGTGACTGTGGGAGTGGCTGCTGCCAGGCAGTGCCAGCTTGCTGGTCAGGCGCACTTGTCGCTTAACTGAGACACTGTGTGCTTTCACAGAGGAGAGCAGGGCGCCCTCTTGTACTGTGTAAATATTTATTTTGCTAATGCCCTATGCACCACATACTTCCCAGCACTTGCTGGAGTAGGAGAGCCTGGTATCAACCTCTGTGGACAGGATACTGGCTTGGAAGCTAGAAAGTCAGGCTCCCAATTCAGCCCTGCTGGCTGCCTTCATGGTTCTGCATGAGGCAGCATGGTCAGGAGGGAAGACTGTGATTGTGGGGCAGCACACTCAGACATTCTGTGTGAGTTCCAGCTCTGGCATTATTGCCTGACCTTAAATGTAGTACTTGATCTCCCTCATCTCTGGATGTTTCCTCTGTGAACCTGGGAAGAACACTAATGCCAGGGTGCTTAGGGAAAGAAATGACAAGCCAGGCATACTTTTAACACGAAGTAGCCCCTCATTAAACTGAATATTAACAACCCAGGCCTATAATCCCTATAAAAGCCAGGCAGAAGGAGAAGAACTGGGAGTTTGAGACCAATCTGGATTGCATATGAATTTCAAGGCCAATTGAAGCCACATAGCAGGGGTTGGGGGATATACAGCTCAGTGGTAGAGTGCTTGTTTAGCATTTACAAGACCCTGGGTTTAAATTCTAGCACCACACATATACAAAAGAACAGACAAAAACTGTAATTGTCATACATTTGCTTGCTTTCCTCAGCACTAACGCAAGAAGAATGAGAGTTTAGGGTTTGGATCCTGATTCTTAGCTTCAACTTTAAGACAGCTAACACTGAGGATTCACTGTGTGTCAGTTAATTTTCTTTTCTTTTCGTTGGTTGTAGGGCTTGAACTCTGGGTTGGGCGCTATCCCTCAGCTCTTCAGCTCAAAGCAAGTGCTCTACCATTTGAGCCACAGTGCCACTTCCGGTTTTTTCTAGTGCTTATTGGAGATAAGAGTCTTATGGACTTTCCTTGCCCAGGCTGGCTTTGAACTGTGATCCTCAGATCTCAGCCTCCTGAGTAGCTAGGATTACAGGTGTGAGCCACTGGCACCCGGCTCTGTCAGTTAATTTTCAATGAATTCTTTTTCTCTCAGCAACCCTCTGAGGTAAGTACTGTTACCAGTCCACTTTACAGACAGGGAGGCTGATTCCAAAGTATGCTACTACAAGAAGTTGAGGGAGACATAAGAAAAATGCAGAGCATTTTGATGCCAAGCTGGTAATAGTAGTAGTTACTAACTTAATTCTCTTTATTAAGTAAGCCTTAAATTATGAATTTCAAGTGTTCTGTACATGGACACACAGTTACAGGCACGAAGTCTGAAATCTGCAGAGTAGCTGGTATCCTTGGATTCAGGAAAAACCTAGTAAGGTGAGTGCCCGATGTGGCAGTCCTGTCGCTCTATCTTGCTCTGGCTTGTTCTCAGGCTGACTGCTTTCCTCTACTTCTTGCTCTAAGCAGCAGACCTGCTTGGACTGTAAGAAAAATTTCTGCATGACCTGTTCGAGCCAGGAGGGGAATGGGCCCCGCCTCTGCCTTCTCTGCCAACGGTTTCGAGCCACATCCTTTCAGCGGGAGGAGCTCATGAAGATGAAGGTGAAGGACCTCAGGGACTACCTCAGCCTCCACGATATCTCCACTGAAATGTGCCGGGAGAAAGAAGAGCTGGTGTTCTTGGTGCTGGGCCAGCAGCCTATAATCTCTGAGGAGGACAGGACTCGTGCTCCCACCTTGGCCCCAGACTTTCCCGAGCAGCAGGCTTTCCTGAACCAGCCTCACACCAGCACTGTACCAGCTACCTCACCCAGCCTCCCTTCTTCACCTACACAGGCCACCTCTGGTCCCCAAGCCCAGGCTCAGGAAAACCAGGTATGGGTCCACGTGCAGTCCCTGCACCCCAGTGCAGGCCGAAGGGCCCGTTTTCACTCTTGCAACATTGTGGGAGTTGGTGTGAGGTGAAGTCTCTTCTGCCTGCAAATGCAGGATCTTTCCTGATGTCAGGCTCCTGCCTTGCTTTCTTCAGAGAGAATATGCTTTCTACTATGTATTTGAGTCTTGTTGGTTAATACTTCCATGTTTTAAACATTAAAACAAAAGTTATCGGTTAGAAACGTTTTGAAAGTGCTCACCATCAACTTCAAATTTAGCTCTGTTCAAATTTGTGCCTAACTCCCATTGGTCCAGTTGTCTTTAACTGGATTGGGATGCTTGGTAATAAGGTACATAGGAATAGAGGACAATGCCGGGGGGGGGGGGGGGGGGGAGGGGCGTGCTGTGACAGGACCCTGATGCCCTTCTGGTCACTGTGAAAGCAGCAGGGGCTGGCTGTACATGTTAAACTCTAAGCTGCTTGTAGCCCCAGGAGGCCTGGAAAAGGTAAGATTAGAGCAGTGCACTGACCACTGCCAACTCAAGCATGGGAGCACAGCAGTAACACACCGTCTTTGTCCTCAGACAGCCCAGGTGTAACCACATAGAGGCGCTCCTGGGTGAGGTCAGGAGTGGTGGTGTCACACAGATCTAAGCAACACCTAACTGCCATCTGTGTATAGGAGTTGGACAAGGATGGGACATGAATCAAGGCTAGAAGATTGGGACTCCAAATCCTTCCTGCCTTTTGCATTTGGTATCTAACCCTCCTCATTCATGCTAGGCAAACACTCCATCACTGATTTACATTCCTAGCCCCACATCCATCTTTGTCACTGACCCTTGGTCACCTAGGGCAAACTTGGAGCTTACTCCAGTGAAATGGGGCTTTTTTTTTTTTTTTTGGTCGGTTGTGGGGCTTGAACTCTGGACTTGGATGCTGTCACTGCACTTTTCAGCTCAAGGCAAGAGCTCTACTGCTTGAGCCACAGCACCACTTCCAGTTTTCTAGTGGTTTATTGGAGATAAGAGTCTCATGGACTTTCCTGCCCAGGCTGGCTTTGAACCGTGATCCTCAGATCTCAGCCTCCTGAGTAGTTAGGATTACAGGCATGAGCCACCATTGCTTGGCAAATAGGACTTTTGATCTTGCTTGGAAGGAGGAAAGCCATGAACACTGCAATATGTTTGAAGAGTTGGGAGCTGCTCAGGGCTGACAAAAGTGCTCATGTTGTCTGTCCCCACACATGGCGTGGACAGCTGAGGCTCTTGTTTATGATCACTTTCTTTGCCAGGACTGGGCCCAGTTCAGCTCTTGACAGGCACTCTGAGGCATAAAGGCCAGCGTGATGGCATAACTTAACTGGGAGAAGCCATTTAACCCCCTAGTTGACTTGAGCATGATTTTCTCCCCAGCTGGGCCTTCACACTTTCCTAAGCTCTAGCTCTTAGGTTTCATCTCTTGTTCTATACACATCCCTCTTTTGGCTTGGTTTTTGGATCACTTCTCTGCCTATGGGGAACCAGGAAAGGAACTCAAAATCATTTTTCCCTACAAAATCTTCAGGTAGACTTTTCAACAAGAGATGATAAATTCTTGTCATTAACCAGAAATTTCTAGCTTGCACCTACAGGTCACAGTATATACTAGAGATTAGTGAGTTCTTTCCTTTGTGGTTTTCAGAGGATCTTTGCATTAACCCACTTCTTCTATTCTGGTGAGATCTACATTTTTTTGCAAGCAGAAAAAACAGGCATAGGGAAGTTAGGTAACTGGTGCAAGGTGTCTGTTAAGTCCAAAGCAGCTCAATGCTTATTGCACTAGGGTTCTGCCCTTTACCTTTAATGCCCTAGCAACAGTTGTTAAGGAAGTGTGTTCAGCGAACATACCAGAGTACAGAATACAGTGGGTTTTGATGTAGCTATGGGCTAGTTGGGAAGCAAGAGCATGCTTTTATAGCATGCAGTTTCTTTCTCTAGGGAAAAACTATCTACTCAGACACAGCCTAGCTTCTGAACTGACTCTAAGGGGACAGCAAGGAGATAGTGGGCATCACCACATCTGCCCAAAGCTAAGAGAGAACTAGTGATGGAGGAGACACTTTCTCAGATGCATCCATACACACGTTCATTTTTTGCCATCATGTTGCCCTTTGGGGTTTCATTTCCATTGTAGTTGTTTGGCTTTCTTGATGAGGGCTAGAGCCCACAGGTCTCTTTACTGGCACGCCAGTAAAGGTCTGGTGGGAAGGTCTGTGAACTCAGGTGCACAAGTTAGGGCTCTGTGGATAAATGGTGGTGAGACTAGAAGCTTACAAGGCAGAAACTCATAAAGGGGCACCCAGCAGGGTCCTTTTGAGAAGCTAGAAGCCTGAGCAGAGTGGAACTCCTCAAGCTGAGACATGTATGTTCTGTGGTCTTAGGCACAGATTCTTAAATTATGATGACAAAATGGAACTAGGTTTCCAGACAGTTCTTAGGATATGCTGTGCTGATTAGAGTAGTGACCAGGCTGGAGCGGGACTAAGGTGAGGGTCTGGAAACTGTCCCCTTGGAGTTGGGTGAGGAGCCAGGGAACATGAAGCTTGAGGAGGAGAACATGGTAGAAGCTGTTTGGAAAACCCACGGCCATTGGTCTGAGGGGACAGAACAGGGGCAGTGAGTAGAAGTTGTAGAGAGGACACTTTGGAGTCTGTGGTGGAAACAAACATGATGATAGAGAGCAGTCCAGCAGTGCGATAGCCACAGCTATTGTCCTTTTTTTTTTTTTTTGTCGGTCGTGGGGCTTGAACTCTGGGCCTGGGCGCTGTCCCTCAGCTCTTCAGCTCAAGGCGAGCGCTCTACCACTTGAGCTACAGCGCCACTTCCGGTTTTCTGGTGGTTTATTGGAGATAGGAGTCTCACAGTCTCTCCTGCCCGGGCTGGCTTTGAACCGCGATCCTCAGATCTCAGCCTCCTGAGTAGCTAGGATTACAGGCGTGAGCCACCAGCGCCCGGCAGCTATTGTCCTTTTACCCCAAAAGTTCAAGCTGAGGACACACTGACAGTGGGTGACAGCTAAGGCCAGTCTGTTGGTCACCAGAGTTAGTGGACTTTTATTTTGAGGCAGCTAGCTGTGTATCCTCTGAAATCTGTTTATATTATTTGAACCTGATAGTGGTATTAGAGTAGGTGTTTGTGATGCTTTTGGGCTGCCTCCAGTTGTGGGAGATGGGTATGGACTTTATATGTGAGCTGAGAGAGGCCCATGCCATGCAAATCATTGAAGCATCTCTATAGATGTGATGGCACCTTTCTCTTCCCACAGGCCAATGGCCATGTGTCTCAGGACCACGAGGATCCCGTCTACCTGCAGAGCACAGCCAGAACACCTGCTGAGGATGAGACCCAGGTGGGGCCTCTGCTCAGGTCTGGGCCTTTGTCTTTGTTCTTTGCTTGGAGTGTTCCTATGCCTTTGCAGACTCAGGCGGACAGAGAACCCAGGCTGTGGTAACAATTTGGGAATCCCCTTTTCTGGGGACTTTGTGCCAGCATTCCAATTTAACCTTGAGTGCTGTCCTCTGTGTGAGCAGGTGTGAGGTTGCCAGGTGGACCTGGGGAGCCTCTTAACCCAGTCTTGAGAGCTGCAGTGGGCAGGCTCTGGTGCAGCTGTGAAAATCTTGTGCTTGTCTTCTGCTTCTAGGACAGCAGTAGCCTTGTGAAGGGAAGGGGGCCAGATGAGACAGGTTTAGGTCTCAGGCAGGGCCTAGAACAGCCACTAGGACCATGAAGGATGGTGGGACAGTGTATGGAGGAACATCTGCCAGGGAGAGGTGCAAACTCTCCCAAATAGGAAGGGCCAGCTCCATACCTGCTGGCTGCTGTGCTCTCACCCTTAATCTTTACAGGAAGTCCGTGTGGTTGGACTGCTTTCCTTCATGGAGGGGCGGACAGGCTTAAAAGAGGGAAGCAACTTGCCAAATTGTATTACTTAGTTTTTAGTAGAGGAGTGAGGATTCCTACATAGGGCCCAACCAGTGTTTCTGCTTCAGCAGCAAACGGTAGGTCAAGAAAAGATCAGTCTTTTTTGCAATGTCAAGCATCATGCCACTCTGTCTCTATTCTCTCTTCTTGAGGTGTGATGGATGTTTTGGGGTCTTTGGAGACAGGTTAAGGGTGCCCAAGAGCTGAAACCCCTAATCATGTCTTTGCCATTACAGTCCATTGACTCAGAGGATGGTTTTGTCCCAGGCCGGAGGGCCTCTCTGTCTGACCTGACACACCTGGAAGATATCGAAGGCCTGACGGTCCGGCAGCTGAAAGAGATCCTGGCTCGCAACTTCGTCAACTACAAGGGCTGCTGTGAGAAGTGGGAACTGATGGAGAGAGTGACTCGGCTGTACAAGGATCAGAAAGGACTGCAACACCTGGGTGAGGGGCGAGGCTGTCCAGGTGGCAGCTGCACAGAGCTCTGGAGCGTCTGCTGTCATTCCAAATGAGATGACATTGACTACAGTCAGTCTTGTACTTAGCAGTGGGAGCAGTCAATTGTATTTGCACCATCTAACAATCTGCCTCTTAGGGCTAAATACCAAGACTGGGCTAGGCATTTACTCCTCCGAGCTGCCCATGCAGTAAGCTTCAGCAGCATAGCCCTGTGGAGCCCAGATTTGAACTGAGAATTTCCAGGTCTACATTCAGGGCCCTTCTATCCTCCACTCACTAACAGAACTTAATTCTAAACTCGGGAGACTGAAAAGTGAGTCCTGGTGCATGGAGGAAGTATCTGTTCTGCCTGTACCTGGGCTCTACCTTCATTTCCCAAGGCATCTTACATGTTACCGTTTTTATGAGATGGCCAGAATAATATCTGTGTCTGGGGTTTGGCAAGAAATGCTTTAGACTATGTCCTCATTACTGATCATGGTATTTTTTTTTTGAGGTGGTGGTACAGTGGTGGGGTTTGAACTAAGGGTCTTGTGCTTGCTACGTAGGTTCTTGACCACTTACATTACAATACTCCTATAGACTGAAACCTGCTGCCAGAGTCTCAGTCTTCCCTTTGGGGTTGTCTGAGGAATCTCCCTAGAGTTGTAAGGACCTGAGGAACAGTATTGACTGTAAGTGGGAATTTTATTCAGAATCCTGGACTCACTAAAACAGCCAGATTTTCCATTCTTCCTTGATTTTAATGCTGGCTTCCATGGCAGTGGGAAAGGAGTCTTCAGTGCCCTTGCAGCTGGCAGTTTTGTGTGTGCAGACCAGGGAACTGGCTTTTTAAAAGAGCAGAGCAGATGTAGCACAGGTGCTCCATGTGAGTCCTCAGCATGTAGAGCAAGAGAGAGCACAGTGTCTATCCAGAGTCTAGCCACGCCCAGATCCCAGCAGAAATGGCTGGTAGCAGGCGGCTACTCTCCTATGTCATCACCCTGTCACACATTCATGCATCTTTCTTTCCTTTTCAGTGGGTGGTGCTGAAGACCAAAATGGTAGGTAATTGTTGGTGAAGGGGCTTAGGCTTAGTTCTGTCTTTCCTTCAGCCCTATGAGGTTCACAATCTAATTGTGAGCATATGAGTTTCCAGAGGAAGGGTATGCAGGAACTCACAGAACCAATTTCTCAACAACTTTGGACCTTTTCATCTCTCCATGAAGGAAGCAGTGGCACAGGCTGCTGATGGGCACAATGGGGCTGCTGGGGCATAGGAACCATGTGTAGTATAGGGTGAGAGCCCTGTCTAAGGAAGCGGCAGCAGAGCTGTTTAGGAGACAGTGGCTGCTATGGTGTTACGTAGTTAGCTTTCTGCTGCCGTATACCCACCTGGGTGCTAAGGACACACTAGTGTTAAGTCCCTAGCACATACTGCTGAATGTTCTAAAACAGGCTGTACATTTTCTGGGACTTCTTTCCAAGAAAGATCATTCTCAATAGTGTTGGAGCCGACAAAGTATTTCAAAACTTTTCCAGAAGACTTTTCAAATTTGTTCCCTAATGAAACGGTCTCCTACTCAGAATGGAGCAGAGTTGAGCTTTCCTTCATTCTCTGTGATCATGTGGAGGTACATGATACCAAGATCAGGATGCTCACTTGGGGCCTTCCTTCTCTCATTCCCTGAGGGACTGCTGACCCTCTGAGGTTGAAGGTTTATTGATAACTCCCCTAAGTTATAACTACAATTCTATACATTGTTCCAGTTTATCTTAATAGCTGTATACTTTCAATTCTTCCCGATTATAGCCACAAAGGAGATAAATAGGTTTTATTTCCCATTTACAGCCAGCTCACCATCTGGGGGAAGTATTTCTTCACTTTTTGAGTAGTTCAGAAAAAGAGGAAGAGAAAGAATGGGTGCAACAGATTAGGGGAATTCCCAGCTGGTAGAAGGGACTGCTGTGTGGCCAGGTCTGGTTATGGCTGTCTGGTTTAGGCTGCATTTTGAGACACTTGATAGCTAGGCTATTGAACATGAAGATTTTTCTGTGTGGTTGAACTAGGGTGCTGTCTTATCCCTCTATTGGCACAAGCCAGTTAACAATTATTCATGGGAGTCTTAATAAGTGTGCACAGGGCATTTAATACCATCTTGATAGTCTCTACCAAGGTCATACCTGCCATGAACCATCTCAGCAGCTGTGTTCCCTTGGGCAAGCCACTTAACTCTTTGGCCCCTTGCCTCATCTAGGAAATGAGTAATAAGGATATTTCCCAGGTCCTGTAAGTTCATATCCAGTTTTGAGTAAATATTGTTATTATCTTCAGAGTGTTACCAGACACTTAGAGAATATATACCAGGTGACCAGTGTTTCAAGGATTCAAAGATATCTGACTTCAGAGCATACAACAGATGTTAAGTATATGATTGTAGAAAATGACTGAATATGATAAATTAAGGAGCTCTTAAGTCCACTGGGGGAGATAGGTGGGCAAGCCAAAATTATAATGCATCAGGGGTTATGAATAAAGGTCTATGGTTGTAGGAACAGAAGAGGAAGCAGCCCGTCTTCCATGCTCTTCCCTTGAGCTTATGGGATACCAGGGGCCTTCTTGTTCCTGGGCTATATTACACTGGGACTATGTTTATAGATAAGCCTTGTGATTGTTAATGAACCATTCATTATAGTTCTGTTTATATCTAAACTTTTTTGAATCACTTTTATCTTTTTTGCATGTTCTGCCTCAGGGGATAATGAGTCCCTTAAGTACCACTCACTCAGTATATTACAGCCTCAATTGTCTGAAAATGGTTTTTCAGCTTTGAGGACTTTGCCTTAGTTCTCATGTTCTGGCATGAGTCTGATCTGAAAATGATGTACTTTAAATCAGAGTCCTTGCAGGAGGTATGGATTACAGAAACAACTGGAGCTAGTTACTGAGGGAGTGTTCTTGGAAGAGCTCTATTTGGGGGAAAATGTATGGGTTTGGGGGTGTATTCTTTCTCTCCCACATTTTGCTCTGTATACTGACAGTTCCCTCTGTCCCCTTCTGCCCTATTTGTGCAGGAGCAGCAGTGCCATCTGGCCTGGAGGAGAACCTATGTAAGATCTGCATGGACTCACCTATTGACTGTGTTCTGCTGGAGTGTGGCCACATGGTGACCTGTACCAAGTGTGGCAAGCGCATGAATGAATGTCCCATCTGCCGGCAGTATGTGATCCGAGCAGTGCATGTCTTCCGGTCCTGAGGGTTCGCATCAGCTTCTACAGTGCCTTATAGGATGTAGCCCAGGGTGTCTTGAGTTCAGGGTGGTCAGCTTGTGTAGAGGCAGACTATCAGAAGAAATTCTGCAAAGATGCCATGTTATCTCTAGGCATACCTATCTTGCCATGGAGGCATGGCTCTTGATGAGCTGAGCTCTGGGCCAGTGGGAACTGGTGCAGATCCCCTGGGTAAGAGACCGTTTCAGTGACAGAGGATGTTCCAGAGCTTGGACCACATTTCCCTCCCTCTGAGAACCTAGGCACGCTTCCTCCTGTGCCCTACTAGCTCCCTAAGCACACCTTCCTATCTCACCAATCAGAAGTCCTGCTAGAGATGGTTCCCTTCCAGACATTAGGATTTAAATTTCTGGTCTCTGTGCTTTAACATACATTTAAAGTCTCTTGCTACAATGCTTAAAATCCACTTGTTTCTTTGGACCAAAAAAAAATGTGAACTTTTCAGTGGTTCTTAGGACAGAATTTGGATCAGTAAACTTAATGGTGGTGAAAATGACACAGGGGTACTATAGAAAAGCCTCAGTTGTCAAGCATCACTTCCTTGAGTGCTGGTGTTGGAAGCCACCAGACTCCTGACCTGCTCTTAGGAACCAACGAAGCACCCAACTGCCGGGAAGTCCAGCCACCTGCTGCTGCTGCTTTTGGGGCTGACTTTGCCCTATCTGTAATTTAGGATTATGAGGAAAGGAAGCACTGGGTGACTTGCTGCTTTGCCTTCTAAGCCTCCTTTTCCAACAGGCAAAATGTTGGTCTCACTCTAGGCAGGGACTTGGGCACAGAACTTTGCTTTTCTCTAACCATGAGGAATTTCCTGGAGAAACAGTAAAGCCAAAGGTTTGGAAAATACTAAATGATACCAGATTCTGCCTGTTAGCAGACAGCCAGAAATTCCTAATTTCAGAGCCAGGTGCTGGTGGCTCATGCCTGTAATCCTACTCAGAAGCCTGAGATCTGAGGATCATGGTGCAAAGCCAGCCCCGGCAGTAAAGTGGTTTATCTTCAATAAACCACTCAGAAAACTGTAGTGGCACTGTGGCTCAAGTGGTAGAGTGCTACACTTGAGTTGAAGAGCTGAGGGACAGCTCCCAGGCCCGCAGTTCAAGCCCCATAACCGACAAAAAAAAAGAAAAGAAAAAGAAAAATTCCTAGCCAGGTGCGTGTGGCTCATGCCTATAATCCTAGCTACTCAGGTGACTGAGATCTGAGGATCACGGTTCAAAGGCAGCCCGGGCAGGAAAGTCCGTGGAACTATCTCCAATTAACCACCAGAAAACCAGAAGTGGTGCCGTGGCCCACGTGGTAGAGTGCTTGCCTTGAGCTGAAGAGCACAGGGACAGCGCCCAGGCCCAGAATTCAAGCCCCACAACTGACCCCCCCCCCAAAAAAAAATTCTAATTTCATTCCTTTCTCAGCTGATTGATTTGGGGGGCAGGTCTGGAGGCCCTTTAACCGTGAATAGGTGATGCTTAGGGTCTTTCTACCACCACTGAACAGAGTGGCTGAAGGCTCTATAGTTCACTGGAAAAGCTCAACAAAGCACAAAACATATACCATCAGAAAAGCTGTGTTTACTCCCATTCCCAGTGGACAGACTATGAAAACCCTTAACACTTGAGCAGGCTTTGACAGACCCCTACCCCTCCCATACACTGTAACTGAGATGAGTGCAGAAGAGCCTGTTAGGACTGCGGAAGGCAGAAGGAAACCTAAGGAGGATCCACTAGAATGCTTAAGTTTTCTATCAAACCCCAAACACCTTTAGGGATAGTTGTGGGCAGAACCCTACTCTGCTTACCTCAACACCTACAGGAAGTCTGGATGATCTAATTCTGGGCAGTAGCCTTGGGAAGTGTTGGAGAATCAAATTTCCCTCTAAGGACTCCACCTTTAGCCCTTCTGCTGGACAGATAAGTACTATAGTTTACAGTGCCTCCAGTTTAGCTAAGAATTATGTGCTCAGCTACTCTTAAGTACACTGTGAAGCAGGTCTATGTGCAGCTCAGACTTAGCAATAACTTCAAGGCAGACGCTGGATCTCTCCTTGTTTTCTCTGCTGAGGCCTTAACTTACTCCTAGATAGGAACTGAAAATAATGTACTGATGGCTGGCTAATAACCTTTGTAAGAATTAGAACTGACATTTACTCATTTAAAGAACTTGCCTTTTTAAGTCTCAATTTAGTTTTCAATTTGGGGGAAAAAAAAGGGTGTCAAACCACCGCAGTTTGCGGGGAGGGTAATGGTTTTTATTACTCCAAATAAAAATTGGGAGTTCCAAGATCCCATTCCAGTTAGTCTTTAGTCCATTTAGAAAATCTGATTTTTAAAAATCCTTAAATCCTCTCCTGTCTCTCATGGATCCTTGGTCTTAATTACACCTAATTCTTCCAATTATTTTATGGCTTTTGCTGTGGTTGCTCTGAGATTTCAGTTGAGACTTGTTTTAAAGGACTTGGGACAGCTGATTCCAATAGATTGGAATTGTTGGATCCAAACTAAAAAGCAGTAATTAGTATGCGATATCTGTTGTATATAAATTTGAAATCTTTTGGATATGAATGTTACTTCAAGTGGCTTATGATTCTCAGACTTAATTGGGTGTTAAAGCAACCCCAAATGTGTATTTTTTGTTACAGAGATCTGCTTTATAATTTTGTAATAAAGTTTCAATATAGATGTTTGTCTGACTGGTGTGAGGATACAAGAGGCCCGATGGTTTATTGGCAAAAGAACTGATAATTCATAGCTAACTCTGACCAGGGGCACACAAATATGCTCTTGAGATTGGAGATGCTTGGGCCAGGCTTGTGGCCTTGGTCAAGCTATCCCTGCTTAGTGTTGTGACTAGACCAAGGTATTGCAAGAAGTATGCAGAGGCCATGGAACAGCCTAGCAAAAGGGAGCTAGTAAGAAAAGGATGAGTTGTATGATCACATGGGAAGAAGCACCAAGTGAATTCAGGTAGTTTGAGTATGTGCAGGCAAAAAGGACTGTTGGTTTAGAAAGGACTGTGGATACCTAGTCAGTTTTCAGGTTGCCCTGGAAGATATATATGGATACAGCTGCTACACAGCTGGATTGTGGCTCTTTCAGCCTCATGGACAAGCCTGTGTATGCTCCCTGCCCAAGGGAAGGGTAACTGCCTGTGGGAGTACAAGAGGACATGGGAAGCTGTCCTATGACAGAAATGAATCTCATCAAGGGAGAGCTACTGCACTGTCCTTAGCCTGTTGCAAGTCAGCAGCATGTAAAGGAAGGCTGAACAGAGCAAGCTTCGAGCCTTCTCAGGAGGGAGGTTTAAGATGATGTTGCTTAGGGTTGGATAGACTTTTTTTGTCTATGTGCCTCAGACTAGAAAGAAATGTGTTAACATGTATTGGAACTAACACCAAGTGAGGCAGAGCAAGGCCAAGGAGCTGAGCTCTGCAACCAAGATAGCCTGCAGCTAGAAAGACCCCTTGATCGAAGGATGAATATGAGCAAGTGGAGAGGACAGGGGGGCTAGGTCTAGGATAGCCACCTGGAGGACAGGGCCTGAGGGGAGAGCCTTGTTCTGTTGTTACCTGGCTAGTTGCTTGGCATGGGGAGGTTGATGGAAATCTATATAGGCAACTGTTTGAAGAAGCAGCTTTTGTCTCCTCAGAGAATAGACTAAAAATGTAAAAAATGTCTTTAGGCCTATTCTAAATGGTGCCTACCCAAAAACTCAAGTCACCCCCATCTTTCCTTGTGCCCTACCCCCACCCCGCCCCCGCCCCCGTGTTTTAAACAGTAGGTGTGAGTTCAACCCAAGTTGGCCTCCAAACTGACTGGCAAGTAGCTTCCTTAGCCAGCAAGCAGCTTCCTCAGCAGAGTACTGTCTTAGCTGAGTGTGGCTCCATATATCTTACAGGCCTACTCCAGTGTTGAAGAGGCCAAGTCTCTCGAGGGACTAGACAAATACGCCTACAGATTTTTGGTGCTAAGCAAAAACACCGATCCTCGAGTCAGCACCACCTGGACCTTGAAGTCATTCCTGGCCTAGTAAGTGTACAACAGGTACAGGTGCAGGTTGAGGCTGTAATCTTAGCATACAGATTTCCCCAACTCTAGATAAACTGTCAGGTTGTGCCAGTTGCTTTACCTATCTGAGGTTACAGACAGCCACTATGTGGTTTAGGAGCAATGCCCATTCCTGCCATGCTGCAGGAAGATGCAAGATGTGATGTTCTGATGGTAGGCAACGTGCCTAAGGTTACAGCTTACATTTCACACCTCTGACCTGAAATGGCCAGACTACATGCGGTGCCCATTGTTGACCAGTGACTACTTGAAGCTGGGTTCATATCGAACTCCAGCTCCTCAGGTGTGCTAGTTGTATAGCCATCATTTGGCAGCCATTGGTGGCTCTTTGCTAAACAGTGCAGACTTAAGGACATTACTGCAAAAACATCTGTGCATAGTGCTTGTTTACACAAGTTGTCTTCTTTTCATTCTTAAAATGTATCAGCCATCACTACTGTAGTTGTCTTGGTGAGCAGCATCCTCAGGTGTGAATTGCACTCAAGGCAGGGCCAATCTTGTGTCCACCATTGTCTCTACACAGACTGCATTTCTGACCCCAGGCCAGTTCCTCCTTTTAGGCTAGGATCCTCCCCTGTACTGATGAACAGCATGGAGAACAAAGTCTTCAAAGTTCATTTTGTTTTTTCAGATGAGGGTTCATTTGGCAAAAGGGCCAGGCTGAATACAAGTTTTGTCAGACTGAATCATTTGTGAGGGCAGTCATTTATATAGTTTTAAAAATGCATCTGGAAGTGAAAAGGAGCAGACAAGAAAGAGAAGACTGCTCAGCCTTCACCCTGTAGTCACTAAAGAGAACTAGGGAAAGCTGGCAGAGAAAGAACAGGTATTGCGAGATAAAAAATGTGGAGCACCAGCCTGGCATGCATGAGCCCCTGAGTTCACTCCCCAAACCATAAAACAGGAAACTCAGCTTTTTAAATGACAAAGGTAAAACAAGCTCCCTGATCTTAAAGATCTATTTCAACCAGCAAGAGAAACTGACTTCACTTGTGGTGCCCCCGACAACTAATTCCTGGTCCAAGAGACCATGAAGAGCTGCTGGAGGGCTTTGGAAGATGCACTGAAGAAAGCCCACCCCCTCTGCTCCCCATCTACCTGCCTCCAACCTGAGCCTCGGGCTGCCTAGTGGAAGAGGAAGGCCTAAGGGAGAGGAAAGAGCACAGCCCTAGCAGGGAGCTATCAGCCTCCGTTTCCGGATACATGCCCAAATCCACTCTGGGGAGACCACATGGGCTTTGCAGTTCTTGTCCCCACTACCCAGCACATGTGTGGCGGAGGCTATGTCAAATTCCTGTACCAGGTCCCCGTCGAATGCCACGAAGTAGCGCCGGAGACGACTGAAGTCTGGTGTGGAGGGTGGCAAATAGAGCCGCACCCCAGTGAAGATGTCCAGTAGCACCTGCAAATGCAGAGGGGTCCAGGTAGGGGTTGATGTGGGGGTCTCCCCACACGAGCACAGGACAGAAAGATTAGAAAGCCAGAGGTGGAGGGTGCTGAGGGACTAGGACACAGCAGCTTTTACTGGAGAAAAGCTGCAGACATGGATACCCTTTCTCCAGTCTCTCCAGGTACCCTGGAACTGATACCCTCCTTCATTCCCACTTAGCAGAAAAGGAGAGGATGTACCTTAATGTTTGGGACCTGGACCTAGAAAAGGACATGTCTCTTATCCAGTGGTGCTTAGACCTAGTGCCCTCGACTCAGTGCCATCCCTGAAGACAATACGTTCTGCACGGCTAGCTGGACTGAGGGCCTGGGTGTCCCACTCATCACTGGGGATAAGTTCAAGGACCTCAGGAGAGGAAGAGAATTGGAAATGGTTTCCACTGGTCTACTGGGAACTGGGCTCAGACCCAGAGTCATCACACTGCTGTGCTAGTAATCTTGGGCAGAGTGGGGGGGTGTAGTCCTCATGCAGTGACGTTTACTTCCATCAACCTTATGGGCTAGCAGCTCCCTGGGGAGAGCTAGTATTAACTTAGTTCCTGGTTTCAGTAGGTGCTAAATCGAAGAATGAAAAGTAGAAAAAAAGGTTTCTCAAGAGTTGCCACACCAGCATGTGCTCGCTCTCCTTGCTGGAATGCTTGCTCCCATTCTGAGTTTCACACTGCTGTACCCCACACCCAGACTCAGCTTTCTTCACTTTATGTATACTGTGACTTGGGGCTGACAGCTGGGTAGACCCCAAAGCCTCTCCTGGTAGGCCAGGTTCTATCTCCTGCCTGCTGGCACAGCTCTCCTTCCTCGCTGCTGGCTGGCGGGGCGCCTCTGCAAGGCAACAAGAAGGCACAGGGTGGAGGAGCAGCACTGCTGGCCTACTTGCCTGTATTAGAGAAGTAGCTGTATGAGGGAAGGACTTTAGCTAGTATCCCCCAAGCCCTGGGCCTGCCTGTGTACTACTGCTCTTACCTTCACCTTTGTTTGGCATGGGGTCTCATCAGTAGCTTTCCTCTTCTCCCCTACTTTCACTGGAGAAAACTTTAGGGATGGATTTGCTCCCAATTTCACAGGGGAAGGCTTTGTAGTGGGCCTGTTGCCTACAGGAGAGAGTACACGGTAACTAGAGGATAAGGACTGCCAATAAGGATCCCTGAAATTTGGGGCAAAAAAAGCCCAGGTCCTTCCTTGCTGTAAGCATGGCTGAGAGGGAGGAAAAGCTGTCACCTAGCAGAAGATTCTGCTTGTAGCTAGACACACCAGGAATGATCACATGGTCTGAGCTAGACTGTGACACTAGGTCCTACTCTTGCCTCCAGTCTCTGCCTCTACCTCCCACTTTACATTGCCCCCTTTCCTTACCATTTTTGCTGCTGGGGTTATTCAGTTTCCCTTCAGCCTTCCTGGCACTGGTAGAGGGCTTTTTCGGGGAGCCTTTGGGAGTCATGCGGGATGCAGCAGACCCGGAGGTGCCCTCATTCTCGCCACTGCTGCCTCCTGTAGTGGAGCTCCCCTCATCTCCAGCCACTACAGTGAAGTCTGCCCTCTCCTTGGACAGCTGATAGAGTTCCTAAGAAGAGAATATTGGGTGTGTTACCATTCCCTTCCCAGACTGCCCTCACAGTGTGGAAGGGCCTGTTTTAGACACGAGTAGCTGGGAACAAAGAGGTCAGAAAGATATTTGGCACTGACAGCTCACTGCTATAATCCTCACTACACAGGAGGCTGAGATCTGAGGATCAGGGTTCAAAGCCAGCCAGGCAGGAAAACATTCAAAGTGGAACTGTGGTTCAAATGGTAGAGTGCTAGTCTTGAGTACAGAAGCTAAGGGATATGGTGCCCAGGCACCAAAAAAAGTGAGAAAAAGACCAGGGAAAAATAGAGTTGACTTCCTTGGGGCAAGCCCCAGTTAACTTGAGTGTAACCAGAAGGTGAATCTCCTCTGGATCCTAGGGCTACTGTTTTGTGGAATTGGGATTTGAACTGAGGCCTAGCTTTTGCTAGATAGGTGCTGTACCACTTAAGCCACTCTGCCAATGCCTTTTTGCGTTGGTTATTTTTGAGCTAGTATCCCAATTTATGCCCAGGCCAGCTTGGACTGTAATCCTATTTATCCTCTGCCTGGGTATAAGGATAGGCATGTGCACTGTGCCCAAACATTGATTAAGCTGAAGTGTCAACATCTATTTTGCCTGGGCTGTCCTCAAACTATGATCCTTTGATCACAGTGGCTTAGGAATTTAGGTTTGAACCATGGCACATATCTCATGTAACCAGGGATGGTCTTGAACTTGAGATTCTCCTGTCTTAGTCAACTGATTGTTGTTATTATAGGTATATGCCACCATGCCTAACTGGACCTCAGTTCTTATGAAGGCAATCCCTCATAAGGAAGCTTCCTGTGCCACAGGTATGGCTAGCCCAAGGGCTGATAAACGCAAGCTGGTGGGAGAACAACTCTTGCCACAGCCTCTGGCGTAATACCAGTTTGGTCCCCCTCTTAACTGCCTGCCCTTGCTGTCTCCATTGGGTAGGGGAAAGGAGAAGTCAGATTCCAGGGCCAGTGGGGTAGAGGACACACAGGCAAGCTAACAGCTGGCTCAAACCTTGAGTTGGGGGAGGTTAGTGGCAGACTTCCAGTCCTTGTCATCCCGGATCCGGGTGCAGCGAGGGAATCGGATGGAGATCCCATCTGCTGTGTGAGCCTCGGCTTTGGAGAATTCTGCCCCTGTGATCTCCCACACTGCAGCTTTCTATCAGGAGTAAAGCAGGCAAGTCATCTCTAGCTAAGAAGGAAACACTGCCTACCAGCTGTAATTAACACAATGGCTGTTAAAGCACTGCAGCTCTAGGAGGTTCATGTCTTAGTCCTGTAACCAGCCCTTCCAAGTGCAGGCCTTCTGTGACACAGGAATGGGTACATTCTATTGGGGATTCCTCAGTGCCAGATCATCAGCCTGAAGCCTGCCATATGGCTGAACTATCCACCACCACCACCCCCTCCCCGCCCCAATACCCTGGGTGGTTGTTCAGTGAGGTCAGGATAACTTTTCTGTGGTATAATAAAACTTGCCAACTAATCTAGAAACCACAGGCCATAGGGTTATTACCTTTGGGTCTGGAACAATGAAGTCAGGATAGTAGATCTTGTTGATCTTCAGCCAGCTGGGTATTTTGCTTGGATCCTAGAGAAGAAAAGACACTTTTTAGAGCTGTTCTCCAAAGGAGGTCAAAAACCTCTTATGACAATGGGACTGTGACATGTTACCTGACTAAAAATGCTGACCCTTCCAATATGATCCTTTTGCCTGGAGTTGTTGTAGCATACTGGACACTGCTGTGGACCACTGTCCACAAAGCTGATACTAAGACTCAGAGGTCGAATCCTCCTCCCACAGCCAACAGACCTCTCCCTTCTAGGGAGACAAGTATCTGCAGTCCCCTAAATGAAGCTGCTGAATGACAGGACCAGGGTCCACCAGGTCCCTGTCTCACCTTGCTGATCTTCACCATGTCTAGCTCCTTCTGCAGGCGGGCAAGCGTGGCATCATCATGGCCTCCTGCACACTTAGTGACAGTACACCACTTCTGGCTGCTAGGGTCATAGCATCCCATGAGGAAGATGGACATCATGCCACCTGCGAGGGGAGAGGAATGAAGTATGGCCAGAGGAAAGGTCTGGCACTTGACATCTGAGTGCCAGAGTTCATCTCTTGGGTCTACCTCTTTATTAGCTGATTCTTTTGGTTTGCTGTGCTAGGACTGAGCCTAGGTTTTTGCACATGCTAGGCAGGCAAGCACTCTACCTCTGAACTACATTTCCTGTGTGATTTTGACAGTGCCTGGAACATGGTTGATTAATTGAAAATACTAGATCTTCAGACCCAGTATCATCTCCAGTCAGGAGATTCTCCCCAAAATGAAAGATGTCAGGTCCTAGGAACACGCTGTGGGGAATACTTCCTTGTTTAGGACAGCACCAGACATTTGTACCTACCTTCTCTGTTCCGGAGCCTATAGATGTCCCTGTCTCAGGTGACTTGGAACTAGGTTGGGCCTCAGATTCTAGGGCCTGGGAAGTCACAACTCTATGCTGTCAGATCAAGCCAGCAGAAGGCCAGCCTGTTTTCACATCTACTTTCTGGAGTACCACTGCAGGGTCACTGACCCTGTCACTGACCTTTGCTCCCCTGCCCATAGAAGGCCCCAAGAACCACTAGGTCAGCTGTGTCGGCCATCGCCCCCTCATTCAAATAGTCTTTCTTCACTTTTAGCCAATGCCGCTTTCCAGGTTCATATGTGCCCTGAGGGAATGCAAGAGAGAGACCTAATTAGGACATACATTCCATGAGGGTGAGCTTGCATGTATACTGCTGTGTACTGGATCCACTGAGACATACAAACCCATCCTCCTGATCCAGGATACCCCTGGTCCAGTCCTAGAAAGGCTCCCTGTCAGCTTCTACCCCCAGCCACCACAGATGCCACTGCCATCTCCTGGCCAGGATGGGAAAAGCAGAGGGCAAAGGACAAGAGCAGGACAAAGCAAAAGATGTGGCCATCTTACCTTCACATCCTTCAGCACTAGCCCTTCCAGCCCCTCTCGAATCACCCGGTTGATCATGTCGGCCAAGTCAGAGGCTTTCTGAAGACAACAGGAGAGATTTTGAGGTTGAGGTGAGAACAGAGAAGGTGGCTTGCACACTAGAGAAGAGCCCACTAAAAATACTAGCTTTGATGTGGACAGCTGCTATGGCTTTGAGAAACAGGGCAGATAACATATACATGTGTTGTCTAAGAATCAAAGGCAGGTATCAGCAGCCCTTGTGAGAGTCACTATCTCAACCTAAACCCAAGGAGTCCTTTGCCCAGGGTAGGGTCTTCACTTACTGTGACTCGCTTCATTTCTGAGAACATGATCCGGTTAGGAATTTCAACCATGTTGTCATGAAGAAACTTCCTCCGCTCACAGAGAGGCCTGAGTGGGAAGCAATGACAAAAGTGCTACTTCAGGAGGTCTGCCTGGACTAAGCTCCCCTGTGTAACAGCTCTGCTGTTGGGGCTCCATCACACTGAAGATGGAAAACTGAGCTGTGGCACACAACCAGTTCATATTTACTTCTTTACTGCACCAAGGGACAACTGGCCGCTAGCCCACAGTGTGGATTCTGGTCCTGCTTGAAAATGGACTGTTAAGTTCACCCCAACACCAAGGCTGGCTAGTTTTTGTCAGCAGGCCAAGAGGGGTCTCAGGAGCCAAATTCCATTTTCAGCCCCATGTGTTCTTTTTCTACTTCCACAATCTGTAGGAGTGAAGTGAAGGTAGGGAGACATGTCTAAGTAGGGAAATGGCTAGTACCAGCTGCTTGAGTCAAACCTTTGGATGTAGCTCATCCAAGACTGCCAGCTCTCTCCCAAGACAGCCCCACCATCAGGAGCTTTCTGTAGCTGCCTACTCTGAAGTCAAGCCCCTTGACTAAAAAGCATTCGTCTTATGATCACACAGGTGTTACTGTAGAAAAACAGAAGACCCTACTTTGCTCACAAGCTATCTGTTTTCAATAGTCCATTGTGCTTTAGCAGACTTTGTTGGGGACTTGGGTTTCTCCAAGATTTAAGCTCTCAAAGATTGGCCTTTTCCTCTCGATGAATGGGGAATTGACTTGTAGCAACTGTACCTGTGCTCATGGACACAAAAGCATATGTTTGCGCTTCCCCTTCCCTCTTTCCCAAATAAAACCCCTTGTACTCACAATCTAGAAACTTTAAACAGGTTTCTTGGCTTAAAGATACTAGGCAGGGGTGGAAATGCAGGGGAAGGTAGCTCTATGATAGACTGTATTTAGCACAGGGGAAGTCTTAAATTCAATCCCCATCCCTGCCCCTCACCCCCCATGCTATGCAACTCACCTGTCCATCAAGCTGACATCATTAAAATAGATACAGTCAAAAACAAACAGGCAGACATTAGCATCTTGGAAGGCAGCTTTCTGTAAAGGAAAACAAGGCAATGAGTACACAGAGTGCATGAAAAAAGGGGAGGCTTGGATGGAAGTCTATCTGTGTCATAAGCACCTGGGCCACAAAGGCACTTGCAAGTAATGCTTGCTATTTAGTAGACCTCTGGCACTGGTGAGCAGGTGGTTCCAAGGAGGCTGTCATTGAGGAGAAACCTCAAATGCTCAGGAAGCACAGGGCTCTGCTATGCTGCAGAGATTTGGCTCATTTATTTCCCATGACACCCAACTTCCACTAACGACATGGTGCCACCTTTCAACAAATTTCAAATGTGCACTTTATCACTTAAATATGTTAACTTTTACCTTTGCTTTTGGGGCACCGTTTACTTTTTGTGAGGCAGATTTTCACAATATTCAGGACAGAGAAACAGCAGATGTAACATAACAAGGAGCTAATAGTGAGCTTCTCTACATCACTCAGGCTCATGTATGTATGTACAGAATTTAAAATTTTTTGGTATTGACATTTGAAGTTTCACCATATGCCATATGCTCCAGCCATGATGCGCTGCCTTGTTAGGTCAAAGCCATGAGCCCCATTAATCTTAGACTAGAACCTATAGAACCATGAGTCAAGGTAGACCTTTTTCTTTATAAGTTAGCCATTTCAGGTTATTCTGTAATTGTGACAGAAACCTAACACAGTTCCACATGGAAACCAACTCAATTCTAAGTTCCTAATAGCTTCTTTTTTCTGATCTTTTAAAAAAAGATAAAAGGAATAAGCCACACCCTAAGTTATACATTCTTCCCTTTTCAGACTGATAGTTAATGTATAATCATTCATTTTACACACATATCCTGAGCTGGTACCTTGTGCACTCCCAGAGTCCCAAAGGGTAGTGGTTTGCCTGTTTGGTTGTCAATCAGGAGCACCTCTGAGTCCAAGATCATGCTGTGGCCCCCAGGAAAAGCCAAGGGGATGTAGTCCTTGAAGTGGGCCACCTGGAAGGAAAGTAGGTCTGGTGAGAGATTAACAATCCATGGAGATCAAAATGGACCCCAGAAAGTTCTGCGCCTGAGCTCATGTGGAAAACATGTCTTGTGTGGGCCTTGGATAAGCAGACAATGGTTATCTGCTTTAGAACACTGTCCAGACCCAGGAAGAGGTCAGTTCATGGCTGGTCACTTTCTTTTTTTTTTTTTTTTTGGGTCCGGTCATGGGGCTTGAACTCTGGGCCTAGGCGCTGTCCCTCAGCTCTTCAGCTCAAGGCTAGTGCTATACCACTTGAGCCACAGCGCCACTTCCGGCTTTTTTCTTTTTGCTTATGTGGTGCTGAGGAATCGAACCCAGGGCCTCATGCATGCAAGGCCACCTTCCCAGCCCCAATGGCTGGTCACTTTCTATGGGCTGTGGAGAGGCACAGTGAGGGAGAAAAGGAAGAAAAAAACTGTGAGCATGTAGGGAAGGATATGGAGAGGAAGGTTAGACAAATGTGGGAGGGAGAGGTGTTATAGCTTAAAGGAAAAGGGAGAACAGGCTGGTTGGAAAGGAAACAGAAAAGAGATGAACCCTTCAGGAACAGGAAGGCAATGTGAGTAAGGCCTTCTCGGAAAAGACTTCTGAATCCTCAGCCATCCTCAGAATAAAAGTTGTTTGGAATTGGATTTTTCCAGATAAAGAGCTACTTAATCTTCTGCTCAACAGAGGTGCCACTACAACACCAGAGAGTCCCTGCCAAATGATTCCAGCAGTGGGGTCCAGATGGCCCAACTGTGGCCCAGATTCTCACCTGGGAGAGGCACATAGGTGCTCACTGCCCAGGACACTTGCAGCAGGATGGAGAAAGGCCTGCCCATCCATGCCACTCCTCACTTGCCCAACGTTTTTTGGTCAGTCATGGGGCTTGAACTCTGGGCCTGGGCGCTGTCCCTCAGCTCTTCAGCACAAGGCTAGCACTCTACCACTTGAGCCACAGAGCCGCTCTGGTTTTGTGAGTGGTTTATTGGAAAGTCTCACAGACTTTCCTGTGGTGGCTTTGAACCGTGATCCTCAGATCTCATCCTACTGAGTAACTAGGATTACAGGTATAAGCCACTGGCACTTGGCCTGCCCAACTTTTTAAGAACCAACGGCACTGGAAAGGCAAGAGGATGAAGAGATTTTGGTAAAGGATGAATGCTGGAAAGCTTTGCTAAGGAAGCTTCCTGGGTCACAAGAGGTGGCTCAATGCTGTCAATCCAAACAGAATAGTTCCCAAGCAGTTTCAGTGCCCCACAGAACAAGTGAACTAGCAGCACTAAAGCTCCACGAGGCTACTACACAGCTCTCTTAACACCTGGAACAGTGGCTGGAACCTTCATTGTTAGTGCACCACAAAACCAGATTCTCTTGACCCTGGGACTTGGACAAACTGAGTCAGAGCTACAATAAAAGGGAGTAGAAAGGGCAAGAATGCCATTTACTCACAGGTTACTTGACCTAGATATTTCAGCTGCTTTCCCCTGAGGTTATTTCTAAGGTGTGGCCCTGGGAGCTGAGGATTGAGGTTCTCACCCCTATACTGGTAGAGCCAGAATTGGGCTCACAGATCCCAAAGGCATTGTGTTTATAGCACACTAAAAACTTCCTGAAGGCCAGAAATTCTGTCCATTTCTTTTTTAGTGATATGCCCAACTAGCTACAACAGTGCATATAGCATTTGATAACTGTGTTGACCAAACTAATGAACAAGAGGCCAACATTCCCTATGCATAAACCTTTATCTAGAGGGATAACATGGACAAGGAAACAGCAAAGGTCTGCACAGCATCTGATCAAATGAGCTCACTGTCCCGATAGCACAATGAAATAGGTATCTGGGAGCTTTGTCCAGATTAACCCATGTCTACACTTCCAAGCTGCCCCTGCTGAGCAATCCTTTATTAGAAGACTCTAGAAATGAATTTATCCATTTGACAACTAACAAATTAATTCCCTATTACGAACCAGAGCTGGAAGGAGTGTGGAACTGTTGATTTAGTGAGAATCAGGGGAAAGGCAGAGCTGGTGGGTAGGATAATACCTTATGAGGCAGGACAGGTTTGAGACTGCGGCTGAAGTAGCTGAAGTGGTCTCCATCCTTATGGACCTGGACTCGTTCCCCGTCATACTTGATCTCAGAGAACATGCCGTTGGGACATTTCTTCATTGCATACTCGATGGACTTGCAGGCCTCAGCCTTGGGGTAGGGAAAGCAAAGGCTGAATGCTGAAGACTTTTTTGGTTTTTGTTTTTTTTGGTCCTGGGGCTTGAACTCAGGGCCTTGGTGTTGTTCCTGAGCTTTTTTTGCTCAAGGCTAACACTCTACTACTTTGAGCCATAGCTCCACTTTCAGCTTTTTTAGTAGTTTAGTTGAGACAAGGGTCTCACAGATTTTTCTGCCTGGGCTGGTTTTGAACTACGATCCTCAGATCTCAGATCCTCAGCTTGAGCCACTGGCAGATGGCAAAGGTTGAAGGCTTCTAATGAGGACTGCTGATCCCCAGAGCTGGGCTAGTTAGGATGTGAATGTGCCCAAAGTTTATGCTCAGGGGAGGATGTTAAAGGGGTGATGGGAATGGAAAGCGTAGGACAATGAATTCTGTACAATTATATCAGGATTGTCAGGAGCTTGCTCTTTGAGGAAGATGAAAATGCTATTACTGTAAAGCAAATAAAATTCCACTGAAATAGGACTTAAATTTTTCCTAACAACTGAGGCTCTTGCAGGAATATGGCTTGATATTAAATCCATGAGCACAAGAGATTTGGGGAGGTAAGATAAAGAGGGCAGAGGTCAGGCTGTCAGGGTGACCAAAGTCAGAGATGGATAAGACAGGCCATCCAGATACAAGGGTGCTTATGCACATATGGCTGCCACCTGACTCAAACAATTAGCTGCTGCTATGTTTGGGGTTCTTGTCAGATCACATACACAATCTTCTTTTTGTTTCTTTTTTTGCTACTGTTGTTTTGAGAAAGGGTCTTGCTATGAGCCTAGGCTGGTCCCAAACCCATAATCCTCAATTCCAAGTACTAGGATTATAGAAGTACACTAACATACTTGGCTCTCTCATTTCATCTTTGATGTGATATCCATGTTTCCATTTTCTTGATGAGAAAACTGAAGGTCCGAGAAGTTAAGCACTTAAGGTTACACGGCTAGGGATACTAATAACTAACATGAACAAGATTTGAATACAGGTTTACTTTCAAGGCCTATATGTTAAACAACAAAGCTATATAACCTCTGCCATTTTTCAAATGACAGCCTGTTGAACAGACTCCAGTAAGAACTCTTCCACAGTCAGACAGGCCTCTTCTTCAGGTAACTGAAGGCTTGTCTCTGGAATGGACAGTTCACCTCCCACGTGCCTAACTGGGAAAGAACAAGGACCCTCTAACACACAAGACAAAAACCCTGAAAAGCACCATCCAACAGCAGAAAACCCTAAGGGCCTCAGGTAGGCACGCATGGTAGCCCATGCAGTGGGTTGTGTCACATAGGAAAACAAATATCTAAAAGGAAATCCCCTTTCTTATGAAATGGAGACCGAAGTTATTTCTGTCCAAGTGAATTTTCATTCTTTAAGCTTCTTCTTCCTTCCTCAGTTACCCTGTTGTAGGAAGCCTGGCTCTGCCAACTATGAGCTATGAGCAGATCCTAGAACTTCAGAAGCTCCCAAACACATCTCCATGTTTAGGTAAGATGACAAACCATTTTAGCAGATGCTTCAGAGAGTCTCATCCATTTCCACAAGGAAACTAAAGACCAAGAGAAGCTGAGCAACTCATCTAAGATTGTACAGGTTTTTGGTGGCAAAGCTGAGAACTAGTTTCAGGTTATTATACTTGGTCATTTTTGCCCCAGTGTCTTCACTGCCCCACTTAGCAATCCGCTGCATCTTGTTCTCCCTTTCTCTTGCCCCCTCATCCCCTTGTCAGTCTGCAGCAGTTATCTCCCCAAGGGATAGGCCACGTAGAGAGGTGGGCAGCAGGGTTGGGACAGGGAAGTGTTTCTTTCTTACCAGCATGGGCTGCACAGGTGTCATTAGTGAGGCCTGAACACTCAGGGCCCGTCTCTGGCCTGGCTCCTTTTCCACCTCCTGCTCATTGAGCAGGACCCGCTCTACCACATCTTGCAGGTTACGTGAGGCTTTGAAGGCTTCATAGGCATTGGGATCCAGAGCATCTAACCTGCCAGGGGACAGAAGCAAGGAAACAAATGTCTGCATTTGATATTATGGCTTTGGATAGCAGTCTACCCTTGAGAGAGGAGAAAGTCTAATCTATAGGGAAATAGTATGGTTTACTGTCTTTAGACTTTCATGAAGCTGGGCACTAGTGGCTCATGTCTGTAATACTAGCTACTCAGGAGGCTGAGATGAGGATCAAGGTTCAGAAGTATCCTGGGCAGGAAAGTCCTTGAGACTCTTATCCCCAATTAACCACCAGAAAAATGAAAGTGGAGCTATAGCTCAAAGTGGTAGAGTGCTAGCTTTGAGCAAAAGAGCTTAGGGGTTGAGTTCAAGCCTCATGACCAACAAAAAAAAAAGACTTTCATGGGAGTAAAAAACTCAGAAAACCCAGACTTTTGAAACCCTGTGCCTGTGTGGATGTAGCCTTAGCAGAGAAGGGGGTTAGAAGAGGCAAGAGAACCACTCTATATTCTAAATAAATTCCAAATTTTCAATAGCCGTGTGAGAAAAGGGAGGTGGAGACAGGATTATAGAAAGTAACTAAGTAGAATGAGGACTCAAGTCTTATATGGAACAAGGGAAGTCAACGACTCAGGCTGTCTGAAGAGCAGTTACTTACACATGTTTTGCACCCGAGTTCATCTTCAGATCGTGTTTGATCAGCCTGATGATGCACTTAAGGTCATTACCTGTGCACCTAAAGAGATGACACATAGTTAACCTTATCTCTGAAGAACTCTGCACCTCAACCTTCCTTCCCAAGTGATATCACTCCTCAGGCTCACCCCCAGTGGGTGTGGCTGGCCTGGGGCAGCTCCCGCACCTGGAGGCAATATCCTGCAGGGCCTGCTGCTGCTCATCCTCCTTGGTGAGCCTGGAGAGCAGCAGGAGGAATTCATCCACTTCCTGGATGGTGAGAAGGCTCTTGGAAGCTGGGGGAAAAGACTTGCTCTGCTCAAAGAAGACTCTGATCGTCTCTGACACGTCACCCTGTCTCCAAAAACCAAAATGCCACTGCTGCAACCCCAGGATGGTCAAATGTATCCCCCTAAGACCTCAGAACTGAAGATGAATCAAGAGATTTCAATCATAGCTCAACATACCTGCCCACTGAGCACCTAGAAGAGACCTGGCTAGCTACATAGGATCTTTCCACCTGCCTTAGCTAAGCAGAGAAATAATCCAGGGCTAAGCCAGTGTAATTCCTGTTTAGGAATTTGAACTAAAAGACATCAGATCAGACTCCAGAATTAGAACCCCAAGAGAGAAAAGAAGTCTTAAATTCTGACTTTTGAGATAGGTCCTTTTAAAAGGTGACCTGGAGTGGTTAGACTTCTCTTCATTTATCAAATTAACTTAGACCCACATTCAGCTATTCCCCCAACAGAAACTTGCTTAAGTAAGTTTTAGTTTCCTAAAACAGTGTGTGACAATCGTTTTTAAAAAATGGCTGCAGGTACCTGGCTTGGCAGAACCCCACCCGAAATGTGGCCTGTCTTGCCCTCCCTCTGACCTGTTCTAGGTCCCGTGCCATATCATCTGGGTTGCAGTTAAAAATGCGGCTGAAAAGCTTTACAATCTGCTTATCATTCAAGTTGTAAACACTCTTAATGACACCAGGCAGCAACAGCTTCACTGTTAGGTACACATCCCCGTGGAAGCCATCTGGAGACAGAAGAAAGCAAGCCTTTTTGAGACACAGAGCTTGAACAAGTAAACATACAAACGTGAAGCATAGACCGAGAAAGACCTGTCATGGCTTATGTTCCCACAGTACTCTGCCCAACTCAGTACAGTAGACTTTGGTGGTTGCTGGCCTCACATTGGGTCTATGGAAAAATTCCTCTGGGCAGACCCAAGTCCCCAGTGACAAACAAGCACATTCCAAATGCTCAGTAACAAGTTATTAGATGAGGATTGGGAATGTGGCCTTGTAAAAGAAGCTCAGGGACAATGTCCAGGCCCTGAGTTCAAGCCCCAGGACTGGCAAAAAAATGAAACAAAACAAAAACAACAAAGAAGCTTAGTATTACAACTACTTAAAGATAATTTTTTTAAAAAAAGGTTGTCAGATGAATAAGAAATATTTGGATGGGATATTCTATTCCAAATGTGCATGAGATTCATAAGAACTGAATCATTATATATATATATATATATATATATATATATATATATATATATATATATATATATATATATATGCACTAAATTTTCCTACTAGTCAGTGGGTGGGTTCTTCTGGCCTGTTGAGGGAAAAATGCTAAAGTACTAAGTACTAAGTGGAACTGGCTACATTATTATTTGTGGGGTCTGGTGACAAACCATATAGAGGCCCAACTGTTCAAAATTAACAATTCAAGATAATAGAAGAGCATTAAAATAATCGTAGGTCCCTGTAAATGCTCCTATGCCCTGGAAGCCAGCCAAACCCATCCAGGATGCTCCTGGCTTCACCTCCTGCTGAGCCTTTCCGCAAGAAGTCCTGGATGATCTGGGTCTTTGTGTTGTAGCTAGGATTGTCAGCCACCATGGCACACAACTTCCGAAACTCCCTTAACAGACAATCTTTGTGCTTGGGGTCACATCTGCTTGAAGACAGGCTTGTCTTAGTAGTAGGGTTCGAGAGGTCTTGCTCAGAGTTGTTGGGCTTAGCTGTTGGAGAGAGAGAGAGAGATGATTTTGCTTTTCTGGGAAGGAATAAAACTAACAATCAACATTCTGCTTCTCCTGGGCATATACTCTACCTTGGGAGTAATATCACAGCATCCACAACACAGGTAAAGAAATGAGTCATGTTAAAAATGAAGTATACGGGGCTGGGAAGGTGGCTCAATGTTAGAGCGCTTGCCTTGCATGCATGAGGCCCTGGGTTTGATTCCTCAGCACCACATAAGCAAAAAGAAAAAAGAAGGAAGTGGCACTGTGGCTCAAGTGGTACAGCGCTAGCCTTGAGCTGCAGAGCTGAGGGACAGCACCCAGGCCCAGAGTTCAGGCCCCACGACCGGACCCTCAAAAAAAAAAAAAAAAATGAACTATACATCTGGGCACCAGTGGTTCACGCCTATAATCCTACATACTCAGGAGGCTGAGATCTGAGGATCGCAGTTCGAAGCCAGCCCGGGCAGGAAAGTCTATGAGACTCTTATCTCCAATTAACCACAAGAAAACTGGAATTGATGATGTGGTTCAAGTGGTAGATTGCTCGCTTTGAGCTGAAGAGCTCAGGGACAGTGCCCAGAGTTCAAGCCCCATGACCAACCAAAAAAAAAAAAAAAGAACTATACAATTTATGAGTGAAGACAGAAGGGAAAAATTGGGAGAGGGAAGGAGTGACACTGTCCAAAAAGAAATGCACTCTTGCCAAGAGGCTGAGATCTGAGAATTGTGGTTCAAAGACAGCCTGGGAAGGAAAGTACAGGTGACTCCTATCTCCAATAAACTACTCAGAAAAAGCCAGAAGTGGCGCTGTGGCTCAAGTGGTAAAGAGGCTCTGAGACAGCGCCCAGGTCGTGAGTTTAAGCCCCACAACCATCAAAAAACAAAACAACCAAAAATGTACTCTTTACCTGACTTACGTAACTGTAAGCACACAATAAAAGAAAGAAAGAAACAAAGAAAGAAAGAAACAAAGAAAGAGAGAGAAAAGAAAGAAAGAAGAAGAAATGGAGTCAGCTGGAGATAGAGCTCAAGTGGTAGAGGACAGGATTAGCATGAGTGAGGCCTTGAGTTCAAACCCCAGGGCCACAAAAACAAAAAGAAAGCAATGGGATTTAGCTCAGTGGAAGAGCATTTGCATGGCAAGTGCCAGGCCCTGAGTTTGGTCTCTCACCTCTGCCAAAAAAAAAAAAAAAAAAGCAAATGAGGTCCAGTAATTTCACAAAATCTCATAGCTTGAAGACCAGACTGAAGTATACCTGTTTGTGTGTCTACTTTATAGAGGAACAGGACTCAATGTATGTCAAAAGTGGTTAGTTGTATCCCAGAGCAATTATAAAGCTGGGATGAGAAAAGAGGAAGAAATCAAATGATATGTTATTTGATGTGAGGGTACTACTATCATGGATAGCAGAGCTATCAAGTTCTGTCCTCTTCCTGATAAGAAAACCCACAAACAGGAACAGACAACCTGCAGGATCACACACTTCTTTGGTGGCAGAGCCAGGACAACGATGCCAAGGATAGTCAGGTGTCTCTGGTATACTCCCAACATTCCTGTCCCTCCCCATTCCAAGCTTTCTACAGTCAAAATAAAAGGTAGATAACAAGCAGGATTTTTCTGGATGCTTAAAACTAATTATGTATAACTGTAGTGAGTTCTTCACCTCTCTGTGGCCATTTACAAAGCAAAAGCAGAGGCATTAGCAATCTGGCTGCTGATACAAGCTTGTCTGGGCCTTATAAATTATAAACCCATTATCATCTCTGACCTGGAGTCTAAATCAGATCTTAGAGGACAAAGTTTCCAAGCAACAGTGTTCAGCCAGGTTACAAGAATAAAGTGATGCTGTTCCTCTCAACTCTTCCAAATTCCAACCCCAAGACCAATGATTTTCCAGAATCATCCTTACCTTATTATCACCTGGGCTTTTTTTTTTTTTTTTTTAACTCTCTTTGGCCTACTGTTAGACAACAAATAAGCCTCAGAGTTTAGAAATAAAAATTGCTGCACACCTATACTATAGCTACTCAGAAAACAGAGTCAAGAGGACTGTTTGAGGTCAATCTTAACCAAAGTTAGCTGAGACTCTCTCAAAATGGAATGGCCGGGTATGATCATACCTGTAATACCAACTACTCAGGAGGGGAGGCAGAAGGACCATGGGAAGAACCATCCAAGGTAAAGCATGAGACCCTACCTAAAAAACAAGCTAAAATTAAAAAGGACTTGGATATGTCTCAAGTGGCCTTGTACTCGCCTGACAAGCTTGAAGCCAAGAATTCAATCCCCAGTACCAAAAAATTAATAATGTATTTTTAAGGCCCTGTTTAAATATAATAAAACAAAATTCATTAGATTAGAACAATAAAAATTCTCCACAGTCAGGCTTCGTTTTTGGATGTTGTTTCCCTCAGTCCTCCTGAGAACATGGGAAGGTAAGGCAGATAGATGGTGCCACCTTGACTCACAGATGAAGTCACAGGATTCAGACAGGTGAAGACTTGCTCCCAGCTTCAAGCTGTCAAGCTTTAGTGCTGGCAACAAGCCTTTATTCTTCTGACTTAAGGCCAAAGCTTCTTTAATTCCCCAAACAGCTTGAGTCCAAAGTTTTACTTTCATTATTTTCTTCAACTGAGTCAATCACAAGAATGACTCAAACAGTAAAGCAAGTAGCAGAATGTAGTAAAAGAACACAGGCACTGGGGTTAAATAGGTGTCAATGCAAAACTAACTCTACTATGATCCTGAAGCTTGACTTCCTCATTCATAAAATGGGTCTAATGTAAGTACTTCCTTTTGTTAACTGAAGAACAAATAAAAGCCCCAGGCCAATGCTTTTTATTACCCAAATGATCCCAATCTTCTCAACTCCTGTCCAAAGAAAGACTCTAGGAAAAGTTTTCCTGAAACCTGTCTATAAAAAAACATTAACTAGCCGGGCGCTGGTGGCTCACGCCTGTAATCCTAGCTACTCAGGAGGCTGAGATCTGAGGATCGCGGTTCAAAGCCAGCCCGGGTAGGAGAGACCGTGAGACTCCTATCTCCAATAAATCACCAGAAAACCGGAAGTGGCGCTGTGGCTCAAGTGGTAGAGCGCTCGCCTTGAGCTGAAGAGCTGAGGGACAGCGCCCAGGCCCAGAGTTCAAGCCCCACGACCAACAACAACAACAACAAAAAAAGAACTGAGGAGCAGTGTCCAGGCCAAGAGATCAGGCCCCATGACCGGACCCCCCTCCAAAAAAAAAGATACCTATAAGAGATATAACATACCCTTTAGGAGCTGTGATTTGAATTCAGAGGTTGGTAAGTGCACATGCTCTACCACTAGCCTGTATTACCTGCCTTCACCTTCCTCCTTTCTTCCTGCTACATATCCCCCACACACTCCAATCACCTGAGCACATATGCTGCAGGAGCTAAGAGCATGAAGGGATATGGTCCATGTATGACATGGACTTTCTCTCCCATTCTTTCACTTCCACTCAGGCAAATTCAGGGAAACAACTTCTTAAAATACATTCATTACAAAACACAAGGAAGTAAAGGGCAGGTTATAAAAATCTGCTTGACCCAGCTAATAACTTCAAGGGGACAAAGTCTTGACCTAACAAACATCTTCCTGCTATAGCGGAAGCTGTACAAGGAGATGCCTCCCAAGTGGAATACTGAGAAGTAGCTATCACTGTCTACTTATTGAGGTTAGCTAAAACAGAGTCCCACAGGAGGATAATAACAGCTAATGTGCTCTACCACATCTTACCTGAGAAGCCAGAGAATTTCCGGGGGTTGGTACTGGTGGTAACTGCAGCGCCTTTCACTGGGGATGCCACTTGGCCAGTGCTTGTCAACTTAGCCTGGACCACAGCTTTCTTCTTTGGTGTGCCTGTTGCCTTTGAAGACAGATCTGCAGGACCCCCCAAAGGAGGGGAAAATATCCTTTAAGTGAAAGATTGCTAAGGAAATTTCCAAAGGTGTTTTGAAGTGCTCTTAGCATCTTGCCTGGTAAATAAGCATAGTGCTGCCCCAAGGCTGGAGGGTCCTCTGGAGGTAACAGGTGAAAGGCATTAGGCAGTGAGGAAGGCAGGCTGTCCTGAGGACCAAAGACCTAGTTACACTTGACTCTACCAGTAAATTAAGTTTTCATCAACAGTCTCTGCCTCATCTAATTATCTCGAGAAATAACAATTTGGGGGAAATTGGCCATCACAATTGATAGGTAAAACTTGGGGACCCAGGTCCCAGTGTACAGGTGAACAGCAAGTATCAGATTAGAGCATGAAAAACTCCAGCTGTTGATGAGTCATGTGACAGTTTAACTCTTCCTCTGCAGGAGATGGGTTCCATAGGTAACAAGGACTAATGCCAAAAGGCCACGCAGAGCAAGGTGGATGGGGAGCTCTAGAATGAAGCATACATAAAAAATAAAGAGTTCTCTCCTGAAGGTCTTATTATCTTCTGAAGAACAAGGAAAAATACCCATTTTTAGAGTGAACTGAACAGAAGTTAACTTAATTGAAAATACAAATATTACATTACAGATACTGAAGATCAGAGGACTAAATGAATTTAGAAGTAGTGGAAATAAGATTCCTATACTTATCTATAAACACAGATATGCACCTACATACAAATGTGTCTATAAACACGTTGTGTATTTATGAATATGTATATAATTTTTTACATTTGTCTACCTAAAGGATTTAGAAGCAATGATAATCCATGAAAATGAGGACTCAGAATCCAGAATTTGACTTCTACTACCATTCTCCATTAACAGAAATTCAGACTCCTCTGACAAATGGCTGATCCCAAGGCTTACGGACATATGCATAAGACTTAGAATGCCTGAGTACTTAAGTACTAAAGCAACTTTAAAGAATGTGCTAGGGATGGTGGTATCCACCTGTATTCCCAGCAATAAGGAGACTGAGGCAGGAAAAATGACAAGTTCAAGGCCAGTCTTTTTTTCTAAAGGAAAAAAAAAAAAGAAAAAAAGAATGAGCCTCTATAAGGACACAGAAACCAGCTTACAGGGGCTTTGAAAACTATCCAAATACAAGATTATCAAATTAATTAGGTACAACTATAAATTACAGGTCACTGGGAGAAGAAGTAATTCATGAGTCTACACAGATAATAGATGGATAAATAAGAAGGGATGTTGGAGTCAGGAGTTGGTGGCTCATGTCTGTAATCCTAGCTTCTCAAGAGGCTGAGATCTGAGGATCGAAGTTTGAAGCCAGCCCAGGCAGGAAAGTCCATGAGACTCATCTCCAATTAATCACCCAAAAGCCAGAAATGAAGCTGTGGCTCAAGTGGTAGAGCACTATTCTAGGGCAAAAGAACTCAGAGACAGCACCCAGGATCTGAGGTCAAGCCCCAGGACCACAACAAAAACAAAAAAAAAAAAGAGGGTGTTGGTGAGTAACCCTGGTCTTTTTTTTTTTTTTTTTTTGTCGGTCGTGGGGCTTGAACTCTGGGCCTGGGCGCTGTCCCTCAGCTCTTCAGTTTAAGGCGAGTACTCTACCACTTGAGCTATAGCACCACTTCCGGTTTTCTAGTGGTTTATTGGAGATAGGAGTCTCACGGTCTCTCCTGCCTGGGCTGGCTTTGAACCGTGATCCTCAGATCTTAGCCTCCTGAGTACAGGCGTGAGCCACCAGCACCCGCGTAACCCTGGTCTTTAAAAGGTCAAAGTCACAAAAAATGTTGGAAATAGGGCTGGGAAGGTGGCTCAGTGGTAGAGCGCTTGCCTTGCATGCCTGAGGCCCTGGGTTCGATTCCCCAGCACCACATAAGCAAAAAGAAAAAAAGCCGGAAGTGGCTCTGTGGCTCAAGTGGTAGAGCGCTAGCCTTGAGCTGAAGAGCTGAGGGACAGCGCTCAGACCCAGAGTTCAGGCCCCACGACCAGACCCAAAAAAAAAAAAATGTTGGAAATGTTTTGGACTAAAAGGAGTCAAAGAGACATGACACCTGTGACTATAATCTGCTCCTACACTGGATACTATACTGGGGGGAAGGGGGAGAGGGAGGGGGAGAGAGAGGGAGGGGGAGAGAGAGGGAGGGGGAGAGAGAGGGAGGGGGAGAGAAAGAGAGGGGGAGAGAGAGAGAGGGGGAGAGAGAATGTAATTAACAATATTATTCAATGAATAGACTAGTATAGAGATTATAAAGTATTGTATCAAAGAAAAAAAATTTTTTGGCAGTACTGGGAATTGAACTCAGGGCCTCATACTTACAAGGCAGGAAGGAACTCTTATCACTTGAGCCATGCCTCTAGTCCCTTTTATCTTTTTTTTTTTTGTCAGTGGCGGGACTCAAGTTCAGGACCTGGGGGATGTCCCTGAGCTTTTTTTGCTCTATCATAGTACTCTACCACTTTAAGCCATAGCTCCACTATGGTTTTTGGGTGGTTAATTGGAGATAAGAGTTTCATGGACTTTCCTGCCCTGGCTGGCAGGTAGGATTACAGGCGTGAACCACTAGTGTGCCCAATTTTCCTTGGTTATTTTCAAGGTAGGGTCTCCTTTTGTACCCAGACGACTGGGCTGTAGTCCTATTACATGTGCTTCCCTGTGTCACTGGAGATGAAAGATGAGTGCCACTGTGCCCAGCCGTTTGTGCTTCCCCTACAGGTAGATTAACAGGCAAGCACCACCATACCCAGCCTTGGTTGAGTGGGACTCTCCTAAACATTTATGTATGAGCTGTCCTCAAACCATGATCCCCCAATCTCCCATCTTCCCTAGCAGTATAGACTTGAGTTAGTGGTGCTCAGCTTCCAAGGGAAACTTCACTGAAGTCGACAGCCCTATTACAGCCACATAAAAACATATTTTAAGATACACACACTGAATTTTCTAAATGTAAAGGATCATGATGGATGCAACTTACTCTCAGTTGGGGGGGGGGAGAACGACGACCGTGTGTGTGTGTGTGTGTGTGTGTGTGTGTGTGTGTGTGTGTGTGTGTGTGTGTGTGTGTGTGTGTGTGTGTGTGTGTGTGTGTGTGTGTGTGTGTGTGTGTGTGTGTGTGTGTGTGTGTGTGTGTGTACAGAGAAGCACAGGAATCCAAATTATATCAACTATTCATTGATTACTGGATAAAGAGAATAAATATTCTTTGAACTACTTTTGTTTTTGTCACTCTTCCAAGAACTGAAAATTTACAAATTAAACATTTTAAAGAAAGGGCTGGGGGGTCTACACTCTTCAGCCCCTTTTTCTATCAGCAGCAGTGAGAAGGAAAGTAGTGTTATCCCCACCTGCAATGTGTTGGGTTATCTGCTCCTTTTCGTTGTCCTCCAGCTCTTCCCAGCCTTCCAACTCTGTGAGGTCCTCGATCTTTTTTGTGGTGGCCCGAGCCCGTTCCAATTTCTCAAACATGCATTTAATGTGGTACCACTCTTTCATATCACCGCCAGACTCAGAAAAGGGATTGGGTACCACTTTGCCAATTCGACACACGCCCTTGACAATCTTTTCCTTGCATTTTTTGCAGCCAGCGGTGCCACGCTTGGCGTAGTCCACACAAAACCGTTGCTCGGCCATCTCACAGGGGCCACTACAGAGTCCCACATGCGAGCCTGGCAAGAAAACAAGGTGGGTGGCAAGTGGTCTCAAATGGCCTCCTTGGAATGACTGAACAGGCTTTCTTCTCTGGAAAAGGGAGTGCCCCCGAAGCAGAGCAGTTTCTGACCACTGGCTGAATTGTCTTATTTCAGGCCAGTGATACTGCTTTTGGAGCAGACACAGCTCTTTCCTGCCAAGTGCACGGAGGTTTTGTGCGAAGATTTTGAAAGCCAAAGTCATATAGCTGCACAAAAGCGTAGGAGACAAAAGACAGGACAAGCTAGGCTTCCAGTTTTTCAAAGGCCAGAACTTCATCCAGTCTATGCTGATTAATCAAACACTCCCAGGGCGTTAAACATCCATCTCCTAGGATGAAAAGAACGGTTCCAACGCAGGAAAACCTAGTTTCCAAAACAGTGCACACAAATATACCTAGTAAATAAATCACACAAAGAGAACCCAAATAACATAAAATTTTTCAGGCCACCAACATATGACTGTTATAATGGATGATGACCTTTAAGTATTACCAAGATCCTGAAGTTTCTTTTTAATCACCAAGAAAAAAATTACATTATGTTCATTAAATTTTAATGTGAAGTGTATCACATGTGTCATTCTCAGTAAGCAATCAAATCATTGTAGAGATTTGTGATTTAAACAGAAGCCCTGTTTTGAGAGGCATAAGCGAACTTAGAACGAGACTGTCTTCCCTAGATATAAATCCTAGCTTGGCCATTTACTGGCTGTGCAGCTTGGGTAAGTTACTTAACCTGTCCGTTCAATTCCTTCCTTTATAAAATTTGAGTAAGAATAGTACCTAACACCAGAGGTGGTGGTATTCTACAAGTAAACCCGTTAGAATAGAGTTGGGCATACACCGAAGGCTCAGTAAGCGTTAGCTCTTCTACAGTGAAGCAGTTACCTTTCCGCAGAGGCCCCCTAGGTGTTATTAACCTGTTTTAATTCAGCCACTTGAATCGGGGAACATTAAGAATCGTAGGGACGGAGGGGTCCATCCAAGTGGAAACAAGTGATTCTAGCTACACCTTTTCACAGTCATGGGTTCAAAGCATTCTTCAAAAAGTTCTAGTTTTAACTATCCTGGCATGTTCAGCCCGCACCCGGCTGTGAAGTAAAACGGGGCTATTGTGTTTCGGATCGGGAGCCGGCGGCGGGGACCGGCCCGGGCGGAGCTCCGCGGCCTCCCTCCGGGGAGATCCAAAACTTGAGGACATTCCTTCCCCACCCCCCCCCCGGCTTTCTACACCCTCCCCGGGGGTGCTGGGACTGAGGACGACGATTCATTCCGCCGGGTGCGGGGCGTGCGGGTGGGGGCGCAGCTCCCCAGGTGGAGGGAGGCGCCACGGCCGAGTCGGCGGGCCCGAAGAGGGGCCTGGGAGGTCGATCCGGGGAGCCGGACGCGGTGCGGGAAGAGCGCGGAGCCCGGTGGCCGGGGTGGGGGGAGGGGGAGTGCGCCGGGCCACGTGGAAGCGGAGGCTGAGGTGGGCCCGGCCGCCACCCCCCCCCCCCCCCGGCCCGGCCCCGAGGCGGGCCCAGGCCGCTCCCCCACGCCACGCCACCCCCGCCCCGAGCCCTTCCGGGGGACGGGACTGGGCGGCCGGCCCGGACGCCAGAACCTCCCTCCCACAAGGGTTCCCCCCCCTTGGGCGCCCAGCGTGGCGCGGCCCCCCGCGCGCTACCCTGGGGGTCCGACGGCAGCCGCGGACCTCGCGTGGGTCCGCCACGTCACGAAGGGTGCGCCCCCGGGCGGGCGGGCGGGCGTGGGGGAGGAGCCGGGGCTGCTCCGCTCGGGGCTGCTCCGGCTCCCCCCCTCCTCGCGGCGCTCCTCACACCGCGCCTCGCCAAGCCGCGCCGCCCCTCACCTGCCTTCCCCGGCCTCTCCCGTGGTGGCACTCGGCCGCAGGCCTCTCGTCCAGGCGTCCTCCCCCCGCCCCCACCACAGGCGGCCGGCAAGCCCACGACGGCTGGAACGCCCGGACTACCTGTCTCTTTAAATACGGGTCCTTGAGCGGACCGAGGCGCGCAGGCGCAACAGCAGAGGCCCGAGCTACGCGGGAGTGACCACGCCCCCTGCCGCCACGTGCGTCGCGGGCAGGCCCCGCCCCCCCAGTCCTAACCAGTGGCTGAGGAATGGCTGTGGCACTAGGTCTTGGGCTTGTCGGTCTGCGCTGCGTAAGGTCCGCCCTAGAGTTCTCATTTGTTAGAAATCATCGACTCCTTAGAGATGATCGTGATGATCCTGGGGAAGGCAGAGAGAGAGACAGAGCAATTCTACCTATATGTTCTGTATTCCCAGTCTTGTGCCTACGAGGAACATAGTGAGTAACTTGTACTGAATTGAAAAAGAGGTACTAGGTCGTAGGTAAGTAGGTAGAGACAATATAAAGTCATGTATAAAGCTTAAGTCTGTTTTGTAAGTTTGAGGTGGCTTTTTATTTTGGTGATGATCCCTTTTTGATTATGTGGTACCCAAGACTTGAATCCCTGGCCTCATGGGTGCTAGGCAAGCACTCTGCCACTAAGCCAGACTCCCTGCCCTGAGGTAGCTATTCTTACAAAAGAGCAGTGGGCTCCAAGAAGGTAGGTGATCTTGTTCAGAGTAGGGAAGGAAAAACTGGGCTTTCTTAGTTAAGCAAAGAACAGATCCCTAAGGGAGTTCTGTGGAGAGGGATAGCTTGGCCTTTATTTTGTGGGAGAAGGGCCAGGTCAGAGCCTAGCCTACAGTCATCCTGAAGCAAATGAACCATGCAGCCTCTTGTCGCCCTTTCAGAGACCAAAGTGGCCTGAACTCATTCAGTGGGGGAAGAGGTGGGGAAGGAAGGTGCATGTTTGAAAGTCATTACACTTAAAAATTATCTTCTTAATAAAGTTCTCATTTATCTGTGGATGAAATAAGGATGACTTAAGTGAGCAGATGAAAAAAAAATTCTTAGGTGAACTAGGAAATAAGAGGAAAGAGGAGTTATTTGGAGTAAAAGGATGAACTTTGTTTTGAGTATATGAAGTTTGGTAACAGACCCACCAGGATTCCAGTGTTTGTGTTTTAACCATGTAGTCCAATGTGTTTTAACCATGTGGTCTAATTAACAGGGGTGCTGGGAATGGAAGGTCTGGAAGTTCAAGGCCTAACTCCAGTTATCCTAGCTAAATGTTATACTACTTCATTTGGGCCACTCCAGTGCTGCTGAACTTGTCTCTATAACTGCAAGGACTACATTTTGATTCAAAAATCTTAACTACATCTTTTCAAGGCTATAATCCCTCCATATACGTGGCTTTTGAACAGTTGAAATACGGCCAGACTCAATTGAGAGATGCAATGAGTGAAAAATGTCTCCCCTCAAATAAGTAGTTAACAATAGGTGGTTATTATAATTACTAAAGGGAGAAGAAAGGGAAGCTTTAGTTCCTGGGACTCTTGAACCACTAGGCATCTGTGGGCAGGCCAGGGGCATCCTGAACCCCCTGAAATTTTAAATAAAGGTTTGTGCCCATGGGCATTTTGGACCACAAAAGTTTGATTGGAGTGTCAAAGTAGTTCTATGAGCCAAACCAAAACATACCTTGGTTGGGAATAATCAGAATACCCCAGGCCTGTTCAGAACTCCACAGTTAACTCCTTTCCTTAGCTCTTAACCTAAATCCTCCAATTATGGTGTTTGGGAGTATCTCAAAACTAACACTAAGACTGTCATCTCTGATTACAAGTTTAAGAGTCATCAGGATGCTTAAGAAGGAGAAGAACGCAACCCACAGAGAAATGGAGAGTGTTTATTGTCTGTGTTGTTCACTAGAAGGTGGAAAGTCATGAGCAAGACTCTCCTTTCCAGAAAGGACAAACATGTTTCTCAGGAAGTGGGTTTGTGTTTGGTGAATTCACTTTTTAAAATAGGCTCTACTCTATGAATCACATAAATCTCAGCAGTGAGAGCTGATTTTCCACTTTGGTCTGCTTAATAGTGGCACAATTAAACTAAATTGCAAAAAAAAAAAAAACAAAAACAGTGGTGGGGTTAGCCAGGATAAATATTTAAAAGGGAGCAGCTATAAGAAGATGCAATAATTCAGCTCAGCCCATGGTTTTTCCATTCTCTGTCCAGGCTGCTTAGGTTGGTTCTTAACCAGGTTTCTTGGCCTCTCCTTTGAACATCTTGTCCTGCTGATGCCATGTTGAGGACTGAGGTGGGAAGAGTAGGGCTTTGGGAGTGGCTGATGCGTAGCTGAGAGGTGTAGGGGTTCTAGGGGTGGGCTAAGAGGAAAGCTGGGTCACAGATTACGTTAGCTACTCAAAATAGCTGTTGTCTTCTCTGAGCTCCTGGGTTAGGTTTTCTGGTGGGTATGTTTTAGGAAGAAAGTAAGTTTTAAAGAAAAAAAAATTATTTTACAAAGAGGTAAGCTTATTTGGGAAGCAAATACAGAGCTGGTGGATAGGTAGCACTGGTGACTAGTGTTTGAACTTTGGTTTAGGGCTGGGAAGAGGTTAAAACCACGCTTCCTACCACTTCAGTTCCTGGAACCAGTTTCCTTATACCAGGAGAGCCTTCCCTCTTCTGCTAGGTCATGCCATCCACACTCCCTAGCTGATGGCCTCTGACCTACATGGTCTTGGTGATAAGCAGAAGTGGGGGATCTTTAGGCAGTACTCAGACAGGATACTCTGAGACTCACAGAATAAACTGTCTAGATAGATGTTACTTAGCCAGTGAGTGGCAAAGGTGGGACTGTGACCCTAGACTTTATTTTACCCTGTTTTTACCTTTTCTTTTAGGCAGGGATTTGCTATGTAGCCCAGGCTGGCCTTGAACATACTATCATCCTGCCTCATACTCCTGAATGATGTGATGGATTATTGGAGCATGTGACACCATGCCCCACAAAAATTGCTGATTAGCTCTCTACCTACAGCATGTACTGGTATGCCTAGTTTTGTAAGCTGTTTATAATACAGTCAGATTGTAGTTTTCTTGTGGTTAAAGACTTTTTTTAAATTCAATATTAAATTTTTTAAAAATTCAATTCAAATTTATTCAACAGGTATTTCAGTATTTTCTGCAGGGCATTGGCTGGATGCTAGGGCATTGAGACTAAACATAGACCCAACCATTGTGCAGCAGTTTACATGGCTTCTTCTGTTTGTGCCAGTTCTGGGGCATGAACTCAGGGACTGGCTGCTGTCTATTAGCTTTTTTGCTCGAGGCTAGTGCTCTACCACTTGAGCCACAGTTCCATTCCCTGCTTTTTGGAGGCTAATTGGAGATTAGAATCTCATGGACTTTTCTGTCAGGGCTGGTTTTAAACATCAATCCTCAGATTTCAGACTCCAGAGTAGTTAGAATTGCAGGTATGTGTCCGGGAAGGTGGCTCAGTGGTAGAGTGCTTGCCTTGCATGCATGAGGTCCTGGGTTCAGTTCCTCAGCACCACATAAGCAGAAAAAGTTGGAAGTAGCACTATGGCTCAAGTGGTAGAGCACTAGCCTTGAGCTGAAGAGCTGAGGGACAGTGCCCAAGCCCAGAGTTCAGGCACACGCAAAAAAAGAATTACGGGTGTGAGTCACTAGTGCCCTGCCTGATACATGGCTTTTCATTTCTTTCTTGCAGACCAGTACATGGTAGCTGACACTAAAGAAGGACTCAGAAAATATTTATTATTGTGAAAGAGACTATGTGTGCTTCTTACATGTGAAACACCGTTGAGCACCTGTGCACGAGTGTTTAATCTTCATGGTAAATCCAAGAAGCAGGTTCCATTATCATCTCAGCAGATTAAATAGGTTGAAGTTTCTTTATTGCTTCAAGCATTGGTTTCTGCTACGGCAAAACTGCCTGAAGCACTTATTTGAAGTGCTGTTTCCTCCAGGCCCTGGTGGCTCAGGGCTGTAATCCTAGTTACTAAGGATCAAACTGTCTTTACCCAGTTGAGAAACATAAAACTTTCTCAGTCCAGAAATGTCTGCTTTTCTTTTTTCCCCCTATAGTGGAATTCTATGTATGTGTGTTGAACTCTAGATCTAAAGCTTTCTCTTGGCTTTCTTACTTAACTAGTGTTCTCCTACTTGAGCCATGCCCTGGCTTTTTGCTCCTTATTTGGAGACAGTGTCTTAAGGACTTTTCTACCCAGCTAGCTTCAAACCATGATCCTCTGGGTCTTAGCCTCCTGATTAGCTGGGATTATGGACATGGGCCACTGGTGCCTGGCTTGCATATATGCTTTTGACTAGGAGTCTATACTCCACTGGTCTATAAACTAGATCCTGTATATTTCAACCCCAATAGACTTTCTGTTCTGTCTCTCACTATTTCCTTCCATAACCCTTTGCTTCAGCCCACAATATTTTTCTCTCCTCCAGTGCTTGGCAAAATTTTCCTCATCCTCAAAAGTCTTAACTACAATTTTAGGTCCTTTATCTCAACTTTCCTCCACAAAGTTGTTCCAGCCCCCACCCCCAACCCAACATGTTACCCATACATGCCGATTTTATTACATTATCTTTTCTCCCCACCTCGGTCAGTCATGGGGCTTGAACTCTGGGCCTGGGCGCTGTCCCTGAGCTCTTCAGCTCAAGGCAAGAACTCTACCACTTAAGCCACAGTGCCTCTTTCAGTTTTCTGGTGGCTAATTGGAGATCAGAGTCTCATGGACTTTCCTGCCCAGGCTGGCTTTGAACCATGATCCTAAGATCTCAGCCTCCTGAGTAGCTAGGATGATAGGCATGAGCCACCAGTGCCCAGCTTTATTACATTATTTTATAGTTAACTGTGTACATTTAGATCAGTAGTTTGCACAATTTGCCCTCAAGAAACATTTAGCATTTCTGGAATTATTTTTGGTTGATAACAATGTAGAGCAGTGGGGTGTTGGTTGAGGCCAGGGATGCTGCTAAACATCCTACAATGGACAGCAGGATAGTCCCCACCTTTGTTCCTGAGAGTTTCCCAGTCCAGTTGGTAGTAGCGTAGTAGAAGCTGAGAAGCCCTTACTTACACTGAGATCCATTGGCTCAGGATCCATTTTATTAATCTTTCAAAAATCTCCAGGATCTCTCAAAGGGTAGCTTCTTGGTAAATGTCAAGTATACAAATGAGAGTGAGAAAATGAATGGGGCAAACTTTATTACAGGTGAAATAAAGTTACTGTCATTTTGGGAGATCCTCTCACATTTCCACATTTCATTATTAAATATACAAAGATGTAACTGGGAATTAACTTACATTTAATCTTACTTCAGCAATTAACTTGCTATTGACCTTGGACAAGTCACTAGATACAAACAGATGTCAATGGTTATTTTACTTCTCTGGGGCATACTGAGACTTGAAAACTGATGTGGACAAATACTATCACAATATTAAATAATGATGCAGGGTTATAGTGGAGATAGGGGGAATCTTTTGTGGGTTTTTTTTTTTGCCTTGTGATTTCACTTCTGTGGCTCAGTTTCCTCATCTGTAAAATAGGTATTTTACAGAATTGTGAGAGTTAGAGACAGTGTATCTCAAGCCCTAACATAGTGCCACACACTTATTAGATATGGTAGTTGATAACTGACCTCCTGGTTTGACTGACATTACATTATATAACCACATTTAACAAACCAGACACACCATCGACTACCCAGTGTGGTTCTTCCTTTTGCCACAGTGTAGAAACCTGCCAAGTGCTATAAGCAAAATGGAGGTGCAGCCAGATGGAACTCAGTTCCTCCTCCGAGGGTCTGGGAATGCTTTCAGTGAAGGCCGAATGCAGAGATTCACTCTGAAAAGGCTTTGACTGCCAAGCGACAGGGGGAGCCAGCCAAGTGCAATGGTTAGGGCGGAGAGCAGCTGGGAGGTGGCGTGTACTTGCTGACTCTTTGATCTTACTCTGCTACTGAATCACTTTCTTCCTCCAGTTTCTCATGGAGGCAATCAGGGCTGCCCACAAGCTCCCACTGACATATGGACATTGCTCCCTGCTTGTTTGGTGACATGAGGAATTCCTATTTGCTGCTAAGTGTGGAGGTGGTCCATTCTACTGGAGAGGGTGTTGTATATACCTCCTCACTGTTGTGTGCTCAGAATAGGTAAAGATTTTATATGCCAGAGTGACATTGCAGGAAAAGGTTTCTTGGCCTTTTGTTGAAACCTGGGACTCTTCACCCACAGGTAGCATGCTTACCACATGAGCTACTCCTCCAGTTTCACAAATATCTAACTTCTATTCCAATTCCTACTTCTAGCTTTACCCATTCAACATTTATTGAGACCTTCTATGTTCCAGGCAGTATCTTAGGTTGTAACTAAGGCAAACTCCTGCACTTGTGGAATTTATGTTCTTCTGAGAGAGACATTAGTTTGTTAACAAATAAACAAGCCAGTTTAAGATAGTAATTAATGAATTCATACAATAATGTGATGGGACAAGGACAGCAAGCCCTGAAATGGCGCTTGTGGGACTAGAAAGCTAGCCAGGGACAGTAAAAAGGAAAAGCACATCATCAGGGAATCAGGAAGGAAATAATAAGGGTCCCAGAATACAGCCCACAATGTTTGAGGATTTCATTGAAAACAAAAGGCCTGACTTACAGTTTCTCATGCAAATTAAAGACATGCCATGCCACCATGGCAGGCCACTATTCTGGGCTCAGAATAATGGCTTCAATGTGGATCAATTATGCTTCCCTATGCACTTGTCTTCCCGACTGGGGCTTGGGTCATCAGTTTATAAGTACTGCTTGGTACGGGCATGTTTTTTTTTTTCCTCTTTCAGTGTGTATGATGGAAACAATGAGGGCTTTAAGTGAGTGACTTAATCAGGAAATTCAACTATCATTCTGTTGAAAGATTGTGGCTACTGTGGGGAGAAAGGCAATAGTGAATGAGGTGAGATGTTGGTGACTAGGACAGTGGAGAATGAAGTAGACAGATTCTGGGTATATTTCAGAGACAGAGCTGGCAGGACCTATACTTGGGGAGAAAGGAAATGGCAATAGATCACTCCCAGGGCCTGCCTTGATTGCTTGGGGGGGCACTAGTACCATTTGCCAAGACTGATGACTAGTGTGAATGATTCCAGGAAGAAAAACAGCTACTTGAAATTTACTAGATTTAGGACACATATTAAACATCTGATTGGAAAGTTAAGTACCTAGATAGGTAGCTTAGCAGGAAAGTATAAACTAGGTGATATTTAGGCCCAAGGATTGGAAAAAATCTCTTGAGAGTAGAAATGTTAGAAAACACAATTCAGTGAGTCCTGGTTGCTTTTTGTGTTTTCCTCCCTGTTCACATTAAAAATTTCCAAATTCTAGCCAGGTGCTAGGGTTCACAACTGTAACCTTACCTACTCAGGAGGCTGAGATCTAGAGGATCATGATTAGGAGGTAGCTTGGGTACAAAAATGCAAGACTTCATCTACAAAAAAAAAAAAAAGCAATAAAGTAGGGCTGGAGGCTTGACTCAAATGGTTGTATGCTAGCCAAGCAAGCAAGCCCTGGTGCTGGGGGAAAAAAAGCAAAGAAATCCAACCCCAAATTTATGGTAAACAGACATATAGTATTAAAAAGCAGTCTAAGGCAGGCACTGGTGGCTCACAACTGTAATCTTAGCTACTTAGGAGGCTGAAATCTGAGGATCACTGTTTGAAGCCAACCTGGGCAGGAAAGTCTGTGAGCTTCTTATCTCCAATTAAGCACCAAAAAAGCCAGAAGTGGACTTGCAGCTGAAGTGGTAGAGCACTTAGAGAGAGAGAGAGAAAAATATATATATATTTATCAGGGACAGTGCCCAAACTTTTTTTTTTTTTTTTTTTTGTCGGTCATGGGGCTTGAACTCTGGGCCTGGGCGCTGTCCCTCAGCTCTTCAGCTCAAGGCGAGCGCTCTACCACTTGAGCTACAGCGCCACTTCCGGTTTTCTGGTGGTTTATTGGAGATAGGAGTCTCGCGGTCTTTCCTGCCCGGGCTGGCTTTGAACCGCGATCCTCAGATCTCAGCCTCCTGAGTAGCTAGGATTACAGGCGTGAGCCACCAGCGCCCGGCAGTGCCCAAACTCTTAAGTTCAAGTCCTAGAACTGGCACCCAAACCAAACCAAAAGTTTGAGTTATCTATCTAGGCATGTATTTCTACCAGTGTTTTCACTCAGTCCCAAATAGCTAAGTGTGTGCACAAAACCCATCATTTTTCATTAAGACTTTGCATTGTGAATGCATTGGTGAGTCCACATCTTGCTGGACTATCACCACATCCCTATGAGGACTACATATCCTTGATAGTGCAGCAAACAGAGGTTCAAATATATGACCTGCCCAAGATCATTAACCATTCAAGGCGGAGCAGGAACCTCATAGATCGTCTGTTGCCAACTGCCTTATTTTATCTATACTAATCTAGTGATTCTTACTATTACTAAAGGTTTTAGGTCTAAATTACATTTTTTCCTAAAACCTTTAATTCATCTCTTTTGTTTTCTTATATGCAAAAAGTAGTCATTAATCTTTTATCTTATTCAGTGAAATACATGTATTTCACAAATCCTAAGGCACTAGGTAATGGTATGTCTGAAGGCTAGTTGGATCAGCATTTTTTTTTTCTGGTCGGTCATGGGGCTTGAACTCAGGGCCTGGAAGCTGTCCCTCAGCTCTTCAGCTCAAGTCTAGTGCTCTACCACTTGAGCCACAGTGCCACTTCCGGTTTTCTGGTGGTTAACTGGAGATAAGAGTCTCACGGACTTTCCTGCCCAGGCTGGCTTTAACGGTGATCCTTAGATCTCAGCCTCCTGAAGTAGCTAGGATTATAGGCATGAACCACCAGCACCTGGCTGGGTTAGCATTCTTTTTCTTCCAAGTTAGGGGAATCTGTTTTAAACTGGCAAGGTGTGAAAAGATGCTTTTATAGCATCTACAGTAATTCTATACTGTGATATTGCTTGAATTAAGGAGTTCTCTAAAGAGAAGTTACTTGAGGGAATACTTGGGACCAATTCTTACAGCTTGGGATCCTTGGCATCAGTCTAATGCCAAAACCTCTATGATTCAGCTCAGAGGAAATAAAGATCTTTTCAATGTGTAAAGGATCAGTAAGGAGCTACTAACTAACTCTGGTAGCTGTTTACACTGACTTCAATTAAACAAGGATTCACCAAGCATTGATTATGATCAGGTTCTACCCTTTCTGCTCTGGGATCCAGATTTTGAGGAGTTGTGGCTTGAGCATATTTTGTCTCTCACCTAGGTAACTTTTTCTCTTTCACTAATCATACATGACTCTTGGTATTTGAAATTTGGTCAGTCTAAACTGAAATGTGACATGAGATACATGAACATTCAAAAATACAGCACACAAATATTTCATTAATAACCTTTTGATATTGATGACCTGATGGAATGTTTTTTGGCTACATTAAATAGGTACTATTAGCTAGTTTCAGTTTCTTCTTCTTCTTCTTTTTTTTTTTGGTGGGTCATGGGGCCTGAACTCTGGGCTTGGGAGCTGTCCCTCAGCTCTTAAGCTCAAGTCTAGCACTCTACCACTTGAGCCACAGTGCCACTTGTGGTTTTTTGGTGGTTTATTGGAGATAAGTCTCATGGACTTTCCTACCTGGGCTGGCTTTAAACCCCGATCCTCAGATCTTAGCCTCCTGAGTAGCTAGGATTATAAGCATGAGCCAACAATGCCTGGCCATTTTTTTTTTGGGGGGGGGGTCCAGTCATGGGGCCTGAACTCTGGGCCTGGGTGCTGTTCCTCAGCTCTTCAGCTCAAGGCTAGCGCTCTACCACTTGAGCCACAGCGCCACTTCCGGCTTTTTTCTTTTTGCTTATGTGGTGCTGAGGAATCGAACCCAGGGCCTCAGGCATGCAAGGCAAGCGCTCTACCACTGAGCCAACTTCCCAGCTCCCCCCCCCCTTTTTTTAAACAGTTATCCTAGATCATTAACCAGGGTACAGCTGAGATCACCATTCAATGTATCTTTGACTTTCTTGCATGGTAAAGTAATAAAGTGATGAGAGAACATTTTCAGTTTGGTCAGGCACCAGTGGTTCGAGTTTAATAATCCAAGATACTTGAGAAGCTGAAATCAAGAGGGTCATGGTTTGAGGCCAGCCTGGGTATACACATAAGTACCCTTCTTAGGTTGGCACTAGTGACTCATACCCACAATCCTAGCTATTTAGGAGGCTGAGATCTGGAGGACTGAAGTTCAAAGCCAGTAAAGGCAGAAAAATTTGGGAGTCTTTCATCTCCCAATAGTGAAAAGCTGGGCTGGAGGCATGATTCAAGAGGTAGAATGCCAGCCAGATAACCTTAGGCCCTGAGTTCAAACCCCAGTACTGATAAAAATAAAACCAGTAAAAAAAAAAAAAAAAAAAAAAAAAAAAAAAAAAAAAAAGAGCTGGAGGTATGGCTCAGAAGTAGTCTAGCACTAGTATAGGGAAGAAAAAAAAAATCACACTGTAGGTACATACATGAGGCAGGAGTGCCCTATGTGACACCAAACTGCAATTATTTCTAATCAGCTTTTAGCTCAAAAAGCATACGTTTTACCAAAGGCAGAAGGATGATTAGTAATTTGTAGCACACTGCTCAGTGTTAATGTCTTCTCGGAAACCACCAAAAATAAAATTTCTTGAATCCCACCCCTACTTTCCCTATACTTCTATTTCTAATCAAGGTTAGTGCTTTCTGTGAAAATCCTTCCTCCCTCCTCCCCCAGTCCATATCTAATTATTAGTTAGCTCACTTTATTTTTCTTGTGTGTGTTGTGTGTGAATTGGTAGTGAGGCTTGAACTTAAAGCCTGGGCACCATCCCTTAGCTTTTTTTGCTCAAGGCTGGGACTCCACTGCTTGAGCCACCCCTCCACTATTTATCTTAGTTTTGAAGATTTAGTTTCAAATAACTGCCTATTTCCTTCTCTCCTATGTTCATCCTATTCTATATGCTGACCTAATATTTATTTTTGTGCCGGCCTTGGGGCTTAAACTCAGGGCTTGGGCCTCTGTCCATTAGATTTTTTGCTTAGGGTTTAGTGCTTTACTACAGCTACTTTTCCAGCTGTTTTTTTGGTTGGGTAAATGACAAAAGTGTCTCAAGGACTTTCCTGCCTGTGCTGGCTTTGAATCTGTTATCCTCAGATCTTAGCCTCCTCAGTAGCTAAGATTATAGGCATGAGCCACCACTGCCTGGCAACACCACATATTTTTTTGCACATGCAATTATTTTCTTTAAAACAACCCTTCCTCTGATCCCTCCAACAACAACAACAAAATCTCACTTGTTTCGACACCGTCTACAGAAAAAATTCTTTGGAAGTCAGGCTTTTCAAACCTTGTTTCTTGGCATTCTTCTCTGTAAAACCTGAACTTTAGTAAAATTGGACTTGAGTTAATAGATGCAAAGTACCTAGAATCCTGCTTGGCCCATAGGAAGAAAGCTGCAAGCATGTATCTAAAATACTGCTAATTCTCTTGTTCAGTTTGAATAGTTCAACCTCCCAAGGGAGATTGATTTAAACTATTAATGATCAACACAAAGCTATGTTTCTGCTAGAAAAACTAATAGCTTCTCAGTAATTGACAAACCTGTAAACATGAACCCTAATTTACCTCAAAACCAAATTTCACACTGGGTTAGGTAAAAATAAAAGGAAATATTTTCATTCAGCAAACAACATAGTTGGCACCAATTGGTCATGCCTGTAATCCTACTTACTCAGGTAGCTACCAGCCTGGGCAGGAAAGTCCATGAAACACTTATCTCCAAAACCACCAAAAAGCTGCAAGTAGAGCTATGGCTCAAGTGGTACACTGTGCCTAGCCCTGAGTGGAAAAAGTAAGGGACAATGCTCAGATTCTGAGTTGAATCTCCAGTACTAGTGCGTGCACATGCAAGCACAAGGACGGAGGGACGGGCGCGCGCACGCACACACACACACACACACACACACACACACACACACACACACACACACACACACACACATTCTCTCTCTCTTTCTCTCTCTTTCTCTATCTCTCTCTATAGCATATAGAGAGGCCCTGGGTTCAATTTCTAGTAAGGGAGTGAGTAGGGAAGCATTTCAGGTTTCAGAGATTGGACTTCTTTGGCATCTTATTTTCTCAAGGGTCTTCTAAAGCATGTTTTTGAAAATAGAATACTCAACTAAGAAATGATAAACAGAATGACTTGTGTTTATAAGCAGTATCCTTAAAAAAAAAAAGCAGCAAACAAAAAAGCCATCTATTTGATGTAGGCATCAGAAAATACATCCCAAACAGCAGTGTTCATACAAATACTTGTCTGTCAGTTACTTGTATTAAATCTCAGAAGTTACTTAAGTAAATATATATTTAACTATGTACAGTTTTTACAATTTACAGATTTTACAGCTGAAAACCAGTTGACTGTGAATATGTGAAAAAGCTGGCATTGTTATGTAACACTTCAAAAAATGTAAGAACAGTTTTTACCTCAAATATTTTTCACCAAATAGCACCCCAAAATGCGAATGCTCACTTTCTCATTTTCTCTCAACAACAAACGTACCAAAATCGCTAGAAATGAGGTAGAGACAGTTGTTTATAAAACAGTGGAGGCAGGTAGAAAGCCTGAATCTTTAAAACCTTACAGCAAAGCCCCTTTTACCCTCCAATCCTGGGACAGTAGGTCCTGCAGTTCTCCCTCATCATCGCTGTCTGTATTCTCCTCTTCCTTTTTCTGCAGTTCTTTTATGGTCAGAACCTCTTTAAGTTTGTTCTTTATCTCATCCTGGCGATTCCGCAGATTCTCCACCCGACGGTAACATTCAATCTGTTCGTCAATCTCCCCAATCTGCCGATCCAGCCGTCCCTCCTCATCCTCTTCGGCAACGATCGCTTCGGAAATGGTGTTGACCTGTCTCATGGCTTTTTGAAATTCGTCCCACTCTTTGTCCATCTGATCTTTTGGAGCATCAACCTTTCGTACTTTGGCATCTACCTCAGGGTCATCAAAAAACCCTTCGGGTAACGCTTCTGCGGTGTTCTCTCTCCTTTCCACCACTTTCTCGTGGATTTCTGCTTTCTCAATTGACCCCGAATGAGGAATCAGGGGGGCCGTGGGAAGATTTGTATTAAAAGAACCGGATGGCAGCACACTTGACGCCTCCCGCGACGAGGAAAGTGAGGGTTCTTTGCCCTGTGTGTCGGAGGCCTGTTTGCTGCCGTCCTCCTCTCTCCCTTCTCCTTCACACTCCTCGTCATCGTCGTCCTCCTCATCTTCATAAGCGGGGAGTAAGCCGAGTCCCGAAGGTTTAGAGGAGGTGGCGGCTCTGGGGGACTCCTTTCCCGGGGGCAGAGCGGACGCAGAGGGCAGTACCTGGGTCGCCGGGGCCGCGGCCTTCACCCTCTTGGCTTGACTCTCAGCTTCGGGCGCCTTCCTCTTAGAGACGCACGGAGGCGCTGTGCTTTCGGACGGCGCCTGGACGGCCCCCTTGGCGCCTTTCAGCTCGGCTACTCTCTCCCGGTGCTGCTTTCCCAGGACGTGGGTCTGCCACAGCAGCTCGCTCTTGACCGGAGTGTTACAAAGGGCACAACTCAGCTGCCCCAAACGGTTGTACTTGGCGAAGGGAGAGTCTATCTTCTTCCGGTTGGTGCTCTGACGCTGCTTCTCTTTCATCAACCGCCTCAATTCTTCCTGATTCACCACCCGCTTCCCGGCCGGAGCCCGGGAGGAGGCGGAGGACGCCATCTTCGCGACCAAGACCCCTAGACGTCTCTGGCTTCCGTTCCGGCGAGGTTCGATGGCGTCACTTCCGGCAGGACGCCGATTGGAGGAAGCCGAGAAGAGCGGGGCGGGGCGGGGCGACAAGGTTTCTCCTTCCCCCTTCCCCCCCCCCCCCCCCCCACCGCTCGGATGCCGGCAGTTTCGGGATCCGACGGTTGAGCGCCATGGCAGCGATTAAAGCCGCCAACTCCAATGCTGAGGTGGCGCGGGCCCAGGCGGCCTTGGCGGTCAACATCTGCGCCGCCCGGGGGCTGCAGGATGTGCTGCGTACCAACTTGGGTCCGAAGGGCACCATGAAAATGTGAGGCGGCGGTTAGGGGGCCGCGCCATTGGGGGGCGCCCCCAAAGACTCAGGGACGGTGCGGGTGCCCGACCTCTCCCGGGAGCGGTGACCCGGGCACTGTCTTTTTAGACCGGCGCTCTATCACTTGAGCCACAGCTCCACTTCTCGCTCTTTGGGGGTTAACGGGAGAGAAGTGGTTCACGGACTTAACTGCACCCTCAGATCTCAGCCTCCAGAGTGGCTAGGATTACGTCCTGCTTTCCAGGCCCTCCCCTACCACACCCCCCAAGGCTCGAACTCAGCGTGGTGCACCCCAGGCCACACGCGCAGGCATTGCCTAGCACCCACAGCCCTAAGACATCTTGTCTTTGCTCGGCAGTGAGTTGTCATGGAAAGGGTTCCTTCAGGCTTAGGAATCAGACGGACAGGGGTTCAGATCCGTATTCCGTAGTCTTCCTGCTGTGAGTACTTAGGTTAGGCTTGTTACTTGAACGATCTATGCCCATGGTTCTCCATATCTCACAACATATACTTACTTAGCATCATTGCTTTCTCTACACAAGAGGAAAAGACACTTGCTTACAAAAGGCAACATCCTGACAGGAATGGGCAAGCTAATATCATTGGCAAAAGAAAGCCCTTGGTTACTGCATCGTGGGGAACAGGTGAGATGAGATCTGGTAGAACAAGTGAGCCAGTTATGTATAGATGCTGACCGTTATACTGAGGAGTAACTGATGGCAGATGGAAAAACTTCTCAAATAACACATGTTTGATCAGAGCCCTGAAAGAAGAATGAGTTCACCTTTTTGGAGAAGAGAGGGCATGCCTACTAAATAGATCCGTTTCCGGAGTGAGAAAGCTGAATGATATAAACCCAACAGAAAAGCATGATGCATTAGGGGAGCCAAAAGACTTGCTTGAGAGGTGATGGATGGAGCAGGAAAGATTGGGAAAGGTCAAGAATGTCATTGGCAAATTACTTTGGATTTTACCTTAAAGGTGATGGAAAACATCAAAATCATTAAGGATTTTTTTGGTCAGGGAATTAACTTAGTTTAGGCTGCCTTTCAGGAAAATAGGATGCAGAGATTCCAAGTTTAGAGAGAATCAGTAGTTGATCTCAGTAATCCAGGGTAGAGGTAGTGACTGAGGTTAGGATTTCAGACATATATAAGTTGTGAACTTGACAGAGATTGGTGATTAAAGAGAAGAATGAGGGAAACCAAATTGAATGATTGAATATTTCCCCCAAATAAACCTGCAGGAAATGTCCACATTTATGCCATATGTAATAGTTACATTCTCTGGTCCATCTTCATAACCACTCTTTGAACCCCTTTGGAATGATAACAGCTAAGTCCATCTGGGGAGAAGTGATTCTGTGAGCTTCAAATGGTGCTGATTACCATGGGACAAGGGAAGCTTTCCAAACCACTTCTTTATATTAAAGTAGATGGCAAATATCAGGACTGTCTTGCCTTGTGAAGTTAATGTCATCATTGTTCTTGGAACAGGCTTGTTTCTGGTGCAGGTGACATCAAACTCACCAAAGATGGCAATGTGCTCCTTCATGAAATGGTGAGCTGATACTGCCCTCCCTGCCATGCCCCATCTCTCCTTCCCTCCCCCATACTAGCTTTTGAACTCAGGACCCTATGCTTGATAGGTGGCATCAGCTACTCAGAGCCACACACCTCCAGTTCCTTTTGCTTTGTTTTTCAAATAGGTCTTGCATTTTTCCCTGCCTGGCTTTGGGTCAGAATCCTGGTACCTATTCCTCTCATGTAGCTAGGATTACAGATGTGACCACTGAAAGGATCCGTCACATCCATCCCAGGGGACCATGCAGAGGCAGACAGGCACAGGAGAAAGATTATTACCAGGTTTATTAGAGGAGCCATATTTCCCCCAGAGAGGGAGCACATGGCACCCTCCACTAACTAGGTAGCAGCAGGGTCTAGGGGTAGGAAGTGAGGTAGGTGGGAGCTCAGCTCGGAGAGAAGGAGTGGCTAGCTGTATGGTGGGAACTCCAGGGCTGGGGGGAGCTCAGGTCTTGGTGGAACTGAGGACCAAAGGTGGGGATAAGGCTAACACCCACCACACCTAGTTTATTTTTTCATATGGGGTCTTAGTGACTTGCTTTGTTTGATTTGGTTGGCTTTGATTCTGCATATCTTTGACTCCTGGGTAGCTAGTATTATAAGTGAGAACCTCTGTGTCTAGCCTTTCCACCTTCCCTTTTTTTTGGTGGGAGGATGACAAGGTCTTGTTGTTTAGACAAGGCTGGCCTCAAATGTGCAACTCTTAAGTGTTGGGATTACACCACCATGCCTGGCTACTGCTGATTTTAATAACCTTAATATGTTCTTTCAAATTTTATTAGTATGAGTTAATTGTACAAAAGGGATTCATTGTGCTATTTACACTCATCCATATAATGTGCTTTAATCAAATTCACCCTGTCTGTATTACGTTCTTAAACTCCTTCCTTCCCTTGAACCTTGATAAATCTTAACTAAGGACAGGATACAATTTAAATATATGTCCTGTGCGAATTTATTTTACTTATTTGTGTGTATGTGTATGTGTATGTATATATATGGAATTAGGGATTGAAATCGAGGCCTTACATACAGGCCTTACATACTTTACCATTGAACTTCATCCCCAGACTTTAACAATTTATGTTTTTAAGCCAAGATGGCTGAATGCTGTAATCTTTAGATATGCTTGTTAAACTTCAATAATTTTTTTTGGCTATTTGCAAATGCTTATATAGTACAAGTGCAATACTTTTTTTTTTTTTTTGTGCCAGTCCAGGGCTTGAATTTAGGGCCTGAGCACTGTTCCTGAGCCTCTCCGTGCTCAAGGCTAGCACACTTGAGCCACAGCACCACTTCTGGTGTTTTCTGCGTATGTGGTACTGAAGATTTGAACCCAGGGCTCCATGCATGCTAGGCAAGCACTCTACCACTAAGCCACATTCCTAGCCTGCATTACACTTTTTGGGAAAAAATCCTTTGCATATTTTCATGAATGAAGCCATCTTTGGGATGGAAGAACTTAATCTAATGGAAATGTCATTGCGTTGTGAAGCAAAGACATTTATAAAAAGTTCAGACTCCATTAGTTGTCAATATATATATATATATATATATATATATATATATATATATATATATTTTTTTTTTTTTTGTCAGTCACAGGGCTTGAACTCTGGGTGCTGTCCCTGCACTCTTCAGCTCAAGGCGAGCACTCTACCACTTGAGCCACAGTGCCATTTCTGATTTTCTGGTGGTTTATTGGAGATAAGAGTCTCAACAACTTTCCTGCCCGGCTGGCTTTGAACTGCGATTCTCAGAGCTCAGCCTCCTGAGTAGCTTAGATTACAGGTGTGAGCCACCAGCACCCAGCTCAATTATTAAATTTTGGACTTGACATTTATTATTGGCAATATCAAACTTGAAAACTTGTAGAATGAAGCTTTTCCATTGTTTAATTGCCCCCTAGGTTATCTGGGTTTTTGGTGACCTTTCTTTCTTTCTTTCATTCTCTTTAAAATACTTTGCCTACTTTTTGCAGCAAATTCAGCACCCGACAGCTTCCTTGATTGCAAAAGTAGCAACAGCCCAGGATGACATCACAGGAGATGGTACCACTTCAAACGTTTTAATTATTGGAGAGTTACTAAAGCAAGCTGACCTTTACATTTCTGAGGTATTAACATTTCATACTTTATCTTGAGCAGTTTTTAAAAGAGGTTTCATTTTAGAGAGTACAAGTTAATTTTAATCAAGATATTCTGGTCAATTATAAGTAGAAGTAATAATGAACAAGTTTCTTGGCCAAAGCAATGGTCTTTATTATAAATATATACATTTTGTTAAAAAATAAAATGTATAATGTATGTATAAGAACGGTAAAGAATCATCCTTATACATGTATGTGAGTAATGGCCTAAGAAAGAAAGTTCTAGAGATAAAAGTTGAAACCAAATTGTTCAGCTTTGAACAAATAACTAAAAGAAAATGATTGAAGGTTTTCCACTTTGTGAGTTTACTTTTAGAAATGATCTATTCTAGCCAGATCCCTCCATCCAATGAGATTATCATGCACCACCTCGGTTCAGTATGTGTTCTTTCCTTGACATTACCTATTTGAATCTGTCCTTTATTCATAGACTATTTCAGCAAAACACACCTGGTCAGAGTGCTAAAATTATTGCTCCTTTGTGCTTCATTTAGTGTTGTGGATTGTCTAAATTCAGTACCAGCAACTTATCTCAGAATGCTTTTGGCTGTAAGTAGTCAGATACTTGAGTAAAACTTAAACAATAGGGAAACTATTACCTCCTGTAGTAGAACATTGAGAGATAAGGCAGAGTCTAGGATTGCTTGATTTGCAAGTCTTTTTGTCTCTTTGCTCTTTTGCCCATAGTATACTTCCAACCTAACACTAGTTTCCATCTATATATGTGACTATAAGAGGAAATCAGTGCTACTTGCTTGAGCAGGAGAGTGGAATGTAAACCCTTCCTAAGGAGGGACTGAGTGTGGTCAGACCAACTTTACTCTCATAGCAACCTATCATAATAATTACTTGCAGGGGAATGGAGACTAACTAGGACTCACCATTTAAGCTAAGGATAGGACTGGTTTTCCTTGGATCACAGATGTAAAGAGGGTCACCCAAACAAAATCAGTGTTGGATTAGGAAGAAAGGAGATTGAGTGGTGAGATGCTGACAGGCACATAAGGGCAATGTATGTCTGGGCAGTGAAAGAATTAGGCACAGGATGTCACACAGCCAGTGAAGGACAGATACTCTGAACTATCCTGTGGTATTCAGAAAGTGATCAGTGAAGGAAGCAGGCCTGGGCAAATCTTCAGACTGGAGTGAGCCACATGAAAGAGGGAGAGGTGAGAATGGTATTTTAGGCAGGAACAACATGGCACTGCAGTTAGCTACAACAGTCTGATGTTACTGGAGTTTTAAGTGATGTGCCCAGTAATGTGCCCAGTAAAGAGGCTGGGAAATGAGATAGGAGCCAGGTCATAAAGTATAAGGAGTATGGTATTGAAGAATCTCACCCTTTGCTGTGTGGTGAATAAATTAAACATAACAACCTCTGAATGACTGATGTGGGTAGGGTGGCCTTTTAAATATTTGATGGCTTTTTTTTTTTTTGAGTCAGTCATGGGGCTTGAACTCTGGGCCTGGAAGATGTGCTTGAGCTCTTCAGCTCAAGGCTAGCACTCTACCACTTGAGCCACAGCACCACTTCTGGTTTTCTGGTGGTTAATAGAGATCAGAGACTTTCCTGCTGGGGCTGGCTTTGAAATGTGATCCTCAGATCTCAGCCTCCTGAATAGCTAGGATTAGAGGTGTGAGCCACCAGCGCCTGGCTTGATGACAATTTTAAGGATGCCAAGACCCAAAGTTCTAGTAGTCAAGATCTATGTGAGCTCTGGACAGAAAAAAAAATTGAAAATGCGATTAGCCCAGGATTTAGAGGCAGATCTTGCGAGTTTAAATTCTGCCCCCACTTCTATACTAGCTTGTTGATCTAAGGCAAGTTACATATTTCTCCAAATTCCTTTTTTCATCATCTGGGAAGTAGAAATAGTGATAGTACCACTTCATAGTGTTGTTTAGAGAGTTAAATTAAGATCATGTTCGTTAGCCCAGTGCCCAGCACAAATGCTCAATTAATTTCAACTTTGAAATGCCATTACAAGAGTGGCAGAGAAAGGGATGGAATGAAGTAGATTTTCTACCAGCTTTCACAAACTTTGCATATTATTTTGTAGAACGAACATTAGGCAGCCTCCCAATCCTTGGGAGGCTGAGGCAGGAGGATTGTGGTTATCTAACTAACCTGGGCTACCTAGGAAGAACCTGTGTCAAAAAAAGTTATTAGAGCCAGGTGCTGGTGCTCACGCCTGTAATCCTAGCAACTCAGGAGTCTGAGATCTGAGGATTGTGGTTCAAAGCCAGCCTGGGCAGAAAAGTCCATTAGACTCATATTCAATTAACTACCAGAAAACTGGAAGTGGCACTGTGGCTCAAGTGGTAGAGCAGTTGCCTTGAGCTGAAGAGCTCAGGGACAGTGCCCAGGCCCAGAGTTCAAGCCCCATGACTGACAAAAAAAAATATTACTAGATCAAAACTTTAAGCCTTCAGAAAAATTTCAAGAATATTGCAAAGTATTACTGTATACCTTACTCAAATTCTCCAGGTATTTTTCCAGGCCCTGTCCTGTCTTTATAAGATATATGTTATAGGGGCTGGGAAGGTGGCTCAGTGATAGAGTGCTTGACTTGCATGCATGAGGCCCTGGGTTCAATTCTCAACATCACATAAGCAGAAAAAGCTGGAAGTGGTGCTATGACTCAAGTGGTAGAGCACTTGCTTTGAGCTGAAGAGCTGAGGGACAGTGCCCAGGCCTAGAGTTCAGGCCCCACAACTGAAAAAAAAAATATATGTTATACATACAATATATATAACTTTTTCCAAGTGGTATGAGAGTAAACTATAGGTATGAGTTACATGTTACAGTATGCGCTTTTTTTTGTGCCTGCCTTGGGGCTCAAACTCAGGGCTTGGGTACTGTCCCTGAGCTTTTTTGCTCAAGGCTAGTGTTCTTTATCATTTGGGCCACTTCTGGCCTTTTGGAAGTTCACTGGAGATAAAAGTCTTACAGACTTTCCTGCCTTGGCTGGCTTTAAGCTTCGATTACAGGCATGCACCACTAGCACCCAGTTTCAGTAGACTTTTTTTTAAGAACTGAGGTAATTCTCTTATATGACTATTGTACATGTAGATGAAACAGGAAATTAACATTAACGTGACCCATTCATACAGTGCTAGTATCTAACCTGCAGGTGTTTTCCCCCAAGTTTCATTCTTCTAATAGTGTCCTTCACAGAAGACAATGTAGGATAATGCATCGCATTAGGTGTCATGTCCCTTTACTCTCCTTTAAGCTGAAACAGTTCCTGAGTCCCTTTTATGCTTCATGACATAGCTACTCTTTTTTTTTTTTTTTGTCGGTTGTGGGCCTGAACTCTGGGCCTGGGCACTGTCCCTCAGCTCTTCAGCTCAAGGTTAGCCCTCTACCACTTGAGCCACAGCACCACTTCTGGCTTTTTCTGCTTATGTGGTGCTGAAGAATCGAACCCAGCGCCTCAGGCATGCAAGGTAAACACACTACCACTGAGCCACCTTCCTAGCCCTCTTTTTTTTTTTTAATTAGTCCTGTGGCTTGAACTCAGGGCCTGGGTGCTGTCCCTGAGCCTCTTTGCACTCAAGGCTAGTGCTCTAGCACTTGAACCACAGCACCACTTCTGGTTTTTTTGAGTAGTTTATTGGAGATAAGAGTCTCATGGAAACTTTTCTGCTCGGTCTGGCTTTGAACCCTGATCCTCAGATCTCAGCCTTCTGAGTAGCTAGAATTGTAGGCATGAGCCACCAGTGCCAGGCTGACATCGCTGCTCTTAATAAGAAATGTATACTAGTTATTTTGTAGGAAGGCCCTACTTGTCTGTTTCTTTACTGTTAGACTCAGGCTATTAATTTTTGGCAGTAATAGCATGGAAGTGCTCTTATGTTCTTATAAATGCATCATACCAGGAGATATAGGCTAGACTTTGTTTTATTACTGTGAACTTAACTTTGATCACTGGGTAAAGGTGATGACTATCACTTTTCTTTAAAACATTGCTGGTTTGTTTCCTTTTCATTGAAAGGAGTTTTTTCTTTTAAACTCATTCAAAAGGGCAATGCACGATCATTTTAGGGGGAAAAGAGTTTAATACTAGGCATTATGGGGCATGCCTGTAAACACAGCTGAAGAAAAAAAAGTGACTTCTATGTTTTTTTAATTTGTACCTTTTCTGTAAGTTTGAGATCGTTTCAAATACAAAGCACTGAAAAATGTACATACAAATTAATATAATGTCATGAATGCAGATAACACTTATTTTGAGGGGATATAACCTATTAATAGGAGAGGGTACATTTACTTTGAATGAATTACTGTAATCTTTAATTTTACATTGCTACAACAGGGACTGCATCCTAGAATAATCTCTGAAGGATTTGAAGCTGCAAAGGTAAAGGCACTTGAGGTTTTAGATGAAGTTAAAGTGAAAAAGGAGATGAAAAGAGATACACTGTTAGATGTGGCTCGAACATCTCTACGAACCAAAGTTCATGCTGAACTGGCTGACGTGCTGACAGAGGTACATGACTAAAGTTTGGTATTCACAATTAGTCTGATCAGTCCTGTGGTGATATTTTTTTTCCTATGAGACAGAAAATATTGCATGTGATTTTTAAATGTAGCAACAGGAAGGCAAATAATTATAATTGTTTTATGTATAGACAAGATTGGTCAGAAAAGTATTTGTAATTTTTTAACGTGTCATAATACTTAACACTTAAGTGACTTGAAAGTTAGAGAGTCTTGGGTGCCTGTGGGTTATCTGCTGTGGTGTCCTAGTGTGGTAGAGAGGTCTCAGCTTAGCTGTTACATGAGGACACACAGAGGGCTACTGCTTTAATGAAGCATGATTGATCTGATATGTAACACATTTAAGAAATAAACACTTGGGGCTGGGAAAGTGGCTCAGTGGTAGAGTGCTTGCCTTGCATGCCTGAGGCCTTGGGTTCGATTCCTCAGCACCACATAAGCAAAAAGAAAAAAGCTGGAAGTGGTGTTGTGGCTCAAGTGGTAGAGGGCTAGCCTTGAGCTGAAGAGCTGAGGGACAGCGCCCAGGCCCAGAGTTCAGGCCCCACGACCGGACCCCCCCCCCCCAAAAAAGAAATAAACACTTGTTTACCTTCAAAAAGAATATCTGAGTCTGTTGTCAGGGGCTCACATCTGTAATCCTAGCTACTCAGGAGGCTGAGATCTTATGATCACAGTTAGAAGCCAGTCTGCACAGCAAAGTCCTTGAGATTCTTATCTCCAGTAAACAACTCAAAAAAGCCAGAAATAGCACTGTAGCTCTATGGTAGAGTGCTAGCCTTGAGCACAAAGAGGCTTAGAGATGGTACCCAGGTCCCGAGTTGAAGCTACCAGCTTGATAAATATTTTTTAAAATTTAAAAATATTATATGTTATGATGACCAGCAAACCTGAGCTCTTTTGTTTACCTATGCTCTTTCCTTTTCCTTTAATGTGTGTTTTGGTAGGAAAGTTTGAATAGTGTTGGAGGTGGAGACAGAAGTAGTGACTTGGTACTGAGTTCTGGAGACTGGAGTTCTTGTCTAGGCTCAGCCACTGTGAGATCTTATCTGTAAAATAGATGTTTGTACCACGTGATCTCTGAAGTTCTCTTAGTTCTCTAAAGTATCCATGTGTGTATTTATTGTTGCTTTCTTTTCCTTTTTTTCCAGGCAAGGTTTCCCTATAGAGGCCAGGCTGACCTTGAATTTATAATCCTCCTACCTTAGCTTAGTAGTTAGTATTATACACATGCCATACCAAGTCCAGAGCTCCACTGGTATTGCTTTTCCTTAGTGTTCATAACAAAGAGGCACTTGTTGGCTTTGCCTTATTTTTTAAAGCTGAGGCCCTTTAACTTGTTTAGTGTAGTTCCTGCCTAGCTGGATTACTTGGGCCTATAGTAGTTTTTGTTTTTAATAAATCCAAATAATTTATTATTCTTATTAATTTCTCTTTCAGGCTGTGGTGGACTCTGTTTTGGCTGTTAGAAGACCGGGTTATCCTATTGATCTTTTCATGGTGGAAATCATGGAGATGAAGCATAAATCAGAAACAGATACACAGTAAATGGCATAACATTAGATCATATGTGCAAATATTCTATGTTCTAGAATATTCTTTTTCCCCCTGATACTGGAGTTTTATTTCAGGTCCTTGTGCTTGGTAGGCAAGCACTACACCAACCTCTAACACTTGAGCCATACATGTAGCCCTGCTTTTTAAAATTTATTGTCCCAGACCAGCCTTGGGACTGTTATCCTCCTATCCATGCCTGCATAGTAGCTAGCATTGTAGGGACAAGCCACTGTTACTAGCTCTTCTCAGATATATAACTAATTTTGTTAGTTGCTTTTATTGAACATCAGAGTATTGACTCAACATATATTAACTGAGTCAGACACTTCCTAGGTGCTGGAATGAAGAGTAAACCACAGAATTTCCTTAAGTTTACCTTTCTAACTTAACTAAAAAACAAAACTCATCTATCTTGTTGCATGCATTAGATTGTTATTTTTTATCGATGTTTAATATTTTCTTGTGTTATTATTGTATAGTTTATTAATTCTACTATTAATAAGCACTTAAATAGTTTTAAATAAGTTTATGAATAGTGCTTCTATAAACATTGTAACATACTTTTGTTAGATATGTATTTGTTCCCTTGGCTTTTTAATAGTGTTGTGTGTGTGTTTGTTAATAATTTTAGTTGTATACAATGATTCTGAGCAAGTGTCCCTAAGAAATTTATTGTGTGCTTGTTACCATTTGATCCACTATTTCATATTTTTGAGCCATGGAACTTGGAGAATAATTTTGGTTTGACTTTTTGCTGTGACTTTGTAGTCACACTGTATTAAAGCAGATTTTCTTTCCTAATTCTATTAGTTACATGCAAGAGTTACATGCAAGAGTTGAAGTACCCTGACTGTTGTGCTAAAACCTTGAGAATGATTCTAACTTAAAATGTCTATTCAAAGTAAAAAACCATTGTGTATATTTTAATAGGCTGATCAAAGGATTAGTTTTGGATCATGGTGCCCGTCATCCACATATGAAGAAGCAAGTGGAAGATGCATTTATCCTGACTTGCAATGTATCACTAGAATATGAAAAAACGTATGTCTTAGTTTTTTTTTTTTAATAACTTTTGAAACTCTTTTTTTGGAAAGTGCTTTTTAATCTCTTAATTTTCTTTTTCCCTTGCCTTTCCCCCATGCTTTACTAGCTTGTTTGTTTGTTTGTTTGAGGTGGGGGTCTTGCTATATAGTCCAGGATGGCCTTGAATTTGTAGCCTTTTTGCCTCAGCCCCCAGAGTTCTGGAATTATAGGCACATGCTACCATATCTGGCTTACTAGTTTGTTCTTATGAATCTTTTTAGAGAGGTGAACTCTGGTTTCTTTTATAAGACTGCAGAAGAGAAAGAGCGATTTGTAAAAGCTGAACGAAAATTCATTGAAGATCGAGTACAGAAAATAATAGACCTGAAAGAAAAAGTCTGTGCTAATTCCAACAAAGGATTTGTTGTTATTAATCAAAAGGTGAGAAGGAAAGTTTAGATTTTCATTTGTGAGTGTTTTCAGCACTTCTCAAATGTGGTCTATGGACCCCTGGTGGGGTTGGCTATCAGGGAGTCTGAGGTAAAAACTATTTTCCTGTTTCCCATTACTAACAGTGCCTTGGCACTGGGCAGATATGTAGTGATGGTGGAAGGCAGTGTCCATGAACCGTCTGGCATCTTGCTGCACCCAGGCAGTAGCACTGGACTATGGACCAGGTCACTCATCATCTTCATTGCTACACCCCTCACACCTGCAGAAAACTGGTAGTTTTTTAAAAAGGGCTTGATAAAGTGATTACATTTGTGATAAAGTCTGAAGTACACACAAGCACTTCTGCTATGTATCGAAACATGGTGGTTGTCTTGAAGGAAAACCCTGGTGTAATTGAGCTGTGAGAATACTATCCAGTTTTGTCATGGAAAGCCATTTTTATTTTGAAGAATGACTAACAAATTGTGGTTATTTAGATTTGAGTATTTGGTAGATTTCATTCTGAAAAATGAATGAAGCAATTCTATCACTTCAAGGAAGACACCTGTCAGTATTTATTGCCAATGGCAATTTGAACTTAATTCAGTGAACTAATATTTTGTAAATGACTGAAAAAAAGCTTGATTTTAAATAAGTCATTTAAAGTGCAAGACTAATGGATTTTAATGCAAGAGAGTCTGAAAAGTTCATTATATAGCTCCATCTTTACATTGAAACCAACCTTTGAGAAACTTGTGTATACGTGTCAGTTATCAGTACCTTGAGTTTGGAGCCTTAGACTTCTCTACCATCCTGACACCTGAATGTGCCAGTACTTAGGACTTGAACTCATGGCCTTGTGCTCTCGATTAGCTTTTTCTCTCACAACGAATGCTCTACAATTTGCCTTATACCTCCAGTCTGGCAAAAAAAAAACAGTGGTGTTTTGAGTTTTGTTTTACCTGTAGTATCAGAGAAAAATATTCGTATTTATCTCAAAAGCATACTAAAGTATTTGCCCCTTTCCAATATTAATGTGGGACCAGATTTCTGCATATACTTGAACCAAAACAATATGGGAGAATCATTGTCTTCTATTTAGACAGACCTTTAAAAAATGTGAATCACTTCCAGAAACCTTTGTTTTGGAAAGTATAATAAATATTTTATTTCAAAATATTGTTATATTTATTGCCCAATGTACATTTCTTTTTGAACAATGTTAACTCTTCCTTCCTTTTCTCTTGCTTTCCTTCCCCTACTCCCATCCCCCCCAAGTTGCAAAGTTCTTTTTTAAAAAATATAACTTAGGGCTGGGAAGTTGGCTCAGTGGTAGAGCGCTTGCCTTGCATGCCTGAGGCCCTGAGTTCGATTCCTCAGCACCACATAAGCAAAAAGAAAAAAACTGGAAGTGGCACTGTGGCTCAAGTGGTAGAGCGCTAGCCTTGAGCTGAAGAGCTGAGGAACAGCGCTCAGGCCCAGAGTTCAGGCCCCACGACCAGACCCAAAAATAAAAATAAAAAATGTAACTTTATTGTTATTATTAAGGTGATATACACAGGGATTACTGTTTCATAAGTTAGGTCATGGGTACATCTCTTTTGGACAGCATCACCACTCTGTTTTACCCCAGTTTCCCCCTCCCTTCCCTGCCCACATGTTGCATAATTCATTTTCCATGACATATCTACTGAGTACCATGACTGTATTTGTTCACCTTCCTCCCCTTGCCTTGCCTCAAAAGACAAAAAACAACAGCAATAACAAAAAAAAATCCCAAAGCAAAAACAAATGATACTTCAGACACCTCAGGGCCTGGGCACTGTCTCTGAACCTCTTTGTGCTCAAGGCTAGTGCTGTACCACTCGAATCACAGAGTCACTTCTGTTTGTTTGTTTGTTTGTTTGTTTGAGTGGTTAATTGCAGATAAGAGTCTCAGGGGGACTTTTCTGCCCTGGCTGGCTTTGAACCACGATCCTCAGATCTCAGCCTCCCTAGTAGCTAGGATTATAGATATGAGCCACCAGTGCCTAGCTTTCTCTCTTTATTTATTTATTTTTTGTACATTGTGGCTTGAACTATGAGCTTTGGTGCTGTCTCTGAGCTCTTCAGCTCTACCACTTGAGCCACAGCGCCACTTCTGGTTTTCTGGTGGTTAGTTGGAGATAAGAGTTTAATGGATCTTCTTGCCTGGGCTGGCTTTGAACCTCATCCTCAGATCTCAGCCTCCTGAGTAGCTAGGATTTCATGTGTGAGCCTTTGGCGCCCAGCTCTTCCTCATAATTTTTTTTTTTGGGGTCTGGTTGTGGGGCCTGAACTCTGGGCCTGGGTGCTGTCCCTCAGCTCTTCAGCTCAAGGCTAGTGCCCTACCACTTGAGCCACAGCTCCACTTTCGGCTTTTTTTTTTCTGCTTATGTGGTGCTGAGGAATCGAACCCAGGGCCTCAGGCATGCAAGGCAAGCGCTCTACCACTGAGCCACCTTCCCAGCCCCCTCATAATTTTTAACAGTATAAAGTGACAGGCTGTGCACTGTAGGCTCTGCCTGCAATCCTAGCTACTCAGGAGGCTGAGATCTGAGGATCAAGGTTCTAAAGACAGCTTGGGCAAAAAAACCCCAAAATACCCAAGTGGTGCCATGGTTCAAGTGGTAGAGTGCTAGCCTTGGGCACAAAAGCTGAGGGAAAGTACCCTGAGTTCAAGTCCCAGGACTGGCATGGGCAGACACACACACACACACGCACCTGCGCGCACACACACGCACACACACACACCCCCCACAGACACGTAAACACACAAGTGTACAGTGATGTTGAGACTAAACAGTTTGAAAAATCCTGGTTTAAAATCCATTTATGAGAGGCTGGGTACCAGTGGCTCATGCCTGTAATCCTACTACTCAGGAGGACATGGTTCAAAGCCAGCCTGGGCAGGGAAGTCCATGACACTCTTGTCTCCAATACCACTCAGAAAACTGGAAGTGGAGCTGTGGCTCAAGTGGTAGAGCGCTTGCCTTGAGCTGAAGAGCTGAGGGACAGCGCCCAGACCCAGAGTTCAAGCCCCATGGCTGACAAAAAAAAAAGTTTATGAGATAAACATATGTAAACACACATAGGATCATAAACCTGGATATGTATTTACAATTGTGGGATCACCTGAGAGAACTGAGGAGCAGGAAACAGAACAACATGGAATCCATTGTATCTGTGAGTGAAGGATCACTGAAAGCTGCACAATAGTGGGCAGTTGGGATGGGGCAAATGAAAGCCAATTTAAAGTATATGCATGTGTATATGCATATGTGAAATACTATGATGAGATCTGAAGAAATAGCATATGCTAAATAAAATGAATGGCTGAAATGTAGAACAGGTCCTATCCAGGGTATGGGTGCTAGTGAGTAAAGGGGGAGAGAATGAAGGAGGGTGAATGTAGCCAAAATGCTTTATTTAGCACAGGTGAGAATGCAGAACATTGAAGCTTGTTGAGATTAGTTTTTTGTGGGGAGGGTGAAGAAGAGTTATGGAAGGGCTAAATCTGATCAAAGTGCATTGTATGCATGTAATTATGTGTATATATGTGTGTGTATATATATATATATATATATATATATATACATATATACATGTCAAAATGAAACCACCTTGTCCAATTAATTGATGCTAATTGATGACCAGGGATATAGTCAATGTAGCATTTGCTTAGCATCGATTTGACCCACAGCATAGCTAAAACAAAAACAATTTAAAAAATTGTAACTTTTTTTTTGTCAGTTGTGGGGTCTGAACTCTGGGCCTGGGCGCTGTCCCTCAGCTCTTCAGCTCAAGGCTAGTACCCTACCACTTGAGCCACAGCACCACTTCCGGCTTTTTTCTGCTTATGTGGTGCTGAGGAATTGAACCCAGGGCCTCATGCATGCGAGGCAAACACACTACCACTGAGCCACATTTTCAGTCCCCCCAAATTTGTAACTTTTGTGTTAATTTGATTATAGGGAATTGATCCATTTTCCTTAGACACTTTTGCAAAGCATGGAATAGTAGCTCTTCGAAGAGCAAAAAGAAGAAATATGGAAAGGTAAGCTTATAAATTATGTATTCTAAATTATTTTATATGGCTATTGAGGCTTGAATGTAGGGCCTCATACTCTTACTGGGCCTTTTCTCTGTTCAGACCGGTGCTCTACCACTTGGGCCACATCTCCTACACACTTTGTATGTGTGTGTGTGTGTGTGTGTGTGTGTGTGTGTATGTGTATGTGTCTATGTGTGTGTGTGTGAGTACTGGGGTGAACTCAGAGCCTGGGTGCTGTCCCTTACCTTTTTTCACGCAAGACTGGTATTCTACCACTTGAGCCACAGCATCATTTCTGTTTTTTCGTTTTTGGTGATTAATTGGAGGTAAGAGTCTCAGGAACTTTTCTTCCTGGATTGGCTTCAAACTGCAATCCTCAGATTTTAGCCTTCTGTGTATGTAGAATCATCCTAGGTATCTCATGTGAATTGCTCCCGCCCTCTTCCTTTTTTCTGTTGGTTGTGGAGCTTAACTCAGAGCCTGGTTGCTGTCCTTGAGCTCTTTTGCGCAAAGCTAGCACTCTACCACTTTGTGTCACAGCACCACTTCTGGTTTTCTAGTGGTTGGAGATAAGTCTCACAGACACTTCTGCTCAGGCTGGTTTTGAACTGCCACTCTTAAGATCTCAGCCTTGAGTAGCTAGGATTACAAGTGTGAGCCACCAACACCCAGCCTCTTTCTTTGTTTTTGAGAGAGTTTCACTATTACAAGCAAGCCTGGAACTCACTATTCAGACGGGCCTCAAACTGTCTGCCTTAGCTTCTTGAGTGCTGTGTTACAGGCATGAACCATCACACCTGGCATCCATGAATATTTCTTTTGGTTTTATAAACAAATACTTTTGGGGAAATAGTAGTATACAAATTGCAAATTTTGTTCTTTTTACTTTTTACAAAGACAAAAATATCTTTAATATGATAATCAATAATATCTACAATAGAATAAAGTTACAATAAACATCAAATGTCAGATATGTTGTTCATAAGTACATAGTATAAATAATTAAATTATCAAAAACCAAGTATTTAACTTCATAATTTTGTTGAACTGCCAGGAAAGTTTTCAATCTTTAAAAATAGATTTAAGAATAATATACTTCATAATCTCTCTTATATGTGATTAAAATCTGTTGAACTCAGGGAAATAGGAAAATTATAGTTACTCAAAGTTGGGGAAGTGGGGGTTTGGCAGATAGATGATGGTCAAAGGATATAAAATTTGTTAGATAGGAAGGACCTCTTCAAGGATCTATTGTACAACATGGTCAGGTAAGGATATAGTGTATTGTTGATAAGTGCTGAGAGTAGATTTCAAGTGTTCTCACTACAAAAATGTTAACTATGAGAGCTAATGATTTAGTCATCTGCAGTATAAATATTGGCCATACTGGAGGCTGAATTTAGGGCTTGTACTCTGCAACTTGAGCCATGTCCCAGGATTTTTTGGCTTTTATTTGATTATGATTACTATTTTCAAGGGGGGCAACTAAGGCTTGAACTCAGAGCCTGGGTGCGATTCCTGGGCTTTAGTGCTCAAGGCTAGTGCTCTGCAACTTTGAGCCACAGCTGTACTTCTGGGTTTTGGTAGTTAATTGGAGATAAGAGTCTCATGGCCTTTCCTGCCCCAGGCTGGCTTCAAACTACAATCCTCAGATCTCAGCCTCCTGCATAGCTAGGATTACAAGAATGAGTCACCAGTGGCTGGCTTGCTTTAGTTATTTTTTAGATATAGTCTCACATTTTTTGCCAAGGATCAGTCTCAGACTGTGATCCTCTCAATCTCTCTTGAGTAGATGGAATTACAAGTGTATACCACCATGCCTAGCATTGTGTGTGTATGTTGGGGGGGGGGAGGGTATATGTGTGTATTAACATGTTATACTTGATAAATATGTATAATTTGTAAACTTAAAAAAACCACCCAAACAGTATAATACATTATACGTCGCCTTCCATGTGACGTATCTGCTAGATACCTATTCGTCTTAAAAAAATTAGCACTTACATTTTTCATAACCAGAGCTATGGTAACATAGTGTGTGCTTTCAGACTTTGTCTTGCTTGTGGTGGAGTGGCTATGAACTCGCTTGAGGACCTCACTATAGATTGCTTGGGACATGCTGGTCTTGTGTTTGAGTATACTTTAGTGAGTATTTCTGTGAATAGTGGTTATAAAGTGAACCAAGCCTATTTTTTAAATACTAACCTTTAAATTCATATTTTGAACTGACTAACCTGTAGAATAGATTTTCAATTACTTGAATATTTGTTTAGAGTTCAAATATAATTTATTTACATTTTATTTTTTTATTTTTTGAGACAGGGTCTCGCTATGTAGCTATGGCTGGGCTCCAACTCCCTGTCCTTCTGCCTTCGCTTCCTGAGTGCTGAGACAACTATTTTAAGACATTTCTTTAGTTAAGAATGATAAAAAGAAGTGGCGCTGTGGCTCAAGTGGTAGAGTACTTGCCTTGAGCTGAAGAGCTGAGGGACAGCACCCAGGCCCAGAGTTCAGGCCCTGTGACTGGAAAAAAAAAAAAAAAAAAAGATAGATTTTAAAAAAGTCACATGAAGAGTGAAGTTCTGATAAAAACTAGGTCTTGATTTTATAATGTCACTGAATAGTGAAAGTTTTACTAATTTTTATTTAACAGTACTGGGGCTCCAGGTTCTCATGCATGCTAGGCAAATGTTCAGAAATGGAGCTGTGATAGTTCTCTTTAGGGCCCCTCTATTCAGAGAATCTCCTTATTTTCTTGTGACTTTCATTTTACTTCTAAAGAAAATTTCTCTGTTTGCATTAAAAAAGAGAGGAGCTTCATCTTCAGCCTTAAAGTTATGTCTTTGTGTGTCACCTTTAGGGTGAAGAAAAGTTTACATTTATTGAGGACTGTGTTAACCCTCGCTCTGTCACCTTATTGATCAAAGGACCAAATAAGCATACTCTCACACAAATCAAGGATGCCATAAGAGATGGACTTCGTGCCATCAAGAATGCCATTGAAGACGGTAAGCTCTTTCTGGTAATGGACACATTAGCCTTGCATTTATAAGCATTGACGAATCCATCATGGGATATAAGCTATTTTCAAAGACAGGAATGATTATTGTTTTCTCATCTCACTTTGGACAATTTGTGTTTTGGATTATAAAGATTTTTCCTTTGGAATATTCTTTTTAAAAAATTTACAGTTGTATCATATTGGAATGTTCTTCATGGTATGCTACTCCCTTAATTAACTCCTGTTTATGAAAGGAAAATTACTTAATTCAAATGTTATCATATCATTCTTTACTTTTAAGATGTTTTTCCATTACTGGAGATTGAATCCAGGGACTCATACTTGTTAGGCAAGTGCTCTACCACTTCACCCATGACTCCAGCCCTTTTCTTGGTGCTTGGTTTTTGAGATAGACTCTTACAAAATTTGACCTGGCTGTCCTCAAATCTAGGATTTTCTTGCCTTCTCTTTTCAGTAGCAGAACAGGTAAGCACCTACACGGAGCTTAAAAAATACCTTGGAAATGATTTCATAGTTCTACAAAGGAACAAGTATATATATGTGTACATATGTATATATATGCATTATATATAAAATGCATATTATATATATATATATATATATATATATATTTCCCCCCTCATACTCTCCCTTAATCTTTCCTGTTCAAGGCTGGCATTCTACCACTTGAGTCACAGTTCTACTTCTAACTTTTTGGAGGTTAACTGGAGATAAGACTCTACTGGACTTTTCTTGCCTGGCTGGCTTTCAACTAGGATCCAGATCCCAGCCTCCTGAGTAGCTATATACATCCAGCGCTCTTGTCTTAGAAAAGTAAAACCAGACGTCTAAGTTTTTTTCACAGGCAGCAGTTTGAGTTCTACTCCAATTTAGAAAACAAGTACTTGATTGAGTCCCAAGAATTCCATATCAAAAACTCTGGTCAAATTACCTAAACAATTTCACACGATGTATTGCAATCACTTGTAAAAAATACCTTTTCTTGTAGTCATAGAAAAAGATGAAAGTGGAAGAAATGTCTATTCATATTTGCCAGAGAATAAACAATGAGATAAGTTGTTGTAGTAGTCATTAATCTGTGCCATGCTTAATTATTTAACTTCAGAATGCTTTCTAGGACAACTGGGCTATGCAGTTTATTTGATTTCTGTATGTATTTAAATACATTTTAGGGGTGGGTAAGATAATAGCACACACTTGCAAAGTTTGCTTTTTTAATCTTTCTTTTTCTGGTGTGGCATATGTTGCCATCAAATTTTTTTTTTTCTCCTCCAAATAGATTGTGTGGTTCCAGGTGCTGGAGCAGTTGAAGTGGCCATAGCAGATGCTCTTGTTCAGTACAAGTACAGTATCCAAGGAAGAGCTCGCCTTGGAGTCCAAGCTTTTGCAGATGCCTTACTCATAATTCCCAAGGTACAACCATCCTACTGGCCAGATTACAGCTGCTCAGACCTAAAGGTGTTTGATTACTAATGGCTCATATTATCTAACAGCAGTTTAGACAAACATTTGTTTTCATCACCTCCTGAAGTTTTTTCTTAGGTGTTTTACAACTCAATAGAGAACTTTTTGGGATAATAGCTTAAAATAAGGAGTTCAGTGAAAAGTCAAATTATTCCCTTGCAACCTACTTTGAACTTTAAAAGTTAAAGTAGCGACAAAAGGTTTTTGCAGAAATGGTTCATAATTAATCAATCATAATTTAAAGTTTAGAGTTTTAAAATTTAATTAGATTTTAGGGTAGATCTTTATTTTGTTAGTGGTATCCAAAATGTTATCACTGTAATTGTGGAAAACATGAACTTCAGGCTGTTTTAGTATTCCCAAATACTACTAGCTTGCATTTGTTACTTCTGTCCTTCCTAGACAAAGAGAGAAACTAGTATATATACATGATTAATGTGACAGAAGGTCAAGTCCTTAATTTGGTTAGAAATATAGAAAAATGAATTCAATATGTTATTACCATGAATTAAAACATCATTAACAATACTAACAAAGTCTTTTAAGTAATTTCTATTACAGTTATATAATTGTGGGCTCTTAGTGAATCCTCATTTTCCTTTCCCCAAAGCAACACAGTCATTAAGGAATGAAGGGTGCCTAGTTGGAGGTTTAGGTAATCTCCACCACTGCATCCACAGGTCCACGGTTCTTCTGAAGGTGCTGCAAATAATGCTGGCATTTTTTAGAAAGCGCTTGAGAACTGGAGCACTACCTCCTTCCACATTTAAAATCTTTCACATGGAAAAAAGTCACTGTAGAGTCCTCAGAACTTAAAGTAATGTGCATAGGGAGAATGTTTAAGTAAATATAACTACCAAGCACATAAAATAATATTTTGATACAGATTAGAAATGGAATTCCTCAGAGGTGGTGACGGTAGTATGGATATGTTTTTGTAAGACTAAAGAGTAGTGGTTATTTTATTTTTTGGGGGGGTCCAGTAGTGAGCCTGAACTCTGGGTCTGGGCGCTGTCCCTCAGCTCTTCAGCTCAAGGATAGTGCTCTACCACTTGAGCCACAGGGCCACTTCCGGCTTTTTTCTTTTTGGTTATGTGGTGCTGAAGAATCGAACCCAGGGCCTCATGCATGCAAGGCAAGTGCTCTACCACTGAGCCACCTTCCCAGCCCCTAGTGGTTATTTTTATATTTAATTTTCAAGTATATATATGAAAGCATGCCATACATAATTATTACTATTTTTATTCTTGAAGGTTCTTGCTCAGAATTCTGGTTATGACCTGCAGGACACACTAGTGAAAGTTCAGGCTGAGCACTCAGAATCGAAACAACTTGTTGGTATAGACTTGAATACAGGTAAGACACTGAAGAAAACATAGCTCGTTGATAGAGGGACTATTCTTCAATGATCCAGGTCTTACTGTAAAAGGGTGTGGGTTTGGGTGATTTTATTATTTACATTTTGAGTGCCTCTAGTTTACTTTTTAGTGTTGTTCACTCATTTAAGAACATAACTAAAACCGTGTTGCTGGTGGCTCACACCTGTGATCCCAACTACTCAGGAGGGTGCAATCTGAGGATGGTGGTGGTTCTATTTGAAGCCAGCCAGGGCAGGAAAGTCTGTGAGACTCTTATCTCCAATAAACTACTCAGAAAAAGCCAGAAGTAGAGCGGTGGCTCAAGTGGTCGAGCAGCTAGCTTTGAGGAAAAGAAGTCTAGGGACGGTGACCAGGCCCTCAGGTTAAGCTCCAGTACTGGCTCACATGTACATGCATGCACACAGACACAGACACAGACACAGACAGACACAGACACACATACACACATACACACATACACACAGACACACAGACACACACACACACACACACACACACACACACACACACACACACACGCACACACACACACACACAGGAATGTAATTGAGAATCGGGCTCTGATGGTTTACTCCTGTAATCTTACCTATTCAGGAGACTGAGATCTGGAGGCTAGCAGTTCCAAGCCAGCCAAAGCAGAAAAATCTGTGATACTTTTACCTTTAATTAACCAGCAAAAAGCTGGCTGGATGTATGGCTCAAGTGGTAGAGTACCAGCCCAGTGGGCAAGAAAGCAAGAAAGGAATGGAGGGAGGGAGAGCATGGAGTGTGATGTCCTGGAAGTCACAGGAAACAATAGTGAGAATAGTCAACTTATGCTGCTGGTGGATGGTGCTTATAGTCCACCACTTAACAACACAGAAGCTGTGAATGACTTGGACAAAAATAGTTTTGGTACCTTTTAGATATTGCTAAGAATATATCAATCAAAATTGACAGACTATATCAATATTGTGGTATTAAGATGATTTCCTTTTACTTTGTTAGGGGAGCCAATGGTAGCAGCCGATGCAGGAGTTTGGGATAATTATTGTGTAAAAAAACAACTTCTTCACTCTTGGTAAGTTGACAATAACAAGCAGAGAGATATTAGGAGTGTTATTGATAACATCAGAGTCTATTTTTGTCACCCTACAGTAGAAAAATTATTAAGTATGTGGTATTGTGTGGTATCTAGTTAAGATTAACTTCTGTCATTTTACAACCATTTTCATATTTTATTATTTGTAGCAACATAAGTAACAGGAAAAGTTAGACTTACTGTTTATTTGGGGTGAAAGAGAAAGAGGAAATTACTGAACTAATATTACCTGTATACTCTGGAAAATCAAATGATGTGCTTAGAAATAAGTTCAGTTGCTGGGCACCGGTGGCTCATGCCTATAATCCTAGCTACTCAGGAGGCTGAGATCTGAGGGTCGTGGTTCAAAGCCAGCCTGGGTAGGAAAGTCCATGAGACTCTGATCTCCAATAAACCACCAGAAGACTAGAAGTAGTGCTGTGGCTCATGTGGTAGAGTGCTTGCTTGAGCTGAAGAGCTGAGAGACAGTGCCCAGGCCCAGAGTTCAAGCCCCACAATTGACAAGAAAAAAAGTTCAGTTTTGCTGGAATAGAAATCAGGCTTCCACCTTGTCAGCAAAGAGTTGGATTGTATTTGTGGTTATAATAGTTTTGTCTTATAAAATCTCATGCCAGAGTAACTGGAGAAAAAGGGCCTTCACAGTGAGGATTGCAGAGGATGGGGGCAGGGGATGAGGAAGTGGGGGGTAGGTGGTAAGCAGGCTTTGCTCATGTGCTTCTTTCCTCTCAGCACAGTAATTGCCACTAACATTCTCCTGGTTGATGAGATCATGCGAGCCGGGATGTCTTCTCTCAAAGGGTGATTCAATTCAAAACCAGCTCTTCTGCAAAACAAGATTTAGTAAACCTTTCATCCAATTGTTACTGTACAGCCTGAGCCAGTCTTAATTCTCACAAAATAAATGCAGTTTGTATCTTTTTGGTCTTAACAGTCTCAAAAATATTTCATGAGGATAAAGCACAACAGAGGTATTTTCAAGAAAAGGAATAATAATGGGAACATTTTCTCTTGAGTCCCAACTCCCTCTCTGTATTATATGCTATTACAGTTTTATAAAATAGAATCTATTATGATTCTCAGACATTCTAATTAATTAATCTGATTAATTCTAATTAATCACATATGGAAAACAGGTTTTAGAGCATACCAGGTAATTTGCAGTTTATCAGATGTTATGAATATAAGTAAGATAAAATGCTTTATGATTTCTCAAAAAGTCAGAAACTTTTTGCTGCCACTGTTTTTCTCATATATGCTTTACTTTAGCAAGTACAGGTTTGGATTGAACTTATTTATAATACCTTACTCAACTTATTTAGTGTGTACTTTGTTATATCTTACCTAGTTCTGATTTTTTTTTTCTTTTTGTTGGTCGTGGGGCTTGAACTCTGGGCCTGGACGCTGTCCCTCAGCTATTCAGCTCAAGGCTAGCACTCTACCACTTGAGCCACAGTGCCTCTTCTGTTTTTCTGGTGGATTATTGTAGATAAGAGACTCATGGACTTTCCTGCCCGGGCTGGCCTTCCTTGAACTGTGATCCTCAGATCTCAGCCTCCTGAGTAGCTAGGATTACAGGTGTAAGCCACCAGTACCCAGCTGATTTTTGTTTTTCTGAGACAAGGTCAATAATTCAAAATTTCCTGTAACTGGCTAAGTAGCCTAGGCTGACTTTGAACTGAATCCTGCTACTTCAGCCTCCTGAGTGCTAGGTTTACAACCTGCTGGTCCTGGGGCTTGAACTCAGGCCTGGGTGATGATCTTGAGCTTTTTGCTTAATGCTAGAGCTCTACCACTTGAGTGGTAGCTCCATTTCTGGCTTTTTCTATGTAGTTAAATGGAGATTAAAATCTCATGGACTTTTCTGCCTGAGCTGGATTTGAACTGCAATTCTCAGATCTCAGCCTCCTAAGTTGCTAGGATTACAGACATGAGGCACCAGTGCCCAGCCAACCTGCCGTTAGTCAACACCCTCTGCTACTACCCTCTCTGACTCAATGGAAACATGGGGATTGTTAGCTTCAACTCTGTAAAGCCATTGTTTTGGCTTTGGAATCAACTGTTCTATGTAGATATAAGAGTGATATTTATCTTGTTCAGAATTCTGATTTATTGTACTTGTTAGGTTCCTTATGGTTAACTTCTTTCCATACATCCAAGTTGATAGGATTTTAAAGCAAGGCAGGTACATTAAACAGAGCTTTGGCCTATTGATCCACACAGTACAAGCTTCCTTTAACCATTTAATGCCTTAATTGAAAACAAAATTTTATAGCTTCTTTATTTTTCAGTTAATATGTTATCAACATGTTTTCTAGCCAATCATCAATCACACTTCTAAACTGTCTTATCAACTTGATTTACTAATTCTAGTTTTAATTTATTCAATTATAAAGAAGGATTTTTTTTGGCAAGTAAAAAGGTTTGAACTTAGGGCCTTCCGCTTCCAGTCTTTTGCTGGCTATTTTGGAGTTCCGTGAACCTTTTGGCCCAGGCTGATCTTGAACAGGTATCCTCCAGATCTTAGCCTCCTGAGTATCTAGGATTACAGATGTGAGCCACCAGCACCTGGTACAATGATCCTTTTAAACTTATACTCTACTATAGTTTGGGCTATAAAAAGTGGTCATAGTCTGTATATTGTCATTCCTTTTCTATACAAAATGTTTAACTTATGAAATTTTTTTGAGTGGACTCTCACTATGTAGCCCAGGTTGGCCTCAAACTCAAGATCCTTCTGCCTCTGCCTTCCAAGTGCTGGGATGACAGGCTTGGGACACCAGACTCAGCTGAAATATTTAAAATATACCAAAAGGACTGCAAATAATAATGTTGTAAGTACCTGTGTACCCTCTATCTACTCATAACAGTATCATTTTGCCATGTTAGCTTTGGATTTTTTTTTAAAGAAATAAAAAATATAGATATTCCACTGCCTCCTTTTCCAAGCCTTTTTCTCTACTGGTATTTTTTTTACCTCTGTGCACTTAAAAAAAACCCAAACTTGTAATATATAAGCATGACAATGTGAATTCTTGGTGTGTGTGTGTGTGTTTATGTGCACGTGCATGCATGCACACGCATGCATGCACTGGTACTGGGACTTGAACTCAGGTCAAGGGTGTTCTCCCTGAACTTTTTCTGCTCAAGGCTGGTGCTCTACCACTTGAGCCACAGCTCTACTTCCTCCAGTGTCAGCTTCCTGACTAGTTAGGATTACAGGTATGAACCACAGGAGCTCTGCTAAAGGACACCACTTAAAAAAAATCTCAGGAGTATGACTAAGAAATGGAACAAATAGAGAATAAGGAAAATAGAACAAACAGGTTGGGGAGAGGGAATTCTGTAGAGAGAAAGGTGTGTCCTTGGATTAAAAGAAAACACCAGAGTAATAATAGACTCATCATTTTTTTCTCGTCTGAGACCAAGGGCTTGAACTTGGTATCTTATCTGACTCTCTTACTTACTGGCTAGCAGTCTACCATCTGAGCCATGCCTGCAACCTGTCTGTCTCTTTTTTTAAACTACCTCTTGTGGTCTATGATGAAGGTTAAAAAAATTATAAACAATTGTTTATAAAAGTGACGCTAAACATGAAGTTTTAAGAGTATCTTATTTATTTTGTCTATGCTTAATAAGTCCTTGCTATAGACACATTAGAAAGATATTTAAGGGTTGTATGAGTAGCACAAGTGGTAGAGTGCCTGCCTAGTAAGCTTAAGTTGAAGGCCTGAGTTCAAACACTAGTACCACCAAGATTAAAGTATTAAAGGACAATGTATGATAAACACTTGTATATAAGTATAAAATGAGCTGTTTGAGTGCCCGGAAAGTACTGTGTTTGTTATGGTTGAAGTGATGTTCTTGTTTTGGTGCAACATAATACTAACCTTTTATACATTGCTAGACTAAGTGCTAGAAATTTAGATGTGTTTATGAGTAATATTGACTATTTTGCTTTAGTTTACTCTCCTTGATGTCAGTGATAAAATGAGCCTTGGATTTATTCCTCTTTTTCTTTGGAATGCCTTCAGTCAATAAGCTGGGGAGGCATCTGTTTCTTCAAAGCTTGTTTGCATTAATAGTTTTTTTTTTGTTTTTTTGGTTGTGGGGCTTAAACTCTGGGCCTGGACACTGTCCCTGAGCTCTTTTGCTCAAGGCTAACACTCTACCCCTCCCCCCCCCCACTTTTTTTTTTTTTTTGTCAGTCGTGGAGCCTGAACTCTGGGCCTGGGCGCTGTCCCTCAGCTCTTCAGCTCAAGGCTAGCACTCTTACCACTTGAGCCACAGGACCTCTGGCTTTTCTGCTTATGTGGTGGTGAGGAATTGAACCCAGGGCCTCATGCATGCAAGGCAAGCACTCTACCACTGAGCCACCTTCCCAGCCCCACTCTACCACTTTGAGCCACAGCACCACTTTTGGTTTTCTGGTGGTTCATTGGAGATAAGAATCTCAGGGACTTACCTGCCTAGGCTGGCTTTGAACTGCAGTCCTCAGAGATTAGCCTCTTGAGTAACTAGGATTCCTGGCATGAGCAACTAGTGCTTGGCCCCTGGAATTTTTTTTCCAGTCCTGGGGCTTGAACTCAGGGCCTGGGCACTGTCCCTGAGCTTCTTTTGTTCAAGTCTAGTAGTCTACCACTTGAGCTGCAGTGCCAATTCTGGCTTTTTCTATTTATGTGGTACTGAGGAATTGAACCCAGGGCTTCATGCTAGGCAAGCACTTTACCATTAAGCCACATTCCCAGCCCTAGAGATTTTTTATCTATGGTCCTTCTTTCCTCTGCTTTGATTTTTTCTTTTGTGGTGTTGGAAGTCATACTTATGACCTTGTTTGTTCTCTATTTCTGAGTTATCCCCAGCCTCCACTTAGTTCTTTTTATTTTTGTGTTGTCCTGGGGCTTGAACTCAGGACCTGAACTCTGTCCTTAAGCTGTTTTACTGAAGGCTAATGCTTTACCACTTGAGCCACAGTTCCACTTGTGGCTTTTTTTGGTTGTTAATTAGAGATAAGAGTCTCATGGACTTTCCTGCTCCAGCTGGCTTTGAACCATGATCCTCAGATCTCAAACCTCCTGATTAGCTAAGATTACAAATGTGAGCCATTAGTACTGGACCCATTTTGTTTCTAAATTCCCTAAATTAGTTATAACAATTATTGTTTTATGAAGTCAGTACCTACATAGAATCTCCATGTTTACTCATTTCTTTGTTCAGCTGTATTTTTCTTGCACCTACTGTCTTCCTTTTGGGCTCACTTCCTCTCTTATGCTGTCTGTGCTTCTTGTAGAATAGGTAGCCATGCTCTTTTACTTTTTCCTCCAAGGGGGTCCTTGTTGCCCCTTACTTTGAAAATGCTGTCTCATTGTTGCCTGCAAGTACACATCTTGCTATTTTGATAAACATTACCAAATCTCCTACATTACATTGTACTTCCACTGTTCCTGTTGTCAGTTTTAAAAGCATGGATGCATTTTGCTTTAGGAAGTATAATTGCATCATCTATACCTGAGCATGGTATAAACTAGGGTGAATTTCTTGTAGCAGCCAGAAGCAGAACAAGTCCTCTGCTTCCAGTTTTTTTTTTTAAAATATATACCCAAGAGTAGAACTGATGGATCATGTGGTAATTTTGTTTTTAATTTTTTGAGGAATTGCCATATGTTTTATATCCCTACTAGCAATGTACAAAGGTTCTAAAATTTTCTACATCTTTACCAACAATTGTTATTTTTTTGATAATAGGCATCTTAATAGGTATGAAATGGTATGTCATTGTGAGCCATATATTTTCTGCAGCATTTTTATGTTTGTAAATTAGGTATAGGGTGGAGGGTGGTCTACATTAGGTAAATGCTAGAACTGCCAGATCTGTGCTTTTTTAATGAAAACTGTCTAATTTTTCTATCTTTTGGAGATGATCCAGTGTAAGAACATAAAAAATTGATGACAGTTCCCCTAAAAATAAAAAGACTATCCTAACACTGTTTCATAAATCTCCTGGTTTCAGTTAGAGTATCATGAGCCAGGAATCGTTATCCCTTGCCTGCTATTCTTCTGTTTGTTTTTTTTCTTACCTATCTTTTTATAGTCCTTTCTATAACAATAACCATTTCTTTGCAATCACTTTATTGGTGCCCTCACTATTGCTTTATGCTCTGATCCTGTCTCATAGCTGTACATTACTACTCTCCCATCCTCCCCCCCAGTACCACTGCTGTCCCAGGGGGCTGGCTCTTGAACATAATTCAGTTTAATATCTCCAGGTATTAGGGCCTTGTAACACTCCATTCACTCTTCCTTTACAGCTGCCTATATAATTGTCAAAGAGATCTAGGGGAGCAGTGGTACAGTCATTAAGGGCATCCCCAGTGACTCTGTAAACAGTCTTCTTGTCTTATCCTATTCTAGATTGGGGTATTTAAGATTACCAACAAGGGAATCAAGTGCCTCATGAATTAGATTTAATCTTCAATCATACTTTTTTCTGGCCAGATGTTTAGGATGTACAGATGGTCTCTGACTTATGGTTCAACTTAATAATTTCTTTCAGCTTTAAAGTGGTACAAAAGTGATAGGCATTCAGAAGAAAGGGTGCTGCAAAGTATGATCTTTGGCTAGTGCTATGCAGTACAATGCCCTCTAGTGACAATGGGCAGCGACAAGGAGCTGCAGCCCCCCACCCATCAGTCAGTCACCCCTCATGAGAGGGTGGGCCACCTGTAGTGTACTGTAGTGGTGAGCTATAGACATTTGGTATGTTAGGTATATCAGTGCATTTCAGCTTGTGATATTTGCAGCATATGAGGAGTCTATCAGAAAGTAACCTCATAGTAAATAGAGGAACATCTGCATGGGAAAGGGAAGGAGATGGAAAACTGGAAGATCAGTGTTTGGTTGGCTTTATGAAAAATATATACTGGGAAGTGATTTACTACAGGGAGTTAATTGTGGGTTCTTGCCCACCCTACTCTTCAGCTAGCTCATAAATACTAGCCATTCTGTGTGTGTGTGTGTGTGTGTGTGTCCCTTTTGTGTGTGTGTGTGTGTGTGTGTCACTTTACCAGGGCTTAGGACAGAAAGAGAAGGGAGGAACCAGGATGCCAGCTTTTCTCCCTCTAGAACCTACAGAGGCTCAGAAGGATTTCCCCATGGTCCTGACTTGCCATCTTCCCTGTGCACAGCAGAGTTCTTGACAATGTAGAGCTGAGTTGATGTAGTCTCATGTACCATGGCTGTACTTTTCTTCCTTCTGAGACTTGCAACATTTTTTTTTAAACCCCAAATATATACAACCCCATCAGAAAAATAGGGAACAGATACTGGGTTTGCTTTCTATTATATTCCTTCATTTTGTAATGATGTGTTTATGTTTATCTACAGTCATATGCAGTTTTTATTTTTATTTTTATTTTTTTTAATTTTTATTTTTTATTGTGAACATACAATTACATGGGCAAGATAATGAGTACATTTCTTATCAAGCATTGCAGCCTCCTCCTTTGTTTACCCTTCCTAGCCTCCCTCCGCCCCCCCCCCCCCCCACTGAGACTTGCAACATTTTTTAAGTGCTTACCTTTAAGACTCAGCTGGCCTAGCTAGTCCTATGTCTCCTTACTGCCTAGGCCCAGATATCTTGTTGAACAAATAGCCAGCAGGTCCAAATGTGGCTCCTGTTCCTGCTTTGGAGATAAATATAGATGAAGAGAATGGAGAAAAGGTTTGGGACAAGCTTGCCTTGCAAGGGGCCTCACAAAAACTCAAGGTACATAAGGTAAGACTTTGACAACAGTGAGCCTAAGAGAATCATTCAAAATGGTGTCTTTCTTCTATAGCCCAGGAGCAGAGTCCAGGGTAGTCTATGTACAGGAGCAGTGTCTGTTAGTGGAAGTGTTGCTGCTAGGGGAGACACTGTTCATTGTGCTGGATCCTTCTGTCCATTGAAGGGTACTTTCCTGTTCCCAGCATTGAAGGCCAGTAGTACCTGCTTGTGACACTAAGAAGATCCCCTCCTCTCCAGATGTCTTCTGGAAGATGCTACTACTGAAAGAAAAATTTAACCATTGAGGGGTCTGTGCACTTGCACAGCTTGATGACTTGGTTTTTGTGCCACTGGTTACAGATGAGGATTGTGAAGATTCCCTTTAGAACGAGGGACCCTCCATGCAAAGGTTTTAACTGAAGTCCCTGACTTCGGTTGCAGAAGAATTTCAGGACAAGCCATCATGGTAAGAAAGCTTGGCTGAGCTCTACTGAGCAAGCAAACAAGCAAGCAAGCAGACAGACAGGCATACTATAGTAGGTTGAGTGTGGGTGTTCCCCAGGAGACACCGTGAGTGATTCTAACACTAGGAGTATTTATGGAAAAAATATCAGAGTTGGGATTTGGCTAAAATTCATCTTAGGGTAAATATTCCCCTTTGTTCTCACACTGGGTACATTTTGTCATTCTGGCTGTTAGACTGTTCATCCTCTGCGTCTAGAGACCTCAAGGCTGCCTGCTGAGCTTGGGTCACTGATGGCCTTGGGATTTTCTTCCACACTTGGGTCACAGATCCTTGGACTTCTCTTCAGACAAAGGATGAATTCTGTTACATATCTGCTTTTGTTGTTGTTTTAAGTGGTGTCCATCCATGGAATATTTTTCTCAGCACACTTTTTTTGTGCTCAAAGGAGTCACTTTCCCAGAATAACTATCCCTTTTCTTTGTTAAGTCTTAGAATGTGCTAATCAGCTGGGCATGTGGGTAAGGTGAGAGAGGGGGGGAAAGAGAGAGAGACAGAGAGAGAAAGAAGCCCTGTGTTATTTTCACCAAATGTTGCAATTTATAAGAGAAAGCAAAGCCTAAGACAGAAATAGTGTTTCTAGGCCCTTGATGAAACCGGTTACCCATGCACTATCTATTTCGGAATTCCTGGCTACTGTTTCTCATGCCTCGTTTTCCCTGATCTATCTTGCCTCACTTGGTCTTCACCCACTATGAGCCTCAGAAGAAGACTTTTCTGCCCTCCACCCCAATCCAGGTGGGGTGTGTGTGTGATGGGCTCTCTCACAGGGAGGATAGTCTTGGAAACCATCCCCGTGGAGTCTGGAGTGGGCTTTGTGAGTGGGGATGTGCTGGCCACAACTAAGAATGCTGCCCCTGGAGCTGTGGAGTGTGGGGCCATACCCCACTCGCTCAGGGTCCCCAGTCCTCTTTCTGTAAAGGAGGACAGAGCACCTGTGGTATAAGATTGTCGTGAGAGTTAGTTGGTATGTGGAAATCGCTTCTCACAGGGAGTGATCTATTCTTGGTGCTTAACAACTGTTATTTTTATTATCATCAATTGTGTGAATCAGAGAAAGATTGGACATACAGTTTTGAATAGAAATAGAAATCAACTAGTCACAGCACCCTGAGTTTCTGGCTCTGGTGGTGCTTGGCAGGAGGGCAAGAGCATGCTGACTGAGGCAGACTGGAGAATGTGTGGATGGTGAGTGCTTGCTGTCTCCCCTTTGGAATTCTCTGACTCCACCTCTGTGACTGATAAAACTTATATAGTGTTAGGGGCTAAGTTGCTAAAAGGCCAAAATGCCCCTGAAGCCATTTTCTCTATACAGAGAGCCCTTCCCTTTCATTTCAAATTAAGAATTTCAAGATGCAGTTCTGGGAATGTGGCTTAGTGGTAGAGTGCTTGCCTAGCATGTGTGAAACCCTGTGTTCGATTCCTCAGTACCACATAAACAGAAAAGGCTGGAAGTGGTACTGTAGCTCAAGTGGTGGAGTGCTAGCTTTGAGCAAAAGAAGCTCAAGGACAGTGCCCAGGCCCTGAGTTAAAGCCTCAGGACTGGCCAAAAAAGAAAAAAAAATTAGAGATTCAGGTTAAACTTACATATATGTGAGAGTAAGCTAAAAATACAGTTTCAACATACCAAGAGTGTCCTGACACTCAAGACTTTCTACCTTCTGTGGCTCAGATTCTGACATTAGCGTTTAGTTCCATTGCATTAAATTGTAATCTACTTTGTTTTGTTTTTTGTTTTTAAATACAATGTGTAGAAAGAGTTTTCATAGGCCCAAACACTTGACCTTTAAAGGCTCTTTTTGCCCTTGGTTGGCATCTGAGAACTTGGATTTGAGAAGTATTCCCACTCCCCTAACCAGTGCTTTATGATTTCTAGATTGTCAACAGTATGGTTTATGTTGAACACCTTTTTTCCTTTTGAGGGTGTGAAATTTAGGTGTGCACAGGGTTCCTGTGTGGCCAGCTGCTAATAGATCCTGGACACTGAGTCTCCAGTGAGCTTCCTTGTTTGGCAACATTTCACACATCATTTGTCACTGGGGGAATTAAGAACACTTAGTTGGAGGGTCCTTGGAGATTGACACTTTGTTTCCTCAGGCGTCAACCTTTGCTGAGTTTGCTTTCTTTCCTCTACCCATAATAAACCATAACCATGTTTGTGACTCCACTGTGTCCTGAATTTTTCTAATGAATCACGGAGTCTAGGGAAAGTCTTGAGGAATCTCTGACACAAGTATTCTTGACAAGAAAACCACAGAGCAACTTCTGAACAAAAATCCTTTATACAATATCAGCAAACCAAATCCAAAATCGTATTAAAAAGGTGACAATGTGACCAGAAATGCAAGGTTGGTTTAATAGAAAAATTAATGTAAAGCATTAATAGACTTAAGGAACAAAACTCAAATAATTGTTCTAATATATACACATAAAATAATTACAAAATTCATGACAGAAACTCAAACTCACAATAGAAGGAAACTTATTTAATCTGATAAAAAAAAAAGACATCTAAAAGCCAAAAGAAACTCCACCTATCAGGTGAATGCCTTGAATGCCTGCATGCTTTCTTCAGAGATCAGGAGTATGTGGTAATGTTCACTTCTGCCTCTTCTACCCAGCACAACCCTAGAGCTTTCAAATAGTGCCTTTGGCACAAAGAAGAAATAAGGGAAAGAAGTAGGATTCCAACTTGAACCATGATCCTCCTGTTGCTTTGGTAAGGAAGTTGTGGGCAACATACTTCTCAGGAATTTGTGAGAGAGGGCACAAGCAACATTCCTAGAGAACACAATCCAGTCTATAGAAAGTTCCAAGAAACTCATAGACACAAGTATTCCTGAGAAAAAGACAATCTGGTCAAATTTTCCTGAGGATGAGTTTATAGGATTTCTCCTTCAGTGGACCTGAAAATAATCTGGCAACATGGAACTTGGAGACAGGGGTGTTAAATATGAAACTAACAATGTGCCTTCTATCTGGTTGTGGTTAACTTACCTACTGGAGTCCCTCCTTAGGAAGACAATCTAAGACAAGAGCAAGGGGGTAGAGAAACTGTCAGCTATTATCCATCCTCAGGCAATGCCTATGCCCTTATGAATTCTGAGAGTGATTTATTAAAGGGATGGAACCACAGAGTTTGCATCCTGCTTCTTTTCATTAACTGTGGGATTTGAGGCAACCTATCAATCTCAGATTCCAAATGGGGATGGAAAAACCGTAATTGCAAAAAAAAATTAAGATATGCATTTGACTATCAGCAATTGAGATCAGGACTTATATAGAAGTTATTTATTTATTTATTTTGCAGTAATGGAGTTTGAACTCAAGACCTTGTGCTTTTAGGCAAGCATTCCCTACCACTTGAACCATACCTCCAGCCCTTTTTGCTCTTTTTTTTTTTCAGATAATAGCTTGTGATATTTGTCCATGACAGTCTGGGATCCTGATTCTCTTACTTATGCCCTGGGATCACACACATGTACCACTATGCTCAGCTTGTTGAGATTGGATCTCACTAGATTCCACCCACTTTCCCCCTCTCTCTCTACCCCTCCCCTCCCCCTGCCCCAGGGCTAATTGTGAACTGCAGTCTTTCTTCTCATTCTCTATGGTCTCAAGTATTGGAATAACAGGTGTGAACCACTGTACTTGGACTTGGAAATTTACTTTTCTCATGTTTCATGATTTGGAGATCAGGTCTTGGAGTTTCTCATATCATCTGGAGCCTAGACTCATTAGCATTTCTTTTCCACTAATCTTTTATTCTGCTCCACTATGCCTTTATGTTCCATGATGTCTGCTGAAACTTTCACCATCATCACTGAGTTCCATTCAGGGAGCAGAAGACAAAGGCGCTGTCCCAGAAGTCCCCACGGTGACGTCCTCTTGCATTTCATTAGCCAGAACAGAGGCCTGTGGCTACGCTTAATTTCAGTAGAGGCTTTAAAATGAGGTTATTAGTTAGAGAACCAGGGTTCTCCTGCTGTGGAGGGAGGTACACTGGATAGATAAAGCCTCTCAGCCATACCTCCCCTGCTGCGCTGATGGAAAAGCTGTGATACAAGGCATGACAAATGGCACGCACAGAGCAGGAGCTGATGGATGCCCTCCTCCAGCCCTTGCTTCTGAGCTTCAGGAGGCACTGGATGACTGGTCCTTATGTGGCTGTGTATGAGATGAAAGGAACACTAAACAGGGTCAGGATCTGTCCCTTGTTTGAACATTTAGATCATGGTCTGTCACTAACAAGGCCCACGCCTGACATGTGGATGGTAAAAGAGCATGGGATTTGGAGTCAGGCAAGCTCTGCATTCAAATCTTATCTTTCCCGAGCCCTAATAGGGTATCATCTCCAGATGATACCTAGGTATCTAGGTATCATCTGGAGATGATACCTAGATCAATCAGGTTGAAAGGAACAGCCAGGCTGGCACAGTGAACTTCCCAAGCACTGAGTGGATAAGACTATCATGGAGGGTAAGGGGAAAATAATATGGCAGACAAGTTGTGTTCCCACAACTGCTTTATAGCCATCGTGGTTCAGGCTACTGCTCCAGGCATCCTGTGTAGTCACCAGCATGGATGTGAGCCAGCCTACTCTGAATCCCACCTCTGCCACTTCCCTGATTGACTCTGTGTGTGTGTGTGTGTGTGCGCGCGCGCGCATGTGTTGCTGTCCTGTGGCTTGAACACAGGGCCCTGGTGCTGTCTTTGAGCTTTTGTGCTCAAGGCTAGTGCTTTACTACTAATCACAGCTTCACTTTTTTTTTTTTTTTTTGGTCGGTCGTGGGGCTTGAACTCTGGGCCTGGGCGCTATCCCTCAGCTCTTCAGCTCAAGGCGAGCGCTCTACCACTTGAGCTACAGCACCACTTCCGGTTTTCTGGTGGTTTATTGGAGATAGGAGTCTCACAGTCTTTCCTGCCCAGGCTGGCTTTGAACCACGATCCTCAGATCTCAGCCTCCTGAGTAGCTAAGATTACAGGTGTGAGCCACCAGCGCCCGGCTTTCACTTTTTTTTTTGATAGTTAATTGGAGATGAGAGTCTCATGGACTTTCTTGCCTTGGCTGGCTTCAACCTGCAATCCTTAGATCTTAACCTCCTGAGTAGCTAGGATTACAGGCATGAGTGACCATTCCCCTTTCAGTCCCTCTGGCTGACTCTTTAAGTCGTCTAATGGCTCTGTTTCCTCCTCTACAATGGGATCATAATAGTATCTACCTCTTAGGGTTGTTGGGCAGATGGAGATCATATCAGGTTGTAAAACCAGGGCCTGCACACAGTGTTAGATGTTGCTGTGAGTTTACCTCTTCTCTCTGCCTGGTTTATCAACAACCTATATTTTCCCTTCCCCACTGGAACTCCCATTCTATGTCCTTTATGACCAAGAAGCCCTTCTGTCCCCGCAGCCATCCAGTGAGCCGTCCCCCAGCCTTACCTCCCACTTCTGGGATGCTTGGATGATGCTTGCCACCTCTGTCTCCCCCCAGAACCTCAGCAACAGCAGAGCGTGGGCCTGGGAGGGGGTTGTGTTGGATAGGAAATGGAAGGAAGTCTGGCCAGGTCTCACAGTGGTCTACAAAGGCCTATATGATCTGGTCCCTCCAGCTTCATCCTTTACCCTCCCAACCCTTGCTTTCTCTTTCCAGTCCCACTGGCCTCCCAGCTCTCCCTCCTGACAAGCTTGCTTCTACCTTAGGGGTGTTGTCCTGACTTCTTTCAGCCGGGATCCACTGTTCCCCAGACTGTTAGTTTGTTTACACTCTTAAAAAGCCCATCCTGTCATCCTGTCCTCTGTCTTCTGCTTTATTTTTCTTCAGAACATCACTTACTGACATGAAATAAAATGGGGGGTGGGGGTTGAATTGTTGATTATTCATCTCTTAAGATCAGACTGGAGCCAGAACTGGTAGATCATGCCTGTAACCCTAGCTATTTGGAAGGCTGAGGATGGCAGTTCAAAGACAGTCCAGGCAGAAAAGTCCATGAGACTCTTATTTCCAGTTTACTACCCCCTCCCCACAACCAACCAACCAAGCAAAGAAAACAAAAAGTGGAAACGAGAATGTGGCTCAAGTGGTAGAGTGCCAGTCTTGAGTGAAAAAGCTGAGGGATAGGACCCAGGCCCTGAGTTCAAGCTCTATTACCAACACCAAACAAAAAAACAAAACAGATTAAGGTGCTTTCTCCAGTGAAAGTCCTCATGCTGAGGGCAGTCCTTGCGCAGAGTTGAGGCTCTAGAACTTACATTCATGGGATGGGCGGCTGCTTGACCTGACCTAGGCACGTTGCCCAGTTATGTTTCCCTTTAGTGTGATGAGCAAAGATCTGAAGAGTGGTGATGGATTGAGGTATATGATAAGACAGTCACCTGGTGTGCTTCCATAGCAGAGTCTGTATTGAGACCTTCAGAGGACCCCTAAATTCTTCCCTGGTTCCAGTAATTCAAGGTGATTACTGTATAGTTAATGTGTTCAAAGCGACTTCATATCCACCATCTCCTCTTGGTAATTACAACCATCACAATGAACTCAGGGAGGTAGTGTTCATATTATTCTAAGAACGAACATTATCTTCCTTTCCATTTTTACTTCCCCCTCTCCCTCCCTCCCTCTTTCCCACCCTTTTTTTAGTTCTCTAGACCAGGATGGCCTCAACATACTATGTGGACTGGTCTGACCTCAAAACTCATGATGCCTTAGCCTCCTGAGTGCTGAGTTTTGTGGCAGGAGCCACCACAGCAGCTGTAAGGATAGTTCTCACCAAGTGGACCACAGTAAATGCAGCATAGGTGTGCCTCTGAATGAGGCACTAATGAGGTCCCTGGCTTTAGCCAGCAGGCCCCCTCATGATGGGAGTTTTGGAAGGTATGCAAGCCTAGGTGGTTGAAGTATATGGACTTTATCATCCATTTAAGCCTGCAGATTTATGATTCAATCCTTATCTTCCTGTGAGGACACTAAGGATCAGAGACATGACCTACTCAATTCAGAGAGAGGAATCGAATAGCCTAAAACGAGGTTTGCAGGGCCCTTAGACCTACGGGGTTTGTACAGTGCTGCACGCTCTTCCTCCTTCCTCTCCCATGTGCTGGTAGAGAGCAAAGAATCCAGGGTGCATGACTTTCTCATGCTCTGAGCCGGCCACAGCTGATCTAGTTGCTAAAAGCCAGGTCCTCCCTGAAGGAGACCTGGCTGTAGGGCAGGGCTCCCTTTCTCTGCTGAGACATCAGCCCCTGGCCCCCAGCCTGCCTAGAGCCAAGCCATCCCTCCCTCCCTCCCTCCCTCCCTCCCTCCCTCCTGCCCCGGCCTCTAACATTTTGCTGCAGGCTATTAAGGGCCCCCATCTGCACCATCTCTCATTAATTAAAAATGCCACAAACCATCTGTTTGAGGACACCTCTGAGAGGGGGCCGCCTGCCCGAGGCAGCATTCACTCACACTTCGTAACTTTAATTGAAAACTTAGTTTCAGAAGGAAACCCAAGCCCATAAGTCCTGCTTGCACCTGGTGGCAGTGATAGAGGGTAGTGAGCCTGGTGAGGCACAGTAGACAGAGGGTCAGTGGCTATGGCAGGAGTTAGGAGGTTTGTGCTACCTGGCATCACACTGGGCAGAGATGCAGAGGTGTCCCAGCTGAGAAAGATATGTGGGGGAGACAGGAGACCTGAGTCCTAACTCTGGTCCACAGGGCACTGGACCAACGATGCCTCCCCAAGTCCCTGGGATGTGCCAGACTCAGGAGGGGGTCCCTGGCTATTTACAGTGTTGATGGGGATCTGGCTTCCCACCCAGAGCAGACCCGTGGCCTTTGTCCTGGCTCTTCCTTAACTCCACTCCGCTACTCTGGGTAACTTTCTCCTTGGCACTGTCCTGCCTAGCTCCTTGGGAATATTTTTTAAAGCCTTGAGGCCACTGTCACTTATTAGATAGGCATGGGAGAGAGGGGTGAAGGAGATCTCAGCCTAGGCCTGGCCTCTGGATACTCCATCCCATGGCTGGATTTCTTGGAGGCAAGTGGGAAAAAGATGGTGGTCCTTGTCCCCCATTGGAAGACCCTCTCTAATCATTCCCCACCTTTTAGCAACCCCTACCCCCCAGTAAAGAAGAACATTATCATCATTCCCATTTCTCCATTTTCCACTGGTGACCAGTGATACAAAGTGTCTTGGGTTATGCAGTGATTTGAGCCAGTGATAGTTAGTCAGTATACCCAGGCCAATTTTTTTCCCATCTATTGCACTGCCCCATCCGGTCCTCCCTCCCCTTGCTCTGTTTTTTTTTTTTTTTTTTTTTTTTTTTCCTGTTCTGGGGCCTGAACTCAGGGCCTGGGTGCTGTCCCTGAGCTTCTTTTGCTCAAGACTAACACTCTACCACTTGAATCACAGTGCTATGTCTGGCTTTTTCGGAGCAGTTCATTGGAGATAAAAGTCTCACAGACTTTTCTTCCTGGGCTGGCTTCAAACTGTGATCCTCAGATCTCAGCCTCCTGAGTGGTGAGGATTGTAGGCATGAGCCACCAGGGCCCAGCAGCTGTGGATCTTATTGGAGCCAACTTTAGGATGCTGAGCTGGCTGCATCCCAAAGGACACTGCTGGCCTTTGATCTCTCAGAGCATGATAGTATATTGTCAGTCAGACAAAGCTCATCCCTATCATCACTGGTGCCTACGCAGGACCTTGCAGGAGTGTGTGTGCCCACACTTGTCTACTGGGGGAATGGATGGATGAAGGAGGGGAGGAAGGAAAGTAAGAGGCTGTCAGCTCTGAGGGAGCCCTTCTGCCAGCCTCACAGAGCTTAGTGACAGAAGCCACTAGAGACCCTCTTAAATGCATCCAGACTCAGACAGGCTGCTCATTTTGAAGATGTGGAGCCAGGAAGTGGCAGGTCTGAGGTCACAGCTGCTTTAGGAGAGCCAGAGCTGGAACCCCTCTTCTGATTCTTGTTCTTTTCCTCTTGCCCTTGGGCAGGGATCAAGGACAGAAGGCTTTGAGCCACTCAGAATGGGATTCATGTCAAGTCACACCAGCCTCTCTTCACTAATCTCCCCAAATCAATTTGCAAAACTTCCATTAATACTGTCAGGAAATCTGCAAGCTGTTTCAAGCCTGGCCACTGCAGTAACTGCAGGTGTAATGACTATCCGGGGATGAGACAGACATTAACAGGATAATTAAAGATTATAGCAGCCTTGGGCAGTTCAGCAAAATTTACCTTTCTCAGCAGCTGGTTTTGGAAGAACCTTGAGCTGGGGAAGAGCCATGCTCACTGAGGCCTGGGCTCGTGGCTCTGCCACCTCCTCTTAATAATGCGGCTCCGGCAGGAGGCTGGTGACTTCTGGGGTAAAGGGCCTGGGGAGCAGCAGCTCAGCAACTTGCTTTGCCAGGTAGGGCCAAACTCACCCAATAGGGCAGGGCTTCTAGAACTCAGAGGGGCTTCCTGTCATAGGATTCTGGTTCAGAGAGGCTGGAAGTGGCTGAGACCCCTGCTTCAAGCTCTTTGCAGTACACAGAGGTAAGGCCCAGAGCTGTGGCCAGAAGCTTACGGATCATTGTGGACTCACCTTGTTTCATTTGAAGGAAAGAAGCAGCCAGCCACCAGGCTGTTTCATAAGTGCTTCCAGCCGGCCTCATGGTGATGTTGAGATCACCTCCCCCTCCTCTCTGTCCTTCCCTTCTTCCTCTTCTTCTCCCCTCCCCCTCCTCCTCTATGCCAGTCCTAGGATTTAGACTCAAGGAGAAGACACTCTCCCTTTGCTCTTCCACTCAAAGCTAGTACTTTATCACTTGAGCCACAGGCTTTGAACCACAATTCTCAGATCTCAGTCTCTTAAGGAGCTAGGATTACAGGTGTGAGTCACCAGTGCTCAGCCTGTGTACCACAATTTTGGAGTAATTTTGAAGGGGTTATTGGACAGTGCTTTCCCTGTTCACAGACTTAATCAAACACCTTCAAATAATTAAAAATATCATTTGATAAATTTAATATGTTTCATTTTATAGTCCCATACTAAGTGAAAAAACCTTCCCAAGTAATTAAATAATTCTTCTAAAGCGAAGAGCTTTGCATAGACTGTTAATATAGTTTCTTCAATGTAAAAACCACACATCGAACTGTTATTAAATTATAGCTTAAATTGGAATTAAAGGCTGACCTGTCAGTCAAGTAGGCCAGATCTCAAACATTACAAATATTTAAGGCACCAAATGTATCCAGACTCTTAGTATCTAAAAATATAATTCCAGTACATTTTTTTATTCAGTCGGGGAGCCTGAACTCTGGGCCTGGGGACTTTCTCTCAGCTCTTCAGCTCAAGGCTAGTGCTCTATCATTTGAGACATGGTGCTACTTCTGGCTTTTTCTGCTTATGTGGTGCTGAGGAATTGAACCCATGGCCTCATGCATGCAAGGCAAGCGCTCTACCACTGAGCCACCTTCCCAGCCCCTCTAATACATTTGAGAATCTCTGACATTGGTATATTGAAGGATGAAAACTTCTTGCCCACCACTAAGGAGATCATTATACCCTTCCCAAGTAGTTTCGGGGTCACCTTTTCAGTTGATTGAGGTTGTATCATCACCAAAACTATCTGCTACCACTCAAACTGGAGTCTCATCAGTGGCATTTATGGAACACACTGAGTACTGTGTTCTGATGTTCTGCCAGGGACTCTGTAAAATTAAAGAAAGATGAGTACACATCCCTGCCCCAGGACTGAGTCCATCCATTGCTCAGCTCCTGGGTCTACTCTCAGAAATGAGCAGCCTTCTCCTAGGCCACCACAGCACATGACTGGATGTGTTGCACACTGGCTTCTAGAGAAATCTAAATACCTTTCTGTTGCCAAGCTCCAAAAGTCCTTTGATGCCAAGGGAATACTGCCATGGTTGGTCCTTTCTCTCTGTTACATTCCCTGAGATTGTAAGATGGTATCCTTTGGAATTCTGGCACAGTCCTATTATTTAGTTTAACTTTGTGGCCATAACCCTCAGGTATGTGCTCTGATAAGTAAATATCAGCACTAGAAATATAATTACTGACACCTACAATGAAAGTCAGAGACATTAAGGTGGAGGACACACAGGGCCCTGGGAACCTCTGGATGCTCCTTTCCTGACTTGTGGTACAAGGGCTCAAGTCAGAAACCTTGAAAAAGTCACCTTATCTGTCTGAGGTTCAACTGCCTGGTCCATACCATGGAGATGGTAGAATTTTAACAATTCCTTGGACAAGGTTGTCAGGAGGGCCTGATGAGACAGATAACTAGCAACCAGCACTGTTGTTGTTATTTGTTTTAGGATGCTAAAACTGGGGCTTGAATTCAGGGCCTCAAGTTCTTGCTTGGCTTTTTTGCTCAAGGCTGGCATTCTACCACTTGAGCCACAGCGTGTGTGTGTGTGGGGGGGGGTTCACTTGGAGATAAGAATCTCACAGACCTTTAGAAGTATGATCCTCATGTCTCAGACTCCTAAGTGGCTAGGATTACAGATGTGAGTCACTAGCTTATATTTCTAAGAGCTACCAGAAGTTATGTTCCTTTTCTTTGAATCCATTTTCAAGATAGCTGATCATGCCCCTCCCCGTCCATTCATCCATCTATCCATCCATATCTACAATCCCATACTTATAGGGAAAGAGCAAATCCAGGCACACATCAGAGGCATCTTTTCTTAAAAAATTTCCCCATGTAGGCTGTGTGGCTGAGAGAATGTCATCCCTGGGTGTGGCCTCAGCTCACACCCAGCTGTGCATGTGGACTGGACACAGCTCACAGGGAAGCAGCTGGCTGGCTGCTGTCCTTACTGTAAGGACCATTGCAGTATTAGAGTGCCACTACTTATCATCAGGACATTGGTCCTCCTCCCCCTCCCCCTTACCCCCTTTGCCTGGCAGCACAAATACCCCACCTACTGTCAAACCATCTTCAGCCTAAGTGAAGCCTTTCCTTTACCCTCCCAGCCTACCCCAACCCCTATCAGAGTGTATGTAATGATAAAATCTAATGTAGGTCATTCTCACTGCTACACAGTGACCCCTGCTCTGTGCCTTGTTCATGATCATCTGCCCAACATACGGCATGATGATCCCACCATGGACAGAGGAAAGCAGATGTCTTATGAGCCTGGAACACCGAGTTGTTTCCCCCTTTTCAGCCAGGCTCCCTCCAGCCCTTGTTCCTTCCCTCTCCACTCCCCCCCACCAACGTCTGCTCCCAGCCTGCAGGATTCAATGCAGGGATGAGAAATATGTTTTCTTATTGTTTTAAGAAACCTCGTGGGGTGGGGAGGAAGAAATTGAATCAGAAGCAACAATTCATCTTGTACTAAAGGGACTGCAAGGATTCCAGGAAGCCAGGCACGCCCAGGCCTCTCCACCAGTGCCTACCCTCCTTTTCCTTTCTCCAGGAAGGTAATTAGGACAGCTGACAGCCCATTGGTCTGCCCCCATACAGGAGGAGATGGGGGTTCCACGGTTTTGCTTGGGGACTTAGTGGTCATGGTAGGCACATCCAGGGGGGACCCACAGCTTTTGCTCAGATTTTAGAGGCTGTGTGGTGCCCGGGAGAGATACAGACAACCGGTCTCACCTGAGCTGGTTAAGTCACGTGACCTGCTGGGCTCAAAAACCCAATGTGTCCCTATATTTGAAATGAACTTTACAACTTATAGGTGAAGAGGGGGTATCTGGGGAGGGGGAGGGAAAGTGGGAGAAAAAAAAAGAGGGAGGAGGTAATAATGTTTGACAAGAAATGTGCTATCACCTTACATATGTAACTGTAACCCCTCTGTACATCACCTTTACAATAAAATTAAAAACAAACAGGAAAACCCAGTGTGTCCCTACACTCTGGGAGGCCCTGCCTTTGGGGCCCAAACTGAACTGACAGAGACCTCTAAGAAGCAGATGTGACACTTGTTCCCCATGAGCCAGAGCCCTTAAGTGTTACAGCCCACAGCTGGCAGTGACCACTAGGTTTGCAGCCCTGTAGCAGGCAACACCTGCTTAATGTTGTAGCTCAGCAGCAGGCAGTGCCTGCTAGTGTTGCAGATCCACTGACAGGGCTGCCCTTGTAGCCTTCTGAGTTTCTTGACTCAGCACAATGGAGAAATGCAAGAATTTTATTTAGAGTAGTATCTTGGCCAAGGGACTGCTGCTCCATGTGTTTGCTCTTCTGGATTTGGTGGTGCTGAGTCTAAGGGGTATTTATACCCTGGGCTGCACTCTGATTGGTCACCCCTATGCAAATGAGGTATAGGACAACCAAACCAATCAGAGAAGACCTGCTGAGTCACAGTGGGTCTGCAGACCTGAAACTGTAGTTCTCTATCAGGTCTGGTTCCTTTCCTACTAAAGTATGGGGAACATTCACTTCTCTACAGCTGGGATTTTTGAAATAATCTAGCATTTTCCATAGCCTGATGTCATCTCACCAAGCCAGCAATACTTTCTACTGCAAGATTTTCTCCCGGGGCATTAGACTCTAAAATGTCTATACACTTTGGAACATTTCACTAAATCTGCCTATTTGCCCTTTCAGATGCACTTAGAGCAAGGCTTATACATTGAAATGCAATTAATTGCATGTTGCACACAGACCAGGGCAGGCAAGAACTCAGAGACCCAAAACGTGAACCCTCCCATTGTTGCTGAGCAAATCTCTCCAAGTTGGGGGCTTTCATTTCCTCTTCTGAAAATAGAAAAAACCATGACCACTGCCAGGTATTCAGCAAGGCCTGGCATTTAAGGAAAGTGTCAGCTGATACACAGTTAAGCAGGGCCTAGCACCCATCACTTGGGTAGAATTGCCAAGGAAGGAGGACTGGGTCCATCTCCTTAGCCCCAGTAGGGAGCCAAGACAGGCAGGGCTAGGATTTGCTAGTAGGAAAGTCATTTTATCTACTTTCTTTGCTGATGAACATCTGGATATGTCAGACTTACCTTGGCTAGATTTCTGCTTGCTCAGTTACACGTGCCATCTCTACTTGCCTCATGGGGATCCTCCTCCTCCTCTTCCTCTTCTTACAGTATTGAGGACTGAACCCAGGGATTCAAGCATGATGGACTACCTCTTGAGCTGCACCTTCAGCTCTTTTGTTTGTGTTTTGTTTTTGAGACACTGTCTTGGTCTCCAACTCATAGCCTTCCTACCTCTTCCTCTCTAATAGGTGTCCAGCACTACACCCAGCTCAGACTCCTCCTGAATGGATGATGATGGGCAGTTTGGCTGTTCCCAAATGCCACATTGCATGGTCAGTCACTTCTGAGTTGGGTCCCACCTAGGACAGTAAGACTGAGTCTTACAGTGGCATGAGCAGTAACACTTCTCACAGCCAGGACATTGTTTTAGGCTTTGTGAACATGTATGACACAGCAAGCTCCAATGTCAGCACCCATTTTGTTGAAGAGAAATGGAGGCCCAGAAAGGAACCTACTCCAAAGGTCTTTAATTTGATCAGTTATGCTCACTGGGTGGAGAAGTGAGATGGTTATCAGAGAGCCTGCTTGGGAAGCTCCTCCATGCTGAGAATCAAATTCTGCCAAATTGCCCCCTGTAGAAATCTTAGTAACTTTCATCCCTACCAGCAGAGAGTGAACTTTTCTTCCCCCCCCCCAAAAAAAAGAATATTATCAGACTTAAAATTCAGCTCAATGGTAGATAAGAAGCCACCGGGTCCTGTTCTAGCATTTGAGTGTGTGTGTGTGTGTGTTTGCTTTAAAAAAAATGAGATTGAAGATCTTATCATCTCTCTGAGCCATTTTTATTTCTTTCTCTGTAAATCATCTCATCATGTTCTTTATCCATTTTAAAATTAGATCTTTATATTTGCTCCTTCACCTCAATTCTCCTTTGCTTCAGAATTAGCTTTATTTATGAAAAAAATGAATTGAAGTGTGCTGTCCTTGAATTTATCACTTATCTTTTAATTTTGCTTATATATTTTTTCCATGTAAGTTAGAAAATAGCTGAATAGCCTTTTCTGCTCAAGGCTGGTTCTCCACAGCTTGAGCCTTATCTTTTCCAACTTTTTGCTAGTTAATTGGAGATAATTGGACTTTTCTGCTGGACTAGTTTTGAACCTCAATTCTCAGATCACAACCTCCTGAGTAATTAGGATTAAGGGCATGAGCCACTGGTGCCTGAATACTTTTCTTTTTCCCACTTTTTTTTTTTGTCGTCGTCATCGTCGTCGTTGTCGTCATCGTCGTCGTCATCGGTCGTGGGGCTTATACTCTAGGCCTGGGCACTGTCCTTTGGCTCTTCAGCTCAAAGGGAGCGCTCTACCACTTGAGCCACAGCGCCACTTCTGGTTTTCTGGTGGTTAATTGGAGATAAGAGTCTCATGGGCTTTGTTGCCCAGGCTGACTTTGAACCGTGATCCTCAGATCTCAGCCTCTTGAGTAGCTAGGATTACAAGCTTGAGCCACCAGTGTCCTGAATACTTTTCGGAGCTTTTGTGTTTTGTGCCCTACTTATAAAAGTAATCTTGCTCACTTCAAGATTCTCTCTCTCTCTCTCTCTCTCCCTCTCTCTCTCTCCCTCTCTCTCTCTCTCTCTCTCTCTCTCTCTCTCTCTCTCTCTCTCTCTCTCTCTCTCTCTCTCTCTCTTTCTCTGTACGTTTATGGCTTCATTGTTTATGTTTAAATCAAAAACCCATCTGGAATTTATTTTGGTATATGAAGAGAGGTAAAACTCTAAATTCCTTCCCAGATGGCTGATTCCTCAAATACAAAGACAAGAGAATGTGGAGGGGTGGGGGTGGTGTCTTGTTTGAGCTCACAGATCCTAGGACACACAAGACTCCTGGGCCACCCTGAACATCTGGAGCCTTGCGGTATAACACAAGTGCATGGAGTGGTTTCATAGGCCCAGCCAAGGGACCGGCCTTTGTTCTTGGAGCTTTAAGGGTGGAAGGAGAAATATGAATCTCCTAGGGATTAAACATTCACAGAACTCAAAGGCAGTCAGCACTTCCAGAACATTTCCTCCAGTCCTCTCTGCACAGCCACTAGGAACTACGATTCCTCTGGCTCTCCCTGCAGAGGCTGCTCCCTGGGTTCTGCTGCCTCTCACAGCACATAAGCAATGGGGGACACTAAGCCCACAGCTTCACAGCAGCTGGCGTAAGGTGGGTACATTGACGAACTAAAACCACAGAGGCCTCGTCCTGCTACTGGACTGTCTCAGGATTTCCTGTGGACAGGGAAGATTTATCATGCAAAACAAACAAACAAACAAAAAGCACATGTTTCATATTAGAATCCTTGGAAATGAACCTTTTTGTTTTGGAAAACAAAGCAACAACAAACCAAGCCTGTCTTTTCTTTTCTTTTTTCTTTTCTTTTCTTTTTTTTTTGCAAACCTGTCTTTTCTGAATACAAATCACAGAAAGGGTGTGGAACTTTAATGTTCCAGTGCTTTCAGGATCTCCAGAGAAAACAGACATGATAGGATGGATGCATTTTCTGAACTTAATATAAGGCAACTCACACTGTTATGAAGATAGGCCAGTGTCAAGACCAGAGGGTGAGTGGCCAGTGGAGACCCAGGACAGCCAAAGCTTTTGCTCCAGGCCTGAGAATCCAGACTACTGATGGTGCCCATCCCATCTAAAGGCAAGGCAGGCCCAGAACCATGCTCCCTGGGAGTCAAAAGCAGGGAGGGAGAAGCTCATGTTCTAGTCTGACAGCATGTAGGCAGGAGGGTGGGACTTTGTATACTATCTAGCCTTTAACACTGGACGGTGCTCACTCATGTTAGGGAAAGCACAGTGTCCACCTACTCAAGATCTTGTTAATCTCATCCAGACACACTTCCCCAAAACATAATATCATCTGATCTAGTATATGGGAACCCTGTGCCCATTCAACTTGGCAGAAAATGAACTATCACAAAGTGTTGAAAGAGAAGAGCAGGAGGAGAATAAAGAAGAAGGGGAAGGGGGAAGAAAGGAAAGAAGGGGGAAAGAAGGGGACAGGAATTAGAGAAAGAAGGAAGGAAGAAGGAATTAGGAAGGAAGGAAAGAAGAGAGAAGGAATTGGAGAAGGAAGGTAGGAAGAATAAAAAGGAAGAAAGGAAGGAAGGAAGGAAGGAAAAGAATTGGCAAAGGTAGGAAGGAAGGCAAGGAAAGGATAAAAGAAAAAAAAGAAACCAGGGGCTGGGAAGGTGGCTCAGTGGTAGAGCGCTTGCCTTGCATGCATGAGGCCCTGAGTTCAATTCCTCAGAACCACATAAGCAGAAAAAGCTGGAAGTGGTGCTGTGGCTCAAGTGGTAGAGCTTCAGCCTTGAGCTGAAGAGCTGAGGGACAGCGCCCAGGCCCAGAGTTCAGGCCCCATGACCGGACCCCCCAAAAAAGAAGAAGAAGAAGAAGAAACCAGACACTGGTGGCTCACACCTGTAATCCTAGCTATCCAAGAGGTTAAGATCTGAGGATCACAGTTCAAAGCCAGCCTTGGCATAAAAGTCTGTGAGCCTCTTATTTCCAATTAGCCATCAGGAAATTGGAAGTGGAGCTGTGACTCAAAGTGGTAGAGCACTAGCTTTGAGTGAAAAAGCTGAGGGACAGCACCCAGACCCCGAGTTCAAGCTCTATGACAGAAAAAAAAAAGAAAAGAAAAAAGAGAATAGAAAGAAAGAGAAAGAAGAGAACAGAGTTAAGAGGCGCCTAAGGCCACATAGGCTTTGGGAGTGCAGGCAGCTAGAGATCCATGTATCACTAGAACTACCCAAGTTTGGTTCATCCCTACTGCTCCTCTTGGGCACATCCCTTCAAATAAAACAACATCCACCTTGCTCTGGGTCTGGGGGAGGGGGGGGGAGGAGGACTTGGAGGGGATGGCTGGAGGAGTGAAGATTTCTTTCTTTCTTTCTTTCTTTCTTTCTTTTTTTTTTTGTCGCTCGTGGGGCCTGAACTCTGGGCCTGGGTGCTGTCCCTCAGCTCTTCAGTTCAAGGCTAGAGCTCTACCACTTGAGCCACAGTGCCACTTCCAGCTTTTTTCTTTTTGCTTATGTGGTGCTGAGGAATCGAACCCAGGGCCTCATGCATGCAAGGCAAGCGCTTTACCACTGAGCCACCTTCCCAGCCCCAGGAGTGAGGATTTCTAAGTGACAAGCAGGATGTTACTAAGAATTTTGTGAGCTGTTACGACTGTTCCTTTCAGGTAGAGCTGGTCCTAGAAGGGCTGAGCTTGGTAGATAGGCGTGGCTTTTTCTCCCTTGGGTCTCCTGCCCTTTTCCTGACCACCCCCTCCCCAACCTGGCACACTCCTGTCCCTGAAGTGGAGATGGGATGCTGTCCTCTCTCCCTAGAGGTGGAGCTGCAGGGAGGGGCCAATGGTGGGGGATGGGGGAACCTGCCTGAGAGGCATTCAGGAGCTGTAGCTCCTGTTTGGAAATACAAATTGCAGCCAATTTGTCGTCTCTGGAGAGAAATTGCATTTGACAACTTCTCTTTTTTTTTTTTTTGGTGCTTTGATGCTTCTGTCTGTTTAAGGGGAAGGGAAAAAAAAAATAGAAGGAGCAGAACTGGGCCTGGTCGATGGGGAAACGGAGGCTGAAGGTGAGCAGGAAGAGCAGTCACCACAGGTGCTGGGGACCCTGTGGGACAAAAGGCTTCTCTCCTGGTCCAAGTGGGCCATGTCTGTGCTTCTGGGCTGAGATCTGCTGTGCAGAGATGCCCTCCAACCCTGGTAGTGGCTGGCTGCATGGCTGCATTCACACAGTCCTCAGCCCCTTACCCATGTGGCCTTGAGTATGTGGGCAAAGAATCATCAAAGGCTAGAGTAAGAGAATGTGTTTGACCGGAAAGGCAGGTGGTTTGTGCAGTCCCTGCTATCCATACCAGAGGAACTCCTACACTGCTCTGTGATAACCCTTGCCCTGAGCCCTACCCTTCTCCAGGGCCTTACAGCACATCTGTCCTCACAGTGACACTTCCAGAAGGGCATAGAGAGGTTAAGTGACAGGCCTAAGGTCACACACAGGAAATTGATATAGTGTCCTAGGCCTCCCAACCCTATCCCAAATCTTATCTGTGAGGTGGGTTCAGTGCTGCCCCTCCAAGACTGGGTATAGGAGAAAGTGCAGTGGACACTTTGTCCCGGATCCTGTTACGGCTGGACCTTCTGAAGGGCGGTCTCAGCTCTGGGATGTCTCCGAGTGAGTGACTGGCCCTTCTTCCTCCTCAGTGCAGGGCTGTGATGCGTTCCTTACCCTGTGCCTGCCCAGCTCAGGCAGAGGGCCGTGGACTCCAGGGAGAATATCCAGTGGTTTGATGCCCCAGCCCTTGCCATCCAGACTTTCATGGCCTTTCTGATCTGGCTAGAGGATGCCTGGAGTGTGTAGGGGAGGTGGAGGGAGGCACTGCAGGAGAGGAGGTGCTGAGCAATTTAGGAAGGAGTGGGGAGTGATGCTTGTTGCTAGGTGACCAGCAGGGGTCGGTTAGGGGAGGTAGAGCAGGACTACAGCAACAGCAGAGAACCTGGTCCTTTGTTGTTTCAGGGTGAATTCCTGTATGCCCCTTCTTCCCAGCCTCCTGTCCTGCTTTCTGGTCTCCCTCTTCCTTCTGACCCTTCTTCTGTGCCAGCTAGACCTTAAGGATACAGGGATGGGACAATGTCCCAGGTTCGTGGCACAAATTCGTATTATTCTTCCCTTTTATTAGTATTTGTAACGTGTGTGTGTGAGCGTGTATATGTTCAATGTGCATGTGTACGCATGTGTGTTCATAGGCCGGGTATATGTGTGTAACTGTTAGGAGAGAGCTAATAGAGCTGTAGCCTTGGTGACAAACCATGGGAACCATCATCCCCCCAATCCTCAGCCACCTTTGGAGGTAAGTGCTTCTAACACAGTTTGAACTCAGGGCTTGGGTCCTGTCCTTTAGCTTTTCTGCTCAAGGCTGGTGTTCTACCCATTGAGCCACAGCTCCACTGCCTGCTTTTTGTTTTGGTTTGTTATGGTGGTGGTGGTTATTTGGAAATAAAAGTCTCCTGGACTTACCTGCCTGGCTGGTTTTTGGAATCACAATCCTCAGATCTCAGCCACCTAAGCAGCTAGAATGACAAGGGTAAATGATCAGTGTCTGGCTTCCCTGCTTTTTATTGAAATGCTGGCCTTGAGCTGGCCATTTTTTCCCCCTCAGTTCACATGTGTTGTGATTACATGTACACACCACCATACCTGCATATGGATCAAAACTAGAGGCTTAGCTTTTGTGAGTTTGTCTGTGGTGCTCAGTCTAGCAGATAGGAAAGCTGGGATTTGAGCTCAGATGGACTAGCTGGCTACTGTGCACTGCTCTGCAGAATAAGGATTTTTGGCTTGGTGAAGCTGTTTCTGGCCAGAGGTAAAAGTTTGGTGAAGGGTAGAAACTTTCTAGTACTTAGCAGACCTGAGGTCCGGTCACAAACTTGTGGCAGGTGATAATTTACTCTTTGACCCTACATGACTCCTTTGTCTTCTCTGGGCCCCACAGTACCAATCTGTAAGTGGCCATGTTGAGCTGATAGCCCTATGGTGCTTAGAAGGGTCCCAGGTCACTGGTCATCTGGGGACCTAAAGACTCCCTTAGTCATGAGAGGGGGACAGGCTCTGGTCAGTCCCCCAGGACAGATCCCTGGGGTTCCCCAGGCAAAGCCAGGAAGACCACACCCTTAATCCCTGGGTGGGTCCTGGCCTCAAGTAAACAGAGTGACAAATGCCAGGAGGGTTTCAGAGCTGGAAGGTTCCATGTCTGTGATGTGGAAAGAGAGTTGACTTGTCTCTTTCCCCTCTGTCCCTGCCAGTGATGCCCAGCATCTGCCCATCCATTCTGCACCTCCTGATGGCCTCATGGCCTCTAACCCTGGAATCTGGGGCCCCTGAAACATGGTGACTTTTCGAGGAGCGAGAAACCCCTTAGCTGCCTTCAGAATGCTTTGAAATGCAGCAATTCTCTGCTCTGGCTAACAGTTTGTTGATAGGCACCTGGTTGTCAATAAATCTCACTCAGTGGAGACCTACTATGTGCCAGGAGCTCTGTGTACCAGCCAAAAACGACTGGCAAGTCTAGATGAGGTAGGCTTGGAGCATCTCCAGACTGAGGTGCTTTTGAATGTGTATGGGTCATTGAGCAAAACCTGGTGCTGGGGTTAAATCATTCAGATAGGATTTGCACTGAAATCTTTGCAAACACTAAGCAAAGCAGGAGTTTTCTCCTCTCAGAAAGGAAGTGCTGGAGTTGGGCTTCCCACCCTGGTCAAAGGCAAAGAGAAACTCCTCATTAAGACCCAGGCTGACCTGGCCAGCAAGGGGCAGCTGTCTCTGCACGGCTCAGGCTGGCTTTGAAGTGCAGATTAGTAGTTTTCCTGGCTGGTATGAGGGTGGACACACACTCCTGTCTTCAGACCCGGTCCAATTAAATGAAAGCTGTGAGCACAAGGTCCACCTTACCTACTGTCCTTTCCCAGGCTTGCTTTGCATCCCTGTGTTCCCTTAGCCCTCCTAGTCATCTCCCCCTACCCTGGACCCACCAGGATTGAAGCTTTCGTAGCAGCAGGATCCTCGGAAGAACTTCCAGAATGAGAATGGAGTTTGGAAGAGCCCCAGAACTAGCAATAGGGACAGTGGTGGGGGTGGGGGAGGTGGGCAGCATCCTCTGACTCTGCATTAGGAGAGGAACGAGATTCTGGAATTCTCTCTGGCCCGAGGGAACCCCTGTAATTCCCCCCCATCCCCATTCTGAATCTGCTTCTCATACATTTTAAGTGGATTTTTCCCTGCCTGGGAGTTAAGGTTTAGGATCCCGAAGACAATCCAGCCCAGAGATTCTGACACCCCTTGCTCTCTCCCATGTTCTGGAGGAGAGATGTTTGGGAGGCCTTGGTACACGGCAGCCTCCTCCCCAGACTGCCTGAGGGCGGCAGCCTTGTCTCACGTACCCTCTGTAGGCCAAGCCGGTGGAGGCCCCCTCCTCCAGGGTTCTGAGGGGGCTCCAGCAGGAAGAGGAAGCCTAGGACCCTCTTGCTCCATTCTCCCAGCCCCACATTAGGGGAGGGGGAAGGAGACCCTTGACCTGCTGGGAGCTGGACATGTGGCTGGGCAGCTTGGGGTTCCGAGGCCAGTGGAGAAGGGATTTCTCTATACTTCCCTCTCAGGTGCCAGGCTGTGGCCACACTAGGCTGCCCCCAGGAGGGCCCCTGGACAAACAGCTCAGTGTGTGGATGGACGGGGAGAGGAGCTGAGCAGGTCCTCAGGTAGGGAGAGAAGGTGGCTCTGTGTCACCCTCTGTCTGGGCTAGGCGTGACCCTTGCCCATCTCCAGAGCATCCAGTCCCTTGTTCCAGAAGATCTGGAGATTTGGGCTCTGAAGACAGGCTGGGGCTGAGTAGCCTCAGACCTTCATCCTCTGACCTGTGCCATCAGAGCACACTGCTGTGAGCCACTGTGCCTTCTTGTTTTTTTTTTTTTTTTTTTTTTTTTAAATTTTTGGGTCCGGTCATGGGGCCTGAACTCTAGGCCTGGGCGCTGTCCCTCAGCTCTTCAGCTCAAGGCTAGCGCTCTACCACTTGAGCCACAGCACCACTTCTGGCTTTTTTTCTTTTTGCTTATGTGGTGCTGAGGAATCGAACCCAGGGCCTCATGCATGCAAGGCAAGCGCTCTACCACTGAGCCACCTTCCCAGCCCCGTGCCTTCTTGTTTGACATGAACACTTGCTAACTTTTTGCCCTGGCTGGATTTCAGAGGCAATCCTCTAATCCCTGCCTCCCAGCTAGCTGAGCTTACAGGCAAGAACCATCATCCTTCTGAAAGGGACCAGGCACTGCATCCAGCAACTCAGAAGGCTGAGATCTGAGGATCGCAGTTAGAAATCAGCCCAGGTAGGAAAATCCCCATCAGAAATCAGCTCAGGTAGGAAAATCTGTGAGACTCTTTATCGAGAATTAACCACCAAAAAAAGCCAGAAGTGGAGCTGTGGTTCAGGTGGCAAAAGTGCTAGGTCCCCCCTCCCCCACATGCATGTAACCCTTAACTTCTTTCTATCACGTGTGTGACCCTGAGCACCTACTCCCTGGCCTGGTGCTTCGAGCCCCCCAGCTCTGGACAATAGAAACTGGCTCCAGGTTACCTGGGCTGAGACATGGGACAATGGAGTCTGGTGAGGCAGGAGGGCTAACTCAGGGTTATTAGATCTGGAAGGGAGCTGGGGTTCAGGGTGTCTGGGACAAGGAGAGCTCCAGAGGAGGTGGGCTTGGTGGGAGTTTAAGCTGCTTCTGGGGCCCAGCTCCCCTGTCATTAGCACTTGCCAGTGGCTGGTCACCTCCCTGAATAGATGGAGACTTACCTCCCCACTCTGGGAGATTGGTTCTATAGATGTCTAGGATGTTCTGCCTTTGATGATGTCCCAGGGCAATCAGAGTCCTGGCCTGGGGTGGGGTTAGGCAGGAGTGAGTGGTACTATTGATCTCAGCTCAGCTTCTTATATAGAACACCAGTTAGGGCACTGTTTGGCGGAGGTAGGGTGTGAATGCCCTCTTGGGGCAGCAGACAGCTGGGTGAGAATGTGAGCCGCCCTCCAGAGGCAGACAGAACTGCTGGGAGCTTCGGCTCTGCCACTTAGTCAGAGTCACCTTGGTCGGCTCAATTAACCCCTGTGAAAATGGGGCTAATGGTGTCCCTGTGACATGGCTATTGTGAAGAGTAAATAGGATAATGAGAGGAAAGTGCTTACACAGCACCCGGCACCCTCGCAAAGCAAGCGTGCCCAACGAAATGAATGCTGGCCTTACCGCACTCCACAGGTATGGTGTGCCATCCTGCCCAAGCAGCTGCTCCGGCGGGCTCAGCTCCATTGTGAGGCAAGGTCTACAATGCCATTGCCGTTCCTGAGGTCTCCACCTGACCATTATTGTGTGCACACCTCCCATGTGCTGACACAGAGCCTAGGATGGCAAGGAGCTTAGCCTCCTGAAGCAACAGTCATGGCTCAGATTAAAGAGGATTAAAATTTTAGAAAGGGTTCTCACAGAGTGATGGTGACTCTTGCCTGTAATCCTAGCTACTCAGGAGGCTGAGATTGGCAGATTGAAGTTTAATATCAACATGGCCAGGAAAGTCCATGAGAATCTTTTCTCCAATTATCCACCAAAATTAAACCAGAAGTAGAGTTGTGGCTCAAGTGGTAGAGTGCCAGCCTTGAGCACCTAGGCCCTAAGTTCAAGTGGCCTGCGTGGAGATGGTGAGCCCTGGGTTCACAGAGGAAATGGCATAGACTCTGAGATGAGTCAAAAGAAAGATTTCAGGGAAGAGAGAATGCAATGGTTTTTCCAAAGACAGGATTTACAAAGGTTAGAGACAGAGAGGCTGGACTGTATCTCTCTCTTTTTGTTTTTTCTACTTGGGACTGAACTGAGGCAGGCTTGGAACCCCCAGGCCTTCTGTTTATTCATTTATTTTGGTTTCTGAAACAGATCTTACTAGCTTCAGCCTTGAATTCAATTGCCTCCTGTCTCAGTCTCCTGAGTACCTAGGATTACAGGAATATGCCACCATGCTCAGCTACATCTCTGTGTGTGTGTGTGTGTGTGTGTGTGTGTGTGTGTGTGTGTGTGTGTGTGTGTGTGTGTGTGTGTGTGTGTGTGTGTGTTACTGGAAATCAAACTCAAGGGCTTACATTTACTAAGCAGGCTTTCTGCTACATGAGCCTACTATGAGTCTTTTTGTTGTTGTTGTTGTTGTTGGTCGTCGGGCTTGAACTCTTGGCCTTGAGCGCTGTCCCTCAGCTCTTCAGCTCAAGGCGAGCACTCTACTACTTGAGCCACAGCGCCACTTCTAGTTTTCTGGTGGTTAATTGGAGATAAGAGTCTCATGGACTTTGATCCTGAGATCTTAGCCTCCTGAGTAGCTAGTATTACAGGTGTGAGCCACTGGTGCCTGTCCTAGTTTTGAATAGCATCTTATATTTTTTCTTAGGTGGGTCTAAGGCGATGATCCAATTGGGTCTTATTAACTGTCTCTCTTCAGGTTGACCTTAAATTGAGATCCTCCCTATCCTGCCTCCCAAGAAAGTGGGATGACAGGTCTGTACCGCTGTGTTCCGCTTGCCCCTACATCTTCTCAGGACATTCTAAAAGGCTGCAGCCAGGATGAGCCAAGGGGGCATGCCTTGGAGGAGGGGGTCTTCAGGGAAAGCAGTGGGGGCCAGGTTTGGCAGAGCTAACAACAGTATTCATAGGTGAAATCTTCTATGTGGCAGGAGGTTTAGCTCAACAAAATGAAAATAAAAGCCAAATGGAGTTTGGGGTTAGAGTAGCAATGCATGAACCACCTGTGCTGTCTCCTCCCTCCAAGATGCTGGGGAGACAGACACTCATCCAAGGTGACAGGGGACAGGCACCTGCCAACCTGAGCCAGGAACCTGGTGTTCAGAGGATGAAGGACCAGCTTGCAGAACTTGGAGGGCTTTTAAATTGGGTTTACAAAAGGCTTCCACCTCCATGTTGTTTCTCATCACAAAGATTCCTTGGGAAGCAAGGTTTGGAAAGAAGGAGGAAGCGCCCAGAAGGTTATCCATGACATGACATGACATGATGCCTACAGTATCTGCTAGGCCTGCCTTGTCCTCTCCCTCTTGTCTCTTGTTTTCCCCAAGTAAGAGCAGGCCCCTGCCTGCAACCACTGGTGCTGCGTGCCAGTGGGAGGGATGCTGGCAGCAGGAAACCATGTACAAGTTTCCCAGCCTTGCCACTCCCAACTGTGAGAATGTGGGCAGAGCCTCAGTGTCAGTAAGATTCACTATCCAGAATATGCATAGACATCCAGGGCAGGCCTGAGTCTAGTGTTCATCCTGGGAACTGGCTGGCTGGCTGGTGTAGCACTGGGAAAGAACATCAGCCTTGGAGAGGCCTGTTAGCAGATGGTGATGCTCATCAGTCCTGTTGACTGGGTCTTGAACTCAGGCCCTCAGACTTGATTGGCTGGCACTCTACCTCTGGAGCCACAGAGGTTTGCTGGTTAATGAGATAGAGATGTAGTCTCACAGGCTCTTCACAACCGACCCAGGTTGGTTGGTTTTGAACTTTGATCCTTTGGATCTCAGCTTCCCGAGTAGCTAGGATTAACGGTGTGAGCCACCAGCACCTGGCTACTGCTTCACATTTTAAATCTGATAAAGGGGATTCATTCTCAGCCAATGCTGAGAAGTGTCTCTGCAGGAGAATTGAGGGACCTGCTAGGCCAGACCTGGTCATGTCCTCTCCGGGGATCCTAGAGCTGTGTCTGCTGTAGCAGAGGGAGGAACAATGGATACCAGGATGTTAGAGACAGAAGCGTCCTGGGAGAGAAGAGTCCATTGTGTGTGGGAAAAGGGGCCTGGCCTGGGGCTTACTGCTGCTGAAATGCCAGAGGACGACAGTGGGAGTCTTTTTGGAAATACACGGTGTGGTTGGCCATCAAGCCCCTCCTAACCCAGTGATTTTGGTGGCCTATATGTCTCCAAAGAGAACTGACTCTGTGTGTGTGTGTGTGTGTGTGCGCACACACACACACACTCATAATGAAGGAGAAGTTGTTTGCATAATTAACCCTTTAGAGCCAAGCCATGGGCCCTCTCCTTCCAGCACCCTTCCTCGTTGGCAAAAGGGTGTCAAGTCTAAGGACTGTGCCTGTTGGTGCCACATGGTAATGTAAAACATATGTATATATGTAGTTATTTATTTATTTATTTTGATCAGTCATGGTGCTTGAACTCAGGACCTGTCCCTGACCTCTTTTGCTCAAGGCTAACACTCTACCACTTTGAGCCATAGCTCCACTTCTGGTTTTCTTCCAATGGGTGTTGGAGATAAGAGTCTCATGGACTTTCCTGACTGGGCTGGCTTTGAACTGTAATCCTCAGACCTCAGCCTTCTGAGTAGCTATGATTACAGGCATGAGCCACCGGTCCCTAGCCTAAAACGTCTTTATTTAGTGGATGACTTGTCGTTGCCAGTTGGTAGGGGTCTTGGGAGAAGGAGGATGCCTGCAGAGCAGTAAGTGAGTGGAAACCCAGGGGACCCATGGTGAGATTGCACCCTCCCTCCCCCACCCCCGATTGAGCTCCCAAAACAACAGAACTATATATTTTGCAAAGAATAGAGAACTTGGAGTTGGTAGATAAGTGCTTGGAACCTGTAAGATTCAAGTGTTGTTAGTGCCATTCACACCCATGGCTGGTGAAGAAAGGCTGCTATCTGTTTTCTGCATGAAGAAAGCATAATATGTCAGCAGGAAAGATGGTATTTAAGGGTGTGTGTGTGTGTGTGTGAGAAAGAGAGAGAGAGAGAGAGACTGAAGTCATTTGGTAATGGTGCTAACAGATCTATACCTTTATGATACACACATTTACATTTTTTCTCTTTTCCCCTGGTCTTAGCGATGCACTAGCCTGGACATGTGCTTGTGTTCCTTGATATCCAAGTGCCTGGATTTCCAGTCAAATCAGATACTGAGAATTGTCTCTGCGGGAAGGCCCTGCCGGGCCAGAGCTGGTGGTGTCTTTTCCTGTACTCTCTCCTGCTGGTGCCCATGGCCTCACGGTCTCCCTTGTCTTTCTCTCAGTGATTTGAGATCAAAGGCTGTGTGGGGAGCTCAGTTCAAAGCCAAGGCTATTGAACATCTCATTCTAGAATTACTAGGGGTGAAGGCCCACAGTCTGGGGTGCATCGACTCCATAAAGTCACAGCTCTGTGATCCAGATCCTGTCTATCTAAGCTCTGATTTCTCCTCTACCCTTTCCTGTGCTCATCTACTCTGCAGCCTCAGCCTTACCCAGGATGAAGGCCAGTATTTGGGCCATGTTTGGGCCACACAGCTGTAGCTTCCAGCCATGAATCAAGGCAGGAAACAAGGACCAACAGGTTTGGAGATAGTACATAAAAGATGTGGGGAGCCCAGGACAAGTCACTGCCACGCACCAGCGCAGGAACTTGCTTGGTGTTATGTCTCAGGCCTGCTTCCTCTGTCAGCCCTCACCTGACCCCTGGTCAGGAGGCACTGTTTCCATAGTGATCATGAAGATGGGGAGACCAAGGCTTCAGAGAGGGGGGGTGTTATGGTCCACAACCAGTGGAGCTGGGATTTGAACCTAGGCAGTATGGTGATGCTAGGATCTGCACTACATGTCCCTTGGAAGAAATGCAGGCTCTTCATTTATCCTTACATCCACCCCACATGCTGAGAGGAAGATGAAGGTTTTTGAGACAGTAAGGGACTCACTACTAGTCATGGAGCTAGTAAGCAGTAGAGCTACATCTCGGATTCAGGCCACATGGACTCCATGTTATTCCTTCCACATGGCCTAAAGCAACAACTGGTTGCTCCAGACATCCTAGAATGGAATGGAAGAAACACACCATATCCTGGGTACAGTGGGGTGCTGGGCAGGAATAATGGAGCACCCCAGCTGCTGCTTTCAGGGTCTTTGGAATTCACTGAGAATGAATTTCAGTATGTGTCTGTGATGTGGAAGCAATGTAACACCACTACCTGCCCTGCCCTGCCCTTCTGTTCTCAACAGTACTAGGACTTGAACTCAGGGCCTTAGCTTTTTTTTTTTTTCTTTTCTCAAAGCTGGTTCTCTACCACTAGAGCCACAGCTCTGCTTCCAGTTTTTCTTTTTCTTTCTTTCTTTTTTTTCTGGTGGTCAGGCTTGAACTCGGCCTGGGTGCTGTCCCTCAGCTCTTCAGCTCAAGGCTGGTACTTTACCACTTGAACCATAGCACCATTTCCAGTTTTCTGGTGGTTAATTGGAGATAAGAGTCTCATGGACTTTGCTGCCTGGGCTGGCTTTGAACCACAATCCTCAGATCTCAGCCTCCTGAGTGGCTAAGATTACAAGTATGAGCCACTGGCACCCGGCTTGCTTCCAGCATTTCTTTTTGCTGGTTAATTGGTGATAAGAGTCTCATGGACTCCATTGTCTAGACTGGCTTCGATCTTCCATCCTCAGACCTCAGCCTCTTGAGTAGCTAGGTTTATAGGTATGAGCCACCAGTACCTGGCTTATACCACTACAATTTCAAGATTCAGAAGAATCAACCAAGGAAGGAAACCAAATGCTTCCTCCCTGAGTCATTGCTTACTATAGAGAGCTTATCTCCACGGAGCAGCATAATTATAATGCAAAGCTGCAAAGCCCCCTCCCCGCCCCCACTCCCCCCCACCAGAGCTGGACTGATTTGTTGTAAGTTTTATTTGATTACAACAGGAAAAGTCTGTTCATAACTTAGGGCACAGCTGTATGGCTGCTTATTCACAAACAAAATAAAAGGAGAAGGACAGGCCGGGCTCAGCAGCAGCAGATAATGAGGCTGGTGCTTTAAGTGCAGGTTAATCAGCAGAGACCATTGGTGCAGCCCTCCAGCACACACAGCCACATGCTGTCTTAATGGACCAACGCAAGGGATGAGGGAAGTGTCCCTCTGTGGAGACCATGGTCTATAGTAAGACCATCCATTGGGGATGAGGGTAGGGTATTAGGGTGGAGAGAGTATGGTGTGCTATTTATACAAAAGCGCATGGATGTGAGGGCTAGCAGTGTCTGTTTCATTGTTTGATCTTTTGTAGTGATGAGGTAGGACCCAGGCTATGATCTGATTTATTCCTTCCTCTTTCTCTTCCTCCTCCTCCTTCTCCATTTCTTTGTGCCTCTCCCCTTCCCTTGCCTTTTCCCGCTCACTCTTCCCAGCATGGTCCTCAGATCTCAGCCTTCTAAGTAGCTAAGACTACAGGTGTAGGCTATTGATGGATTGAGTAATTGATTGATGTTAACACTGTGTCAAGTCTTTATGGAGCTACCTTACTAAGTATGGGGGTTTGTGTGTGTGTGGGTGGGTGGGGGGAGATGCTGGTTTGGCTGAGACCATAGTTAAAGAATCCAAGCCTCTTTCCTCTTCTTGAAGGAAAGTGTCATACCTCCCAGGGTGACTATAGGTGACTGTCCTCAGGAAGGAGCTGTTCAATGGTTCACCCAGCTTGCAGGGAGCAAGGCACAGGCTAGCCCTCTCCCGAGGTGAGAGGAGTGGGCAAGGGGGCAGGGCAGACAGGTAGCCTGGGATCTGAGGTATGGGACTCCGTGCAGGAATTTCCCTCCTTTCCCCTTCTCTTTTCCTATGACCAAAAGTCTCAACTATCAGCAGAGATGGTGGTACAGTGGCCAGTGAACCTCATTTTTGTCAGCCAGAATTATTTAGGTAGAGGCAGGGGACACATCTTCCAGGGAATGAAGAGAAAGATGTGTGGCATTTTATTGTCAGGAAGTGTTTCCCAGGGCAATTAAAGGATCTGCTCTGTGTGTGTGTGTGTGTGTGTGTGTGTGTGTGTGTGTGTGTGTGTGTGTGTGTGTGTGTGTGTGTGTGTGTGTGTGTGTGTGTGTTGAAGTTATGTATTTTATCACTGGTTCTCTCCTAGGGGCTGATCTAGTTTTTATTTATTTATTTTTTTTGGTGACACTTGAACTAGGGGTCTGGGTGCTGTCCCAGGAGCTCTTTTGCTCAAGGCTAGTGCTCTACCATTATGAGCCATAGCACTACTTCCAGTTTTCTGGTGGTTAATTGGACACAAGAGTTTTATGGACTTTCCTGCTTAGGCTGGCTGTGATCTGTAATCCTCAGATCTCAACTTCCTGAGCAGCCAGGGTTATAGTTGTGAGCCATCAGCACCAGGCAGGGACATGTAATTTGACAAAACCACACTCTGCTCTGATCCTTGGTTGAGGGGAAGGGTAAGATTGGTGACAAGCAGCAGATTTCTGACTGCTCTCTGTCTGTCTCTGTTAATTGATTTTTTAATCTAAATTTTATTTATTTTTGCGTGTGCCAGTCAGTCTTGGGGCTTGAACTCAGGGCCTGGCTGTTGTCTCTTAGCTTTTTTTTTTTTTTTTTGCCCAAGGCTAGTGTTCTACCACTTGACCCACAGCTCCAGTTCAGGCTTTTTAATGGCTAGAGAGAAGAGTCTCAAGGATGCTCCTGCCCAGGCTGGTTTTGAACCTTGTTCCTCAGACCTCAGCCTCCTGAGTAGCTAGGTGTGTGCCACCAGCATCCGACTTTTTAATTTAGAAAATTTAAGAAAAAAAAAACAAGAGATAAGTGCTTAGAGAGGTCTGCTGGGAGGAAGGTATTGTTTGTGTAGATGTATACCCACTGTGTGCTGGCTCAGACTCAATTGGGGGCCATTTCTCAAGTTCACAGAGGGTACAGAATGGGAATAAGCAGATGCTGGCGGGGGAGGGGGAGGAGGCCCGGGAAAGGGTTTGGTTTCAAGGCCAGAATTCCCTGGAGTATGTTCAGCCTGTCCCCACAGGGCTCTGCTTCTGGGTGACCCCTGGCTGGACAAATTCTAATCTGCTCAGTGCTGCACCCATGCTGCAAGCTGTGTGCATTCCTTGTGTTTTTTAAAATCGTTATTATTTTAGAAACTATCTTTTAGTAGTTGTACAAAGGAGCTGTCATGTTACAAAGCAGTTTATGAATATAATGCATTTGATCAGTATCGCCCTCTTCAACATTCTCACCCTCCTTTGATTCACCCAGGATCAGTTTCATAGCAAGTATATCTTAGCACATTAAAAAACAAAACAAAATTCTCTTGAGTTGGGTGTAGTGGCCCACACCTGTAATCCCAATTACTCTCAGGGCACAAACAGGAGGAGCAAGTTCTTGCCTCTTGAGCAAGACCAAGAACTTAAGATCCTTATCTGAAAAATAACTGGTATATACAATAAAGAATTTTTATTTTATTTTTATTTATTTATTGTTTTGTCGGTCATAGGCTTGAACTCTGGGCCTGGGTGCTGTCCCTCAGCTCTTCAGCTCAAGGCTAGCACTATACACTTGAGCCACAGCTCCACTTCCAGTTTTCTGGGTAGTTTATTGGAGATGAGTCTCATGGACTTTTGTGCCTGGCCTGACTTTGAACTGTGATCCTCAGATCTCAGCCTCCTGAGTAGCTAGCTACAGGCGTGAGCCACTTGTACCAGGCCAATGAAGAATTCTTGACTGTATTCTCTTCCCCTTCTTCCCTTTAATTTGTCTGCTCCTTTCCCCTTTGTCCCAACCTTCTTTGGATGTACCCATTTCCCGGTGTTGATTTTGTTGGACTTCAGACATAGACTTTTTGTTGTTGTTGGCATGGGGCTTGATTCTCAGGGACTGGATGCCCTCCCTGAGCTTCTTTTGCTCAAGGCTAGCTCCTACCACTTTGAACCATAGCTCCACTTCCAGTTTTTTGGTGGTTAATTGGAGATAAGAGTGTCACTCAGGCTGGCTTTGAACCACGATCCTTAGATCTCAGTCTCCTGAGTAGCTAGGGCTATCGGGGTAAGCCGCCAGGGCAGGGCTTGACCTAGTCTTTCTAAAAGATTATACTATTTGGGCTCTCCATAGAATCTATTATACTTCAGTTAATTCATTTGTAACCACCCAACCTGCTTACTTAGACATCTACAGGTACATTCTATCTACCACAAATGAAGGAAACTTTGCAACCTTTGTTTCACTGAGTCTGGTTTACTTCACTGAATATCATTTTTTTCCAAGTCTTTCTATTGCCTTTGAATGGTATAATATCATTCTTTCTAACAGATGAGTAAAATTCTGTTCTGTATATATGCCACATTTTCTTGTACCATTTGTCCATTGAGTGGCAGCTGGGCTGATTCTGTAACTTGGCTATGGTGCTATAATGAGGATGGTTGTGCTGGTGGCTTTACTGTAACTTTGGCATTCCTTGTGTTTTTCTGTGCTGCGGTGTTCAGCCTGTGAGGTCAGATGAAGCCCCTTAGATAAGACGGTAGCAGCTCAACCATAAGAAGAATGTGCTTGATGCCACGAAACTGCACTCAAGACAGGAGAGAGGATCAGTTTCATAGCAAGTATATATTAGCACACTAAAAATAACTAAAGCAAAAAAAAAGGAGGCTTGGGGGCTTAAATGGTGGAGTACTTGCCTAGCAAGTGGGGCCCTGAGTTCAAACCCCAGTACTCAAAAAAAGAAAAGGAAAGAAATCAACCCTTTTGAACATCAATTGAATCTGAGTTCTTTTAGTCTTCCTGCTCTGTGGAATGGTGACCTTGGACTTAAAGAAATGTGGGAGACTGGTCATTCATTACCTCAGGAGCAGTCACTATGCACCTGTTGTCTTATCCCTCTCCAATTCTTCCTCTGGTGGTTTCAGAGAATGTCTGCTCTTGCTTTCCGGCAAAGCCTTCCCTCCCTAACTTCTAGAAGTTTCCTAGATGCTTGTCCTTTCTCCAAGGCTAAAGCAGTTCTCCCTTCAGTGCCCTCTGTCACCTGCCTCAGCCTCTAGAGCATCTCCTTAGGGGCTGAGAGGGACCTGTGTTTGGCAGTTCACTGAGCCATTGAAAATTTCATGGATAATTCAGGAACACAAATCAAACAGCAGTCTGGAAGCTCTGGATTTATGAAGGAAAATGAGTCAAACATGGCGATTTATGAGTGGCTCTGAATAGCAGAATGGAGGGCTTGGTGACCCCCTACAGGACACAGAGGTAAGAGTGGGGGCCAGAGAGTGTGCACGGGCCCTGGGCTCTAGAACCCAGGCCATGAGCCATGTGGAGGGTATCTGTGCCCTGGAAGAATGGGGTGAGTGGGGCTGTAAAGGAGCAAGGATTCTCCATAGACCTCAGAGGGAGGTGTTAGCCTGCAGATTCTGATTTGGCCTCTGTGGATGGGACCAACTCAGGGTAAAGAGAAAGGGGGAGGGGTGTCAGGACAGATGGGAACATCTTCTCCAGTCTTGGGGAGCAGGAGGCTAGAATGCAGGGGCTTGACTGTATATGTGTGTGTTTGTGTGTGTGTGTGTGTGTGTGTGTGTGTGGTGTGTATATATATGTGTGTATATATATATGTATATATATATATATACACACAGAGAGAGAGAGAGAGAGAGAGAGAGAGAGAGAGAGAGAGAGAGAGAGAGAGAGAGAGAGAGTCCCAGTTTTTCAAAAAATTGCATGAGGCCTGTCTCCCAGGAGGGACTCTCTGTCCAATGCAAGATTTTCCACCTTAGCTGTATGCTGTTGACTCACACCTATAATCCTGGCTACCCAAGAGGCTAAGATGTGAAAATTCCAGTTCAAAGCTAGCCTGGGCAGACAAATCTGAGAGACTCTGATCTCCAATTAAACAACAAAAAGTTGGAAGTGGAGGTGTGGTCCAAGTGGTAGAGCACCAACCTTGAGTGAACAAACCAAGTGAGGGTACGAGCCTTAGTACCGGCACCAAATAATAAAAAGTTTCTCCACCTAAGTCCAAAAGAACATCAAAAGTCATCCCCATGGCCAAAGTCCCAGAATTTAGAGCCCCATTAGGGGTAAGGGTGAAGATCTGACTGGCTGACCAGCAAGGGCTGATCCCTGTCTCCTCCCCACTGGGGATTCTCCTAAGATCTCTATGTGAATTGGACTCAGAAGAGAATTCTCAGGTACGTGATCCCGTAGAAAGGGCTGGCTGAGGACCGGGAATGAGAGCCCTGCAGTGAACCCCCAGCAGACTCTGTTGCTTGTCAAGGTGACCTGGGACAAGTCACATCATCTTCTAGGCTCTCAATTTCCTCATCTGGAAAAGGGAAATAACAGTCCTTCCTATCGTCCCTCCTTGTGGCTCAGAACAAAAATTTCAGTAGGGTTGAACATGAAATTCTATATGTGCTTGCTATCTCCTAAGTTATTCTTGTGTCAGATTCATCTTTTATTAATTTTCCATATGGAAGCTACTGGAATCACTACTCTTTCCTGAGCTGTCCAGTCCCTATGTCTTAAGGGAAGAGATTAGGTCAAATCCGTGGATCCTTTGACTGGATCTCCCAGTTCTTAGTCCCTGATGAAGGTGTTCCTATCTGAGGTAGGACCTTGGAAGAGGCAGGACTATACAGACAGCCATGGAACAAAAGTGATTTCCAGGCAGGAGGTAATGAGGACTGGGTGTTGTTAATACCCAAGAGTGGCACCTTGGATGTACTAAGTGTTTTGAACCAAAGGAAACTGAGAAACCCACAAAAGGAAGGTGGCTTTCTTCCCTGAATTCTGTTACCTACCCCACTCAACAAATGGATCCTGAGATCCTCATTCCAGAAAAATGTTGCCCTACAGCCAAGAAGAAAAAGAACAGATAGACCTTGCTGAGTTCCCCTTAGTTTGTAACTGTGAAACCAGATCCTTTCTGTCCTTCAGTCATACACCTCTGAATCACCAGAAAAACCACACCAAGTTCCCCCTGGGTGTCTGAATCTTCATTTCTGAAGGCTCCTATGTCTTGTAAAACACACCAGTTATACTTTTTTTTTTTTCTTATTAATCTGTCACTTGCTATAGGTGCATCAGCCACACACCTTGCAATGGTTGAAGGAAAGGTATTACTTTCTGTTCCCAACAGGGACCTCACTGCTTTCTCTTCTTTTAATCTGTTTTGGGACTCTACTAACATTGTGGCTCGATGTGTGCAATATATTTGAGAGATTCTCCCTGCCCCCACGCGCTCTCTCCGCCCCCCCCCCCCCCAAGAACTCAGGTTATCTGATGCAAAACATTTTCATTTTAAAGGCTAAAGGAAAGCTGGGAGCTGGTGGCTCATGCCTGTAACCCTAGCTATTCAGGAAGCTGAGATCTGAGGATTTTGGTTTAGTTCCATGCCAGCCAGGGAAGGAAGGTCTGTGAAACTCTAATCTCCAATTAACCACCAGAAAACTGGAAGTGGCACTGTGGCTCAACGTGATGATAAGAATGCTAGCTAGCCTTGAGCAAAAAGAGCTCAGGGACAGTGCCCCGGCTCTGAATTTAAGCCCCATGACCAACCACCACAACAAAAAATATCTGAAGGAATTGGTGTATCAAGGGATTTAAAGACTCTTGTGATTAGAATAAGGCTGCTTTGTTGACTTGAGAGTCATATATGGAGTCAGCTAACAGTCTTGAGCTCCTATGATATATGTGTCCATTCCTCTCTGATTTCTGCCTGTTCCCCTCAGCTCTATCCACTGCCCTCCTACTCCCCTCCCCCCCCACTCTCCCCTCCATTCCCCCTCCAACCCCCCCACCCCCCCACCCCGCTCCAATAGTGTTGGGGCTAGCTGTTATTCCTTGGCTTTTTCACTCAAAGTTGGAGCTTTACCACTTGAACCATAGCTGTCTCATCAACTTTCCTGCCTGGGGTTGGCATTGAACTATGACTCTCAGATCTCAGTCTCCTGAGTAGCTGCGATTATAGGCATGAGCCACACATACCTGGCCCTGCCTGTTTTTGTTTTGTATTACCAGCGCCTTTAAAATGTATTATCCAGAGTCGATAGTCGTAATCTGTGGGATCTACTTGACTGTTATTGGATGGCTTGTTCGTCTATTGAGTAGATAAGGTTTTTGTGAAGATCTGTTCCCAAAACAACACCAGACCCAGCAGTTTTTAAGAATCTGCATTGTAGCTGGCTCTTGGAAGTAGAGTGTAGCTATGTCTATGACAGCTGTCTGGGTGGTGTAGTCCTTGGCTGGGGTGAGTGTTTCCTTCCATGTCACATTCCTTAAGAAGGTGGGCATGAGGCTGCCTAGACCGTCCAGTCTCAGCTCACCATCCCAAGTGTCCTTATGGGTGCAGGCAGAGCAAGTGGGCTTGGCTCCTCTCTCAAGCACTCTTGTGGCAAAGTTTCTATTGGGAGAAGCAATGGGTGAAGGGGACTCCCCAATTTGCTATAGGTAGGTCCCTTTCAATTCTGCCCTGGGGAGTTGGTCAGTTGGCCACCACCTGATCTGCTTTCTCTGGACACACCTTCTAGAACTACAGGTGTATGCCTGAGGGTAGGGAAGTTGGCTCCTTTCCTAAGTTCCCTTTCCCTTTCATTGGAGATATCAGAAAAGCCGAAGTACCCGAGTAAAATCTGTGTGCCTTAGAGAAATGCTTTGGCTTTGTAGAAAGCTGGCTTTCCTCCCCCTTTACTTCTTGGGGGAAATAACACACCAACCTCTTGTGTATCAGAAAAGACAAAACCAGAAGAGAGATGTCCCTTTGATGGTTGAGAATTATTATTTTAAAGGCTTTATTTTTAAGCTGTTCTTAACAAAAGTCAAACATCTGGCTTGTGGCTCCTGTGTGCCAATTTTAGCTGGAGGGGTTGTGCATGTGGGTAGCAGCAACCAACCTGGAAGGGTGGGAGAGGAGGTGGCAAAACCTGCTCTGGCCAGTGTGGCTGCAGTGTTGTATCTTCCCCATGGGGCAAAGCAAGAAACCACGCTCTTTCTGACAGGCATTTTGCTAAGTTGAATTTAGCTCCTTAGGTCCGAGAGAAGCTGGGCTGTGAGGAGAAGATGGTTGGTTTAATTTGATCCAGCACATACTCTATGCCAGATATCTTCATATCCATGTTCAAGTTCGATTCTTGCAACCATGAGGTAAGTAATTATATATATATATATATATATATATATATATATATATATATATATATATATATATATATATATATATATCTCATTCCAGGTCAGAGAACCAAGATTATAATGTGCTCAAGTTTACCTAGTGAACAGGTGACAGAGGCATGATCCATTCTCAAGATCACTGTCTCTAGGGTCTGGGTTTTTTCCATTATGCTTGGTCACCTGTCACATGAGCATCCTGCCATCTTCCTCTTCCAAAGTGCTTTAGTTTGTTTGTTCTTTGCCTGGGGGAAAGGTAGAGCTGTCCATGTGAACATTTTCTTTGTAACAATGCCTCTTTTTTTGGTGCCGTGTGATGTTGAACCAGCTACCTAACTTTCCGATTTCTCAAGCTAGGCTAAGACGACTCACTAGAAGGATCTTCTATGTAGATGGAGCCCATCGTTCTGTGCACAGCTCAGAACAGGTGCTTCCCTTTCTTCAGTGTGAGGGGCTCAAAGTCCAGCCCCTAAACTAAGGGCTGAGATGCAGAGAGCCCTAGGAGAGGCTGGGAAGTAGACAGGCACCAGAGGAATCCCAGCGGCATCAACTGACTGCTACTGGAGGTCTGTGAGGGGGTTAAGTGAGAAAGCTGGGTCTCTGGGGCTTTCCTGTGGGGCCCCCCCTGTGGGAGTTTCCTGCCTGGTGAGCCCCTGGGGGAGTTTCATGTCTGGTGAGCTGTCCAAGACTAGAGGTCTATCAACAACCATTACCTCCAAGTCTTTGTATTTTGTAAGCTGGGAATGGGGACCAGAGAAGGCTAGTAGAAGGCAGCACTGAAGGCGGACCACAGCTTTTCAGCCTCAGAAGGCTGTGCTAGCTAATGGCATCAGATGAGGGTGGAGAAGCTTAAGACTACATGGTACCCAGAAACTGCATACCTTTGGGGGCTCAGCAGCCCATACATGAAGCCAGCAGGGACTATTAAAAAATGCTCAGGGGACAAGCGGAGAAGGGATTCTGCTCCTGTTGCGCTCTTGTCTGTTTGTGAGCCTCTATTCTCTCTACCCTGGCAATTTTAAGGCTGGAATCTACACACTAGATTCATGGCTAGGCAGGGATCAGCATAGCCAGGCAGTGAGAACTCCTAGAATCCAAGTCTTTTGCTGCTGCAGCAACTCCATCAGAGGCTCACACTTTAGTCCTAGCTACTCAGGGGGATGAGCTCAGAGGATGGAGGCTTAAAGCTAGCCTGGTCTGTGAGACTCTTATCTTCTATTAACCATCATAAAAACCAGAAATGGTCCTGTGGGCTCAAGTGGTATAGCACCAGTCTTGAGAAATAATCAAACAAAGTAAGGGAAGTTCAAGCCCTGGAATTCAAGTCCCAGCCAGAAAAAAAAGGGAGGGGTCAGAGCATCTGAGTCACTACAAAGGATAAATTCAGGGAATCTTGTCTTGAGTTGTCTCTTGACCTTCTCCTCACTTTCCTCTTAAGTGCTCTTCCCAGCTCAGCCCTGCCCTCCTCCTTCTCTTTCCCTCTTTCTTCTCTCATGACATTTGTGGAGCATCTGAGAGGAAAAGCCAGGTCTGGGGGGTAGCCTGGGCAATAGAATCATACAGGAAAGGATGGTCTGTTTGGGTAATTTTATTTTCTTTTCCGTTGTGGGGCTTGCATTCAGGGCCTGGGCACTACTTGAGCTCTTTTTGCTCAAGGCCAGGGCTCTACTTGAGCCACAGCTCAACTTCTGTTTTTCTGGTGGTTAATTGGAAATAAGAGTCTCACACACTTTCCTTCCGGGGCTGGCATTGAATCGCCATCCTCAGATCTCAGCCTCCTGAGTAGCTAGGATTACAGGCATGAGCCAGTGGTGCCCAGAATTTCTTGAGAGTCCTGGTAATGGAGGAGGGGGCACAGGAAAGGCTGGAGAGAGAATGCAGGAAAGGGAAAGGTGTCTGTGGGACAGCTAGGCATCAGGACAGCAGGAGGATGGAGGCCAAAGACCTCGAATTTCCCTGTACCAAAGACCAGTTGAGCCTGCCCTGCTGGGCCCAGGGCCTGGAAATTCTTTATCTTCTTCTATGAGAACAACACCCGATCCCAACACCAAAGGACCCAAATCTACCCCAAGGGATCCATGAAGGAGTAGCTGCTCTCTGGAGGTGGCAGGGCCTGGGCTCTGAGCCTGAAAGGGGACTTGTGTTAATTACATTTGTGTTTCTGTGACACAGAACCTGCCATGAACAAGTTAAAAGAACACAGATTGCTTACTTTGGCTCATGATCTCCGTTCATGGTGGCTGGGGGGGGGAGGGGGGGCAGAGTAGAGATGTTTACATCATGATGCACAGGAAGCAGAGAAAGGGAAACCCGGAAGGGGTGGGGCAAGCGACTGCCAAGGGCCCACCTCTACGGGTATACTAGCTCACCCTTGGCCCAATCAAACTCAAGGCACAGGCCTCACAATCAAGCAGAAAGAATAAGGCTATGGGCTTAGGAAAATACCTGCAAGGGAGGGGGAAGGGGACATCGAATAATGAAACAGAGACCTCTACACATCCTGTGTGGAGTCCTGTGGTGCAAAAGGCTCAATGAGAGTTCCCCCAGATGGAGGAGTCAGGGAGGCTGGGCCTTGGCACCCCTGTTGACCAGTCCCTAGAGGTGAGCTTTCCTAGGAAAGGCAGACACTTGGGTGAGGCGGCTTCTCAGGGGAAGGACCCAGTTGTCGGTGCTCAGTATAGTCAACAGTCTTGTCAGCTGGTTGAGTGAGGACCTCAGTTCTAAAGGGGTCAGGGGGTGGGGTGAGGGGGCTGAGCAGCTAAGTAAACACTTAGCTGAGTCCCCCATTTCCACAGCTGTCAAGTAGAGATGGTGGATTTCATCTTCCACCCATCTCCTGAAGGTGTTGGGGAATATGTCATCAAACAAGCCAGGTCCCTGCTCCTCCAGGGAAATTGTGTTGTAACTGGCAAAGAGACAGGGTCAAGAAGGTGTCTGGTTCTAGGGAGGAAAATAAGAAACATATCTGGAGATAGGCCCTGAGGTTGAGTTGCCTGAGGATTTTTTCCGAGGACTTTCAGTGAGGGTTTATCCACGGGTGACATTTTTCAGTGGCATTTTCAGGCTATTTAGCAGTGTCCCTGGTTTCTACTTAGTTCGGACAGGAAGGAACTAGGGTAAAGCCCCAGAGGCAAGGGCAGAGGGCACGTGTGATCTGTTCACCGAGTGTGGCTGGAGGGACCTGGGGAGCAGAGGGGAATGGAGAGATGGCGGACGCTGTAGGGCTTTGTAGGTTATTGTTAGGGTTTGGGTTTTGGTTCCCAGTAAAGAGGAAGCCTTGGAGGATTCTGAGCAGAGAAATGATTGGATCCGACTTATATTTCAAAAGAATCCCTCTGGCTGTTCCTCAGGCTGGTGATTGAAGACTAAAAGATGAGGCTTCTGACATGTCACAGGTGCCCAACAAATGGGCCTGTCACCCTCCAGGACAAGTGGAGTGTATCCTTCCTTTGGATTTGAGGTCATCACATTCCATCCCATCCAAGGTGAGTAGAGTTGTGGTTTTATGCCTCAGGCTCAGAGATGGAGGCTTAGGATGTTCAGTCTGGACAGGACTTGGGGAGGAGTAGAGCCCAAGGCACTTAAGGTAGTAAGAGGGAAAAGCAGCTTAGGGAGAAGTTACCTAGCCAGTCTGTGGCAAGGCAAGGGTTAATATGTACAGTGCGCTGGTTTTGGAGAAAAGAAGCCTTTGATGGTGACCTAATTTGTGTCCCCTTATGTTTTTTTTTTAATTAAAAAGAGATAAAATTCAAAGACAAGAATAACATGCTCAGGGCTGAATGGGCTTTTACACAAATAAAAGATTTGCCTGGAAAATTAGTTGTCTTAAAAAAAAAAAAAACCAACTATGAAAAGATAGGTTTGGCTTTGCTCTTCCCCTGGGCAGGAAGCTGACTTGCTGAGTCAGCACGTGGCAGGTGCTGCGCGCCCCACATCTGCCTTTGTGTTCTGACTTGGGCAATGTCTAGCTGACTGGTGAATCTCATTCGTACATGGGGAAGCAGAGGCAGAGATGACCTTGATTTTGACTTCCCTGTTGACTGGATGTATATCAAAGTGTAGATTCAGGCTCTGTTATGTTTCCTTGTCTAATTGTGTTGTCTTTGCCAAGTCCTGAACTATTCTTGCACCTCCACTTCCTGTCTCGGGGCTGGAGACAGGATTCTCCTCCTTCTCCAGGGTGATCTGAGGAGAGAGACACTTAATCTTCCACACTCCCTCAGCTTAGCGCCTTGCATCGCACAGGTACCGGATAACCCATTTGTTGAAGGTATGAATATTTATGGAGAATAATGAGATGATAAATGGGAAAGACTAAAGTGGAGCGTGAAGGACTTTGTGAGAATCTCTTGGAGTGATTGGGTGGATTGGGGCTTCAGGCAGAGCGGGCTGTGGGCTGGGATACTCCTTTCGTCCATGCACTTGCACAGAGCCCCACAGAAGACCCACTTCCTCTTCTGGACCCCATGGTCCTCAGGGACAAACTTACCTTGCACTGGGGCCTGATGACTACATGTGGGATACTATTTCAGGGCCCGGGGACTCTGGTCAGGAGCAGTTCCTGTGTGATTGCTGGAAACATGGTGCCTGAACAGTGACTTGCCAGGCTGTCAGAGGAAGCCTGCAGAGCTGTGTTCGAATCTTGGCTCTGTCAGTTATTATGAAGTGTTTGCTGGCAAGTTACTCTCTTCCCCTCCCTCCTGAAGTTATACAATTGGGTCATTACAAGCCAGCAAAGGAAGAATAGATACACTGGATTTCATCAAAATTTGTGCTTCAAAGGATACTGTGTAGAGAGTAAAAATATCACCTTACTGAATGGGAGAAAATCTGTTGAATCGTGTACCTAACAAAGGACATGTTGTTAGGAATCAAAGAACTGTTGTAAAGCCAGGCTCACCTATGTTATTTTGGCTGCTCAGGAGGCTGAGGTCTGAGGATTGAGGTTCGAAGCCAGCTGGGTAGGAAAGTCTATGAGACTTTGATTTCCATTAAATTACCAAAAAAGCCAAAGGTGTTTCAAGTGGTAGAGCATCAGCCTTGAGCAAAAAAATCTCAGGTCCTGAGTTCAAGTCTAATATCACACTCACACACACATGATAATAATGATAATAATAGTAATAATAATAAGTGGAAGAGGAGAATGAGGAGAAGAAAGGAAATTAATGTGTACACAGTAGGATGACTATTCTGGGAAGATGTGGAGAAAATGGAACCCTACACTGCTGTGAAAATGTAAAAATGGGATAGCAACTTTAGAAAACAGCCTGGCAATTCCTCAACAGGTTGAGCCAGATGTGGTAGTACATGCCTGTAATCACAGAACTCAGATGCTGAGGCAATATCTCCAGCCTGGGCTAGCTAGTGAGACCCTGTTCAAGAAAAAAAAAGCATAATGTTATCATATAATTCAGTAACCTACTCCTGCATATATCCCAGAATAATGAAGACATATTCACACAAAAATCTGTAAACACATATCCATATTATTCATGACGGTATTCATTTTAGCTTAAAAAAATCCAACTGTCCACCATCTGATGAATAGGTAAGCAACATGTGGTATATCATACAATAAAACATTATTTGGCCATCAAAAGGACACATACATTCAGATGCTGGTGGCTCACACCTGTAATTCTAGATACTCAGAAGGCTGAGATCTGCAGATTGCAGTTTGAAGCCAGCCAAGGCTGGCTTAATTGGAGACTCTTGTCTCCAATTAACCACCAGAAAATTGGAAGTGGTGCTGTGGTAGAGTATTAGCCTTGAGCTGAAGAGCTGAGGGACAGCGCCCACGCCCTGAGTTCAAGCCCTACCACCAATTAAAAAACAAAAGACCCTAGATGTTATGGGATTCTACTGCTATGAAATGTCCAGAACAGCCAAACTCTGTGAAGACAGAAGGAAGATTAGTGCTTGTCCGGGACCGTTCAACTGAGTGGAAGGATCATGGAAGGTGGTGGTGATGAAAAGGTTCTAAACTTGATTGTAGTGATCAGTTGTGGGACTCTGTGACAACACCACTAATCATTCAGATATGACTTGTGAAGGAATATAATTGTATCAGAAGTTCAGAGTAGCTTAACATAGCTGTTACTGAAGAAAAAATGGGGTTGTTGATTGGCTCAATCTATTTCATTGAGTTATAATGAGCTCTCATAAATGTTCACAGTTTTCTGTTGGGAAATTTACCAAAGGACTCTGTGTGTGTGTGTGTGTGTGTGTGTGTGTGTGTGTGTGTGTGTGTGTGTGTGTGTGTGTGTGTGTGTGTGTGTGTGTGTGTGTGTGTGTGTGTGTGTGTGTGTGTGTGTGTGTGTGTGTGTGTGTGTGTGTGTGACAGGATGCTGGGTTTTGGTCCCCTAACAGCTTGCTTGGAGCTTCTCTGGAGTCCCTCCCAGGAGATACCGGTGTTTCTAGCCCAGTTTGTCAACCTGTCCCAGTTTCACCTCTCTGTCCCTCCTCCCTGCCCCGCCCTGGTAGAGACTCAGCACATTCTCCCGCTTTGTTCTAGGCTTGCTCAGGAAGGAGATGAAATTGTTGTCTTTATTAATGGGGCCCCCTGAGCATTTTCAATTTAAATCTTTCCACGTGGCATAAGTCTCTCCCCAACTCTCCTTTGTAGTGCAGATTAGCTTCTTGGAAGGATCTTTTACATTATTTTACTCCCAGGAGGCATAAGGCAGACACTGGGCTGAGCTGGGAGTTGAGGAGGAAGGCTTTGGAGCAAAGGTGTTAGTTTTAGTGCTTTTATTATCTTTAAATAGTTGTACAAAGGAGTTGTCATTCAACAACAAAGCAGTTTTGTGACAACAGTGGTTCTTCATCGATGTCACCTCTTTCAACATCCTCACCCATCCCTCCCCTTCCCTCACTTTTTCTAATTGGTAGATCATATATTGAATTTTAAAAAGAATTTTAAAATTGTTATTATAAAGATGATGTGCAGAGAGGTTATAGTTACAGAAGTCAGGCAAAGAGTGCATTTCTTTTTGGACAATGTCATCCCTTCCCTTGATCTCTCCCAGTTTTTCCCTCCTGTCCTACCCACAATAGTTCATTTTCTACACAGTGTCCAGTAAGTACCACTGCTTACATTGTATTTTTTAAAATTACATTATCCCTGACTTAATCTTTTCATTTACCTATTTCCCCTTGATTCTACCTCACCCCTTTCAAGTATCCATTTCCTGATGTATATTTTGTTGAATTATGATTTTTGCCTTTCTAAGTAACTCAAACACGGTTTGAGTTCTGTGTGTGTCTGTATCTGTGTGTATGTATGTCCTATAGCTTTTTGTTTAACTTAAGGCTGAAAGTCTACCACTTGGGCCACACTTCCTGCTTTTTGGTGGTTAATTGGTGAGAAGGGCCTCATAGACTTACCTGCCCAAGCTAAATTTGAACCTCAGCCCTTAGATCTCAGCCTTCTAAGTAGCTAGGATTACAGGCATGAGCCCCTAGTGCCTGGCTTGTTGCTTTTTGAGATACAGTGTCACTATTTAGTCCAGGCTGGCCTTTAACTCACAGTCCTCTTACCTCAGCCTCATAGGTACTGGGATTTATAGCCATCCTGATAGGATCTATCACAATCTTCCCAGGGGACCACATGGAGGCAGGCAGGCACAGGAGAAAGATTTAATAGAGGTTTAATAGAGGGGCCATATCTCCCCTGGGAGAGAGAGCTCATGAGGTCTGCTCCCGTGCAGGATAGCTCTGGGGCAAGTGGTATGTGCAGGTAGGTCTGGGGGAAGAGAGGGAGTGGCCAGCTATATGGCAGGAACTCTAGGGCAGGGGGTGCTTAGATCTGGGTGGAGCTGAGGACAAGATGGGGAAAATGCTATCATTCCCTGCTTTGTTGTTTAACAACAACAACAACAACAACAAGTATGGCTGGGGGTCGTTTCTTCTACAGCTCCTTCCTGCTGTAAAGGGACGAAGTGGTTAAGGGTCCCTCATTCGTTGCTCAGCCGGGAACCTCCAAGAAGTACAACCCCCCCACCCAGGATACCACCTGGGAACAAATCAAAGCTGTCTTGTTACTATAGGCAACTGGAGACTTCACTTACAGTGTGCTGCCGTGCCCAGCGGAGACCCGGATCCTAAAGATCCCAGCTCCAGTGACTCCTGACTACTTGATGCCCCCAAGCCAGCAGGAAGTAGCAAAAGAGCCCATGACACCTGTTGGCTCTGGTACCTTTAAACATCTCTGCTACCTCCTTGTGTTCCTGTGATCCTACAATGGAAAAAAGCCTTAAACCCCTCTCCCCCCTCCCTCCCCAGAATATGGGAAGTCGGGTACCATGCTATGTCTCCAATCCAAGACAGAAAAGGGAATCTCAGGTCTTTGATAGCTCTCTCTGAATCAATCCCTCCATGGCTTATTCCTCTCTTGGGCCTGTGAGCAACAATTTCTGCCTTTTACTAATTGTGCCTTGCATTTTAGATAACTATTCTCATGGAAAAGGTAAGGACCTTTACCACACTGTCAAGGTACTTGGCTGAGCAACAAATCAGGGACCCCTGACTACTTCGTCCCTTTACAGCAGGAAGTAGCGCCAGAAGAAACTGTAAGGTATATTAAGTAGATAGGTTTCATGATGAAGAGAACACCATGTGCTATTCAGGAAGGAAAAGACGTTTATTTACTGAACTGCTGCCCCCGCCATGCATGGTAGAGAGGCATGGCCGAAAGGGGTGACCCACCCCCAGGACTTATCTAGGCCAAGGACAGGGAGAGGTGTGGCCAGGTGGGGGAAAGATGTGGTCACACTGGATCTGGATGTGACCGCAGGGCCTGGGACCTGCCTATGGTCAGATGGGAGGCATGTGACCAGAGATGGCCCAGGATGTAACCTAACAGGAGGGGGAGGTGACTGCTGCTTCCAGATGTGCCGGTTACCTAGGTAACAGATACTGGGTAGAAACTTAGACAAGAGGTAGGGAGGTGTCTGCACAGGGCCTGCATGGCATGGGGAGACCTTACAGAAACAACTTCTGCCAATGCTCCTGGCTTGGTACCCCTAGTTGTTATTATTATTACTTATTATTAAACAAAGCTGGGAATGTTAGCATTATCCCCATCTCCCATCCTCAGTTCCACCCAGATCTGAGCTCCACCCCCTGCCCTAGAGTTCCTGCCATATAGCTGGCCACTCCCTCTCTTCCCCCAAACCTACCTGCACATACCACTTGCCCCAGAGCTATGCACCTGCACGGGAGCAGACCTCATGAGCTCTCTCTCCCAGGGGAGATATGGCCCCTCTATTAAACCTTATAATAATCTTTCTCCTGTGCCTGCCTGCCTCCGTGTGGTCCCCTGGGATGGCTGTGACGGATCCTAACAGTTCCCACTGCACCCAGCTAATGGTGATAATTTTATCCCCCACATCGGTCCAAGACACAGCCTTGAGCCTCCCTTCTGGTCATTCTCTTTCCTTCTTCCCAGCATTATTCTCTTTACCCCATCTTTCAGTTCCTAGTGGTAGGGGTGGGACTGGTGAGAGGGAATTATGGGACAGCTAAGGAATATCACTCCCTGGGTTCCTTGATTTATTCATAGTAAGATCTAGAACGTCTAGGGTGTTTCAGAGTTCTGTTTACTTGTGAGGTGCACATACATACATGCAAGGGGTAGGAAAAAGAGAAACTATGCAGAGGGGGACAGAAATAGACCAAGTTCAGTAAGGATCCTGTGGTGATTCCCATGGATGCCCGGTTTCCTGCCACAGGAACAGTTATTTCTCCCCCTGAGGCTGCTGGGCGTAGTTTCCTGTAGTTGGAAGGCAAAGATTTCCTAAAAAGAATATAAGATAGGCTTATAATCCAAACTATTCAAGAGGCTGTGATCTGAAGGCTTCAGTTTGAAACTACCCTGGGCAAGAAAGGCCCATTGAGACTCTTAATTTCAATTAACCAGCAAAGAACGAGAAGTAGATGCATGGTTCAAGTAGCAGAACATCAGCCTTAAGTGGAAATGGAAAAAGACAAATAAGAATGAGACCTGCATTCAAGCCCTAGTACTGGTGCACGCATGTGCACCTCCCCGGACTCCAACATATAATCCCTCTCCCAAGAAACAGTATAGAAAACCACTTACCATCAAAAACATCACCAAGACTATTTTCAGTGAGATTATATTTAAGAGTGAAAAGGAGACTTAGAGAGATAGTTTCAACAGATTTACTGGAATTATAGGGGTGTATCCAAAGTCCTATAAGTTGATACAGAAAGAAGAAATGCATGAAAAATTTGAATACACACTTTACAAAACAAGTCAGTTAAAGAGTACAAAAAATGGTCAATAAACATATTAAAAGGTGATCAATGTTATTAGCCATCAGGGAAACGCTAATCAAACCTACAATAAAATACCACCACAGGCTTACTTGTAAAACTAAAAAGTTTGTCCTGGCAAGGAAGAGGGACAATGGGAACTCTCAAACATTGCTGGTATTTCTTAAATTTGTAGCTGGAGCCACTGGAGAAAGCTGTTTCCCAGCGTCTACAAAAACTGAACCCATTCCTCTCTACGATCCAACAGTTTTCACCTCTGAGCAGAGACTCAAGGGAAGTGAACACTTGGTTTTACTAAAAAGATGTATGAAAAAAAGTTGAGTAGCTCAAAATGGAGAACAATCCTAAACATCTAACAACATTTGTATAAGTACATATGTATGTATATATTATATAAATATATAAAATATGTAAATAGATAAAATATATAAAATATATGTATTATATAAAAATATATATACATATATGTACACACATACATAAACATACATAATAAAATACTATATACCAAAGAATCTTTATAGGGCGCCACATGGGTAAATGTCAGAGAAATAATGTTAAGTGAAAGCAGCTAAACATAAAAAGGCACTTACTGTAAAAGCCCATTTCTATGACCTGCTCAAAAGGGAAAAAGTTCCACGATAGTGATAGATGTCAGAATAGTGGCTGTTGGGAAAATGGAGGTGAATGGAAAAAGAATAGGCTAGACTCGATTGTTGATATGTGACAACTGTTTATTGAGGAATAGCAAGGGGCACAGGCCTTCCCGTGGTGGGATTGGAGGTTGTGCAAGGGATTGGATTGGGGAGGGGGGCTCATATAGGGCTTAACAAGGAAGCAGAGAATAAAAAATGGGCTATGGGCTCTGATCAAGGGTGATGTCTTTGGCCGGGCCCACAGTGGAATGCTGGGTGTGGGGGCTCTTGTCTCTTGGGGGCCAAGGTTGGCATGACCTGCCTGTGGACAAGCATGTGAACAAACACTTGGTGCTTTTGCTTGACCGTGGGGAATAAGGCAGGACTCAATCCTTCATATTCCATCTTTAGATACATGAAAAGATTGGGCCTAGAGGGGAGAGGCAGATCCTTCAGTGACCAGTTCTGGAAAGCTTTTTAACTGGGAAGAGGTGTGAAGAACCCTCTTGGAGTGCTGGAAATATTTCTGTCTTCATCTATTCTTGTGTGGCCTATGAGATAGAAGTCACAGAGCTATATGTTAAGTCCCAACTTAAAAAAAAGAAAAGGAACTTGAGCACCCAGTGCAATAAATGGAAAAGAGCTCGCGCCAATTTGCACCTCATAGTGAGTCAGAAGAGAAACAGGACAAAAGAATGGGAGAAATCAGGTCACTGACAAAGCAGCAAGAATCAAGCTGACATCTGACTCCCTCATCAGCAACATCAGACACCTTCACAATTCGGAAAGAGATGGTTTCCATCCTAGGGTTTCTGTTTTCAATCAACCCATTGTTCAAGTTGTGAGCACTCATAAAATTTATCTCCCATAAATCCTTTTAGAAGAAGCAAACTGGAAGATGTGTTGCAGTAAGTAAGGGAGTAAAACTCAAAAAGGGGAAGGCAGGGAAAGAAAACCAACCTACCATCCAACCAACCAAACAAACAAAAAGCCAACAATAAAACCCTGTAGATAGAATTCAGAAGAGTGGAGATGAATTCCAGCTTTGTTGTGCCCAAGGACAGTTGGGTTGGACCACAGGATGAAGTGGGCCCAGTGCAGGGTGGGGGGGAAGGGGGGAGAAGAGGAAGGGAGGTGATGGGAGGGAGTGAATAGTACAGGTTTTTTTGTGGGGGGTAAATAGGGGAAAGTTTTAGCAAGGATTTATTTTAGTATAACAGGGTTAAAAGATGGAGAAATGGAAAAGAGAGAGGAATGGGAGTTAAAAACTCAAAATGGTGGTTTCTGTCTATAGGTTTTGTGCTTTCTGAGCTGAGTTAATGCACTGTAGTTCCAGTAACATGGAATCCTTAGATAATGGTTTTGGGTGAGTAGGGCTGTGTTGAGGCCTACCTGAAACACAGATGACCTTCAGAATTTTTTTTTTTTTGGGGTCCAGTCATGGGGCCTGAACTCTGGGCCTGGGCGCTGTCCCTCAGCTCTTCAGCTCAAGGCTAGCACTCTACCACTTGAACCGCAGCACCACTTCCGGCTTTTTTTTTTTTGCTTATGTGGTGCTAAGGAATCGAACCCAGGGCCTCATGCATGAAGGCAAGCGCTCTACCACTGAGCCACCTTCCCAGCCCAGAAGAATCTTTTTTTTTTTTTTTTTTTTTTAATGCTAGATATATCTTACATTCTTTCAGCCTCTACTCATACATGAAGAGTCCCCCCCCCTTTTTTTTTTAACCATTTGTTCGGAAAAACCAGATTTAGATAGTCTTACTCTATCTCGCCATCTTGTAAACTTTTTATTTATTTATTTTTTGTTCCAATCCTGGAGTTTGAACCCAAGTCCTGGGCGCTGTACCAGAGCTTTTCTGCTCAAGTCTAATGCTCTACCACTTGAACCATAGCTTCATTTTTGGCTTTTTTGGTTTATGTCCAATTAACATCTCACAGACTTTCCTGCCCAGACTGGCTTTGCAACTTGATCCTCAGACCAACCTCCTGAATAGCCAGGATTACAGATGTGATCCACCAGTGCTCAGGAGATCTTATAAGCACAACATTAAAAAGGAGAATGGTGACAGAGAAGCTTCTCCGTGGTTTCAGTTTACTTCCTGATTTTTACTTGGGAGTCTGGCCCTTTCGTTGTGTGTTTGAAATGTTTTCTTATTTCCTCATCTATCCTACCTCTCATTTCTCTCCCCATCAATGACTTTGGTCCCATTCAATGTTAAAGAGAGGTGGTCTGTCTTCTATAGCTGTTTCCCGATGGAAGCTGACTGTTATTGGCCCCGGAAAAAGGAACCTAAAGAAGTCATTTGGGTGGAATATATTTTTAAAGATTAAAAAAAAAAGAATCGTGAAGATCTGAGAATTATAGTGTGAAGCCAGCCTGGGTAAGAAAGTTTGCTAGACTCTTATCTTTAATTAATCACCAAAAAGCTAGAAGTAGAGCTGAGACTCAAGTGATAGTGTGCTAGCCTTGATCACAAAAGCTCAGGGACAGACTCCAGGCTCTGAGCTCAAGTCCCAGGATAGGCATGCACACAAGAAAAAAAAATGGAAAAAAAGAATTGTAAATATGATCTAGACAATTATAAAGGGTAAAGTAAGGCAGTTTAAAATGTATAAACACATTGTAAAGGAAACTGTGGTCATACTACCCTGCTTGGCTCAGCCTAGGCACACACATGGAAATGTTTTCCAGTACCTTCCAGCTCAGCATCAGTTTGAGAGCTCTGTTCATGGGTAGAGAATAAGTAGAAAGTTCTTCAGTTTTTGCCACATGACAGAAACTAAGAGGAGAAACGGGGAGAGGCGCAGCAAAGGGGAGGGTGGGCATATTAACATCCTCTTCACAAAGTGTCCCTTGGAAGGCAACGGACATAACAAAACTGGAGACATGGCAGGAGGGGTGGAGGGGGGTGGGAGAGATAAATCCCAGTCTATTCTAGCAGTAAGTCAATACATTGTGTCTGAAATGAATGAATTAAGAAATATCTGTAGACGCATATTATGGAGAAAAATGGAGGTAAATACAAGACAAGACATTTTAAAAAGTTAGATCTGGCTGCTTAGGAGGCAGGATGGAGTAGGAGGAAGTGGTTTAGAAGGATACTGCTTTTAACCTTGTGCATATATTAGTTGGAACAAAAAAGGGGTGGTGTGTGTGTGTGTGTGTGTGTGTGTGTGTGTGTGTGTGTGTGTGTGTGTGTGTGTGTGTGTGTGTGTAACTGGGGCTTGAACTCAGGGCCTGGATGCTGTCCCTGAACTTTTTCCATTCAAGACTAGTGCTCTACCACTTGAGCCATACCTTCACTTTTGGCCTTTTGCTGGTTAATGATAAGAGTCTGACTGACTTTCCTGCCTGAGCTGGCTTCAAACCACAATCCTCAGATTTCAGCCTCCCTTCAGACATAAGCTAGAAGTGCCTGGGTTAAGAAGGCTTTTTTTTTGTTGTTGTTGTTGTTTCTGAAGGAATACAGACAGGTCACACACAACTCGGAGGTGATTTTAAATACCTCTGTCTCTTCCTAAGGACAACGGAGGTATTAGGAAGCTTCTAGAAAACTCCTGACTGGGTCTAGTGTAGTGGGGGTGGTGTCTACTTAGGCTCTGACATCTGGGAGCCCATGAACTCATTCAGTCTTTCCAGGAGCCAGGACCTGCGTATTTTGAAATGTCACTAATTTTCTTGTCAAGGTTTCTCTGAGATAAACTTTATCTCCCCCCCTAATTCCCCCTCAAAAATACAATTTTCAATAAATAGCAAGCTCATAAATAACGTAGGCACAGCAGCTCCTAATGAAACAGTGACAAATGCTGTATCTTTGCAGAATCAGGAAAAATAACAAAGAAGGGGCCTGGGGAGGGAGCCACAATCTCAGAACTCACAAGATTTTATTACAAATCCTTTAAGTTGTATGCAAGCCATTAAAGCCATTCTTTTGCAGAATAATTAAACATCATTTGGAGAACATCATTGCTTGATTCGGAGCCCACAGAATCTAGGCTTCTGCAAGTGCAAGTGGACTTTAGTTTTGCGCAAGAAAGTAGGAACTGGTGGCTGGGGGTCCCTAGGTTGGGGTTCTCATTCTGGCTCCCTTATAAGTCAGCTGTATGGCTGGGAGAATCCTGTCCCTGCCCAACTCCTTTCCCTCTCCCCTCACCAGTCTATAACCTTCTGGGTCTGTGGAGGGCAGAGTTTTCATTTTCTACACAACATGTAGCCACATATACCCCTGTCTTCATTTCAGGACTCTTTTTCTGCCACCTAGGATTCTTTTCTTTTCCTTTCTACAGTCATATGAGCTGCAGGATAGTTGTGTGTGTGTGTGTGTGTGTGTGTGTGTGTGTGTGTGTGTATGCTTGTGCCCGCTGACATACACAGAGCTTGAACTTAGGGCTTTGCACTCACTCAACTTGCTTGCTAAAGGCTGGCATTCTACCACTTGAGCCACACCTCCAGGCTAGTTTTTTGCTGGGAGAATGAACGCTTGAGGATTTTTCTGCCCTGGCTGGCTTTGCACTCTGATCCTTAGATCTCAGCCTTTCAAGTAGCTAGGATGGCAAGCGAGCCACTGGCACCTGGCTTGTCTGCTTTCATCCATCAGTTCTTTAAAGTCTTTACCTATCCATAGACCTTTCCTTCACCAGGCACTGTCTGGTGGTATGTGCGGGGTCTTGAGTTGAACATCCCATGGGGAAAGTTGAGTATGACACACCTAACCCAGCCTTGCAGTCTCTAGATGATACTGGAAGAGTAATACCTACCGTTTCTCAAGTACCTGCTACCTGTTGAGCATAGTATTTCCAGCCCCATGACCACAGAGGAGGATGCTGACATTCAGAGAGGTTAAAGAATGTGACCAAGGACATACAGCTGGCCATGGCCTGAAATAATGAGGAGGGAGACTGGCCTTCCTCCTGTGGTGGGTAACATCTGGTATCTTCATTCTGACCGACAGAACACGGTGAAGGTGATGGATGGGATGTCGCTTGTGTTTGGGTTACAGAATAGCATGACTTCTGCCTTGCTGGTGGACTTTCCGGCTTGTATGTGTTGATGAAGCAGAGCATTGTGGGAAAGAGGCCCATGGAGCAAGATACTGGGCTCCTATGGCATCTGTCTGCAAGAGACAAAATCCTGCCAAGAACCACAAGAGGGAGCTTGGAGGTACTCTTCCCTAATCAAACCGTTGCATGAGACTACAGATGTGGCCACTTCTTTGATTGGATGGCTTGTGGACGTCCCAGAGAAGCTGGACCCTGACTCAAGACCACAGATGTGATGCAGTAATCAGCATGGGCAGCTTGGAGATGCTGAGTTCAGGGGTGGGTGTTGCACATCACATGCCTGGGGTCCGGGTGCTGGAGTGTGCTTGGCCTGGTGTGGAAGGGGTACTGGTAGGGAGCAGTGTGCCTTGGCTTCAGCTTGGGTGTCTCATCCTTGATGGGGATTTAGAAATGGTAACTCTAGCCCAGGGCTGGAAGGATGCATGGTAAAAGAAGGGTATGGAGTCAGGAGTCCTGCTCACCTGCCCCGGGGCCTCTGAAAGCCTCCATTCTAAATCTCCAATTCTGGGTGTGAATCGGGGCTGTTGGACATGGAGACATCTCTAGGGATCGTTTCTCTGGCTCTTCTGAGCTCCAGGTGTATCCTCTTCTTGGCAGCCTGGCTCCAGCCAGAAGTGACTTCAGAGAACAGAGGCTGGGGAAGCTGCCTTGGAGGCCTTGAGACTTGAGCTGCTGTGAGTCCTGTTTTTGCCCCTGAAATTCTTATCTAACCACTATTTCAGCCTCTGAAGCTGAGTGCTGGTGGCTTACGCCTGCAATCCTAAACTACTCAGGAGAATGAGATCTGAGGATTGCTGTTTGAAGCCAGCCCAGGCAGGAAAATCCATAAGACTCTTACCTCCAGTTAACCACAGAAGGAGGAGGAGGGAGAGAAGAAGGAAAAGAAAAAGGAGGAGAAGGAGGAGAAGGAAGAAGGGGAGGAAGAGGTGGCCAGGTGCCAGTGACTCACGCCTGTAATCCTAGCTACTCAGGAGGTCGAGATTTGAGGAGTACAGTTCAAAAGCAGCCCAGCAAGAAAAGTCCATGAGACCTGTATCTCCAATAAACTACTCAGAAAAAGCCAGAAGTGGGGCTGTGACTCAAGTGGTAGAGTGCTAGCCTTGATCACAAAGACGCTCAGGGACAATGTCCAGGCCCCTGAGTTCAAGCCCCAGGACTGGCAAAAAAAAAAAAAAAAGGAGGAGGAGGAGGAAGAGGAAGAGAAGAAGAAGAAGAAAGGAGGAGGAAGAGGAGGAGGAGGAGGTGGAGGAAGGAGAAGCAAAACAAGGTTAAGCTGGAATCAAATGAAGAATCAACTTGAGAAGAGCCACAGAACTAGACAGGCAGTGTGGTACAGCCTCCTGGGGGGGAAGCAGAGGCTAAAGGCGGATGGCAGAGGGGAGCTTGCTGCAGTTGAGGCTGAGTAAGCATTGCCACCAGCGTCCATTGGCTGGCTTGCTGTGCTCCAGCTCTGTGCCAAGCTGCTCATATGCTCACTCCATCACCTTTAGTATCCACAGCAGCTGCGCACGTATTACAGTCTGCATTTGATGGAATGAGTGAGGCTCTGAGGTCAGAAAGCTGGTAAGCAGTGGAGCCAGGATTCAAGCATGGTGATCTGTCTCAAGCTCATATATCCAAGCCCTTTCCCTTTCTACCTCCTGAGCATTGCAGGCCTTTCTGAACCCAGAGGGCTCCATAAGGCTCAAAGACAGCAGAGAGACTCATGCTTGTATCCAAATATAAGAAAACATTTAATACACCTACACACTTCTACCCATAGACACAGAAACGCAAAAGGGAAAGCAGGAAGAGAAGAGTTCAATACCATTTTCCTTTTAGACTCTCATGACCATAGTATAGCTTCATAAATCAACTCAAGACTAGGGAACTGAAATAGAGCATGTGGGTCCCTGGATCTCATTCACCACCCTCTCCTAGCCAACAGCTACCCTAGGCCCTTTACTCTGGGAATGAAGCCTCCACTCCAGTGTGTGTGTGTGTGTGTGTGTGTGTGTGTGTGTGTGTGTGTGTGTGTGTGTGTGTGTGTGTGTGTGTGTGTGTGTGTGTGTGTGTGTGTGTGTGTGTGTGTGTGTGTGTGTGTGTGTGCGCGCGCGCGCATGTGTGCTTGTGCTGGTGTTGAGGGTATAAACTCCTTCCTTCCTTCCTTCCTTCTTGTCAATCATGGGGCTTGAACTCTGGGCCTGGGTACTGTCCCTCAGCTCTTCACCTCAAGGCTAGCACCTACCACTTGAGCCACAACGCTTCATCAGGTTTTCTGGTGGTTTATTGGAGATAAGAGTTTCATAGACTTTCCTGCCCAGGCTGGCTTCTAACCATGATCCTCAGATCTCAACCTCCTGAGTAGCTAGGATTACAGGTGTGAGTCACCAGCGCCCAGCTCATTTTTCTTTATGGCTCAAGACTGGTACTCTACCACTTGAGCCATACCTCCATTTCTGGATTTTCTTTTGGTTAAATTGAAGATAAGAGCTTTTCAGATTTGTTTGCATGGGCTGGCTTTTAAACTCTAATCCTTGAACCTCAGTTTCCTGAGTGGCTAAGATTATAGGTGGGAGCCACAGGTGCTGACTCCTACTGAGTTTATTTTTATTTTTATTTTATTTTATTTATTTTATTTCTTGGTGCCTGAACTCTGGGCCAGGGCGCTGTCCCTCAGCTCTTCAGCTCAAGGCTAGCGCTCTACCACTTGAGCCACAGCACCACTTCTGGCTTTTTTTTCTTTTTGCTTATGTGGTGCTGAGGAATCGAACCCAGGGCCTCAGGCATGCAAGGCAAGCGCTCTACCACTGAGCCACCTTCCCAGCCCCTCCTACTGAGTTTTAAGCCTGTTCCCAGACCTTTCTGAAGAGAAATAGCAGGAGAGGGAGAAAGAAGAAAAAAAGAAGGGGATGGAGAAAGAAGATGGTGAGGAAGAGCAAAGGCAGGAATGACAATAAGTGCTGGAGCCTGATGTAGGAGGCCTGGCCTCCAAGGACCTGCTGTGTATCTGTGTGAGATCCACCAACAGGTCCACATTGAGCACCTGCCTTTCTCTCCATCTGTAGGTGGGAGTCATTAATGATTATCAATACCTTGAAGGTCTTATAATTCTTACATGATTATAGCGCTAGGGCTCAGAGACAGAGTCACTCGTTCAAGGTGACACATCCGTAATGAAGTCGCTCTGTGTTCACCCCGGCATCTGCGGAGGCTGTCTGAGCCCTCTGCCATTTTTTCCCCAGGGCTTGGGGCTCCTCTGGCTGACCCTGAGTGAACCCTCTGTCTGGCTCGGGATCTAGATGTTGGCCAGGGACATCTCAGCAAGACCTTCCAGCCTAGGCTTCTTGCTCCAGGTGCAGCCTGGGGCTGTGTGGTCCTCAGAAGGGAGGGAGGTGCAGGCTCTGGCTTGTTGCTGATGGAAAATTTCAGCCTTTGCTTTGCTGTGCCTTGTGGAGTCCTGGGCCCTGGAAGCTCCGTGTCATACTTAATTATTCAGAAAGCCATATATCGTCCGCGAGCAAGAAATCCACTCCAACAGGCAAGAAATGCCATTGATTGTTTATTGCGTTTGTTTTTCAGACATGGAATGGGAAGCCGGGCTGGGCAGCACCTCTGTCCACAGAGGCAAATCTAAGCGGGTTGGCTGTGAGCCTGCTTGGCTGGGGTGGGGGCAGGGCAGCCCAGGGGAGTGGGGAGAGGAGGGAAGGGAGACCATTGAAGCAGCTCTTCCATCTCCCCTAGACCCTGAGAGTGGCCTCTCCTCCTCCCCATCCTCTTTTCCTCTCCTCTCTTCCCCTTCCTTCCTTCCTTCCTTCCTTCCTTCCTTCCTTCCTTCCTTCCTTCCTTCCTTCCTTCCTTCCTTCCTTCCTTCCTCTCTCCTCTCCTCTCTTCTCCTCTCCTGTATACTTTGTGTGTGTGTGTGTGTGTGTGTGTGTGTGTGTGTGTATGTGTGTGCACGCGCGCGCTCGCACGTTTACATGCAAGCAGGCACACACCAACACTGGGGCATAAACTCAGCATCTGGGCTCTGTCCCTTAATGGTAGACTGGCACTCTACCATTTGAGCTACAACTACTTCTAACATTTTTTCTTTGTCATTTTGGTGGTCAATTGGAAAGAAGAATCTCACAGACTTTTCTTTCACCAGGATGGCGGCTTCAAACCATGATCCTCAGATCTCTGCCTCCTGGGTTTCTAGGATTCTAGATGTGAGTCACTAGCTGATTTGGTCTGTTTTCTGACCCGGGGGCTGGGAGCAGCAGCAGGAGGTTGGGTAGAGGTTGTCTATTCCTGTAGTTAGCAGGGCAACAGGCCGCTAGCTCAGCCTCTCTCAGGGACTCCCCTTCTCCAAGCTTTCTTCTCCTGTGGGCTCTTGTTGGAGACTCCAGTCTCTCTGTACAGGGTCTTGGGGTCAGAGGGCAGGAAGTACCCTGGACTTCCCAGACCAGGTAGAGAAGGGAATGAAGCCCAGATCTGTGCCAGGGCTGCGGGCCATGCTGAACTGAGTTCATCTGATTGTTCCCCAACCTCATATGTTTGCTTCTCCAAAGAGTTCTTTCACTCATGAAACCATTCTTCAGGCCAATTACTTAGACGTGCATTTGCCTATCATTCTGTGAGCCCAGCCTGGGTCAGATTCTGGGCTTGGCCGAGGGTGTGTGTGTGTGTGTGTGTGTGTGTGTGCCCACATATCTGAGCTCAGGGACTGACACGGGTGAAAGTCAGTGTCCCGGGCTTGGCCGAGGTGTGTGTGTGTGTGTGTGTATGTGTGTGTGTGTGTGTGTGTGTGTGTGTGTGTGCGCCCACATATCTGAGCTCAGGGACTGACATGGGTGAAAGTCAGTGTCCCGGGCTTGGCCGAAGGGTGTGTGTGTGTGTGTGTGTGTGTGTGTGTGTGTGTGTGTGTGTGTGTGTGTGTGTGTGTGTGTGTGTGTGTGTGTGTGTGTGTGTGCGCCCACATATCTGAGCTCAGGGACTGACACGGGTGAAAGTCAGTGTCCCGGGAGCTGTCTGTTAAGCAGGGCAGGGAGGCAGCCCTGAATCACAGGCTTGGTGGCAACCTGTTCAGGATAGAGCAAGACGACCAAAGCAGGGCACAATCCATTTCTCCTAAAGGACGGAGAAGGAGTATCAGGGAGGGCTTTGCGGAGGAGAGGAACCTCGTACCACAAAAGATGCCTCTGATAATCAGGATCCTTACTGCCAACAGAGAGGGGGACCAGGAACTAGCGTCCATGTTTTCCAAGTTACATGCAGAGACAGGCTGTGGGGACATAACCCTCTGTCCACCCCACGTGTGGCCTCTTTGTTCAGGACATGGCCCTCCCTACCAAGGGTCCCACCTGTGTCTTTGTTCCAGGGAGAGGTGGCTGGGTCTGGACTGGAGTGTTGGCCTCCTGGCTCACAGTCCACAGTGCTGTTTCTCCTCCCTTTCCTGGCTATGATGTCCCCTTACTCTGTCCTGTGTGCTGAAAGGTCTCCCCATTTCCTGGGAGCTCACAGGATAGCCTCAGAGACTGGGGTGCCCCCAAGGGAGAGGTCCCTCTGAGAGATTTAGTTGGAAGGCAGCAGAGTTCCCTGAACACCCATTGGCCTGCAGGCACTGCTCTGGGCCTGGCATGACCTTGGCCTGTCCTCTTCAGCAAGTGACCTTTTGGGTGGAGGCCCACCCTGTGCTTTGCTGCTGGCTCTGAGGTTGAGCATACTTCCCTCATGGAGCCTGGGCAGGGTAGGGTGAGAGGAAGGTACAGGATAGAGCCAGGCAGAGCCAGGGAGACTAGTCAGGCAAGTGACAACAGTAATAGGCAGGGCAGGGAGGCAGATGCTATGGGCACTGTGCCCTGTCCCCTGGCACTCACCATTGCTATGCGTGTGGGCCTTGCGACTATCAACTGTCAGATTTTATCTTGAGGCACCACATCCCTGGCTTCTTAGGCCACTGGAACCTGCCCAGCTGTCTTTACACAGTGAATGAACATCACTCACTAGAGAGTGACAGGTCTGTGTCTGCTCAGGTTCTTCTACACTGTCCCTAAACTATCCCCTAGGTGCCTTCGGGGCTCATTCTTTTTGTTTTTAGGCCTTGGCTTGTTAGGCAAGTAAGTGCTCTACCACCTGAGCCATACCACACCCTGGCTCTTTTGCTCTTTACTTGCTTTTCAAATAAGGTATTGTGCAGCCTTGCATGGAAATCTTCCTCCTCCTACCTCCCAGATACAGCAAGATTACAGGGTGTACCACCATGCCTACAGCCCTCCCCCCATACTCATCTGTTAGTGGTTTTCTTCCTTTCTGTCCCCTCTTCTCCCTGATAAAACTCTTTCACTTGGTGCTTGTCCTGGGGTCTGAGTCTGGTAGAGCCCAACCTAACACAGAGTCAAAAGGACAGGGGGGTGAAGGCCAGCCAGATTCAGGTTGGGGAGTTTGGAGGGCATAGCAATTCACTCAATCTTTAAGGGCCGCTGACCTTACCTGGGGGTAGTTTTAAAAGTTATCTAAGCGAGTGCTCCTGACCCAGGATCAATGCTGAATGAATAGGAGTCCTATGTTATAGAGAATCTGAAATCAACCCATGGGTCCAATTAATAGCACAGGCCTGCTGGGGCTGGAAATGAGGATGTTTGAGTAACTCATCAAAACCAGTTGGGTCTGAGAGCAGCAGGGGACCATTTCTTGGTCATGGGGACACAGGATCCCCTGACATTGTGGAGAATGTGGCTCCAGGAATGATGGTAAGGCTGGTGGACAATTGGCGTACAGGATGGGCTGTAATCATGGAGGAATTTCCCCCATCACCTTGTGGGGTCAGTGTCATGGTTTCCAGATTCTGGAACCCTGAGGTTCCAGTTTGCCCAGGCCGAGTCCACCTGCCACAGACCTGAGCTCCAACCCCCAGTGTGGAACCTCATCTGTGGTGGTTCACTCCACCCCCACCCCCCATACCTCTTCTGGGCCCAAGCTTCACTGGGAAGTATTTATTACCCGTCAGTGTGATAAATGAAAAGTCATATTTTACTGTGAATTATCCCTAGCCCATGCGAAACGCAGATCCATGCCTGGAGAGTTATTAAGTGCTTACCACGGAATGCTATAAAAACCTCATCATTTTCCTTAGGGGCTCTCCCCCTCTCCCCCAAAGGAGAGGAACGGGGAGGGGAAGGGGTAGCTGACCAAGTTGTGGAAGGCACAGGAAGGGATGGCCAAGCCCAGATGGGTGCTCTGCCCAGGGAAGACTTCTGGGTGGGATTCTGAGGCTCTTGGCTTTCTGTTTGGTTGTGACCTTGGAATAGGGTTCCAGGACTCAGTTTCTCTCTCTGTCAAACAAGCTGGCACGGGGAGCAATGGTTTTGGACTGTTGCAAGCCACAAGCCACAACAGATTATGGCTGATCACATAAAGTTTAGTACTGTAATGAAATAAAGCCCACGACGAAGTGGTTGTGCAGCTCACATTCAGACTTAATCGCACCATTTAGATAGGACATATCATTTAATTTTTTTGTCTGATTAGGAAGCCTGAGGATCAGTCAAGATTCAGGCAGGCAGCAGATGGTACACTCACATTAGGATAATTCCAGGAGGTGTTTGAACAAAGGAATAATTTGTCAAGGTGTAGGTGGGGGGAAGGGGGGATCCATACAAGGGAGTGCAGATCCTCAGAGTTACTATCAAGGGTGATGAGGCTTTAATCCACTTCTGAATGGGAGAGGAAATAGAGGGAAGAAGGAAGAGGTGACCAGAAGCCAGAGTGGCTGGGGCCATGTGGTATGGGCCTTTCAGAGGGACACTGTGATCTTCTGCAGAAGGTGACCCTTCAGGGAGGGGGATCAGGAAACAAGCACCTGTCATATCTCTTATCCCCTTGCTCAATTCCCATTGGTCAGATAATGCTATGGAGCCAGAGAGAGGAAGGACTTGTGATGGGACCCAGGCCAGGGTCAAGGGAGGATGGAAAGTGGACCTAAGGGATCCAGCCAGCCTCATCAAATTGGGTCATGTTCCCCTGAGCTATACAGGGCCACCATTGGGCAGCCCTGGGGGACTGGAAACTTCTTCCTCTGAGCAAGCCTGAGTCTGCTTCCCTATAAATCCTCTCCACTTAACAACAAACACCTCCTCTATTAGGCTGCAGCAGAGAGAGGTAAGTGGCACAAGCAGCCAGTGTGACTACAATTAGTGTTTGTTGTTAGCTCTGCATGACCTGCCCTAGGGTTTACAGCTTTTCTCTCCCTGTCTGTATTGATTCTCCTGAGTCTGTGTGCACTAATGATGTTGGGATGCAGGTTTCTGCAGGCTGTGGGCTCTGCACAGGGCCCTTTGGTGACCTCGCTGCCTTCGCCAACAGATGAATATAATGGGACTTGTATTTCATTGTGCAAAATTCCCCTGGCCCTAAGAACCAGCATGCCCCAAATGGCCTGCGGCTTGAATCGTTTCTGCTTCTCTTTCCTCTCAAGTCTTCTCCTCCAGACCTTTGGCACAGAAATACATCCAGCAATGAGGACCAGAGACCCTCACTACTGCCCTGCAGGTGGGCATCTGGTGTGTGTCCTTCTGCATGGACAATGCTGACATCCACTGACTTCTGTCTTGGGCTAGGGGCCTTTGTTCTAGCCATAGCTCCTGAGGCTCAGTGTCACAGACCCTGAGATACTGGAAGGACCTCAGAGTCTGGCTGTCTTTCTGATACATGCCCTTTGTGAGCCACTAGCATGGTGTGTGTGTGTGTGTGTGTGTGTGTGTGTGTGTGTGTGTGTGTGTGTGTGTGTGTGTGTGTGTGTGTGTGTGTGTGTGTGTGTGTGTGTGGCGCATGTGTGCGCAGGCATGCATGCCAGTTTCTGCTTGAGTATCTCCGGGGATGGGAGGCTCACCACCTTTCAAGGCAGCCTATGGATATTTCAGGAGCTCTGATTACTGTCCAGTGCAGGAGAGCCACCTTAAGTGGTTTATTATTATTATTATTATTATTATTGTTGTTGTTGTTGTTGTTGGTCATGGGGCTTGAACTCTGGGCCTGAGCGCTGTCCCTCAGCTCTTCAGCTCAAGGTGAGCGATCTACCACTTGAGCCACAGCATCACTTCTGGTTTTCTGGTGGTTTGTTGGAGATAAGAGTTTTACAGACTTTCCTGCCCGGGCTGGCTTTGAACCGAGATCCTCAGATCTCAGCCTCCTGAGTAGCTAGGATTACAGGCGTGAGCCACCAGCGCCGGCTGGTGTATTGTTAATGATGGAGTTGAAGGGAACAAAGAGAGCCATGATCATCTATCACCTGCCTGGTTGTCAGCAAAGGCTGGGAAGCACAGTGTGTACCCCCTCCTTACCCAGCCAGAAGCTCCTCAACCCCTTCAGCTCCTAGCTCCCTTGAAGCCAGTCCTAATGATGCCAACCAAAAGGTTTGGATTAATCACCAGGCTGCCTCTCCCGTCTCCTGGCCACCTGGCCACCTGCCTTACCCCAGAGAAGCTGTCACATGACATCTCTCTCAGATGGCTGGCTGGGCCCACTCTGTCTCTGTGGCCTGTTGCTTGAGCCTACACCCTAAGTATAGCCCCCAAGCCTGTCCCTCTCCCTGGGATTCCCAGTTGCTCCACCCTCTCTTCTGCCCTAAGGGACAACACAGCTGTGGGCTTTTGATAGGGCCCTCTCATTTCTGAGTGGATGGAAGAGTCTTTTTTTGTTGTTGGTTGTGGGGCTTGAACTCGGCTTGGGCTCTGTCCCTGAGCTGTTCAACTCAAGGCAACCATTCTACCACTTGGGCCACAGCGCCACTTCCAGTTTTCTGGTGGTTAATTGGAGATAAGAGTCTCATGGACTTTACTGCCCAGGCTGGCTTTGAACCACAATCCTCAGATCTCAGCCTCCTGAGTAGCTAGGATTACAGGTGTGAGCCACCAGCGCCCAGCTGAAGCTTGAACTCAGGCCTGGATGCCTGGATGCTGCCCATTGGCTTTGTTTTTTTCCCTTAAGGCTGGTGCTCTATAGCTTGAACCACAGATCCATTTCTGGTTTTTTGGGGGTGGTTAACCAGAGATAAAAGTCTCAAGAACTTTCCTGCCAGGCTGGCTTCAAACCAGGATCTTTAGATCTCAGTCTTCTGAGTGGCTAGATTATAGGCCTGAGCCACCAGTGCCTGGTCATCTAGTCTTTATAATAATAAGAACCTTTTCCTGTTAGGGAGATACGCTCCTCTTCCTCACTCACCTCCTTCCTGGCTGAATCTCCTCCTCCTCATGCCACCTCCCACGTGCCTCTCCCCCATCTCCTACATCTGGGGACCTGGCCCATCCTTTTCCAGCCCACACATCACCCAGTCCAAGTCCTGATGTCTTTACCTTATTAATACTTATTGTTTCTAAAAAGCCTTAAGAAATTATACAGAGAAGGCCTGCTCTTGCTGAAGAATTAGAAAAATAGAAGTAAGTGCAAAAAAGATAAAACTCCACATCTCCCACCTGGAAATTACCACTGTAGAAATCTTGGGTATATATCTTTTCAGACTTAATGTGAGATCTTTCCTCACTACAAGAACACACCATACCATCCATACGATTTTGCCACTGCTTTTTCATTTGAAATAAAGGAACTTTTTTTCCCACGTCAATAAATATCCTCCTGAACACTGTGGTTTACGGCCTCACAGCACTCTGGGCCAGGGTTGGGGTTTTCATGCTCCTGGTTGGGGGTGGAGTGGCAATTATCTCCTCCCCCAGTGCAGCCCAACTGCCCTTCATCCTGGCCTCCTGTTTCTCCCCACTCCATTTCTAGAAGCTCAGCCAGAGTGTGGCCCAACATGCATTTCTGTTCTCCTTGTGTGCTGGGATCACCTGGGCCTCTCATCCTCTGTGATGCAGAGGCCTGGGTGCTGCCGCTCCTCAGAGGTTGGATCATTGATAGGACTGGAAGTTAATTATGGTCAGATTTCCTTCCTTCTTCCCTTTCCCTTTCCCTTTCCCCTCCCCTTCCTTCCTTCCTCTCTTCTCCTCCCCTTTCTTGTTCTGATACCAGGCCATGAACTCAGGACCTCGAGTTCTCAGCTTACTTGTTTACCACTTGAACCATACTTCCAGCCTGCCTTTTGGCTCTTCAATTGGAGAGGGAGTCTCCTAGACTTTTCTACCCAGGCTAGCCCTGAATCACAATCCTTGGATCTCTGGCCTCCTGAATATCTAGCCTTATGGCTGGGAGCTACTGGTGCACACCTTCAGAATTTAGCATCCCTCCATCCCGTCCCTTTTTGCATGTCTGAACCATAACCACTCTCCACAGATTCCTGCTCCTGTGAACCCCAAGAATGCCCCACACGGCCTGCAGCTGAATCACTTCTGCTTCTTTCCTTCCAGTCAGAGTTTTCCCCTAGTGTTCTAAACCCTCAGCCCAGAGGCACAGCTGGCAAGAGGAAGCAGAGAGCCTCCTGGCCACCAAGAGGTGGGTACTTGGGGCCAGGCTCTGGAGCTGTAGACAAGCTCTTGTCTTTCCTTCAGCATGGACCATGCCAACCTTCACCGACTTCTCTCTGGGGCCAGGGGCCTTCTTTCAAGCCACAGCTCCTGAGGCCCATTAGAGGTTAGCTGTGGATTAGTTACACATGTGGTGCGAAGGGTTAAAGAGCCTGGGCCAACTCTTGGCTCTTCCACTGACTAGCTGTGTGACCAAGGACAGATGATGGGGCATCTCTGAGCCTCCACTTCTTCACCTGCAATGCAGGTGAGACTGGTGTCCGCCTCATAGTACTTTGGTAAGAAGTCAGTGCTCCATAATTGTCTGTATCTCTTGCACTAGACACAGGCTCCCTGAGAGCAACGTCTCGCCCAGGGACCTAGTTTAAATGTATGATTTGTTACATAAATGAGTGAGTCTGAACAAAACCCCAGCAACGAAACCGAGGCCAAGAGAAGTCCTGACTTATGGAGGGTTGCACGGCAAGTTGGTGGTGGTGTCAAGGCTAAGGGTCTTGTCTTTTAGGCTACTACCCCTTTCATTGCAGGCCCAGCCTTTGTGTGGAGCGATCATTCTTCCACCAGCTGTTATCAGGACCGGAGCTGGGGAGGAACGTTCTGGAATCAGGATCTGGCAGCTAGAGGGCTCCTCCCAAGAGCACTGTGGTTTGCAGTAGGTGGGGTCCCTCCCCACCCAGCACCCCATTCCCTCCATGCTTAATTTGTCTCCAACCCCAGTCCTCTGCGGGACCAGGAAGGGGAAGGAACCTTTGCATTTCTCCAGCTCCCACTCTGCCCGCCCCCTGCACCTGTCTCCTGAAGCTGAGAGCTATCACTGGGGGATGCAGTCAACCTGTGTACTTTATGACACAGGGTGGGCAGGAGTCATGCAGCTGGCAGGACTGTAGGCACAACATGGCATGGTCCGATGGCGACAGAGCTTCCTGGTGGTGGAGGTTGGAGCTGACAGGAAAGTCAGGGTATACTTCCTGGAGGAAGGAGTCCAGGCAGTGACTGGAAGCAAGGTTAAGACGAAGGGGAGCCCAGGGGAGTGGTGAGTAGGCGTCTGTCTCTAGGTATACCAGTTGCTGGTTCAGAAACCAGACCCAGCCAAGTGGCCACAAAAGGGCAGGATACCCCAACGCACACTGCGCACACACACACACACACACACACACACACACACACACGCGCGCACACACACACACACACACACACACACACACGCACACATGCACGAATTTCAAGGTTCACCTTTAGGAACATCTGCTTGTGTTCTCCCCTGATGAAAGGAAAACCCTTGCAAACATAAATCCTGGAATGGCTGGGGTAGAGGCTCTCCCCCCTTCCCATTTCAGGGCCCCAGAGGGGCAAGATGACAGGATGCCTCTGTGTTCAGCATACCCTCGCCTGGCTGGGGCAGCTGGGCCTGACAGACAGCCTCGTCGTGTGGAGGTGATATACAGAGGGTTGGGAGAGGCCCTCAGAGAGGAGACTTGGCATTCGCCCTTCAAACACAAAGTCATGCTATTTATTTAATTATTTGTTTGTTTGTTTGTTTCTTGGCTGCCCAAGGACAGGTGCTTACAATGGTGCTGTGGGGGGAGGGGTATGAGCACAGGCCCGGGGGACATGGGAGGAGGGTCTGCTCACCCCAGCATCCTTGAGACAAGCAGCCAGTGACCCCCCTGGTGGGCTAGGCTCCAACAACTCTAGTGAATGGCTTGGCCCTTTGCTTTCTTTTCAGGACTCCTGGAATCCGTGCTGCTGCCGTCTCTAGACTGGGTACTTGGGGGGGTCTTTGATACAAGATGGAGACACTCCAGACCTCATTCCTTACTTACCCTGGAAGCTTGACATGTTAAACAATAGATCACAAGGCTGGGCACTGGCAGCTCACACCTGTAATCCCAGCTACCTGGGAGGCTGGGATCGGAGGATTGCCGTTCGAAGCCAGCTCAGGCAGGAAAGTCTGTGACTCTCTTGTCTCTAATTAGCCACCTGAAAATAGGAAATGGAGCTCTAGCTCAAGTGGTAGAGCACTGGCTTTGAGCACAAAAGTTTAGAGACAGTATCCAGACCTAGAGTTCAAGCCCCAGGACTGGTACAAAGGAGGGAAAAGGATTTATGCTGTGATTCTTGCCCTACAGACCCTTTCCTTCTACAGACCCATTACCTCTGGGGACCAGAGAGTGTCCATGGTCTCTCAATGAGGGGTCCTAGGGCTGGTGACTGACTGTCTTCTCCGTTCTGGCTCATGGAGCTTGGTTGGAGAGCTGCAGGGAGCTGGGGAAGGGCCTTGGAAAGACCATTCCCATCACCATTGAGAGTCCACCATCTGGCTCCCATCTTCCTTATGAGTTATCGGTATGACAAGCAGTTGCCTCCTAAATACTGTAATCTAAAAACCCATGATTTGAGTCCTTAAGACAGATACTTATATTAAAACCCATTTGGACAGGTTCTGCTGTAGTAACAAGATTCCAGCCTTTCTTGTAGCAAAAGATCTGGTTCTTCTTTTTTGTCGTTTGTTTCCTACTTGCTCTTGCTTGGCTTTACCACTTCAGGCTGGTGCTCTACCATTTGAACCACACATCAACTTCATACTCTTTGATGGTTAATTGGAGATAAGAGTCTTTGAATCATGATCTCAGATCTTGGCCTCCTGAGTAGCTAGGCTTACAGGTGTGAGCCACCAGCTGCCTACAGATCTGGTTCATATCTCTGTACAATAACCTCCAAGTGTTAAGTTAGTGCCCAGGCTGCCTCCAGCTTGGCTTGATCCACCTTCCCATCACACCATGGGAAGGGACAACAGGGTGATGGCATCCTAGCTGTTCCATGTTTGAGTTTGGAAGTGGCACAGGTCACTTTTGCATATGTGTTCTCATCCAACTGCGTGACTGGGGAATGTGGGGTTTCAGATAGGATATTTGGTGAGCGAACCTGACCATTTCTTTACTTTTTTCTTTCTTTTCTCTTTCTCTCTCTTTTCTTTTCTTTTTCTTTCTTTTCTTTCTTTTCTTGATGTCCTGGGGCTTGAATTCAGGGCCTGGGCACTGTCCTTGAGCTTTTGTGTTTAAGGTTAACGCTCTACTAATTGAGCCACTGCTCCATTTCTAGTTTTTTGGTCGTTAATTGGAGATAAGAATCTCACAAATTTACCTGCTCAGGCTGGCTTTGAACCCCAATCCTCAAATCTCATCCTCTTGAATAGCTAGGATTACAGGCATGAGCAACTGGCACCCAGCTTCTTCTTCTCCTCCTCCTCCTTCTCCTTCTTGTCATTTGTGGGGCTTGAACTCTGGGCCTGGACGCTGTCCCTCAGCTCTTCAGTTCAAAGCTAGTGCTCTACCATTTGAGCTACAGTGCTACTTCCAGTTTTCTGGTGGTTTATTGGAGATGAGTCTCATGGACTTTCCTGGCTTTGAACCGTGATCCTCAGATCTCAGCCTCCTGAGTAGCTAGGGTTACAGGCGTGAGCCACCGGCACCTGGCTTCCTTATAATTTCATGTTTTTGTCTTTAAGTAGTATTCAGAGTGTTTCCATTCAGCATGTCAGTTGATGCATACAATGCATCTTAATCGATGTCACTCCATTCATCATTCTCCCCCATCCTTCCAAACCCCATCTATCCCCTCAATTTTCATAAGATGTACTCTGTATTATGACTGTATTCTCCCTCCCCCTTTCCTTTATTCATTCATCTACCCCTCTCCCATTAACCTCCCATGGCTGTTTCTGTCAACTACCTCCCACCCTACTTCCTTACCATTAGGTAGCCTGTGTTGCCCCAGAATCTGGGGGATAACTGTCCAGAGACTTAAAGGGCAATCTGTCCTGAATGAATCAAAGTGCAGCAGATAGGAGCTGGAAGATTCCAGAAAGCTTCTGAAGGAAACTACCTGCTCTTCACCTTTTTTTTTTTTTTTTTTTTTTTGTCAGTCGTGGGGCTTGAACTCTGCGCCTGAATGCTGTCCCTCAGCTCTTCAGCTCAAGGCGAGCGCTCTACCACTTGAGCCACAGCGCCACTTCCGGTTTTCTAGTGGTTTATTGGAGATAAGAGTCTCACAGACTTTCCTACCTGGGGTTGGCTTTGAACCATGATCCTCAGATCTCAGCCTCCTGAGTAGCTAGGATTACAGGTGTGAGGCACCCAGTTCTTCACCCTATTGTATAGATGCTTCAAGAGCAACTCATAGAGGCTCAGTGGCCAGCTCATGGTCACACAGCAAGTTAAGAGGCAGGGATGGTCCAGTTCAGCATTCTGATTGCTGTCCCCTTTCTTGGTGGGTTCTTTGGGGGAAGCTGAGGAGAGCAAAGGAGGGAGCACAAGCAGTTTGGTGGGGTGTGTAGCTCCAGGTACCAGAGCCAGGACCTGGCTGGCCTCTGTCGCCTGACTTTATTTATCCTAGGCGTGATAGCTAATTAGTCAGAGTGCACCATTATGCTGCCTTAACAAGTACTTTAGATGCAGCCCACACTGGCGTACATGGCAGCTCCGATGGACGGCAGCCACGATGGACAGCAGCGGCTGTAATTAGCAGAGAGACTGGGGAAGGAGAAGTGTGAAGCTTTTATAGGCAGGCAAACCTCAGAATTGATATGATGCTGCTAATTGTGTGTGCGCGCTTATTAACACAACTGCAGTTAGTAAATAATGCCCACACGTTTGTGGCTTACCTTTCCCTGGTGTCTGGGGGGGGGGGGAGGCTGAGACTCAGAATACAAATAGCTTCTTCTCCCTGATAGACAGGGCAGGACAGAGTGCCAGGCACTCAACTCCCAGATTTGGGTCTGCTTGGCCATTCTCACAGTGTGGAGAAACTGAGGCACGGTTGGCCAGAGCATCTGGCTCCAGAGGAAACGAGAAGAGAGCAGGCCGTGAGATCTGTCTTAGCCATAAGAACAAATTGGGGGGGGGGAGTGGCGGGCAAAGCTACATCTTCAGCTTTACTAACCTTTCATTGAAATAGAATGTTTCTGTTCAGTATAAATGTGGGCAACAAATTGTAGAATTAGAGGAGCTAGAATTGTCAGAAATAGAAATAAGTCATAGAGCCAGGTGCCAGTGGCTCATGCCTATAATCCTAGTTATTCAAGAGACTGAGATCATGGTTCAAAGTTGGCCAGGTCAGGAAAGTCTCGGAGACTCTTATCTCCAATTAACTACTAAAAAGCTTTGGAAATGGAGCTGTGGCTCAAGTGGTAGAGCATCAGCCTTGAGCAAAAAAAAAAAAAAAAGAAAGAAAAGAAAAGAAAAAGAAAGCTAAGGGACAGCACCCAGGCCCTGAGTTCAAGCCTCAAGACTGGCACAAGGGGAAAAAAGGTGTTTTCCATCCATAGGATAGTGTCTAGCCTTTGAAGCACCCTCATTTCCACAGTGATGGGTCCCAGGCTCCTAGTGGGCCTCTTTCCTCTCTGAGATCAGAGGGCCTGGACAGAATCTAATCAGGAAGGCATCTGGCTGGGGAGATATCCATGCAGCACCAAGCCAAACGCAGGCTTCCATGGGTCTAGGTGAGCCAGAGCTGAGGAGAGTGCAGCCCTGTGGGCAGAAGGAGATGAGCCGTCTTTGAAGTGAATGAGCCCTGGATTGGGACAGGAGAGACATTGTGTGTGCTGCCTTCTGTAACAAGATGGACCAGAGGTGATTTTACTGCAAGGACATGCCACTGCCTGCTCCTAGGGCCGAATGCTAAGTGGGATGGGGTGGGTTATCTGAGCACCTACTGTGTGTCACAATGCGAATGTTTTCATTTAATCACGATTATGCAACTCGACCCCCTGTGACACAGGCAGGGAAGCCCAGAAACCCACCTGTGTCCATCCCTAGTGGCAGAGCTCAGAGCTGGCACAGAGACTCTGGTTTGCTGGTACTCGGCATGGCTCTGGGGACCCCATTTCTGTCTAGAAGAGGTTGTGGGGAGCCAGGCCTGCAGGAACCCACCCTCGGGCTCCACAAGGGTCACAACTAATCTTCCTTGGAGATCCGTTACCAGTCAGCCCTGCTGCCAGGGACTGGGTTCTTCAGGAACATCAGCTAGAGCATGGAGATGGGGAGCCAGAAGGAGCCTCTCCGCTCCATCCATCCCAGCTCAGAGCGGTTACTTTTTACAGGTTGGGCTGGGACAGAGACCCCAGAAACCACAGGCCTTCAATGTATATGCTCTGCCTCCTCTGAACACTGCATGTGACCCTGCCCCAGATAAAGATGGTATCCTCAACTTCCCTTCCATAAGTGTGGACACATGACTGAGCTCTGGACCTAGAACCAAAGTACTCTGCATGATTGTCAGGGGGTGTCCTTAGGGAAAGATGCGGCTTTTCCTTTTTAATCCTTTCTGTTGGCTGCAGTGCAGATGCAATGATTCACACTGGAGCAGCCACCCTGGGCCATAGGGTGAACTGGGCAAAGAGGTTATGGAGTTGCAAAATGAGTGGAAGTTGAGCCCCTAACTGGAGAGATTTCAGAACAGCCCTGGGCCCCCACCTGGAATGTTAAGACTAAAGCTGGTGCTGACTTACTCAGACTCTTCCTGGTGCTATGGCCCAGCTCTGCCTCTCTGGCATTCTCTGGCAGTGGAGAAGAGGCAGCTGTGGCACATTTGACTTCTCCTCAGCTCCTGGCTTTGCTATTTGCATGTGCAATGCCCACTCACAGCCTCGGTTTCCTCATCTGTCTATGGGAGGCTTTCTTCTCAGGGCAGATGTGATAATCAGAGGCTTCACCCTGTGAGTTTGGTGCTCTGCGAGTGGGAGCTACTCCTTTTACTAATGGTTTGAGAAGCTTCTAGCTGGGCACTGTCCCCTTCCACCTGAGCCCCTCCCACATCCCCTGGAGGCCTGGGGTTGGAGGAACCCCCGTGCTATAGCCAGGAGCAAGGGGCTGGATGTAGGCAGGGCAGAGCAGGGCCCCAGGAAGTACAGGTGCCTAGGTGAATGGGGCCAGGACACCGCCCACAGCTTGTGAGTGGCTCAAACTCCAAGGTTATGAGAGAGTTGGTTAGAGGAGTGGAGACCAGACTAAGCTCCTCCCTCCAGCCTCAGATGAGCTCTTTCTGGTAGCTGGGCCCGTCCCTTCTCTCTTCCCTGGAAGCCTGGGCATCCCTGATTAGGATGCTAATGGTGGGGAGGGAGAGGAAGTGGGGAGGCTGCCGAGCTGGAGAAACACCCGGGGACAAGGAGCCAGTGGCTAATTAAAGGCTCCATGTCAAAGAGGAATGCCAAGTAGGTAATTTCCATGCCATTTGAATAATGGGAAAAACGTTTACCATTTCTCAAGTTTGCTTGTTGAAAAGAGAGAGGAGAAGAAAGGAAAGGGAGGGGAGAAGGTTGGGGCTGGAAGGACCTCCGTGTGCTTTTGAGGAAGTTGGGGGAAGGGGAAGTTGCTCCCAGGAGAGTGGAGATCTCAGGGCCACAATTCTTTGCCTTTGTCCCCCCAAGAACCCTGAAACCTGGACTCCTGGGTACAGTGGCCATGATGTAAGATCCCAATGGGATAAAGAGCAACCTTTTCCACCTGTGCACTGTTCTTTAGTTAGTGAAGCCCCCATGCCCTAAACTCTGCATCACTAAATCCCTCATGTAGGCTATGGAAATGAGCGGGGGGGGGGGGGTGATGAGGAAGACAATGGTGATGATGGTGCTAGTGTTGCTGGCAATGATCATGGGGATGAGGAAGGTCATGGTGGTGGTGATAATGGCAATGTTGATGGCGATGGTGCTGGTAATGATGATAGTGATGACAATGGTGATGTTGGTGGCAATAGTGATGGTGGTGATGGATGATTTGAGGTGAACATAGAGCCCCATAAGCTGGGAGTGAATTGTTCAAAGCCGCACCTGTTCATTTATTAAATCGTTAATTTAATGCATAGGATTTTGGGAGACCTAGTGTGTGCCAGGTCCACGATGAAGACCCAAGGTTGAATGAGACCTGGCCCTGCTCTGAGGGACCATTCCACAGAGAGACATGAAGAGGTCAGGCCATCCATCGCCAGCTGCTGTGGGTGCTGAGGCAGAGGACCCAGCTGGCCAGGTGATGGGTCCCTGGAGCTCTCACTCAGCTCCTTGGATTCATCACAGCTCTTACTTTCCATGTTTCTTGGTTGTTGTGAGTGATGCTGGGGTTTCTTGGTTGTTGTGATTGGTACTGAAGTTTGAACTCAGGGCCTTGTGCTTGTTAGACTGGTACTCTTCCGATCGAACCACCCCTTAGCCCTTTTGTGCTTTAGTTATGTTTCAGGTAGGGTCTTGTGTTTTTGCTCAGGGCCAGTCTTGGACTGTCATGCTCCTATTTATGTGTTTTGTACAGCTGGGATTACAGATGTGAACCCCACACTTGGTTTATTTTTTGAGATAGGGTCTTGATAACCATGATGGGTTCCTTTATGAGGCTGTGGCGGTGAGGGTGGGAGTGGGTAATGTAGGAGAAGAATAAACAGAGGGCCATACTCGTGGAGATGCTTATGCCTGCTAGAGGCCCACCAGAGCAAGAAAGCAACAGAAGCTGGGCAGAATCACAGGATTAGAGGCCCAAGAAGTCTTTGAAACTGGGGGGCTTGTGTGAAAGGAGGAGGGGGTCTCTGTGTACCCCACCCTGCAGTGCACAGAAATGAACCAAGCCAGGAATAGCTGGGAAGCCTGGGAGCCTCTGGGTCATGGGCACGGACTTGTTTCCTGGGTTCACAATGGGGCAGGAGGTCGTGGTTCTCCTGCCAGTGCTTCCTAGTTGGCAGAGGCTCGGATAGCACCTTGACTCTCCTGATGGTCCCATCATTCCCCACTCCCCACGCCCCACGCCCCTAGCTCTTCCATGAGAGAGAGGTGGAGCCAGCCTACTACAGAGCCTGGCTCCTCAGTTTTAAATCTTCATTTCTGGCCACTCATCTCCCTAAATTGTCCTCCATGGTCAGTTCAGAAAGGCAAACTCATGTGGAGCTTTTCATTTGTTTGATTTGGCAGTACTACTGGGGTTTAAACTCAGGGCTTTGCATTTGTGAGGTGGCAGGTGCTCTACCACTTGAACAACATCCCTGGATCCTTTTTGCTTTGATTATATTTAAGATGGTGTCTCACATTTTTTTTTTTTGTCTAAGCTGGCCTGGATGGCAATCTTCCTATTACGATTTTCAAATAGCTTGGATAACAGGCTCCTATTATCATGCTCTTTCTGTTGAGATGGTGGGGGGGGGGCGGCGGGTCTTCATTCATGACTCTTCCATTGTCAGCTTCCTAAGTAGCTGGAACTGTAGGGAACCACTGTGTTGGATGCCACTGTGATCATGACTTGAGTCAACTTTGATCTCAGTTTTTTAACAAGACTGCTCATACCAGGAAAACACCATCCAGGTATCCAAACAGAAGTGGCTTCTAACTCATTCAAAGACCAGCTTTCTCTCCCCATCTGTCTCCAGCTCCTCAGAGGGCAAACTGTCTCAGTGGCATCAGGTGGACAAGAAGCAGCAGGAGGCCTTGTGCATCCAGGCCCTGTGTGTGGTTGAATTTCCCGACATAGACAATTGGGTCTTCTTACATAGGTCCCAAGCTCATTCTGCTAAGATGTGGCCCAGAGGGTTTTGCAAGCTGGGCTGGGGTGGCACAAAACCTCAGACGCTTTTCCTAAACTGCATAATCGGGCGGAGGTGGGGCAGGCGGAGTCTGCCGCTGTTGGCCTTGCCAAGTGCCTCAAGATGCTCCCTAGGCAGCCAAAATTGCCACCTGCAGGGGCTGGGCTATGGAGAAGTCCTGACACTAATTAGGGAGCAGGAGCTCCGTCATCCCGATTTCCTGTTTTGGCTGTTTGGGCCCCGCATTAGGGCATTGTCTTAGTTGGCTCAGTGACAGCATCTTGTCAGGCTCTTCCCGAAAGGGGCTGTCCGGCTCCCTGTCCCATCCAATAGAGCCATGGACAGGAGATTTGGATCTTGAGGTGTGATCTTGAGCAAGGTGCTTAGCCTCTCTGGCTCTCAAATTCCCCACCCGAAAAGATGGAGTGGGAGAGTGTCATCATATGGTTCTAGTATGGCTTTCTTACTATCTTGAGAACTGGTATTCTGGAAGGCAGTGGGCCAGGTGGCAGAGATGGGAGACATCTCCCCATGAAGAGATGTCTTTATCCAATCACATTCTCCTTAGAGATTATATTTGCATATAATTTACATTTCTTTTGAATGTGAACATGTCCCGACATACCTACTCTACTTTCTCCCACCACCTGCTTTCTGTGTTCTGCACCCCCACCAGTGTTGGGCCTGAACTTGGCTCTCCTGCTGGGTTCCCTGCTTCAGAGATGGCTGAATTCAGTAGGAGGGCATTATCAACCCTCCGTGCAGACCCTGATTGGCTTTGGAATGGGGCATGGTTTTTGTAACCTCCATGAGCTTGAGCTCAAGGCCCTCTGCCCTCATTTAGCTTTCTCTATCACTTGAGCTGCACCTCTACTTGTGGCTTTTTGGTGGTTAATTGAAGAAGAGTCTCATAAACTTTCCTGCCCAGGCTAGCTTTGAACCACAATCCTCCACCTCCTGAGTAGCTAGGATTAAAGAGAAGAGCCACTGGACTGTAATGCCTGACTCTAGTTTTATCTTTTTATTTAGGGAAGGATGCCAACCCAAGAGCCTTCTGCCTGTCTATTCATTGTAGGTCAGAATAGAGTTCCATCATTATTTCTAGTTGAAAAGCAGCCAGGGGAGGTGGGGGGTGGGTTTAGCAAATATCCTGCTGTCCAGTGTCTCCCTGTCTGGGCAGCCTGTCCTGAAATTCCTCAGCATTCCGGACTGCAGCCTTTGGGATTGGATGGGGTATGAGTGTGAATCACATGGGTACCACTGAAGTCTCGGGTGTGAATGTCCCACCACCATCCCACAGGCTGCTTGGGTCTGGGGACAAAATCCTGGCTGAATAAAGGCCTATGTTCTGTTGGGCACATGGGGGCAGAGGACACCGATTAGAAGCAAACACCAGGGCTAATTCTAATTCTCCGGCTCTCTCCACTGCTCACAGCCCCTAATGAAAACATGTGTAAGAAACCCGCAGGGTTAATTTTGCTGAAGAAAAAAATTCCAATAAAGCTCCATTAGATTTCTGCGTTACATTAATGTAATGGATGCTTAAAAGCCATGCTAATTAGGCTTTGTTATGAACAGGACTGGCAGGTGGATGGGACCAGGCCAGAGCTGACTCTGCTCCAGCAGCCCATGGGAGATGGACTTGCCCGTGATTGGGAGACTCGGCGTCATCGGGGCCAACTCTGGACGCCCGCTCACACCCTGCCTGTGCCTCTGGCCTTTTCAATTCATCACTTAGGACTGGAGTATCCTTGTCCCTGAGACAGCAGGGAACCAGCTGTTCCCTGTTGGGTTTTGGTTTTGCTTTCTGTTTTATTTTTACATCTTTATACTTTCCCTTCTCTGAGTCACCCTTTGTCTCTGTTAGGTCCATGATCAGGAATTCCCTTCCCTTGTTTAGAAACTTCCTGTGGCTCCCCATTTCCTGTCCCATAAGCTAAGGATCCTTGATCTGGTGTGGGGGAGGATTTCACCTTGTGGGGCGCCCGGTATCTCTTCATGTGTACTGAGGGCCAGCTGATCCCTGAACTGAGCCTTCCATTCTCCCTTGACCCTGAGCTTGGTTAGAGTCCCTGAGGTCCTCACATCTGACTGTGAACCTCTCCCCTCCTCTCCTTTCCCTTCCCCTCCCTTCCCTTGGATTCTCTTCCCCTTCCTCTCACTTCTCTTCCCCTCCCCTTTCCTTTCCTTCCCTTCCCTTCCTTTTCCCCTTCCCCTTCCCCTTTCTTTTTTCTTTCTTTGGGCAGTACTGAGGTTTAAACTCAAGACAAAGTGTTCTATCACTTGAGCTTTAGTTATCATTCAGGTGAGATCTCACCCTTTTGTCTAGGGCCATCTTCAGATCTCCATCTTCTACCCATGGCCCCCGATATACCTTGGACCACAGGTGCATGCCAGCAGCATGCTTGGCTTATTGATTGAGATGAGGGCATCTCACTTTTTGCCAAGGCACTCCAATCACTCCAATCCATCTCCTGGGTAGCTGGGATTATAGATATGAGCCACTGTGCCCAACCTTGCTCTTTCCATTTGGTAGATGAGGTCACTAGAGTCCTGACCACTCAGCAAAAACCACCTTCATGCTTTGAGTACTCTCCAAATTCATGTTTGTTTTTCCCCCTATTTCCCTCAATTCCTTTGCAGGGCTGGACCGACACCGCAGGGAGGCTGCCTGCCTTTTACCAGGACTCAGGGCTTGGGAGCTTTAAGCCCCACATGACATCTGTGGAGGAGGAAACTCACATAGTCAGGGGGCAGTGAGAGCAGGTATGGATGGATCCCTCCTGTTCCCACCCTCTGAGTTCTGGTCCAGGCTGAAGGTTGGACACACACCGTGTATTTCTGCACATCTGTAAGGAAACGGCCTTCCACCCTAGGCTTGTCTGTCAGGAGTTGAAAGGCAGGCTGCTTGGCTCCTACAGTCTTGATATGCTGCCAGCTGTGGGCAGGAGTTGACTAGATCATGACTGTGTAGACTCTGGGGTCCTTGTGGGGTCCTTAGGAAATTGCTGGTGAGAGGTGGGTTGGGGTTGGGGCTGGGGGGAGGAGGGGACGCCACAAGTCAGTGGAGAAGCCGAGCTTGGGGACAGCTACCCCATGGGACAAGGGAGAACCCTGGGTCACCTTCAAACAACTCTCATCCTGCACCTTGACCAAGCCCAGTCCTGGCCTTGAGGCTCTGAGCGCTTCCCTGCAGAGCTGGCCTCTAGAGGGCTAGGAGAGATCACTTGAGTCTCTGTCTTTTCCTTTCTTAGGTATCTATCACTTTTATGTCCAATCCATAGGGTTGGCTATTTCCTGACACCAGCTGTAAGGCTGGGTGAATTAATTCCATGGCACCCTACTTAGGTTTGGGGAGGGTAACCCCTGCAAGGCTAGGGAGATCAGAAACAGAGCCCTGCCAATTATCTGAAGGCCTTGCTGCGTCCTATCAGTTCAGAGCAGGGAAGAAACAAGTAGCAAGAAGCAAGAACTCAACCTCCATTTCCCCAGATGCAGCTGTAGAAACTGAGTACTTCAGAAAGCCAGAGGTGACTGAACAGGGCAGAGCCCAGGGCAAGGATGCTTGTTAACTTATGGGCAGCCAATAAGGTCAAAGGACCAGCAGAGAGAGAGAGACAGACAGAGACAGGGACACAAGAGCGATAGGAAAGACAGAGAGAAAAAGAGATACAGATTTATGGAGATGGAGAGAGAGAGAGAGAGAGAGAGAGAGAGAGAGAGAGAGAGAGAGAGAGAGAGAGAGAGAGGAATAAAAGGCTGATGAGGACAGGTGTTACTTTCCTCCCACCCCTCACTGCCAACCTGGAAACCTCCCAATACTGGGCTTGTTAACTACTCTTGTCTGAGATGAAAGATGTCAGCAACATCAGTGACAGCTGGGTCAGTAGGGGTTGATGGCAGCAGGAGGGAGACCCATGTTTTTTTTTTTTCTCACTGGCCCTATGCACAATCACCTGCTTGCTTTTGACTTGAGTCTTTCAGTCCCAGAGAGGACCCACATTGCCTGACACCTCCCCCTTGAAATGCTGTAAGGATCTTAGCCATCCTGCCTAGACTGGAAAATGGCTGCCACTCAGATGTCCAGAGTGTAAAAGAAATGGTGTGTGTGTGGGGGGGGGCACTGGGTCCAGTGGGTGTCTAAAATGGGGAGCCCATGTCCAAGGATACTTCGATGCAGATGGAACAGGGGTTCATCTGAGGCCTCCCCCCGATTAACTCTCTTTCCTCAGATTCTAGTCAGATAGCTGCCAGGAAGCAGAAGCTCATGGCCCAGTTACTCCAGGGAGGGAGAGGTGGAGGTGGGGGGTGAGGGGAGAAGTCACCTCCATCCCTGAGGGAACATTCTTGCCCTTTTCTCTCTGTATCCATTTTTTCTTCCCTAGAAGCTTTTCTTGCCCATAGATGATGCTTGCCAGGAGTGGGCAGGAGTCCCAGAACCTCTCAGCCCACCCTAGACTCCACTCCTTAGAATATATATAGCTTATGGCTCGTAGGCTTTCTGACTCCCATGGCAAGGGAAGAAGCTGAAGGAAGTGGCCAGAACCTTGGTCTCTTTGTGCCTGGGCCTGGATTTTGGTAAGGGAAGCCAGGAGCTCAGGCTTTTGCCTGCTGTGGGGGTCAATTCCTATAGATGAGATAGATGAAGGCCAGGATAGCAGGTACACTCTCCCTCCTCCCTGGCACTTCCTCATGTCTGCTGTCAGGAGATACCACAGGGCCACCAAGGCCTTCTAGACCTTGGGGTGAGGACTTGGGCCAGTATTCCTATTCTGTTGGATGGCAATCCATCCAACTTAGCTTTTGTTCATGGTCTCTTCTCCATTCCTTCCTACTGTCAAAGCTCAGATACCCACAGCCACAATGGATCTTGTCCGCCCCAGGAAGGGAGGTCTGATTTTTCTAAGTTGAATCTTCTAACCCCAATTCCTTTGTTGGTGATGAAAAATGTGGGGAATTTGGTCACTGTAGCTGCTTCTCAACTCTGACTTTATAAACAGGGGTCTTAGAATTGAAAGCAAGCTGAAAATGCACAAATAACTAGTAGATACTATTCACTTAGAATATGTGTATAAGTGGCATGTATGTATTCCAATAAAACTTTATTTATAAAAGCAGGAGGAGGCCAGATCTGGTCCACAGGCCATGGTTTGCCAACTACTGCTATATTCTCAGAGCCTTAACTCCCTCATCTGAAACGTGGGGCTAATGGTTTCTGGTTTCCTCATGGGGTGGCAATTTTGAGCTGTGAAAAGTTGAATTAAAACTGTTATTACACTCCTGGGCATTTATCCATAGAACACAACAATTTCACACAAAAGCTACCAACACAACCATGTTCATTGTGGCATTGTTTACCATAGCCAAGCTATGGAATCAACCCAGATGCCCCCCAGTGGACAAATGGATCAAGAAAATGTAGTATATATTCACAATGGAATTCTATTCGTCCATCAGAAAGAATGATATTGTACTCTTCATAAGGAAATGGAAAGACTTGGAAAAAATTATATTAAGTGAAGTAAGCCAGACCCAAACATAAGTTTCATGATTTCTCTCATTTGTGGTAACTAGAATGTGCCTATAAATCTACAAGTAAACACACTAAATTATTAAAAAAATATACACACATGCAACACTGGGACATGATAAATCATATAGGACTCTAGATATGCATATACTGAGGCACTAGCTATGTGCATATGATCATATAAAATAATATTTTATTAAATGAACTTCCACGAAAAGGAAACAAAAGACATTCTTAGTTGTTTTTGTTTCCTTTTCCTTTTGTCTTATTTATTAGTTTATTTATTATTAAGGGGGGGCATAAAAAAGTTGGAACAGGGCTGGGAAGTTAGCTAGGTGGTAGGGTGCTTGCCTCACATGCATGAGGCCCTGGGTTCGATTCCTCAGCACCTCATAAGCAGAAGTGGTGCTGTGGCTCAAGTGGTAGAATGCTAGCCTTGAACTGAAAAGCTGAGGGACAGTGCCCAGGCCCAGAGTTCAAACCCCACAACCGACAAATAAATAAATAAATAAATAGAATAGAGAGATGCTTGATTCTGACACTTGGCATTGCTGTGCGATGTTGGGAAAGTTACTCAACTTCTCTAGGCATCACTTTTCTCTGCTGTAAAGCCTGGATGCTGAGGCCTGCCTCCCGTAGTGTTATCCAGGGCTAAGTGGATAATGTTAAGTGCTGCACAGAATGAGTCCTCAATGGGTGGCAGAGTAGTGCCAGGGAGTAAATCCCCAGCTTCCTCTCAGCTACCTGTGGCTTGACATTTGGTTAAATCCATTTCTTCTTCCCAGCCTCAGGATTCCTTGGGGGCTGCCAGCCTCCCCCTGCTGAGTGATCTCTTCTCTTCCACCTACCCCAGTACCCTCCCCACCACACTGCCTCCCCATTTAACAGAACGAGTAATTAACAATGTTAATTCTAATCTCATTTGCTAATGAAGGCAGCCTAATTGCACCATAATTGGCAGAGGCAGCAGCAGAAAAAAAACACACAAAATAAACCCTGTGTGTGTAATTCAGTTTAACTTCTTTATAATTACCTTGCGAGGGTTGGGACAGGCTGGTCCTGGTGGTTGGGGAATGACTAGAGGAAGGGAGTCAAGACCTGAGCTGGGAGAAAGGGTTCCCAAGCTGCTTCGTGGTAGCCCAACCACATCCCCCCACAACCCCTCGCAGAACTTGCTCATCCTTCAGGAACTCCAGAACCTCCCTTCTCAGCAGAGTGCCTGCCTCTCCATCTGAACCCTCAGCCCCTTATCTTACCCTCCACCAGCCCAGGGAAGGGCTGCCTAGTTCAGGCTGTGCCCCTGCCCTCATTATCCCACAGGAAAACCCACCTCAAATGCCCTGCCTCCTACCGCAGGCCTGGCTCTCCCTCTCCCACATCCCATAATGCCTGCTTTTCCATCAGTAGTCCATTGCTCTTTTCTTCTAAGTACTCCTTGGGCCTTGGCACCAAATAGAGGATTGATTCTATTTCTGTGCAATGCTGGACAGTGAGGTAGATGACTATGAAGAAGGTTCTGGAAGAACTGGGTGAGAAAGGTTGAGAGAGCTCCACTCTAGTCCCTGCTCTCCTGGTTGATCAGCTGTGTGACCTGTGAATTCTGTATGGACAAAGGCGTGCACACTAGAGGCTCTCATGTTCTACCTGCTCCGAGACTAAGACTTCTTAATTTTCACAGTTGACCAAGAACCCCTCCTCCTTCACTTTATTATTATTTTATTTTATTTTGTATGAGGCAGAGCTTCACTATATAGCCCAGGCTGGGTACCTGGTACTTTGGGGTTTTCATAGCTCTGGGATCCAAACCTTCTAGGACCTCCACAAGAGCCCAGTGCCAGGCAGGGGGTGCACCCTCTGCCGTGTTTCACCTGAAATCAGAGCCTGACTCCTCGAGTGGATTTCACACAAGTGAACAAGAGTGGAGAATGCACAGAGGTGAGAGAGGCGGCTTCGCCCTGTACCCTCTGCTTCCCAGGCTCCCCACGTGGAATCTAATGAGAAGAGAGATACCATTGGCCAGGAGGACCCAGCAGGAAAGTGTGGAATTCAGGCTGCTAGACACAGCCTGGGACCAGGGCGCCTGCAGGACAACTGCTTTGATGTCATAACTGATGGTGTGAAAACGAAAAGTTGAAGATCAAAGGCAAAGCCTGGAGCCGAGGGAAGGATTCAAGCCTATCCTTCCAGCTCCTGTGTGTGCACGCATGTGTGGGTGTACATGGACATCTATGTTTGTGTTGCATCTGCACATGTGTGAGTGTGTCCCTGCCTCTGTGTGTGTGTATGTGTGTGTGTGTGTGTGTGAATTTATTTGAGCACATATATCTATGTGTGTGTGTGCTTTGTATTGTGTGCATGCAGGTATGTCGGTGAGTTTGTATGGTTGTAAATATGTCTGTGAATCTATGTATGTGTATGCATGCTTCTATGTTCATGCTTCTGTGTGTGTGTGGGGGGGCATTTCTCTATGTGTGTGCATCTCTCTATGTGTGTGTATGTGTCTAATACAGCTCCCTGGGGGTTAGGATTCCAGCATATGAATTTGGGGGAAAGGCAAATGATCATACAATGGCACCCACACTCATTTTATTTTATGCAATTCTCTTTTTGTTCTGAATCTCGGTTTCTGGCTTGCACACTGGAGGGGCCTGCGAGATCTTGGAGCTGTATATGGGAAGATGCTTTGTGAAATGTCAAGAGTTATGCAAATGTTCACTTATTCATTCATCCATTTGTCTGAGAAACACTTATTGAGTATTTCCTAGCGGGGTCCCTGTCCTGAGGAGCCCACTTACTGTTGGAGGAAACAGCCAGAGACACCTACCCACCATTGGCTGTGCATGGAGCCAGGGCTAGTGCTGGTCTGACCAGAGGAGGTGGGGGAGGAGGAGGACCCTTACCGATCAAGCCCATAAACCAGGAGTGTGAGCTGTGGATGTCCGATAAGAAAATAGAGATGTTGGCCTGGTGGGGGGAGCGCTACGGGAATGTAATTGTGTGAAGCGTGGTGGGGGATGGTGGAGGTGGTTATTAGTGGTCAGTGATGTGCTGGGTGAGTTTCAGGATGTGACAGCTGGACCCACGGCCTCCCCTTCTTCCCTGGAGCACCCATGCCTCTCCTGCTCATTTAAAAATTCACTCTTGAACTTAAACAAATCTTTATTAAGGATTAGCCTGTACTTACCAGGAAGCAGGCTCTGGGGATATGGTGTGGACCACTATGGGGGGCTTAGAGCCCTTCACAGGCCCTTAGCACTCCTCCCCCAACCCTCCACTTCAATTACTCTTCTATGCTCTCAGGCTGGCTGGGAAAGAAAATTCGCCCAGAACAGTGTCACTGCAGAATTTTATGCTTGGTTTTCCCCTTCCAGGAGAATGTCTGCCAATAGCTTTTACGATGTCAAATAAAAAGCCTTTTTTTCCCCCTTTAGATATTTTTATTTCACCTTTAAAGGATGTACGGTAAGGATGAGAATATCCAGATGAAATCTCGGCAGTAAATAACCCTTGGATCCCTCCCTCATGCAAACAAGGGGACAGAAGGACACGCTAGGCTGAAGAGGTGGCCTCTGGCTTTTGCCAGTCTCGTGGCACGGGGGCTCCGTCACTGCCATTGGTGGGAAGGGAGGGGATGTTGGGGTTTCTGGGATCCGTGTGTCTCAGCTCTGCTCCACGGGGCATGGCCATCAGTCCTTGGACATCTATTGTGCATACTATATGCTGTCTGAGATCCCCTGAGTGTTAAGCCCAGCATGCTGGACCTGCTCTGCCTCCACTGGTCTCCTGCCTCCTCCATGGCTTTCTGTGAGCAGTTAGCCACTGGTCCTGGGGCTTGAATTCAGGGCCTGGGCACTGTCTCTGAGCTGCTTTTCCTTGAAGCTAGAGCTCTACCCCTTGAGCCACAGGTCTACTTCCAACTCTAAGTGGAGATAAGTTTCATGGACTTTCCTGTTGGCAGTGGGCTGGCTTCGAACCACAATCCTCAGATCTTGGCTTCCTAAGTAATTAGGATTACAGGCCTGAGCCACAGGTGCCCAGCTCATTAGGCCTTTTGCAACTCAGTTTCCTGGTCTGAACCATGGGAACAGCAGCAGTGTCCACTGTGAGGGACCATTCACAGGGGCGCAGCACATAGAGGAGAGGTTGGGATCTGGAAAGATGCCAATGAATGGTCAGTTATTAGATCCTTCCATCTTTTATGTCAACTGGCCCTAGTCCTGGGCCCACCTGCCTTACCTCCACACAAAGCCAAGGTACATGCACCTAGCTTTTGAAGCGAGCCACTAGCCTGTGAGTACAGGAGCTTGGTGAGGTTACATGGGTGTCCTTTGGCCAACAGGTGGGAGTTTAGGGGACATGGATCTGGTCAAGTCCCCTTTCTCACAGGACCCTGACAGTTCTCTTGGAGCAGGAAGCAGATGGGGGTGGGAGAGGAGGGGAGGGAGGCTTTGCCCACTGTGGGGAGGTTTGGGCTGCACATACCCCATCTCCTTAAGATCTGCCTCTCTCCCCTCTGTGGATCTGTGATGCATCTGTCTGGATTACCGGCCTCAGGGCTCCTGAACCCCTTAGTCCCAGGATAGGGGACCATGAGTGGAGACACAAATGTAAAGCTGAGTAGTTCTGTGTGTGGTTGCTGATGAGGCCTGGAAGTAGCTACAAGCTTGGGGGCTGGGGCAGGGTGGAGGCATCAGCTACCTGTCGATTCTAGAGCATTGCTTGGAATGTGTTGTGTAATATGCTGCATTTTCTCTTTTCTGGGTAGTTTAATTTCCTCCCTTTTGTTTGGACAAAGCATAGAATCAATGGAAAGCATACCTGCCATTGAGTCTGGATAATTAAAGGAGACATGTAACCTAGGTGGTGGCAAGCACTTGTGGTCCCAGTACTCAAGACAGAGAGGCAGGAGGATGGTGCATTTGATACCAACCTGGACTTCATAGTGAGATCCTGTCTTGAAATGAAATAAATTAAAAAAAAAAAAAAAAACAACCAACAAAACAGAAGTAACGGCTTGTCTACAAGAATTACAAGAATGCCTGAATAAAGCATTCTTTATAGCTCTCAGTAAACATTAAGTATTATGAAAAACAATACATCATGCTTAAATGTTAAGTGTTGTTATAATTAGTGGGGTGGAAATAAATGTTATGCATTATTGTAATGCTGTCGGTGTTAAAGAAAGGCTTCAAAGAGAAGGTAATACGTGAGCAGGGTTTCGAAGGATGAATAGGAGGTTGCTATGTATCTTTCTTTCATAAAAAATAATTATTGTTATTATAAATGTGATGTACAGAGGGGTTACAGTTACATAAGTCAGGTAAAGAGTACATGTTTTTTGGGCAATGTCATCTCTTCAGGAGCACAATCAGATAGAGCGAATACCTTGAGTCAATTCTTGGAAGTCTTGAAAACAGTAATGTGTCAACTGGGAAAACTGTAAGTGTGTTGAAGGTATTTCAGCATGCAAGGCAAGGAGGAGTAAGTTGGAGGACAGGTGGTTGGGGTAACAGAGCCATGCCACTGCCTTGTGGGTCCTGCTGAGAAGTATTGGGATGGTCCTGTGGATCACAGTGAGCTTTGGAGGGTTCAAGCAGGAGGAGCGATGTAGTTAGGTGAGGTGTCAGAGCAATCTTTCTGGCAACAGTGTGGAGGAGGGGAGAGAGGGGAGAAGATGGAGGCCTTCAGAGAAAGAGCTCCATGCTGAGCCCTCTGACTCCTCTAGCAGGCATTGGTCCTGTCCCAGAGCTATCCATTGGTGCTCACACTGCTCACTGTCTGTTTCCTAGGTCTGTGTTGTTGGGTGACCAGGTGGCAAGCAAGGGCATGAGTGGGGGGCTGGGGCAGGACAGGGACCTGCAGCAGATTAGCACACAGAGGCAGAGGTGTCTTCTGCTTCCTCATAGGGACTCAGGATCCAGGGCATTGCACACCTAAGATGTGGAATTCCACAAATCAGCCCAGGACACTGGCCATCCGTGCGGTTCACTGCTAGAAAATCCTAAGAGGTTGTGGGGACAATAGCATCGCTGTTTGCTCCCTAGCCTTGAGGTCCTATTCCTCCTGCAACACATAGCAGACTACATTTCCCAGCATGCCTGCAGTACAGTCATGTGACCCTGATCTGGAGGGGTGGGGCAGGGAACGCCTGCTGCTTTTTTTCTTTCTTTGCCTCCTGGCCAGCCCTGGAGGATCTGAAGTGACTGATCTCAGCCAGGGGGGTGATGAGAATGCTGTTGAGATGATTTGGGGGAGTGCTACTGGGGTTTGGTGGCTAAAGATCCCACCATGCACAGAGCAGTGTCCTGCCCCCTCAACCAAGAATATCCAGTCTGTGTCACTGGTGCTGAGACCTGAGAAACCCGGGTCTGGAAGGCTCCCCAGGGCCCTGGGATGTCTAAACAGAAGAGCATGGGCCCTTGAATGTCCATCTAGAGCAAGGGACCCCTTGAGATGAGACCATGAACAGAAATGTGTCTTTACAGAGCTACATCTGTGCTGAGCTTCGGGATTATTAGTTATGTCCATTTCCTTGATAAGCCCATGGAGACTAAGGTTGCAAAACATTTAAGTGATAAAGTGTGGGTTTGAACCCTGTGCGCCTCTCACTCTATCATCCAGGCTGACCTGGGTACAGTGGAGTCCCTTCAGTTCCTGGCTCAGGGAGAATCCCTATCAGTGTGTGTGTGTGTGTGTGTGTGTGTGTGTGTGTGTGTGTGTGTGTGTGTGTGTGTGTGTGTGTGTGTGTGTGTGTGTGTGTGTGTGTTGGCTCAGGGAGAATCCCTATCAGTGTGTGTGTGTGTGTGTGTGTGTGTGTGTGTGTGTGTGTGTGTGTGTGTGTGTGTGTGTGTGTGTGTTGTGCCTGAGCTTTTTAAGCTCAAGGCTAGGACTTTACCTCTTGAGCTACAGCTCCAGTTCTAACTTTTGGGGGGTTAATTGGAGATTAGAATCTCATGGACTCTCATGGACTTTCTTGCCCAGGCTGGCTTTGAACCATGATCCTCAGATCTTAGTCCCCCGTGTAGCTAGGATTATACCCACCATCATTTTTTACTCCTCTGTTTGCATCCTCTAGGGACTGCAGAAGTTCAAAGCCTTCATTGCTATCACCGAATAGCAGGGGCTTTTGCTGCTTTTTTGGGGGGAGAAGGTAGTTTAGTGGTAGTAAGGGTCTCATGGATCTTCAGGCCTAAGCTGGTTTTGAACCATGATCCTCAGACTCCTAAACAGCTAGGATTATGGGTATGAGCCACCAGTGCACAGTGGCTTCTGCTCTTTTGTGGGGTCTCCTGCTGTGAGTTGGAGACTGCTCTCCAGAGCTGGCTGTGTCCCCCAAGGTCCCCAACCAGCACTCCCCCTCTGTACAGCCCTGCCCTCTTTGGAAAGCCCCTCCCATCTCCCCCTGCACTCCTCCCATCTGAACCTCCCCTGGACCTCCCCCTCTGGGGTTTGAATTTCCAGGCAGGTGTCTGCAGGCCTCTCAGCTCCCAGTTAATTTCCTGACTGGCTTCCTGAGAGGCAGAGGGCACAGAGGTGGCTGCCTGGAGTGATGAGGAGATAACCATGTCTGCTCTGGCTTCCTGCCTGTCTGTGGGGACAAGCTACCCATCAGCCCCCTTAGGGCCCCTCCCTTTTCAGGTAGGGCTGAGGTGGGAAGGGGGGAGGGGGAGTGGGAGCCAGCCAGTCTAGCTGCAGGTGGGCTGCAGAGCCCCCTCAGGGAGAAGCGTGGTGCCCATGCCTATAACAAATGTGTTGTGGACATGAGTGATCACGCACATGTACACCTACTGCCCCCAATCATCTATGTCCTTGCCAGTTGGCATCCTTTCCAAAGATCTCCAGGGGGACACCTGTCCTTTACAGTGGCACTTCCAAGGGTGGACTCAAGCCTGTATCAGTTCTTTGGTGGATGGGAAGCCCTCCTTCAAGTCTACCCTCAGGTTCTCTCTGGTAGTCTGAGACCGTTGTCTCTATGGTGTGAAAACGGATGGTGTCATCTGCTTCTCGGACATGAACTCTTCAAGAACCTGAAAAAGAGCAATTGAAGTTCTCCCTCAAAATGTATCCTGCAAGCTCACTTTTCCTTGAAGGTGGCCCATGGGGACACACAGAAGGAAAACTGCCTTCCTCTCCACTCCTCTGCTTCCGTGGCTTCAGGGAAAGCCAAGCCTGGAACTTGGGGACCGGCACCAGTCATGACTGGAGCTCCCTGAGCAAGGCCCCCAGTCTAGCAGCAGAGAAGGTAGAGCCCCTCACACCCCCCCCCATCCCCACCGGTGCTGCTGCTCTGACCTGAGTGAGATGGAGCCACCTGATTCCTCCTCTAAGGTGTCTAGCCATCTTCCAAACAGGAGAACAGAGACCCAGAATGAGGTGGGGGTTTTATCCAAGGCCTGTTCCCCAGCAAGCATGGGGACCCGCACACCACGCCTCAAGTCCACTGCCTTGGACCAGAACCTAATCATGAATCACCCTCCTGGGGCCTCCATCATCTCCAGCTGCAGAGACCACACAACTGTCCGCAAACACAGGGACGTGGTGTGTGTGTGTGTGTGTGTGTGTGTGTGTGTGTGTGTGTGTGTGTGTGTGTGTGTGTGTGTGTGTGTTGGTGGGGAGATGCTGTCTGAAGAGCTGCCTGGCCCTCTGTGGCACAAGGGGAGAAGGCTCTGGCTGCCTGGCAGAGCTGGTGGTGCAGGAGTTGGAGATGGAGTGTGTGTGTGTGTGTGTGTGTGTGTGTGTGTGTGTGTGTGTGTGTGTGTGTGTGTGTGTGTGTGTGTGTGTGTGTGTGTGTGTGTGGAGGGGGGGGTCACAGCTCATTTTCCTGAAGGCTGAAGCTTTCCGTCCCTGCATCTGCCAGCAGCCTTTCAAATTGGCTACTGCTCTGCTGTCCGAGTGTTACATAAATCCTCACAGCCCTGTGCAGAGACAAGAAGCAATTAGGTGAGGGAGGGAGGGGGGAAGGAAGGGGAGGGGAGGGGAGAGAGAGAGATACAGTCACACTGACATAGAGGCAGAGAAGAGAGAGAGATGAGAAAAAACAGACCTGACAAAAAGAGGAAAGACAAAGGGAAAGGAGCAGGGAGTAAGTGAGTGGACAGGAACTGGCAGACCTGCAGGATGAGCAGAGAGAGAAGGGGGGGAGGGAAAGGGAGGGAAAGATGCTAAAAGGGACAGGGGGTGGGAGGTGAGTGTAGACACCCAGGGAGGCTGACTTAGAGAGGGCCAAAGAAACTAGAGATCAACCCAAGAGCACAGATGGACCTGCAGCCAGTAAAGGCACCATTGGCCAGGCCTTTTCCTCTGCAGAACAGAGAGCTGAGGCTGGCAGCCAGAGAAGAGGAGGCAAGGAGCTTTCTCAGAATCTCTCGATGATCTATTAAGGAGAAGGAAAGCCCAGGGACCAGAAAATAATTGTCTGACATTGCATGTTCCCTCACACTGGGGAAGGATGGTAGAGATGGACAGCAAGGATTCCTGACCAATACCGGTTCCCAAAGAAGCCCACCCAGCAGGAGAGCAGGGGACCCCTCCAGCAGCTTCTCCAGGAGCTTGGCCATCTCACACAGTGCCTCTCCCCAGCCCCAGATCTTCTTCATGGCCCCTGGAGCCAGGAGCCCATTAGGGAGACATTCCGAGTGTGCTCAGAGAATCACTGAATCCTATCAGGCTCTTGCAAGGGTGTTGTCCCCACCTGGAAACTTGGATCCCCTGAATTCTGAGTCAGGATGCTCTCTGTACTTAGTTTTGCAATGGTGAGCACGCAGAACTAGCTACTGCCTCTTGTCCAGCTGCCATCCTAGCTCTGATCCACTCTGCCTTTCCAGGAAATGAGACATTGAGAAACAGCGGCGGCGGCCCCCACGCCCATCTTCCCTCTCCTATTCATTTTTCAAATGTTATTCATTTTTCAAATGTTCTCTCTCTCTTATTCATTTTTCAAATGTTCAATATGTGCCAGGCAACAACTGTTCTCGGTACTGAGAAATAGGTACAAAACCTGACCAAAAAAAAAAATCTCTGCCTCAAGGAGTTTACATTTTAGAGGAGGGAGAAACACACACACACACACACACACACACACACACACACACACACACGCACGCACGCACGCACGCACCAGCTGGGTGCTGGTGGCTCATACTAGTTAATCAGGAGGCTGAGATCTGAAGACTATGGTTCGAAGCTAGCCCAGGGAGGAAAGTCTGTGAGACTATTATCTCCAATTCACCACTAGAAAACCAGATGTGGAGCGGTAGCTCAAAGTGGTAGAGCACTAGCCTTGAGCCAAAGAGCTCAGGGATAGAACCCAGGCACTGAGCTCAAGCCCCATGACTGACAAAAAAGAAAAATCAGTAACAATTACAGCAGTATTAACAATGATAAGTGCTCAGAAGGAAAATGAAAGGCACAAAAGAGAGATTGGAGATGTCGGAGGTGTGATTTGGAGGCGATGGTAGGCAAAGCCTTGCTTTGAAGATGGCATCTGAATGGAGAACCGAAGAACTGCAGGCTGTGTCCATTATCTGTGCATGTACAAAGATCCTGAGGCTGAATCCTGCCTGGCAGCTTGTGCTGGTATATCTGGAACAGAAAGAATACTGGGGTGAGAGGTAGTCAATGAGGGCAAAGAACTAATGTGGAGGAGAGCAGGTAGGGTCTCGTGGACATTGTTGCATTGTTGAAGCTCTGGCTCCCCCTCCCCCAACCTGAGTACAACAGAGCTGTTGGAGGGTTTGGAGCAGAGCAGGTTATTGGGATGATTGTGAAGATCTGACCTGATGAACTTACAGTGAAGTGGCAGGACTTGAAGTGGGGAGATAGATTTGCAACACTTGGGAGTTTCTCTGAGGTCAGGAGATGAAATACCTCACGTCCTGTGAGCAGGAAGCGACCTCACAGAGGTCAGGGAACGGGTGACCTTGACCTCCACACTGTGTGCTCTAATCAAATAAAAGGGCTGAGGGCTGGGAATGTGGCCTAGTGGTAGAGTGCTTGCCTAGCATGCATGAAGCCCCCGGTCCGCTTCTTCAGTACCACATACACAGAAAAAGCTGGAATGGTGCTGTGGCTCAAGTGCTAGAGCCCCAGCCTTGAGCTAAAGAGCTCAGGAACGGTTCCCAGAGTTCAAGTCCTACGACCAACACAAAAAGGGGGGGTGCTGAACTGTCTGACACAAATGGCTCACACCTGTAATACCAGCTACTCAGGTGGCTGAGATCTGAGAATCGTGGTTTGATGCCAGCCTAGGCAGGAAAGTATGTGAGATGCTTATCTCCAGTTATTCATCAGAAAATTGGAAGTGGTGCTGTGGCTCCAAGTGGTAGAACACTAATATTGAGCAAAAGAGCTCATGGGCAGTGCCCAGGCTCTGAGTTCAAGCTCTACAATCCACAAAAAAGGGGGAGGGGCAACTTGCAAATAAGCCCCTGAGTCAGACAGGGGAGACTAGTAAAGCAATCATGTGAAGTACATATTAGGTGTATGTGTGTAGTGTGTTTATGTATATGTGTGGCATGTGTATGTGAGGGTATGTATGTGGTGTGTGTATGTGATGTGTGTGTGTATGTATGTTGTGTGGCTTGTGTATGTGTATTGTGCGTGGCAAGTATATGTGAGTATGCATGGTATATATGTATATATGTTTTGTGTGGCGCGTGCATATGAGTGTATGTGTGTGTGTGTGTGTGTGCATGTGTGCCCATGCGTGTGTATGGTCCTTTAGGGGGAGGTAACAGGCTTGGAGGGGCTGATATCTCCCACCAGAGACAGAAGACTGTTCTGATGCAGCTCTAACTCATTCTCTCGACCTTCATCTCCCTGGGTGTATGGTGAGGGTCTTGGAGTGTATCGCTGTCCTCAAATGAGGCTTCACAGGCCCCTGCCTCAGGTCCTGTGTGTTAAAAAGGCAGAGGAGCCTTGCCCTCTGTGGGCTTGTGGGATCAGAGCCCTGGGTGAGGGATTGGGGATGTGTTCTCATAAACTCCAGGGGCCTCTCCCGGCCTGAGCTCCTCATGCTTTGGTATGGGACTGAGTGTTGGGGGCCATGTGCCAAAGCTGTCATGTGAAGTCTGGCAAGAGGGTGGGAGTGCTTGAACCAGAGGAGAGAAGGCTCTGTGGGAGTGTTCACCATCTCAGGGAGAGACAGTGGAGGCAGCTAGAAGACCTAGAGTGAAGGACTGAGCTCCATTGAACAACCGGAGCAGATTTTGCCACGGGCAGCTGCTCCATTCAGCACAGGGGGCACCCTGCCAGTGCAGGGCGTTGGGCAGATGCCGTGGACTCTCTCAGGGAATGTACAAGAAGGGGTTCAAACAGCAGGTGGAAGGGGACTGGGATATTTGAATATCTCCTTAAATATTTGAAGATATTTATGAAGGACTCTTCTAAGTCAGAGCTGCAAGGATGCCATAAAAGTCAAGTGGCTCATGCCTGTATCCCTCGCTATTCAGGAGGCTGAGATGTGAAGATTATGGTTCAAAGCCAGCCTGGGCAGAAAATCCCTCCAGACTCTTATTTCCAATTAACCATCAAAAGACCAAAAATAGAGGTGTGACTCAAGTGGTAGAGCACTAACCTTGAGCAAAAATATTAAGAGACACCGTCCAGGCCTGAGTTCAAGCTCCCAGGAACACACACACACACACACACACACACACACACACACACACACACACACACACACACACACACACACACACACACACACACACACACAATCAGGTGACTTTACCTGCAGGGGATTTATACATGCAAAGGGATACTTGTGTGCAACCTTTCAGGTGTACACGAGTGTATTTGACAATGTGACACACATAGTGCATATTTCATACGTCTTCATGTATGTATTTGACAATGTGACACACATAGTGCATATTTCATACATCTTCATGTATGGGCCTAGTACATGTTCACACACTGTGCATATCTGTCTCAGCCTCTTTCCCTGGCTGTTCAATATCCTCCCCAGAGCCGTGGCCTCCCTTAGCAGCTTCCAGGATGATCTCTGGAGTGAGAGCCTTGTTTAATCTCCATTAGCTCTCTTATTTCCTGCGCCAAATTAAAAGTGTGACCAAAAGTTAATTATTCTAATTCAATTTGGCCCTAATGTGGTGTACATGGTGATGTGGAGGCTGGTTTGGAGTTGAACTGGAAGTGGGCAGGGGAGGAGACAAGAAAATTTAATCTGTCTTAATGTCAGGAAAATGCTGTATGCTTTTTTCTCTGTGATTTCCCACTTCCCTGCTCAAGGCCCCAGATTCCTAGAAATTCTAGGGTAGTTTGGGGAGCTCAGCTCTGAGAAATGTTTGAGATAATGGGCCTCTCCCTGGAGGGCAGAACAGAAGTGGGAGGATCTGCATGAGTGTGTGTGCATGTGTGCATGCATGTGCATGCAAGGACTGTGAAAGATGTATGTGCATATGTGTGTAGTGTGTGCATGGTACAGGTGTATCCACACCTGTATTCATGCACATGGAGTATATGTGCAAGGCCCGAGTGCATGCACATGTTGCATGCATGCATATGGCAAGTGTGCAAGTGTTGCACATGTGTGCATGCATACATAAGGTGTGTGCAGGGTATGTGAGAAGGGTGAGTGTACACTCATGCAGTTGTGCTTATGTGAAGGCAGGGTATATATGCATGTGTGCAGGGTATGCACAGGGGTGTGCAAAGTAGTTTGAGTGCATGTATGTGCAAGGCATGTGTTCAGGTGCAAGTATAGGCACGTGTATGCATATGCATTCAGGGTATGTACACACGTGTAGAGTGTGTACCTGTGTACACAGTGTGTGTGCAGGCATGAGTGCGTGCACACATGTACATGCATGTGCAAGGTACCTGTGTAATGTGTGTGCAGTGCCTGAATGTGTGTGCAGGGTTGCATGTTGATGAAACACAGTCCAAAACCTCCCATCCAAAAGCCCGTGGAGAGGAGCAAGCCTCTTTCCTGAGAACCTGTTATCCAGCTCCCTGCAGAGCTGTCATCCTTGGACAGAGCTGAGATTACTGCTTTGGCTGGACACTGGGGAGCAGCCAGCCCTTCTCTTCTCCTTTTCAAATTGCCTCCTCTTTCCCCACTTAGAGCCTCCCCTCCCTTTCCTGCTCTGGAGTGCACAGTTGGAGAGCTCCATGTAAGCCTTTCTTAGTTATCATGTCCTCCATGAACACCGAGTCGGGTTCTCAGATTTGATTCTGGGGCCCTTGCTGGGTGTTGTGGGTCAGGAGGAGCCAGGACAGCTCTGAAGGGGAATTAGGGTTCTTTTCTTGAGAGCTTCAGGCTTTCAGAGTCATGCCCAGGGCCTGGGAGATCCTAAGGTGAAGGAAGAGACAGCATGGTGGTTGGGGTATAACAGACCCTACGATCACCAAAGGAAGGTCTTGGAGATACTTTCAGAACATGTGCTTGAAGTCAGTGTTCGCTGAGGTCAAGTGCTTGCCCAGGAGGTCAATTATTTACTGTTGTCAAGTGCTTGCTGAGGTCAAGTGTTTGTGCTCATCAAGGTTGATGCTTGCCAAGGTCAATGTTCACCAGGTATTCATGTTGTTAAATGCTTGCCGAGATCAAGGACTAGCTTAGATCAGGTGCAAGCTTAGGTCAAGTGCTTGCCAAGGTCAAGTGCAAGCTGAGGTCAAGTGCTTGCCAAGGTCAAGTGCAAGCTGAGGTCAAGTGCTAGCTGAGGTCAAGTGCTTGCCAAGGTCAAGTGCAAGCTGAGGTCAAGTACTAGCAGAGGTCGTGCTAGCAGAGTGCAAGCAAGCTGAGGTCAAGTGCTAGCAGAGGTCAAGCGCTAGCTGAGGTCAAGTGCAAGCTGAGGTCAAGTGCTTACTGAGGTCAAGTGCAGGTTGAAGTCAAGTGCTGGCCAAGGTCTAGTGCTTGCCAAGGTCAAGGGCAAGCTGAGGTCAAGTGCTAGCTGAGGTCAAGTGCTTGCCAAGGTCAAGTGCAAGTTGAGGTCAAGTGCTTGCCAAGTCAAGTATGGGCTAAAGTCAAGTGCTGGCCAAGGTCTAGTGCTTGCCAAGGTCAAGTGCAAGCTAAGGTCAAGTGCTAGCGGAGGTCAAGTGCAAGCTGAGGTCAAGTGCTTGCTGAGGTCAAATGTAAGTTGAAGTCAAGTGCTAGCTGAGGTCAAGTGCTAGCTGAGGTCAAGAGCTGAGGTCAAGTTGCTTCTGCCGCATCCTTCCCAATTCTGACAAGCTGGTGGCAGAGCCATTCCTCTTGTTGGCTCAGTTCATGTCTTTCTGCCCTGTGTGGTTTGTACCTCTGAAACTGTCCTCGCATTGGTCCTAAACTGCTCTGTGGTGTCACATGGGCTGTCCTGCCCCACAGTGGTACACAAAGACAATGTCTAATGCATCTGCCAAACTGCTGCTTTTCCAACAGTGTGTCAGATGATCTGTTAGATGGAACAGGTGAGCTGCCCACCTCCAAGTCCCAGTGGCCTCATCTCTGTAACACAAACTGACTTCTCACGGCCCTAACTGTCACACAGCTACTCAGGACACAGCCTCCCAGGTAGTGCTTTGATATCCCAGTTTCCTTCCATCTCAGGCCTCTGTCTTCTCTCATCAGCCAGGGGATAAATGTGAGGGCTGTCCAGGTCACTTTCTAGGTCCCATCTGTCACTCTTCCTTACACTCAGCCCTAAAACTCAGCCCTAGCTGCAAGGGAGGTTGGGAAGTGCCACCTGGTGCAATGTGCCCGGGAAGAAACTAGTCAGCCTCTAACATCCCAGAATTCTGTCACCCTTCTCTAAAATGACCAGCTTGACTTCTTCACCTATTTATGTCTTTTTTTTCTTTTCTTTCTTTTTTGTGCCAGCACTGGGCTTGAACTCAGGTCCTGGGCCTGGGGGCTGTCCTTGAGCTTTTCTGCTCAAGGTGAGCACTCTACCTTTTGAGCCATATCTCCACTTGAGGTTTTTTTCTGGTTATGGAGAGTTAAAAGCCTCATGGACTTTCTTGTTCAAGTTGCCTTCAAACCTCAATTCTCAGATCTCAGTTTCTGAGCAGGTAGGATTACAGGAGTGAGCCACCGGTGCTCAGTTGACATTTTTGTTGTTGTTGTTGGTTGCGGGGCTTGAATTCAGAGCCTGGGCACTGTCCCTGAGCTCTTTTATTCAAGGCTAATGCTCTACCACTTCAGCCACAGCACCACTTCCAATTTTGGGGTGGTTAATTGGAGATAAGAGTTTCACAGGGACTTTTCTGCCAGGCTGGCTTCAAACCACAATTCTCAGACCTTGGCCTCCTGAGTAGCTAGGATTACAGGTGTGAGTCCCTGGTTGCCTGGCATCTAGAAGCAAACCTTAATCCAGACTTACCAGATCCAGTACAGCCAGATCATACCTCTTTGGCCTTGAATCTCCTTCCAGCACCACTGCCCTTGTGGTCCTTCCATCTTCCCTCTCATCAGCTTTCTGGGCAGCGGTTGCTTCTTTGCCTCCTGGCATGGTCTTAGGGCACACTGGACGTTAGTGTAGCCTCTTAGCCACTTCTAGTTGCTTGTGATGGCTTTCTCAAACATGGTTGTCAATCTTTCTGGTTTTCTGATGGAAAGACAGAGTGGTTGGCCATGATTTTTATACATCACTGCTGAGAGTGCCTGCCACCAGGGAAGCCTCCCTTGGGCCTTGGGGGAGGAGGAACTCACTGAGATGCTTGTATCCTTGATGAGCATGGTGAATGGGCAATTGCAGCTATCATGGCCTCAAGGGATTGCACCTTTTGGGGGAGGTGTGTGTAAATGTCTGTCTGGGTTACCCTCACAGAGGAAACAGCCCAGCCTAGCCAAAATACTGGCTGAGGGAGACGGAGACGGGCTGGGGGGGGGGGTGTCTCAGGACCTGCTGTGGGAGCTGGTAATGTACAGTGACCCATTCACCTTCTCAGCTGGCATCCTGTGACTATTCAGTGACCGAGTGAATATGTTTTGGGTTGAAGGGCTCTAAGAAGTGGACTGTGGCAGACACTTCTGTCCTTCCAGACCCCCACCCCCTTCCCCACTAGGTCCCCTCCCCCCACAGGCCCAGACACGGAGGGGGGGGGGCTAAGCATGTGCAGGTGCCTCTCTGCTTTCTAGATTCAGGGCTTTCCCTGCTCATCCTGCACCTGTGTGAGAGAGAAATAGAAGGAAATAAACATCTCTGGGAGGAAATGGGGACAGAAGTGGGGCAAATGCTCCGGCCTCCTGTCTAGTGAAGGCATCGTTCAAAGGGGCCTCCGCTTGCTTCAGTGGCGGCCAGCTCAGCCCTCTGCCTCTGCCTCACCTGGTTTTCTTCCTTCTCTGCTTTCCTCTGCCACCCCCTACCCCAACCCCAGGCTCTGGCTTCTTGCCAAGATCTCTCCAGTCAGTGATCTGCCTAGAAATCTTTTCAGGCTCCATTGGGTAGAGTGATGGGGAACGGAACCCAGAGACTGAATTCCTCCCTGGACCCTCAGGTTTTTATGCAGGTACATCTCCAGTTCTCCCCTGACCATCGGGCCCTGGTGGGGTGGCCAGTTTATCTGGCCACATCCACCCTCAGCACCTGTTGTGCAGTGTGTGCCAGGCTTATACAAGGTGCTTGGTAAATGTTTGATCAACGCGCATTTTCCCAGGGTGGATCCCCCCTCCCCCACATACGCCGCAGCAAGAGAGAAACCTCTCTGTGAAGACTGCAAGTCTAGCCATCGGCTGACTAGAACCCACTGTACTGAAGGCACGTGGTTGCTGGCTCCTGGTTCCCTGCGTAGGGGACAGGAGTTTATTATCTGGTTGTATCAGATTCTAATACACCCCAGTGAGGGGCCTTGGTAACTAGGTTGGCTAAGCACCATGCAGAGAGTCATGCCCAGCGCTGCCCCCCACTCCTTGCTGCCCTCCTCACCATTCCCACCCTCCCCTCCCTGAGAGCTAGCCATACTAAGTGAGTAAGTAATGAGAATGGCTAGAAATTGAAATATATATATATATATATATATATATATATATATATATATATATATATATATATATATATATATATCTGAGGCTTAGAGGACATGCAGGAGGAAGGAAGAGGGATTGGTGAGATGTGTGTGTGTGTGTGTGTGTGTGTGCAGGGGTGATGATTTCCAAGGCCATCAGAGAGAAAGGAGGGGACATCGGACCCAACAGACAAGCACTCAGGTAGGAGAGTCATTCAATTAGAGAAGCTGAGGCAGTGGCTGGATTTGGTCTCCTTCTTCAGTCCTGTTCTCTCTGCTCCCCCATCCTTTTCATCTCATGTACGGGAATTTTGTTTTCACATTCTCGGGGTGGAGAGGGCGACAGAGAGAGGGAGAGAGAGAGTCAGAGAGAAGGGGGGGAGAGAGAGACATGGCAGCAGGGGAGAAGAGAAGGTACTTAGAGCTCAGCCTGTGAATAAATTACCTTGCCAGCAATTCAGAGAATTCAGCGCAGCCTCCCAGTGTCTGGAATGAGCAAGGAGGGAAGGGGTGGGGCTGGAGGGGGTGCAGGGCCCATTCTAATCCATTTTGGTCTCCCAGATGGTCTCTCTGGATGAACCATGGAGGGACAAATTGTGGTCAGCGCAGGACACAGGCTAGGATAGGCAACAGTTATAGGGAGGGGAGGAAGTTTGCTGCATAAGCATCCTGCTGTTCTCTCTCTCTCTCTCTCTCTCTCTCTCTCTCTCTCTCTCTCTCTCTCTCTCTCTCTGTGACTTTACCACCCATGTAAGCAATGCTTCAAGGGGACCCATTTTCAGGATGAGTAAAATGAGGCTCATGGAAGTTAGGGGAATCCCAGGAACCTTTTGCCAAAAGACGCTCGGATGTGCTTTGTAAGGCTGCCCAAATCCGGGCTGCTTATTCTTGCGAGCAGAAAATTGACCCAAGTGGTAGGTGTGACCGTGGGCAGGGCAGACCTGCGCCCTCCTCCCCTGCATTCCTGACTTGCCATCAACCAGCCAGCCTTGACCACAAACCCTACTGGCCTCCCCACCAGCCCTCCTACCGGCCCCTCCAGCCCCTCCTTGGGGCTTCCAGCCCATCCTGGGGGCCATTTGCAAACAGCTAAGTGGAACTCAGCTTGAGCTCAACATTGGGCCGTGATGAGTTTCCCAGCAGGGAAAGCTTTGCTTTGCAGAGACAAAGACCAAAGCAGCTACATTCAATCTTCCTGCCTGGTCACACTCAGAGCTGCTGAAGCCCAAGCAAACTCTCTGTAAAGCAGCAGTGAGGTAGAGTCAGAGCAAACAGAAGCCCCAGGGGGTTAAGTGCCAGCAATAGAGAGGCCCAAGCCGGGCTGATGCGATAATGGAAGGGGGTAGGTGCCTGGCCATTAGCAGTTAGATAACATAACAGAACCACAGGAGAAGAAGGAGGCCACAGAGACTGGGACGGACCTCAAAGCTGGAGATGTGGGGCTTTGACCATGACTCTGTCACCCACTCCAACTGATTGTATAGCTTCTGGATCAACTTCTTCTTTTTTTGAGACAAGGTCAGGATTTGTAGCGCAAGCTGGCCTTGGATGTGTGATCCTCCTGCTTCAGCCTCCCAAGTGCTGGGATAACAGTTGTGTGTCACCATACTTACCTCCAAATCAGGGTTATAAGGGGTGTGTGTGTGTGTGTGTGTGTGTGTGTGTGTGTGTGTGTGGTTTAATTAGCCAATGAGCCTGCCAGCTAGTGTAGGAAAAGGACTGTAGATTAAGGCAGTATCCTGAATGCACAAGTGATTTATTTATCCATATTTATTAACTGCGTAATCAGAGGTGATGTTGAACACTCCTAACCACACGGGTCTGAACTCTGCCTCTCGAAGCTCCTGTTATAAATTGGAAGGAGACATTCAGCTAAACAAAGAAACAAAAATATGGCACAAATGTCTACATCATTCCATCCACAGTCCATTCTATGAGTGGAGATGTGATTTAGAAGGCTCATCCTGGTCCTGAAGCTGAGCTATGATGGCAGCAGGTGAGAGCCCTAGAAGTAGAAGGAAGGTTGTGCAGACAGAAATGCCAGGCAGGGGGTGAGTGTGGCATGTTTGGGAAGTACAAACGAAGCCCATGTGGCTGGAGACAAGGGCCAAGGGGGTCAGTCAGTGCTGAGGGTGGAAAACGTCGGGAGAGGCAGGCAGGTGTGAGCAGAAATGCCTGGGACTGGTCTGGAGCAGGGAGCTTGGACCGTGGGGTGGAGCTGTCCAAGGTGCTGCTCCTGAAATGCGCTAAACTCTAGGAGGAGACCTGGGGTAAGTGAGCTTGGGGTTGTCAACAGGTGCTTCTCTTTGTATGTATTCCCAGATCGCCCTCCCTCCTCTGATTTTGGGGGCATTGTGAAACCTGTCATTATTCTGGATATTTTACAGACTCACCTTTCTTTACTGACCGCTGAGGGAGCCAGGGGCGGAACAAATGAAGGATGTTACGATTTGTTTTCTTCTTATAAGTGAGGGTCTTGCATCCATGAGGCGGTCATGTCCTCCATCTCTTGCTTGCTCATTCACTTACAGGATCCTGAGAATGGGAACACTGGGTGCCTCTGGTCTGGTTGTGTAGGAGACCAGAGGCCATAGGAAGGCAGCAGAAAACAGAGAAGCGGGGAGGGCGGGTGGGGAGGGAGGTGTGAGGAACTGAGGTAGTGAAGGGGGGAGGTCTCAGGCAGGCTGGAGCATCTACCTCTACATAAAACAGTCATGCAGCACTGAGCACTTTGCTGCCTGGAGACTTTGGGCCTCCTGGTGTCACTTCCTCTCATTTTAAGTTTAGATTCTTTATTATTTATTTATTTTTGGTGCTACTAGGGCTTGAATTCAGGGCTTTGTGCTTCCTAGGCAAACGCTCTATCATTTGAGACACACCCTCAGTCAGCTTTTCGTTTATTTTTCAGATGAAGTCTTACACTTTTGCCTGGGTCAGCCTTGGATGGTGATCTTCCTACCTCCACCTCCCATGTAGCTGGGATTATCGACATACACTGCCCATGCTTGGCTCGTTTTTTTTCTGAGCCAAGGTCTTCCTAATGCGTTGCTTTAAGGCTGACCTGAAATCCCAGTCTTCTGGTCTCTGATTCCCGAGCAGCCTGAAAATTTGGAATTTTAGGCCAATTTACGGTAGCATGAATGTCCTCAAAGAATCGAATAATATAATAATGTTCTTTCTCTTTTGAGTCATGCAAGACACAGCTTTTTGGCCAGCGGGTCCCCCTTTGTAACTTCTAATGTGTTCTCCCTTCGTTTGATAGGTGGATAATGGGTCTATGAAGAGTGCAATTTGCCTAAGGTGACAGTGAATGTCTGTCATTATGGATTGGGATGTGTCATCTCCTTTTCTTAGTGTTTACTACATCGTCTTCCCAGGGGACACAAAGATTTATTCAGAAGACACAGCCCCAGGGCTGGGAAGGTGGCTCAGTGGTAGAGTGCTTGCCTTGCATGCATGAGGCCCTGGGTTCGATTCCTCAGCACCACATAAGCACAAAAGGCTGGAAGTGGTGCTGTGGCTAGCCTTGAGCTGAAGAGCTGAGGGACAGCTCCCAGGCCCAGAGTTCAAGCCCCATGACCAACAACAAAGCAAAAAACAAACAACATTCCCCAGTACCACAGAAGATACAGCCTCAGCTTTGGTCTGGAGGTGGGCACACAGTTTTATGGCTGTCCAACACAGACTGGCAGTGGTCAGGAGGCACAATAGAGCACCTCAAAAATTTCTGACATAGGTAGACCAGTGGAAGGGAACCCTTCAAAGAACATTATAACTTCCTGTGGCCCTAACAGGCAAAATTGGTGCCCAGGAGTCCAGCCTCAATGGGCAGTGTGCACAGACACGAGGTCCTAGAACTGGAGAGCCCCACCAGTTGCAAGAAGAGCAGGTGAGGATGATGGCTGCACTGGAATTTACAGCCGCTCTTCCCTGCCTAATTGCACTGTCAGCATTTGGTGTTGCTGGGCCAGGGCGAGGATGGATGGGCCGCTGTTACAGGCCTAATGGCCACAGTAAAACGCAATGTTTACAGTGCTAAATAGCCCGGCTACCATGCTTGGGGACATTTTTCAGATGCATGTTGGGTCGGGAGCTGAGCTTGGTTTTGTGGGTGACTTGAGAAGGGGTCTCTTACGAGCTCCCTCTGTCCCCTGTGTCTCCTCCCCAGCCCACAGCAGGCCTGGGTGGCTAAGGTGATGAGTGCTGGCCCCGTGCTGCTCTTCCCAGGGTCCTCTGAGCCCACTGGAAGCATCAGAAAGGCAGGAAGGCAGATCCCCAAAGCAAAGGTTCAGTCTCTCCACAGAACTGAGGGAACCTTATCTGGTAGGGCTTCATACTTGTCATCTGACTGAGGTGACATCAAGATCAAAACTGTTACCTTCCTCTTTGGATTGGGACTCCCAGAAAAATCGGGTATTCCTCTTCTCTATGCACACCTGTGTGTCCCATGAGTGTCTGAGATGGGGCTGAAGACTCCATTCTCTGGTTTTCCTTTTTTCTTTCTTTCTTTCTTCTTCCCCTCCCTCCCTCCCTCCCTCCCTCCCTCCCTCCCTCCCTCCCTCCCTCCCTCCTTCCCTCCCTCCCTTCCTTCCTTCCTTCCTTCCTTCCTTCCTTCCTTCCTTCCTTCCTTCCTTCCTTCCTTCCTTCCTTCCTTCCTCCGTCCCTCCCTTCCCCCTCTCTCTCTTTCTTTCTTTCTTTCTCCCCCTCCCTCCCTCCCTCCCTCCCTCCCTCCCTCCCTCCCTCCCTCCCTCCCTCTCTTCCTCCTTCCCTCCCTCCCTTCCTCCCTTTCTTCCTTCCTTCCTTCCTTCCTCCGTCCCTCCCTCCCCCTCTTTCTTTCTCCCCCTCCCTCCCTCCCTCCCTCCATCCCTCCCTCCTTCCCTTCCTTCCTTCCTTCCTTCCTTCCTTCCTTCCTTCCTTCCTTCCTTCCCTCCTTCCTTCCTTCCTTCCTTCCTTCCTTTTGTGGCACTGGGGATTGATTGCATTTGTTAGGCAAGTGCTCTGTCACTTGAGCTGTGCCTCCAACCTTTGTACTTTATCTTTCTCAGATAGGGTCTTATGCTTTTGCTATGGCAACTTTGAACCAGGATCCTCACGCCTCTGCTTCCTAAGTAGCTGGGATTATAGTTAGCTAATGCAAATTTTGGTTTACCTTTTCTTTTTCTTTTTTTTTTTGAGACAGGGTCTTTCTATATAGACCAAGCTGGCCTTGAACTCAAGATCCTTCTGTCTCAGCCTCCCAAGTGCTGAGATTCCAGGATGTGCCATCACACTCAGTGGTTCTTCACCTCCCTTAGCTTCCAACTTAACATGTTCATTTGTGTGTACAATATGTCTTATTTCTCTCTCTGTCTCTCTGTCTCTCTTGCTCTCTCGCTGTGTGTGTGTGTGTGTGTGTGTGTGTGTGTGTGTGTGTGTGTGTGTGTGATGGTCCTGGGGCTAAACTCAGGCTCTAGGCACTATCCCTGAGTTGGTTTTTTTTTTTTGGTATTGTTGTTCAAGGCTAATGCTCTATCACTGGAATTACACCTCTACGTCGCTCTTTTAGGTGGTTAATTGGAGATGAGTCTCACAGACTTCCTTGTCCAAGTTGGCTTGCATCTGTGATCTTCAGCTCTCCACATCCTGAGTAGCTAGGATTACAGGTGTGAGCCACTGGCGCCCAGTTTATGTACAGTGCATCTTGATCAGCTCACTCCTTCCACATGGTCCCTTCTTCTCTCATCCATCCCCATCCATCTCATCAAGCTTCCTACTTCCATTTTTATATACATGCATTGAGTATTATGATTGCATTTACCCACCTTTCCTTCTCCATTCACCCTCAGCCATTTACACACATCCCCTTCAGTTAAGACATACTCCAGCTTCCTGATATTCATTTTGTTAGGCCGTGTAGTAATTACTCAAAAGGGGTTACACCAAGGAAACTCACCCCTGTGTATATCACAGTTTCACCAGGTATGCATAGAGCTCTGTATATGCTTTCATATATATGGTCATCTTTAGGTCTAGCATCCACTTATGAGAGAAAACATGTGCACATTGTCTTTCTGAGCCTGACTTACTTTGCTGAATAAGTCTTTGTTTCAGGTCCATCCATTTCCATGCAGATGACATAATTTTATTTTTCCTGATGTATGGTCCAAATTCCATTATATATGTATGTATTATATATTATATTATATACATGATATATAGATATCTATATATCTATATATCATGTATATAATATGCACCTCTCTTTTTTTCTTTTTTCTTTTTTTGCTGGTCCTGGGGCTTGAACTAAGTGCTTGTTGTTGTCCCTGAGCTTGTTCTGCTCAATGCTAGCACCCTACCACTTGAGCCACAGCACAACTTCTGGCCTTTTCTGAGTAGTTTATTGGAGATGAGAGTCTCACAGACTTTCCTGCCCAGACTGGCTTCAAATCCTAGCTAGAACAGCTAGGATTATAAGCATGAGACACTGGTGCCCCAGCTCACCTCTCCTATTTTTCGATTTAACATGTCCATTTATGTGTACAATACATTTTTTTGTGCTGGTCTTGGGACATATACATATATAATATAGTATATATTATTATATGTATTATATGTTATATCATGTAATATGATATAATATATTACACATATCATATTGTATATATCATACATTTTGTATATATTGTACACATTATACAATATTGTATATATTATACAATATGATATATATCACGTATCACATCATCTTGGTCCACTCATCAGTTGCAGGGCAGTGGGGCATCTGGGCTTTCAATAAAATGGCTATTAGGCTGCAGTGAATGTGGGTGTGCAGGGGCTTTTGGTGCATCCTGACTTGTTAGGATACCCAAGACTGGCATCTCTGGATCATAGGGTAGCTTTACTTTTAGTTTGTTAAGGAATTTCCATACTGTCTTCCATAGTGGTTGCACTAATTTACATTAGCACCAACTGTGTTCTAGGGCTCTGGGCTCCTACCTCATTTATTATTGCTTGTGTTCTTGATAATGACCATCTTAACTGGAGTAAGATGGAAAGTTGATGTTATTTGGGTTTGCATTTCCTTTATGACCAGGGATGTGGAGTCTATATTCACACGTTATTCGTCACATGTGCTTCTTCTGAGGTGTCTGTTTAGCTCCTTTACCATTTATTACTTAGATTATTGGGTTGTTGGGGTTTAGTTTTTAAAGCTCCCTGTATATTTTGGTTGTTAGGCACTTGCTGTATGTATAGCTGGCAAAGATCTCCTCCCATTCTTTAGGCTGTCTTTTTTAGCTTAGTGATGATATCCTTGGCTGTACAGAAGCTTTTTAGCTTGATACAATCCTATTTGTCAATTCTCTCTCATGTTTGTTGTGTCACTAGGAGATTGTATAGGAAGTTCCTGCCTATGCCAACAAGTGCTAGGGCTTTCCCTACTCTTTCTAAAGTAGTTTTACAGTTTCAGGTCTTAGATTGAGGTCTATGATCCATTTTGTATCATTTTTAGTACAGGTGAGAGACGGAGTCTGATTTTCAGTCTCCTGCATGTGGACATGTAGTTTTTCCAGGACTATCTGTTAAAGAGGTTAGTCCCCTCTCTCTCCCCCCCACCAAACCTGCAACATTTCATTTTAGCTCCTTTCTTGAAAATCAGAGGGCTATAAGTGTGTAAGTTCATTTCTGGATTTTCTAGTCTGTTACATTAGTCTTAAGGTCTGTTTTGTGTTAGGATCATGCTGTTTTTATTACTATGGCTCTACTGCTTAGTCTGAAGTGTTGGGTTTGTGATAACTCCATCACTGCTTTCAGTGCACAAATAGTTTTGGCTGTTTGAGAGCTTTTGTGCTTCCCTGTGAATTTTTGGTGTGACCTTTCTATCTCTACGAAGAATGACATTGGGACTTTGATGGGTATTACACTGAATTTGTAAACTGCCTTTGGCTGTATGGCCAACATGAGAAGTCTGTTCACCTCCTGGGGTCTTGTTCAGTTTTTATTCAAGGTTTTAGAAATGTGTGTGTGTGTGTGTGTGTGTGTGCGCATGCACATGCATGCGTATGGGTGCGTACCAGTCCTGGGGCTAGAATTCAGGGCCTGGGTGCTGTCCCTGAACCTTATTTTCCCTTAAAGCTACCCCTTCAGCTACAGCTCTACTTCTGGCTTTGTTTGGTGGTTAATTGGAGGTAAGAGTCTCACAGCTTCCTCCCCACCCCCTCACCCCCCACTGGCTTTGAATTGAAACTCTTAGAGCTCAGCCTCCTGAGTAGCTAGGCTTACAGGTGTGAGCCATGGGCCCCTGGCTGGGTTTTAGTTATTATCGTAGTGGCCCTTGCTTTCCTTGGTTAGATTTATTCCTAGGTTCATTTTTTGAGGCTACTGCAAATAGAATTGTTTCCCTGATGGCCCTGCATGGAGGAGGCAGAATCTGAATGGGGCTTTTAGCAGGTGCATCGACTGTCCTTCTCAGATGTCTGTCAAACACACACTCCCTGTTATGCTCACCGCGCTGCCTTGGTGCTGGCCCTAGCCCCTTGTACCAGGACTATACCAGTGGCTCCCAACACTTCCCAGTGCTCTGGATTTTCCCCTGCACAGCCATCCTCTGTTCAGCTTCCTGAGCAAGTGTTTGCTCACAGCTATCAGTGTCCCTGCTATACATGGTTGATGATGGGCCCCCCGCCTGTTCACATGTGACTACTTCCCCCTACCCTGTACAATCTAGGGCCACACACCACACCCAGCACCCCTCATCCCCCCCCAACAACTGTGTTCTTTCTTTACTCTGAACATTGTGCATACGGGTCCCTGTGTTTGAAACACTGTTCCCTTGGCCTCCTTCAGTATGTATGTGCCAAACTCCTACTTATGCATCAAGACCCCATTGGGTGACGGATGCACCTTTTGCAACATTCTCTCTACCATGGCCTCTGTATGTTTATTGCTTCTAGAGAGACTGTCTTCCCCTGCTGCAGTGCGTAGTGGCTCATCAACCTCACCTTGATTAGCAGGGCAGGCCAGGAAGCAGAGGTCTTAGCTATGAGGGTGGCATGGCAGGCAGAGAACCCAGCCCAGGCAAGGCATGATCTGGACAAGGATCAGGTTGGTGAACTTGTTCTCTGCACTCCAGTGGGAGGCAAGGAGGCATGAGGGGTGAGCAGAAGCTGCAGCCTTGCTGGGGCCTGATTCCACCCTTCTGCCCTGGGGGCTCAGGTGGAGCTGGGTAGGAGAGGCTGGGAGCTGATCCAGGATTTTCAGCACACTTGGGCTTTATCTTCCTCGTTGAGGCTCTTAGGGTGGGGGAGGAGGGAGAGAGGCCTGGTTACCCAACATGGGGAGCCCAGCTACCACCATATGTCAAAGGCTCTGTCATCTTGCTGCTCGCCAGAAAGGGAAGTGGCAGAGATAACTGTGTGGCCTTAGGAAGAAATATGGATGGGAGCCGGGACATCTTTCTTTCTACTCTGGAAAGAAGAGATGTTTACTCAGCCAAGAAAGGAGAGGAGAGGAGAGGAGAGGAGAGGAGAAGAGAAGGTAGGGGAGGGAAGGGGAGGAGAGGAGAGGAGAGGAGAGGAGAAAAGAGGAGAGGAGAGGAGAGGAGAAGAGAGGAGAGGAGAGGAGAGGAGAGGAGAGGAGAGGAGAGGAGAGGAGAGAAGAAGGTAGGGGAGGGAAGGGGAGGAGAGGAGAAAAGAGGAGAGGAGAGGAGAGGAGAGGAGAGGAGAAAAGAGAGGAGAGGAGAGGAGAGGAGAAGGTAGGGGAAGGAAGGAGAGGAGAAGGGAGGGGAGGGGAGGGGAGGGGAGGGGAGGGGAGGAGGAGAGGAGAAGGGAGGGGAGGGGAGAGGATGGTGTTAGGGTAGGGGTGGGGAGCATGTTTCAATCTTTGCCCTCAGATATCCCCTGTGAGGTCACTTTCAAGGTTAATCATGCCTGCTGGACTCCAAAGAATTTATTTTTATTTTTATTTATTTATTTATTTTTGGGTCCGGTCGTGGGGCCTGAATTCTGGGCCTGGGCGCTGTCCCTCAGCTCTTCAGCTCAAGGCTAGCGCTCTACCACTTGAGCCACAGCACCACTTCTGGCTTTTTTCTTTTTTTGCTTAGGTGGTGCTGAGGAATTGAACCCAGGGCTTCATGCATGCAAGGCAAGCGCTGTACTACTGAGCCAACTTCCCAGCCCATGGACTCTGAAGAATTATGAGTCATTCAAAGAGATCAGTTGGGGAAGAGTTCTTGGGGTCTGGAGGGGCAGCAAAGTTGTTGCAGGAGCTCAAAGGACAGTAGAGGCTGGGAACAAGGATTTATTCAGAATGTGGCCCGGAGGTCTGCTTCCGTCCTTCATAACCATATATCAAAATGTCCCCAACATGCTCAGAGAGGGGCATCTTCAGGTGTCTGCTATCCTGTTTTACTCATAGGGAACCTGAGTTTGGTCCTAGGCTGGGGGGGCTGACCCAGCATGAACAGGAAGAGAGGCTCTTGCTCTAGACTAGACAGCCATCCCCCTCTATCACGCCATTAACTTGATTTCTAAACGAGTAAAATCTCACCATCCTCCTTCACCGCCCCAATCTGCAATTTCCACTAATTAATGATTGCAAATTGCTGTGTAACGAAGCACTTGATGGTGCTGCTGTTATTAATGGCCGGGAGTGGACTGGGACTGGAGTGTAGGGGAGCAGGGTCGCCTGTCCAGTGCTGAGGGGGTGCGTGCGTGGTGACGGACACAAGGAGGACCCAATGACAGCACAGGACCCCGTGAGTACCCTGTGCTCTTCACCAATGAGGACAGTAGGATGTCTTGAAGGTAAGCCACCTGCCCATGCTGGGGGGAGGGGGGTTCCAGAAGCTTGGCTGATAGACTTGAAGATGGAGGGAGGTGGTGGTAAAAGCTATTCCTAGAAGCTGGGCACTAGTGGGTGTAATCCTAGCTACTCAGGAGTCTGAGCACTACATTCTATTGGAAGGAAATGGGAAGATCATGTGGAGAAAGCATTGTTGTGCAATCTCCTCTCCCCTTGTCTTCTTCCCTCCCCTTCCTTCCCCTCCCTCCCCTCC